>NC_133527.1:89765601-90390601 GCF_048544455.1 Silene latifolia | reverse complement strand
ATATAATTCTTGAGGAAGGTCAATTGTATAAATGCTTGAGTCTTCGCGTTATGACATTAGATCATTAGACTTAAATTAAAATCGATGCACATGCTTATTATTTATTCTTCTTTTCGCAGTGTAGAACACGTTTATTTTACTGTTACAACAAATGGCTGGAAATAACGAAATCCCAATGCCAAGTGCCACACTTGGACGCGAGTCGTGGCTGAAAGTTTTTATGAACAACATGAATCAGTACACGCGACTGAAGAATGATGGGTCCAACTTTGCGGACTGGGAGGCAGCACTACGGAATGCTGCCATTGCTGACGGTAAGCTCAAGTACTTAACTGAGCCAATACCGATAAACCCAGGCCCAATGCGGGAGTTAACGAGTCACTTGCTTATAGTGATTTCGTATGGAAGCGGGTGCGATAAAGAACGTACTCATCTTTGCAATGGAAACCAATTTGCAGAGACGCTTCATTGCCCAAGGTGCGAACAATATTTTCACCACGCTCACTAACGAGTTCTCAAAAGCACCGAGGATCGTTACTTATGAGCATACCTGTCTCTTCTTTGATGCGAAACTCCAAAAGGGCCAACCGGTTAGCCCACACATTCTTAACATGATTGAGAATGTCGAGAAGTTGGAGGAACTTGATTGAAAAATCAGTGAGAGCATTGTCATTGACCGAATGCTTCATTCTCTTCATGATGGTTTTGCCCTTTTCAGGGCGAACAACTACATGAATGACTTGAAAAAGAGTCCTCATTAGCTACACTCTCTTCTCGTACAGACCGAGAAAGATAT
This sequence comes from Silene latifolia, assembly GCF_048544455.1. Lineage (NCBI taxonomy): Eukaryota > Viridiplantae > Streptophyta > Magnoliopsida > Caryophyllales > Caryophyllaceae > Silene > Silene latifolia. The sequence continues at coordinate 90,389,805 of NC_133527.1, read as the reverse complement.
GAAATTGAGTGGGAGCATGAAGCAGGATGTTCTCACGATTTCCAGCAAGGGTAAAGGTAAGGGCAAAGCTCCAGGCGACCTAAATGTAGGTAAGCCAAAATTCAAGAAGTCAGGAAACGGTAAGAGTGGGCCCGGTGAGACTAGTGGCTCACAGGGCAAGGCAAAGAGCAAGGGCGGTGACATTGAGTGCCACCATTGTCACAGGACTGGACATTGGAGGAGGAACTGTCCCGTCTACCGTGAGGACATTAAAGCAGGCCGCGTCGTTCCTGTTGGTATGTCATCTTATATTCATATGATTGAGATTAACCATGCAAGTTTCGGAACTTGGGTACTTGATACTGGTTGTGGTTCTCATCTGTGTAATCATTTGCAGGGCCTAAGAAACATCACACCTCTCGGAAAGGGTGATGTGGACCTGCGAGTCGGGAATGGAGCCGAGTTCTTCTGCTTTGTCTCGAAGAGAACATATGTAATCCAACTCCCTAGTGGTTTTGAGTTATTTTTAAATAACTGTTACTATGTACCCAGTTTGTCTAAGAACATTATTTCAGTTTCCGTACTTGATAAAGACGGATTTTCATTTCTAATAAAGGATAATAGCTGTATTTTCTCTTTCAATGAAATGATTTATGGCAAAGCGATTTCCATGAATGGAATTTACATCTTAGATCAAACCACGGAAGTATTACATGTGAATAATAAGAAATTAAAGGTTGGTGACAAAGATCAAACCTATCTATTGCATTGTCGAATAGGACACATAAATGAGAAACGCGTAAAGAAACTTGTCGATAATGGGACTATTCCCGCATTCGAATTTTCTACATATGGCACATGTGAATCATGTCTCATTGGCAAAATGACTCGAATTTCCTTCAAAGGTGTTGGAATGCGCACTAGTGACCTATTAGGACTCATATATACTGATGTTTGTGGACCTATGTCAATTACCGCTAGAGATAGCTATAGATATTTTATCACTTTCACGGACGATTTGAGTAGATACGGATATGTCTACTTAATGAATCATAAAAGTGAGTCCTTTGAGAAATTCAAGGAATACCAGAACATGGTTGAAAACCAACTGGGTAGAAAGTTTAAAGCACTCCGTTCAGATCGGAGTGGCGAATATCTTTCAAATGAGTTTGATCAACACCTTAAACATTGTGGAATCGTTTTGCATTTAACTCCACCTGGAACACCTCAATTATATGGTGTGTCCGAACGGAGAAATCGAACCTTACTTGATATGGTTTGATCCATGATGAGTCACATGGTAGTGCCTGATTCATTATGGGGTTTTGCTCTTTTGTCAGCTGCTCTTATACTTAACTGAAGTCCGACTAAAGCTGACGACAAGACTCCATATAAAATGTGGAAGGGAACGGTCCCTAACTTGTCCTTTATTCGGGTTTGAGGCTGCGAGGCTTATGTCAAGTGGAGACACGAGGATAAGCTCGGCCCGCGATCGGTCAAGACATACTTTATAGGTTATCCAAAAGGAACATTTGGTCATTACTTCTATTCGCCTACCGAACATCGAGTTTTTGTTGCGGCTAGTGCGACGTTCTTAGAGAAAGAATTTCTCGAGAACAAGACAAGTAATAGAACCTTCGAGCTGTCGGAGATTCCAGAACCAACAACCAAAGAATAGATGGAGGAAGTTGTTCCTCAAACTAATGATACGGTTAGTATTTCTGAGGAACCTAGGAGGTCGGGTAGAGTCTCTTATCCTCCGGACAGATACATTGGTATGGTCGATGAGAATGACGTTTTACTCCTAGAGAGTAATGAACCCGCTACCTATAAAGGTGCTATGGCCTGTTCCGACTCAAAGCTATGGCTCGAAGCCATGCAATCCGAGATGGACTCCATGTATGAGAATGACGTATGGGATCTAGTTGATTTACCTAATAAGGTAAAACCTCTACAGTGCAAATGGCTTTACAAAATAAAGCGTTCTATAGACGCGCAACCAGATACCTATAAGGCACGACTAGTGGCAAAAGGTTTCACTCAAGTGCACGGAATACATTATGATGAAATTTTTGCACTTGTAGTCATGCTACGTTCCATTCGGATAATCTTAGCGATTGCCGCATTTCATGACTATGAAATTTGGCAAATGGATGTGAAAACCGCCTTCTTAAACGGTTATTTGGAGGAAGAGTTGTACATGGTGCAACCCGAAGGTTTCATAGATCCTGAACATCCTAAGAAAGTATGAAAGCTTAAGCGTTCCATTTGTGGACTTAAGCAAGCTTTTCGGAGTTGGAATCATCGTTTCGACCAGGTGATAAAAGAGTATGGTTTCACTCGATCGGTCGAGGAACCATGCTTATATATCAAGTCGAGTGGGAGCAAGATTTTATTCTTGATATTGTATGTCGATGACATACTCTTGATTGGGAATGACATTCCTCTCCTATCTTCGGTTAAAGAATGGTTGAAGAACCATTTCCAGATGAAAGATCTGGGTGAGGCACAATGCATTTTGGGAATCCGTATCTACCGATATCGATCACGACGGACATTATCACTTAGTTAGGAATCTTATTTGGATAAGATTCTTGAGAAGTTCAGCATGACCAACTCCAAGAAAGGGAACCTTCCAATGACGTCTGGGATGCAGTTGAGCAAGTCTCAGTCACCCACGACGCCTGAAGGGAATGAGCGCATGAGTCGTGTTCCTTATGTATCTGCAATAGGATCAATCATGTATGCCATGATATGCACACGTCCAGACGTGGCATATGCATTGAGTATGACGAGTCGGTACCAAATGAATCCAGGTGAAACACACTGGATAGCTGTTAAAATATCCTAAAGTACCTACGGAGGACTAAGGATAGGGTATTGACTTATGGAGGCGATACTAACCTATGTGCAATCGGTTACGCAGATGCTAGCTTCTAAACGGATCGAGATGATACAAAATCTCAGTCCGGGTTCGTGTTCACTCTTTATGGTGCTGCGGTCAGCTGGAAGAGTTCCAAACAGAGTGTTGTAGCAGATTCTACCACTGAATCCGAGTACTATGCCGCTTCGGAAGCAGCTAAGGAAGCGATATGGATGCGTCAATTCTTACAAGGACTTACGATAGTTCCTAGTTCGAATGACCCGATCACCATCTATTGTGATAATAGAGGTGCCATCTTCCAGGCTAAGGAGCCAAAGTCTAGCAACAAATCTAGACATGTACATCGGAAAGCTCACCTGATCAGTAATTATGTGGAGCAAGAAGAGATAGTGATTGACAAGATTGCGACGGATGATAACATCGCGGACCCTCTCACTAAACCGTTGAATTTTGATAAGCATGAAGGGCACGTTATTTCAATGGGAATTAAACGTGTTCCTGAGTTGTAGTAGTTGATTATGAATTTGATACATTATCATTTTCATATACTATTTATAACTTCATCGTTTTATTATAATATTTTGTTTTTCATGTGGATTGTACTGACAACTTTGAACGCCACAAACTGAACTGAATTACATTATATTTTGTTTTGGTCCGTAATCGCCTACAAGAGCTGATAACTCTGGTTATTATATTGTGCAGTCGATTGATGGTGGGTTCAACGAGCCATAAGTCAAACTGTTGACTGATCGATCACAAATGCGAGATTATAACGATACCTCGTAGGACAAATTTTTAGGACAATGTAATGGAGTCCTAAATGTTTAAAAACATTCGGTGCCAGGTCGTGGATAGGACATCCATCGTGTTCCTAGAGTCGATTCTTTTGACTATCGACTGTCTCTTGAGATTAAGGCAGTTTTTGGGTGACTTTGGTTTCTTTCTCACGGCCTGCCGTAACTGGAGGCTAAGTAGATTTTTTCTGGGTCATTTCATACTGTGCTTACATTGAGTTAATCTCTAGTCGGGGAAACCACTCTTGATAATGATCACTTGTAAAATACGACCTTTGTGATTTGAAAATTGTTTTACATTGAGTGGGAGAAATTTTAGGATATGAGAATCGGTTATCGCACATACACTTGTGAGGACAAGTGTGAGTTTGTTGGAGCTTGTGTCCTCCACAAATTAGTGTGATAACATTTTTAAATCTCTTACAAGTTCACAAGGGTATACCTCGTATTTTAATCAGTTGATTAACGATTACCTAATAACGGTTGGTTTGCTAGAAAGTTTGACGGTATTATCATACTGATGGCGGTGATCAACTAGTCTCTAAAGGTCACACCTAAAGGATGTGTTTGAGATATGTGGTTATGAAAATGTAATCACATTGATGCCTTATATGACTAAATAGTTAGTCAATTTGTTGATGAGACTATTATTTTATGCCGATTAAATAATATTAGTTGAGACGAATTAACTGTCAATTCGTAAAATTGAATATAATATGTTATATTTAATTAATGTATATAATGTTGGCTTGGACGAATTTATATGTTAATTCGTAACTAAATGTAATCGGTTATATTTAATCAGCAAATGATAATTATACGATATTGTCATAATAATTATTATTGACCCGCATTAATAAATCCACTACAAGCTGTTGTGTGTAGACTTATTAATACGGAATAATATAAATGACAATTTATATTTAATACATTTTATACATATTTGTATACTACCAAAATAAGAAGATTTAATCTCCTTATTTTTAGGTAGGTAGAAAAAACCGAAAAAAAAAGAGAGAAAATTATTCTCTTAATTTCGGATTTGGGCCGAAATTTTGGAGAAAAATATCTCCCTCATTTAACTCTTATTTCGGTTAACATAAGAGGGGAGGAGAGATCATTTTTCTACCCTAATTTTTCTAACTCATTCTTGCCTCTCATCTAAAAACACAAAAACGAAAAACCCTAAGAGCTTTTACATAAAAATTTAGGGATCGATTCTAGCAACAAGTTAAGGGCATTTCTCATATCGTCTTGGGTGCAACTAATAGGCGAATATCATTGTGATATTGTTCTTAGGCCGAATTTGCTAGGACCGAAGGTTGATTCTTCATCTCTTTACCTTTTTGTTTATGTAATTTAATTTTATGACTAGTTATCATCACTATATATTCGTTATAATCCTTTAAATTAAAGGGATGCATACAGATAAATCCCACAGTTCTCAGCAATCTTTAACTTCCATGATCTGAGGGCTCCCCTGTCTTTTTTTTTTAGGTACTTATCATACGTTTCGGGGACAACGTAAGCTAACTTCATATATGATGAGCATAGTTGGTACAAGTGTTTCGGCTAATACACATATTAAGTAGTAACTTAATTTCAGCTAAAACATTTATTATTGTATATACAAACCTTTATTCTGTTAATAGCATGGTGTTCCGTATTTTACTCAGTTCACTAATACGCGGCGTACCGAGAGGCACATATTGTCTTACACAATAAACAATCCAACTCGCAAAATACCCGGCATTCTCACCATATGGCAGCCCCGTATCTTTATCCCACTGTAAAGGATTAGGTATCTTTGAATTTATTGATTTTAAGGAAACCCTGTGGCGTATTCGACCCGCTGTGTGTTGCAAATTATTCTCATCGCCCGAGTCATCGCCTGACGCATTTCCATCATTTATTTTCCAATTTCGACCATAGCTAGAGCATAAATTAATAAATAAATAATAATAATGCATTCTTATAATAACAAACAAATCTCTAGAGAGGAGGGTTAATTACTTCTTTAAAGAGGAGAATCCGAATTGATCTGGAGGCGACAATGGCGATGATAACGATGACTACGACGACGATGGGGTAGGCTGGTGGTTGAGGGGAAGCTCATTGTTTGAGGATATTATGTGGGGGAGGGGAAGCTCAGAGTATATATGTGTGAATAATACAAAACTTGCAAGACCTTGTTTATTGGAAAGTAATAAACACGGTATAAGAAAAACCGTTATATTTTGTTTCCAAACAAACTACGGTTTTGTTTGAAACCGTAATTGATTAGTACTTGATGGAGTGGGTCATTGTCCGTCATCAAACACATTTATACCCAACTACTAGCATAGCAAGCAAGTCGGGGTCGATCCACGGGACTGGGGTACTCAAATTGTTCAATCTAAATGTAGTTGCACTTAGGGTTGTCACAATTGAAATGGGTTGATGATTCTAAACTAATAAAAGCAATGGAAGGTAAACAAGCAATAAAACAAATAAAGATGTAAACAAATAATAAAGGATACTAGGATGTCATGGGATCATAGGGGAATCATGGTAAGATATCATAAATGAGTTATATAGATGCAAGAAATTTATTATTGTTGAATTTTAAGTTAGTTCATGTCAAATAATTCATAAGAAGATTTGGGTTTCGAAGACGAGTCATTTGTGACTGTACAACACCTACAAGTCGACTTAATTCTTCCTATTAACCTACATGCATGATCAACCAAATCCTAGGGAAATTTACATCTCGGAGCCGAGTCGGTTAAGACTTTACAACACCTACAAGTCAACTTGGGTTTTCCCTATTCAACTCTATTCATGTTCTAATGAGGCTCGAGTTGGTTTATGTCTTACAAGCCTCATTGAAAAGATAATAGATGGTCAAAAAATGCAAGGTTTCATAGTCTAGCATTTCATCAAACATGACATGTGCATAAGTTGAAGAACAATAAGTAAAGGAATTATACCAAACTTAAGATGAACAATTGGAAAGAAAAGAATAATAGAAGAAAACTTGATTGAATGATGAAGAGTTATCAATTCTCCAATAATAACCCAATAATCTTCAATTAATCAATAATAAACTTGAACAATAATTAAGGAAAGATTAATGTTTAATTTTGTGGAAAGATTAAAGGATAATCTATTCTAATCTACTCCGAATCTAATCTAAGAGAGATTGATTTAATCTAAGGGAACTTGGTGATTAGCTAGGCAATACAATGGAGTATATATAGTGGTACATCATTAGGTTAAGCAAGGGTAGATTAGTAAATAACAATGCTAAGTGTTGAGAAGAGCTTTGCAAGTCCTGAGGGCAATGCGCGTCCTAGCTTGCAAGGAAAAGCATCCTGTAAAACAATCCGCTTGTCCCGAGTGAAAAACGCGCATCCTGAGCCTCAACCCGAGCGGGTTGATATTATCCCGAGCGGGTTGAGCCGTAACTCGCTCTACTTGAGCTTGACCCGCGCGGGTTGAGCTGTTGTTCCCCTTTTTCTTGCTTTTAAGCCTATGATCCTTCTATATACTCTTTATTCCTACTTCCTTGGTCATCATTCTTGCCTCCTCTTCATACATAGTCCATCCAAGATCGTCAACAAGCTTCTGAATATGCACGAGAGACGGGAATTCCGCCTCATTATCTCCTTCCCTATAAAATATATAAAATGCACCAGGAAAGCAAAATAGGAAGGAATTGACGGATAAAATGGCTATGAAATGTTATATTAGTGATGTGACCATAATTTGAGCATATTTAGCCCCTGAATTAGCCTTGTTCTCATGCTTTTTAGTGCATATTTGGGTCATTTATTGTCTTTAATCCTTTGTTTTGCATATTCTTTGAGGTTTTGATCCCTTGGTAGGAAAGGAGTGCAAACCTTGCATTTTCATGGCAAAATGGAGCTAAATTGATTGAATTCAATGACCAAGCATCAAAGAGAAGATAAGACTAGAAGGCCTTTGTACATACTATAGTAGATGGGCAATGATGAGAAAAGATCCTTGCATCCCCAAGGAAATCCTTAAGGATTTTATGAAGAAAAGAATAAAGGAAGAAGCTGACAGAGAATCCGAGCGGATTGCCCACAATCCGCCCATCCAGCACAAGCAATCCGAGCGTCTACCTCAGCTGGACGCCCGTCCAGAGCCACCACAATCCGCCCGTCCACCCCACGAATCCGCTCGTCCAAAACACCCACAATCTGCCCGTCCCGTGCCCTGGACGCTCGGATTGTGTGACAGCTATTTCGTCTTCTACTTGTTCAATGAAGGATGCGCATATTTTTCAAAGACCGGCGAAAAGGAGACCGGAGTCTCTCTTGAGATCGGCGATTCCTAAAGGACTTAATCGTCATTTAAGCCCTTAGTAAACCCTAATTTATGTACCTAATCCCCACTATAAATACCCCATTAGGCTAATTAGATTATCATGTTCTTTTTAGAAATCTCTAGTGTAGTTTATATCAATCAAATCTCTCTTTAATCTTGTAATCAACATTTAATAAAGTTTTAATACAAATCTCATTTCCTTAATCTCTCTTTTGTTCATCTTTTATTTTGGGTAATTGAAGATTATTTGGGTTATTATTGGGAGATTGACAACCTTCCAATCAATCATCAAGTACTTCTATTATTCTTTGCTTTATTATTGGAATCATTAGTAGGTATAATTCTCTTAATCCCTTTTTAATTATTATTAATTATCTTCATTTATTCATCATGTTTCACCTTGTTGGTATGATTGACAACCTTGCTAGCATGTTCAACATGATAATGAGTGAATAGTTTCTTTAGCTAGGGTTAATGGGTAATTAGGGGAAACCAACATGGGGGATGATTCATGCTTAAATTAATATGTTTTCATAGTTTATTTGCTTGCTTGTTGTGATCTCAACTTATGCACATGTTATGTTTGATGAAATGCGAGCCTATGAATCCTTGCATTTTTTTACCATCACCTCTCTTTTCAATGAGACTTGTAAGACATAAACCAACTCGAGTCTCATTAGACCATGCATATAGTTGAGTAGGGAAGATTAAGTCGACTTTTAGGTGTTGTACAATCTAATCGGTTCGGCTCCGGGACCCAAATTTTCCTAGGATTGTAAGATATAAACCAACTCGATCCATCACAACAATAATTGCCTGCTTATAATTTGAGAATATGTTTGTATGATCAATTCCCATGAATCCCCTATGACCCTATGACACCCTAGTGCCTTTTATTAATTATTTACATTCCTTTTTAATCATCTTGCTTGTTTACTTTTATTGCTATTTAGTTTAATGATCTACTACTTCAAACCCCAAATTGTGACACCCCTAGACACCACTAGTTGCAATTAAAAATCTTATCTCAATTCCCGTCCCTTGGGATCCGACCTTTACTTGCCTCTTTACTAATTGTAGAGTTGTTTGTGGAGTTATAAATTGTGTTTTGGTCTAGGTGCTCCTAACGACAAGTATCGAAAACTAAACCCTCACAAGAGGTACCGACCAAAAATGGCGCCGTTGTCGGGGACGGTGTTAACTTGATTTAGATTTTCTTAAATTGTTATTAGTTGTGTCTTTCTTTGCCTTGGGGAAGTAAAACTCCTCAAGGTTTGTTCTAATTACTTTCGAGTTGTTTGATATTTTGCATGTCTAGAAGATCACAAGGTAACTTGTTACCCTTTGATCACGAAATTGAAAGAACTTTGACAAACAATAAAAGACTTGCTAGAAGAACTTTGAGAGGTATTGGTGAGGTTGTAGATATTCAAACAAACACTATTGAGTTCGTCAACCCTTTTGCAAGAGAAGGTGAGGAGAACCCAACACAAAATCCAACACAAAATCAACCCACAATGCCTAACTTTTCATCACATTCCGTACCCACCGAGGAGAACCTACCCAATGGTACTCCCACACCACAACACTTAACCGGAAATTTTATTGCCAAATCCGCATTTATCCAATTAGTCGAAAGAAGCCAATTTGGGGGGATGCCTAGTGAAGACCCTCACTCTCACATGGAGACTTTTTGTGTCTATTGTGATGCGATTTCTCAAACCGGTGTAACTCAAGACCAAATTCGATGGGTCTTATTTCCTTTTTCTCTAATCGGCACCGCAAAACAATGGTTGAAAGGCCTTGATAAGGCTACTCTCGGAATTGATTCTTGGAAGAAGTTGGCTCTAGCTTTCAACAAAAAGTTCTATCCACCGGAAAAGACTAATATGCTAAGTGCTCAAATTATGGGCTTTAAGCAAAGAGATGAAGAATCTTTGTATGAAGCTTGGGAGCGATTCAAGGGAATTTGTCGCTCATGGATTTAGTGAGTGGTTCTTAGTACAACAATTTTGGAATGGTCTTTATGAAGACTCCCGAAACATTATCAACATGGGATCAAATGGGATGTTCACCGAAGTTGACGACAATCAAACTTGGAACAAAATTGAGGAAATGGCGGTCGATAATTCACAATATACTAGACCTCGCAAGGCTACTAGAGGAGGAAAGCATGAAGTGGACTCTATTACTCAATTGGGTGCTCAACTTAGTGCTAACATTGATACCATCAATTTGAAGTTCGAAAAAGCTATGGCTAGACTTGAAGAAGCCTCAAAATCACCAAAGCACCATGTTAATGCCATGACGGCATCTTCATCAATCCCAAGTGGGATATGTGAGAATTGTGGAACTTTGGGACATAACCAAAGTGAATGTAGGGGAACAAATGAACAAGTGAATGCTTTTCAAGCATACAAGACTGGTACCCCTTATTCAAATTATTACAATGAAAACACCAAATTCCACCCAAATCTCTCATACAAAAGCCAAAATGTTCAAAACCCTCAACCAACATACACCCCACCTCCCATGAGAAACCAAAATCAAAGACCCTTTTACAACCAAAACCAAGGTTACCAAAATCAAACTCCATACAATCAACAAAATGACCAAGGTTTTGATGTTCAAAAAGCGGTCCTTCAAATGCAAAGGAATTAACAAGAGTTTTTCACTCAAATGCAAAAGGATAGTCAAGCAAAGGAAATCACCATCAACAACATCCTAGCCCACACCAAAATGTTGGAAACCCAATGGACTCAACTAGCATCTTCAAGCTCACAAAGACAAAAGGGGCAATTACCACCTCAAAGTAACCCCCCGAGACATAAAACGGTTAGTGCCATTCACTTGAGAAATGGTATGAGGTATGAAGCACCGAAGAAGCAAGTTGAGGATGAAGTTGTGGAAGCTAGTGACAAAGAAGAAGTTGTGCAAAACTCCAAGGATGGAGAACCATCAAAAGAAGAAGTTTCAAAAAAAAATAAAGACAAGGCCAAGGAGAAGGAGCCCATTGTGATTAAACTTCCTTTTCCAAGTCGACAAGCCAAGCCCAAATTTGATGATCAACTTGGAAAATTTATGGAGATTGTGAAGAATTTGGAAGTCTCGATTCCTTTCACGGAATTAATCAATCAAGTGCCGGCCTATGCAAAGTATATGAAAGACATCCTTACGAAGAAGAAGTCGATCCGGATGTTTGAGACTATCGCCTTCACTAAGGTGAGTAGTGCAATACTTCAAGGGAGTTCACCTCCAAAACTTAAAGATTCGGGAAGCTTCTCAATACCGTGTACCATTGGCGACACCACGATCTACAAAGCCCTATGTGATCTAGGGGCTAGTGTGAGTGTTATGCCGTATTCGGTGAGTAAAAGGTTAGGGATGGGAGAGCTTAAATGCACCAATATCACACTCCAAATGGCCGATAGATCAACGAAGACACCATTAGGATATGGGAAGATGTTCCCGTGAGAGTTGGGAAATTTTTCATCCCGGTGGACTTTGTCATTGTTGACATGGAAGAAGACTCCAATATTCCAATCATTTTAGGTAGACCTTTCTTGCACACCGATGGTGCGGTGATAGATGTGAAGCATGGAGAGCTCACTCTAGAAGTGGGAGATGAAAGCATAACTTTCAATCTTGACAAGACCATGAGAGCTCCCCGTTGCATGAACCATGTTTTATGGTTGATCATTATAGCCGGAAGGATGAGAGGAAGAAGTTGGAATTCTAATGTAAGAAGAAAGTCGATGATGCTCCATCAAAAGAGCAAGGAAATTGTAACAAAGAGAGCTTAAAAGCTCACCAAAGTCAAGCAATGAACAAGAGGGCCTCATTGGCCAAAACAAGAAAGTGGGAGAGTTGTCTCTATCAACTCAAGAGATCTTTAGTGATCAAGTAGACGAAGTTTGTGGTCTTTGGGATGATGATTTTGAATGGATTTTCAATCCCTACATTGGTAATGCTATCGACCAAGACCAACATGAAGGACAACAAGTGCAAAGATCTATTGAGGATCTTTATCATGACAATGAACAAGCTTTTGACTACTTCTTCAAGGTGTTGAGTAACATCAACAACACCTTGGACATGCCCCCATGACATCTCTCTAAGGATGAGAGTTTGGTGGAGTCCTCTCCAAACCACCATTTGTAAATATTTCTAACTCCCTAACTTGCATTTTAATTCTTACATTGCATTTTTGTCATTTTTGATTTTTATGCCTTGATCAAGATATTTATCATTTTTGTGAGAAGTGAGGGAGGGACTAATGATTTTATTGATGTGTAGTGCTTTAACTTAGTGTGGGGATAGCAATTGCTTAGGCTATCCATTCCTTCGTAGTGCCCCTACAATGAAGAACACGGGATTTGAAGAATGAAAATGACACGGGATATGCAAGTGCACGGATGGAACTGAATCCAGGTAGACCAGGAGGAATCCGAGCGTCCTTATGGGTAATCCGCTCGTCTTATGGAAATCCGAGCGTATGTGGGAGAATCTGGCCGTCCAAATGAGCTGCAAAATTGAAAATTTTGGTCTGTTAGAGAATCCGAGCGTCCCAGCTGAGAAGACGCTCGTCTGAAAGAATCCGTTCGTCTTTGCAAAAAGACGCTCGTCTTTTTGCCAGTGCAGATTAAGAAAATTCGTTGTAACAAAATCCGCTCGTCTCTGAGGGAATCGGCTTGTCCTGAATTGCAGAAATCCGCTCGTCTTAACTGAAAGACGCTCGTCTTTAGGCGAGATTTCCTGAAGCCAAATTGAGCAGAATCCGAGCGTTTCGACGGGAATCCGCTCGTCTTCCCCCTGCAGTTTTGAAATTTCGGGTGTTTTAAATACCCCTTCCCACATTCATTCATTCATTCATACATTCAAACATTACCCAAAACCCCAAAACCCCCATCCTCTCCATCACCAAAAACAAGATTTCCTCAACCAAATTCAACAAAATCAAATCCAAACTTCCTTACAACAACAATTAATCACTCCTTTTACAACAATAATCAATCCAAGCACCAAAATCTTCAACCTTTGAGTCGATTTTTGAAATACAAAGGCAAATCCTTTCATCTTAAAATCGATTTGGGTATAATTGGAAATTGAAGATTTTCAATATTTTCTTGGTATAATCATCAATGGCAAGAACAAAAGGAGCAACAAAGGCACTCAAGACAAAGGCACTCTCAAAAAGGCAACAATGCCTTCAAGCAAAGAAAGCCTCAATGGCTATGGTGGTTGCTAAAGCAAACTTGGAAGTTCAACAACAACAAAATCCTCCCTTGGAAGCAACAACAACAACAACTCCGGAAATTACTCAATTACCCAACTATCCGGAGGTAATTTTCATTTCTAACTCCCATAGGGATACATTTGCCAAGTATGCTAAGAAAGCCATTCTACCCACCAAATTCATATCTGAAGATGCCTTGAACAAATTGGGTGTCCTTGAACAAACAAAAGCCTTCTTTGAAGCCATGGGGTTGGGAAAATTGTTTACTACAAGAGAATTGACATACCCCTCCCTTACCTTGGAATTCTTAAGTTCATTGAAAGTGACTAAGGTAGAGACTAGAACATACATCAAGTTTCGCCTTGCCAATGTGAATAGGCGCATCACCTTTGATTTTTTGAGTAAAGCATTAGGTCTTAGTGATACACCTTATTTTCACAAGATGCTTGAAAAGTATGATCCCGCTCTTCTTTGGGAGGCAATTTCCGGGAAGAAATTTGTGAGCTTTCATGCTTGTCGCGCTCTATTAGTCCACCATCCGGGCATTAGAGTGTGGCACAAGGTCATCGGGAATACTATAATTGCAAGAAAAGACACTAACCCCTTAACAAAGCTCGATTGTGTTCTACTTGAGTCGGCCTTAAATGTTGGAAGGGAATTCACTAAAACTTACAATGCTCTAAGGCTTTTGGTGGAAAGATGGCTCAATGTTGATTGTGGTAAGGAAGGCACCGCTTTTATCGTAAATGAAGGTCTAGTTACTCTCTTGGCCAAGCACTTTGACGCAAATTTCAACAAGGATAACACCTATGTAGCGATCAAAGGGGGTCATCTCATTGACATGGATGCCATGATTAACAAGTACAAGTGAGTCAAGCATAACTCTCTTGACACCAACTATGGGTGGCTCACCAATGATGCTAGATCTTTCACTTTGCCTTCCAAGATATGCCGCTTGAGTGCTCATCGAACAAACTACATACTTCCACTCTCCAAGGGCGCCGAGTACATCATCCGTCAATAAAGGGGCGAAATTGAATAGCCTGTTGGGAAATGTGTCCTCAACAAAAGTGCGATCATGTGATTTAAATATCATTATTAAATCTCATTTTAAAGAATACAATTGGGAAGTAATTTTGTTACTGTCAACTGGTCAACATATATCGGTAATGATTGGCTGACTAGAGTTTGACATTACTGTCGTGCGACGGTGGTGATCGTTGACCCCTAGGTCATACCTATAGGGCAATACTCTTAATTGATCATTTAATTAATCGTATAATGTTACGAGTTAATTAAATTACTTGAAAAATTGACGGACGATTTTGGAAGTAAAATTTACGTATCAAATTGAAATGTGATTAAATGAGATGCGGTTTGAGTAATCGAATTGTATCATTACTCGGATTAAATTATTGTTTAAAGAAACAATTGGATTTGAATGAATTATTATAAATGCGATTTATAAACGGTAAAATATTTTGGTACAAGTAATTATGAATTACTAAGTCGATTTTTGTATATGACGTATTTTTATTAATACGTTGATTTTTAATATGTTAAAAATACATAACAAATTTATGTTACATATGACATGTGACATATTGACAATTGACAAAAATAAAATGGATTTCATATTATCCATTTGGACCGAAATATTGGACTTAATTAACATATTCTTATAATGTTAATTAGTGTAGTGGAAGATGTAATCATTCTTTTTACACTAGGCATGCATACCTAGTGCTTCTTGTGGAAGAGCACCTAGCCCATGCATTGGCCTTCCTCTTCCACCCAACCGGTTTTCCCTTGGATAGAACAAGGGTGCTTTTGCTTAAAATTATTATCATTCTCTATATGCATGTTTTTGGTAATAATTTTTATTTTGATTCACTTCACAACATATTATTTTTAGAGAGATAAAAATAATACTCTTCCTACTTACTACTCCTACCCGGTTTTAGAGAGTAAAAACCAAACATTTTTGGTTCAATTTTTCACTAGATTAATATTATACTAGCTCAAATAATATTAATTAGATTAAGAGTTAGCTTTGGGTATTATTCCTAAGGAGAGATCCTACACTTGGATCTTGTTCTTCCATTAAAGGAAAGCTCAAGAACAAAAGAAAAGGAGATTTCTTTTGTGCCCATTTGAACCGAAATTTCAATGTAAGGATATGATTTCTTCTCTATTTTATTATATTGTTTGCATGCATAAAATCCACATTTAATTTTATGACAAATTAATTTATAACATATATGAGTATGTTAGTATGTATATGGATCTTCATTTCCTTCAATCGGTATCATGAGCCACGGTTGTTTGCATGCAAATCGGTTAAAAGTTTTTCCGAGTTATAAGAATAACAAATAAAACTTGTAAAATTTGTGTTATTATGAGATATCACGAATTCAATCCATGCATGTTAATATTTCTGGTTCTAAAATGTTTTAGGATATTTTGATTAATTTTACGGATTTTTATTGTTCATATTTCACTATAATGACATTTAAATGTGATTTTATGAGTAAAAATGTCATTTTTGGTCTAAAATTAGCTATGCTTCGAATTTTAAGTTGATTTTTGGATATGTTGTCACATATATTATTTTGAGATAACCTGTAAATTTTCATAATTTTTGGACTTGTTATGCTCGAAAAATGAATTTTTCATTATTAAATTCGGATTTAGGTGAAAAATAGGTTAATATGAGTTAAATTTCGAATCTGGTCATAGAAAATTAATATGTTGTCACATGCAATTTTACAAGATGTGTGTAAAATAATTGGCTATAAAGAAGTCTTTTTGCATGATTTATGGATTTTTGAAGAAAAATAGCATAAATAGTGACATTATTAGTGGAAAATTAAGAAAACATAATCTATGACTTAGGAAAAACGTCTAATGTTGCATTTTATTATCTTTTTCAGATCTAAAATTGAAAAGTTAGTGAAAATAATTTTTCCATGTTTTTTATGATTATTTTATTAAAAATCGATAAACCGCAAATTGTTTTTCCGGTAAATTTTCGAAATTTTTAACCTAAGTTTTTGAACATGATGAGTGTCATGGAATTTTTCCAGAATGTTCATGAGTTTAAATTTCAAATTTTGAATTTATTTGAAATTTTGTGATTTACTTGAAGTTTAATAGCTTATTTTTGTAATTTTTGGACCATTTATGAACAATTTTATAAAATATGGGTTAATTATGGTCAAATTATTAGTGAAGACTATATTTTGAGTCCTAAGAGGTTAGGGTAATTAACTTATGCATAAATATGAGTTTATGTATTTATGTGATTATAAAAATGTTGAAATCACGCAAATCCGTAAAAACCGAGTAATATACGATATTGGCTAATTAAAAGGCGATTTAGCATAAAATTGAGCATGTTCATACATATTATAATGCTGCATTTTTCTTTATGATTGTCATAATTTTAATTTATGTAATTTTACTTAGTATGGCCTTAGATTTTAATTGGTATTTCCCGAAATGTATGGGAATATCGATTCGGTTGTAATTTTATTGTGATCTCGTATCACCGTTTTGTAATTTAATAGATTTATTTTATTTTAGTTACAAATGTATAATAGGAAATTATGTAATTTATTATGTAATTTTATTCATTCCGGAGTTCCCAAAGACGGATTTCTTCAAGAATGGCGATACATAAAGACGGTGTTACCTCGAGATGCGTGCCACAACCGAAGTTCAAGGGACCAATGGAGTTGGTTTCCGAATATGTAATAGTTAAATAGTTTTTCTATTTTAGGAAAGGCCATACTAGGATTTATTTATTTTATGCTTGCATTTTATTTTATGTCGCATGCATCGCTAAATCGCCATAACTAAAACATGCATTGTCATTTTATCGAGTTTATCGACCGTGTCAATTAGAATTATCGTAGTTCACCGCTTTAGTTCACTTATAAGTGATAGATAATAAATTGACATGACCTCTCGCTAAAACAATCAATTGAGACATAGCCTTACCAAATAGTAGAAACCATGAAAACCTATTTCGCGAGGGAGTGCACTCGGCTACCCCGGGGTACAAACCTTGTTACGTAGGGGAAGTGGGTGATAAATGTTAATCCACCGAATTCATGTTGATGAGGGTTTCATCGGCTACCCCGTGCCTAAGTTAATGTGGGTTTGGATAATGGACACATTTATTCGAAATTTGGATTGAACTCAACAAAAGTAATTGATAAGGGTTTCATCGGCTACCCCGTGCCCTTGTTGATGTGTTTTGGGCTATAGATAAATATTAGAGTAATTTTATCGACCGAGAGTTCTAAAAGTAGAATCGATTAAAGAGTTAATCCACCGAGTTATATTGATAAGGGTTTCATCGGCTACCCCGTGCCCAAGTTAATATGAATTTGGATCTTGGAATCATTTATCATAGTTGGGTAGAGGTCACTATGTAAATGCTATACTTGTTTACAAGTATTAATATAACGATGAATGTTTTGTTTTCCACTATTCCGTTATCATATTGTTCTATTTCTTTACCACAATTCATATACGATATCATTTCGATTTTGATTCAAATCTCCATTAAAACATCGTAACTAAAGACAAAATATGAATTTTCTTCTAAAGACCTCGTATGAACCATTGCTAAGGATCTCTTGTAAAGAGTATAGATTAAAGTTATTCATTATCAAACAGGTTTTTGATTCTTGACTAACACTTCTACTTACAATGGACTATGTTTCATATGCTTAATTGAATTAAGTACCTTGAAGCGATAAATTGTTTTGGTGATTAGATTTTCAGAATTCGTAATTGACCAAAATAACGCAACCACTTCAATGAAAGTTTTAAGACTAAAACGAACAAATGAAGAGTAATCTTCATGAATTCAATTTTGCTTCTCAAAGCAAAGACTCATTGAAATGAGTGGGAGCATTCTCTTAAACCGTTAAGATGAGGACGAGGTTCAAGAAGTAAAGATAATAATGGAATTGATACAAGGTAATGTTAAAAGTAAAGTCATTGAGGAATGACGATACTAAACCTATCAATCCCGACCAATAAAGTTTCCATTGTCTTAAATGTTGGACACAAGAAAGGAAACTGCCCCAAATTATTGAAGAATCAACAAGTTAGTTGTGGGACATCTAATGGGACCTTCTTCTTTAAATGTTTATTTGATTAAACATAAATTTTGCTAGTACCACTTCGTCAATATTAGAAACCAGTGGAGGTTTTCATCATTGTACTTGATACATAGGATGATTAGAATATGACGACTAGCAACAATAATGACGAGAGATAGAGTAATTGTGTACTCAATCTAGTTTTTGGATTTAAAGTTGTACTTAATTATGACTATTAAGTGCATAAACTCTAAATAAGAATATAAACTTGTTAAGATACAAAAGAGGTTTTCACTTTTGTGACCCTATACACCACGATTTGATGTATGGCTAGCCCATTATCAAGGTGATTATATTCTAAACCAAACTAGAATAATATATCATGAAGATGATGCAAGACTCAAAATTGGTAACCCATGATTAAACCTTAAAATTTTGGAATGATGAACGCAAAGAGTTATCGAGTACTCTTGAAACCATTAGATTGTTAATGGTATATACGTATCTTGTATTCAAAGAAAGATGTCTCGTGCCTTTTGGTTGAAAAGGAGATCGAGGTTGCAAATCATTGATCCAAAATAGGTTGATCATTTTCTTTTACCAACGATTTAAGTTGACCCTAATGTGTTCACTTAATAAGGTAAATAGAGAAATCTTTGAAGAAGTTCAAAGAGTTCAAGGAAACGCGATTTAGTCATGATGGGATTATCAAAGTGAAGACTTTGATATAAACCAAAGAAAATGTGATATAGAATCACAAGTTAATCTCTCTTAGCACGCATTATGGATTAATGTGTGGTTGGATAAGAAATCAAACGCTATTCGATATGGTTTGGACTTCAATCAAGTTACTTTGAGTTACTTGATCCTTTTGGGGATTTTATCATTTTTGTCTAGATTATTTTTCCACTAAATCGAATCATATGAGATATGAAATGGTAAGGGTACCATGGTTGTAAGTTTTCACAAGAAACAAATGCTCATTTTTCCCTTTTCAATTATCACGAGTACGACGGGTTTTTGCGGCTCGTGAAGCTGTCTTTCTAAAATACAAGTTTATTTTTAGAAGACAGAGTGGGAGAAATTATTCAAGAGCCACAAAGAATGCCACAGAGAATGTTATGTCGCAAGAAACTGGTCTTTCTTGGCTACATGAGACGTTTTGTGTAAGACATTGTTTCTTCACAAACCTAGGAGGTTAAATTCGTCACTTGCTAAAAATGTTGAATTCATGCTACTTTTAAGAAAGTAAAGAGCTTATAACTTACAAAAGAAATTGTTTGATTCAAGTTAATTACTTCTAGAAAGTAATGAACGAATGACTTACATAAGAGTGTTTAAGTCACAACTCAATACAAGGCTTAGAGTCATGAGAATCCGAAATAAAAGGCTTGATTAGTGACAAAGGGTTTTGCACTAATAAAGAGATATTTCAAAGCAAGATTGGTTGCAAAGGGTTTTGCACTAATTGAAATGCTTAAGTCTATTTGGATCTTCTTAAGGATTGTGTTTCATTATGAGGTTATGAAATACGTAGCAAGTGAATCTAAAACCCGCTTCTTTAAAAGAAGGAATGTATTCAATACATGTCATGAGTTTTGTAGATTCTTGCAATCCTAAGATAATGTGGAACTTAAGAGAGGGTCTTAAGTAGGACATCAATGAGTTGGAATCAACATTTTGATCATGCGATAAAACATTTCTCGATAAGTCGAGAAGTTATGTTTATACATGGAGTTTAGTGGGAGTTACGGAATTTTTAATTAGTCCGATATGTGGATGACATATTGATCATTGAGAATGATTTAAGACTTTTGGAGTATTATAATACATCTTGAATATTCGGATTTATGAAGATAAATCCACATGATATTAGCGTCAGTAAGAAGTCTTATGTTGATAAGATTCATGACTAGTTCAATTAAATTGAACATATTTGATTGATTCCATTTGCTTCTGCTGCCGAATCAATTAAAAAGAAATGATGTATAACACTTCATATGCTTTGAGTATGATGAATTGTTTTCAAAAATCGAATTTAAGTAATCTTTACCAAGTAAGCTATAAAGATTACCCTTAAGTGCTTGCAGAAGCATTAAGGAAGTAAAGCAAAGTGTTTATGATGCAATGTTGTGTAAGGGTGTTACACAAGTGACAATTGACAATTGAGATTGCGCATGGTTTCCGACAAAACCATAATCAAAACACATTAGGATGGTTAAGATACCATTGTGGCAATGTTAATTAAGAAGTAGATTTTCTAGAATCATTCTAGGCAATAAAGAAC
Source organism: Silene latifolia (assembly GCF_048544455.1). Classification (NCBI taxonomy): domain Eukaryota; kingdom Viridiplantae; phylum Streptophyta; class Magnoliopsida; order Caryophyllales; family Caryophyllaceae; genus Silene; species Silene latifolia. The sequence continues at coordinate 90,369,173 of NC_133527.1, read as the reverse complement.
AATGAGAGATATTTATAACGGAAATTGAGTACACTTGCAATCATGGGATGTGCAAGAAGGAAGAGTCCCGCACACTGCGAAAACAGTGGGAGCTGTTCTAAGGATAGAAGGCCTATGTCTTGATTGGATCTCGACACGTACTCAGAAAGTTTTGTGATGCAAATGTATACATTACAAAGGAAAACGAGTATGTAGTGAGGTTGAGTAAGGTACAAGAAATTGATAAAACCTACTAACCAAAGCCTTCTCAAAGGCTAAACATGATGAGTCATGTCATTTCAATTGAATTGAAATGAACAACTACGTACAAGATCAAATTAGATTATAGAACATGAAATAGTAATCAGGCATTGACTATTCATATGTGATAATCGCATTAGTCGTTCGAGTTTTACTTTAAAACTCTTTTATTATACTTTGTTACATCCAAACGGGTTGTAGAGACAATTGAACCCCGTTAAAGTGAACACGGATTAGCATTGTATTTGCCCATAGTCACTTGTATGAGGTGACGTCTCGAAGTGACTAGAGTGTGAGGCGATTGGTGGCAAGTTCAAGTGCCATAGAGTCATGTGAGATGACTAGTCGATCACATAGGCAGACTGTTAGGAACATTTTGTCGGGCCTAATGACCGCTTATAGAGTTCTGGCAAATTTATATAGCCTGGTCGTGGCGAGAGCTACTATAGTATTCTAATGAGTCGATTCTTTTGACTAAAGACTATTCACCTAAGATGGCACGACTTGATTAACTTTGATTTGTGTTACTACGACCTTCGTAAATGGGGTCAAATGGGCATATTTTGGGTTATGATGGCTGTGGCTAGTCGAAGGGAATGAGTGCGATAGGAATTGTCCACCCCCTTGTCAGGGTTAAAACAATATCTCAGGGCCACTCGAGGAGTAATGAACTGGAAATGCGTGGCCACGCTTGGAAAGTATCTATGATAGATAAGTCCGGTCAATCAGTTATTCTCCAGATCGAGGAAACCACTCTCGATATGATCACTTGCAAGTACGACCTGAAAGACACCTTGCATTGAGTGGGAGATAGTAATAGGACAAGAGAATTGGTGACGCACACTTGTCGAGGACAACTATGGGTGGCTCACCAATGATGCTAGATCTTTCACTTTGCCTTCCAAGATATGCCGCTTGAGTGCTCATCGAACAAACTACATACTTCCACTCTCCAAGGGCGCCGAGTACATCATCCGTCAATAAAGGGGCGAAATTGAATAGCCTGTTGGGAAATGTGTCCTCAACAAAAGTGCGATCATGTGATTTAAATATCATTATTAAATCTCATTTTAAAGAATACAATTGGGAAGTAATTTTGTTACTGTCAACTGGTCAACATATATCGGTAATGATTGGCTGACTAGAGTTTGACATTATTCTCGTGCGACGGTGGTGATCAGTTGACCCCTAGGTCATACCTATAGGGCAATACTCTTAATTGATCATTTAATTAATCGTATAATGTTACGAGTTAATTAAATTACTTGAAAAAAATTGACGGACGATTTTGGAAGTAAAATTTACGTATCAAATTGAAATGTGATTAAATGAGATGCGGTTTGAGTAATCGAATTGTATCATTACTCGGATGAAATTATTGTTTAAAGAAACAATTGGATTTGAATGAATTATTATAAATGCGATTTATAAACGGTAAAATATTTTGGTACAAGTAATTATGAATTACTAAGTCGATTTTTGTATATGACGTATTTTTATTAATACGTTGATTTTTAATATGTTAAAAATACATAACAAATTTATGTTACATATGACATGTGACATATTGACAATTGACAAAAATAAAATGGATTTCATATTATCCATTTGGACCGAAATATTGGACTTAATTAACATATTCTTATAATGTTAATTAGTGTAGTGGAAGATGTAATCATTCTTTTTACACTAGGCATGCATACCTAGTGCTTCTTGTGGAAGAGCACCTAGCCCATGCATTGGCCTTCCTCTTCCACCCAACCGGTTTTCCCTTGGATAGAACAAGGGTGCTTTTGCTTAAAATTATTATCATTCTCTATATGCATGTTTTTGGTAATAATTTTTATTTTGATTCACTTCACAACATATTATTTTTAGAGAGATAAAAATAATACTCTTCCTACTTACTACTCCTACCCGGTTTTAGAGAGTAAAAACCAAACATTTTTGGTTCAATTTTTCACTAGATTAATATTATACTAGCTCAAATAATATTAATTAGATTAAGAGTTAGCTTTGGGTATTATTCCTAAGGAGAGATCCTACACTTGGATCTTGTTCTTCCATTAAAGGAAAGCTCAAGAACAAAAGAAAAGGAGATTTCTTTTGTGCCCATTTGAACCGAAATTTCAATGTAAGGATATGATTTCTTCTCTATTTTATTATATTGTTTGCATGCATAAAATTCACATTTAATTTTATGACAAATTAATTTATAACATATATGAGTATGTTAGTATGTATATGGATCTTCATTTCCTTCATAGCCCTCCTCCTCCATTGTCACACAACCCTATCCATTCAAATATCAAGAGTTTAAACCCAAAGAAGTTGAAGTGGGCAATGACTACATGACTCTAGTTATGCAAGAGATGTATAAACAAGCTTACAATGATCAAGTAGATGCATACTTGGCCCAATATCCACCACTCTTTCATTTAGCTAGGCAAGGACTACTTGATCCTTCATGTCCTTTGCCTAGTTGGGCGGATAGGGAAGTCTTCTTTCCAAGCACATCTAGGGGTGAAAAACTGGGTGAAGATGGGAATGTCGATGATGAGGTTGATGATGATGAGGGTGTTGATGAAGAGGTAGATGATGAAGAAGAGGCTAATGAAGATGATGAAGGAAGTGAGCAAGGAAGTGAAGAGGGAAGTGGAGATGAGTCCGCTTTTATGGAGGAAAATGATGACAATGATGATATGGTGGAGGACTAGCAAGGTTTGGAGGCTCCTACCCTCTTGGGGTTTGTCTACTTATTTCTTTGTTTTATTTATTTTTATCTTGATCATAGTTAGAGAGTCCTAGCAACATGAGGACTAACACCTCGGCCACATTGAGGTGTTCTTTTATTATTCCCATTGAAAAATCCAAAATGACAACAATTAGTTTCATGCATTGCATCTTGTGTGCATGAACTACCCCAAAATTTAAGACATTAGAAATAATGTCTATTTCGGTTTGGGGAAGTACATGCATACGCAACGGGAGGTAATCTAAATTACGCTCTCCATCATAAACAAAAACCATGCATCATGTAGTGTAGCTCAGTATAGCTTGCATTTAGTATAGAATTCATGCATCATACTTGCATAATTTCCTATCATATTGGCCATTGAGGACAATGCCCATATTAGTGTGGGGATGGGAAATTCTAACTTAATTTTTATTCAAAAAATCCAAAAAAATCAAAAATCTCGAAAAAATACAAAAAATCAAAAAATTTGAAAATCCAAAAACAAGTTCATTTTCTTTGTAGTGTAGACTTGTGTATATTGTTGTATATATTGTGTTTGTAATATCCTTGTTCACATTGATCGACTACGCAACATCCAAGACATGAGGATATTGAAGACCGCATGGTATGATCTTTCCAATCTCCTTTTTCCTCTTTATGTTAATGACTATGTGACTTTATTTTGATTGATGCGGTATAAACAATGTGAATTTAGGACTTGCGTTTAGATTATTTGGCATATTAGTTGGTAGAATCATTTGCATTAGGATGTATATATGTTAGTTGCATCATGGCATGTAGTTTGCATGTTAGAAAAATCTTGCGAAACCATCTACTTGGGAAGCTTGAAAAGTGTATATAGGCCCTAGTAGATGCTTTTTATTCTTAAGACTTTGTTTGTTAGAATACTTGTAAAAAATCCTAGGATGTGTCATGCTAGTATCCTTTGACTCATGGATTAAGGCCTAGTCAAGAGTACTTTTTGGTGTGATAACTCCTTGGCAACCGTTTATTCCAAGGTGACCTTCGAAACCATGCAGCCATCATTCATCCATGTTCTACCATACATTTTGTCATCAAAAAAGGAATGGGCACAAAAATTGTTCAAAATTTGAGTTCAAGAATTGAAATGAAAACTGAAAGAAAGTTTGCAAAATGCATCAAATGAAAAGAGGAGCAAAAATAGAACTCCTATGCTTCAAATATAAGGCCCCCTCACTACATATGGGGTGACTTTGAAAATGTTCAAAAGAAAATGCAAAAAGTTGTCAAGTATTGAATTGCCAAAAATCAAAAGAAATGGCAAAAGAAAGTGTTCTCAAATGTTATATGCCACTAGAAATTAGGGGGAAAAACAAACAACAAAAGCAAACTCCCAAAATGAAACTCAAATACTATCGATCCCTTTATCCATCGTATCTATTTTTGTGCATGGTAGAGAGGGGACGACCCTTCTTCTTGTCTAGGCAAGAAGGGGAATCCGTGATCCTCCAGTGTTTCTAACACCATAGGGAGTCTACTCTTGACAAAAGCATTTAACGATTGAGGACAAAGGTACCCTAGCTTGACACAACTTGGAGGTGATTTATTGGTATCCTTCTAGGCTTAGTAGTTTGAAGAAATTGCAACTATGAAGGAGTGTGTACCCTTGAATTGCTTCCCCTTTAGATAATTTCCGCCACTTAGATGAGGAAAGTGTCTATTCTTTTGTAGATGCATCCATTACTTGTTTTTTGGGCTTTAATGCTTGGATGTGTCGCCATTTTGGCAAGACCCACCTTGCCTTGTAAGAAGGCATCCTACCTCATAGTTGTCAAGTTGTGAGTTGAAGGGGCGGAGTAAGACTCGCTAATTGTCTCATATCGGCTATGCTATTAGGTTAGTTTAAATAACGGTCTTAATCTTTGTCACCTCTTTACTCGGGATGAGCAAAGGTTCGGTTTGGGGATATTTGATGTGACCATAATTTGAGCATATTTAGCCCCCGAATTAGCCTTGTTCCCATGCTTTTTAGTGCATATTTGGGTCATTTATTGTCTTTAGTCCTTTGTTTTGCATGAGGTTTTGATCCCTTGGTAGGAAAGGAGTGCAAACCTTGCATTTTCATGGCAAAATGGGGCTAAATTTATTGAATTCAATGACCAAGCATCAAAGAGAAGACAAGACTAGAAGGCCTTTGCACATACTATAGTAGATGGCCAATGATGAGAAAAGATCCTTGCATCCCCAAGTAAATCCTCAAGGATTTTAAGAAGAAAAGAAGAAAGGAAGAAGCTGACAGAGAATCCGAGCGGATTGCCCACAATCCGCCCGTCCAGCACAAGCAATCCGAGCGTCTTCCTCAGCTGAACGCCCGTCCAGAACCACCACAATCCGCCCATCCACCCCACGAATCCGCTCGTCCAAAACACCCACAATCCGCCCGTCCCGTGCCCTGGACGCTCGGATTGTGTCACAGCTATTTCGTCTTCTACTTGTTCAATGAAGGATGCGCATATTTTTCAAAGACCGGCGAAAAGGAGACCGAAGTCTCTCTTGAGACCAGCGATTCCTCAAGGACTTAATCGTAATTTAAGCCCTTAGTAAACCCTAATTTATGTACCTAATCCCCACTATAAATACCCCATTCGGCTAATTAGATTATCATGTTCTTTTTAGCAATCTCTAGTGTAGTTTATATCAATCAAATCTCTCTTTAATCTTGTAATCAACATTTAATCAAGTTTTAATACAAATCTTATTTCCTTAATCTCTCTTTTGTTCATCTTTTATTTTGGGTAATTGAAGATTATTTGGGTTATTATTGGGAGATTGACAACCTTCCAATCAATCATCAAGTACTTCTATTATTCTTTGCTTTATTATTGGAATCATTAGTAGGTATAATTCTCTTAATCCCTTTTTAATTATTGTTAATTATCTTCATTTATTCATCATGTTTCACCTTGTTGGTATGATTGACAACCTTGCTAGCATGTTCAACATGATAATGAGTGAGTAGTTTCTTTAGCTAGGGTTAATGGGTAATTAGGGGAAACCAACATGGGGGATGATTCATGCTTAAATTAATATGTTTTCCTAGTTTATTTGCTTGCTTGTTGTGATCTCAACTTATGCACATGTTATGTTTGATGAATGCGAGCCTATGAATCCTTGCATTTTTTTACCCATCACCTATCTTTTCAATGAGACTTGTAAGACATAAACCAACTCGAGTCTCATTAGACCATGCATATAGTTGAGTAGGGAAGATTAAGTCGACTTGTAGGTGTTGTACAATCGAATCGATTCGGCTCCGGGACCCAAACTTTCCTAGGATTGTAAGATATAAACCAACTCGATCCATCACAACAATAATTGCTTGCTTATAATTTGAGAATATGTTTGTATGATCAATTCCCATGAATCCCCTATGACCCCATGACACCCTAGTGCCTTTTATCAATTGTTTACATCCCTTTTTAATCATCTTGCTTGTTTACTTTTATTGCTATTTAGTTTAGTGATCTTCTACTTCAAACCCCAAATTGTGACACCCCTAGACACCACTAGTTGCAATTGAAAATCTCATCTCAATTCCCGTCCCTTGGGATCCGACCTTTTCTTGCCTCTTTACTAGTTGTAGAGTTGTTTGTGGAGTTATAAATTGTGTTTTGGTCTAGGTGCTCCTAACGACAAGTACCGAAAACTAAACCCTTACAAGAGGTACCGACCAATTAGTATGCAAAATAGGTTCAATTAGGGGACTAAATGTGCACAATTAAGAGTCACATCAAACATCCCCAAACCGAAGCTTTACTCGTCCCGAGTAAAGAGGTGACTAGAACTAGACCTTTATTTTAAACTATCCTAATAATATAACCGATGTGAGATAATTAGCGGGTCTCACTCCGCCCCTTCAACTCAAAACAAGACACCTATGAGGTAAGATGCCTTCTTGTAAGGCAAGGTGGGGCTTGCCAAAATGGCGGTACATCCAAGCATTAAGCACACAAAACAAGTAATGAATGCATCTACAAAAGAATAGCCACTTTCCTCATCTAAGTGGCAGAAAGCATCTACAAGGGAAACAATTTATGGGTACACACTCCATCATAGATATTGTTTCTCCAAGCTACTAAGTCTAAAAGGATACCAACAAATCACCTCCAAGTTGTGTCAAACTAGGGTACTTTTATCCTCAATCGCTAAATGCTTTTGTCAAGAGTAGGCTCCCTATGGTGTTAGAAACACTGTAGGATCGCGGAATTCCCCCTCTTACCTAGACAAGAAGAAGGGTCATCCCCTCTCCACCATGCAACAAAAATGAGATCAATGGATAAAAGGGATCAACATGCTTTGAGTTTCACAATGGTAGTTTGCTTTTGTTTTGTTTTTCCCCCCAATTTATTGTGGCTTTTGACATTTGAGAACATTTTTTGCCTTTTTTTATGTTTGGCAATTTTGATACTTTGGCAATTCTTTCCAATATTGCATTTTTGAACATTTTTCAAAGTAACCCCATTTTGTAGCAAGGGTATTTTTATTGAAGCAAAGGAGTTTATTTTTGCTCCTCTTTTCATTGATGCATTTTTATGCAAACTTTTTGATTTTGATTTGGTACTTGAACTCAATTTGGAGATTTTTGTGTCCATTCCCTTTTTGTTGACAAAATATGATGATAGAAGTGTAAGAACGGTTGCATGGCTTCAAAGCTCACCTTGGAATAAATTGTAGCCAAGGAGTTATCACACCACAAGGTACTCTTGACTAGGCCTTAGTCCATGGGTCAAAAGATACTAGTATGACACATCCTAGGGTGCCTTGAGGGTATTTTAGCAAACAAAGTCTCAAGGAGAAAAATTATCTACAAGAGCCTTATCTACACTTGTCAAGCTTCCCAAATAGGCATTTTCACAAAATTTTCCTACCATGCAACTACATGCCATGAAGCAACAAACATATATACAACTATAATGTATATGCTTCTATCAACTATTATGCCATATAATCTAGATTCAACTCCCAACAACACATAGATACACAAACCGCAACGACAAAATACACCACATCCTCCTTGACATGTAAGCCCATCCTCCTCATATGAGTAATGAAAATAAATGGAAGGAAAATAGAGATTAGAGCGATCATACCAAGCGGTCTTCACATTCCCTTGACAATGCCTCAAATGTAGTGTTGTATCTATGTGAGAAGAAAACAAAAACACAAGTATATACAATTCTACACTACTAAATTAAAGAACATGTTTTTGGTTTTTGAAATTTTCAAATTTTTAGGGATTTTGTTTTTATTAAGGAACATGTTTGGGATTTTTTGAAATTTTTCAATGTTTATGCATTTGGAATATAAATTCCCATCCCCCACTTTATTTTGGACATTGTCCTCAATGTACATGTAGGAGTAGGAATGAAAAGAAAATACATGTTTTTGAATTTTTGATTTTATGGAAATGAAGTACAAATGCAATGATATGATATGAATGAATGCATGCTCTAACTAAATGCAATTCTATATGACATATATAATAAATGAATGCAATCTAAACTATACTAGATGATGCATGCTAAATGCTTAAGTCACCTATGATCAAATATCCCCAAACCGATTTAAGCACTATTTCTAGTGTAGAAAGAAATAGGTGGTTTGGTCATTAGTGACTATATATGAATGCGAGAACTAACTATATGCAACTAAATAATAGATATGTGAGATATATTACAATGCAAATTATACTATATGAACTAACTAATGTAAATGCAATATAATACAAATTCAAGCCTAAACTATATGATATATATATATATATATATATATATATATATATATATGTCGCTTCATGGTTTAACATCCCCAAACCGATTTTAAACACTATTGCTAATGTAGGAAGAAAGGGGTTTAACCATGAGGTAACTACACAAATTCAACTATACATGGGAGATAGGGAAAGAAAAGGTTATTACAATCATGATAGGAGATGAAGATGGTAGGTGAGATTGGAGTGCAAAGAGATGTTTCACGGACTAAAATGAGAGCATACACGGGTTAGTAGCTGAACACGGGCGGGTTGGCAAGGATCTGCTCGGATTTCTGGAAAATTTCTGAAACTTTAGGCTGAACCCACTTGGATTATTCCTGACTCGCTCGGGTTGGCAGCTGACATGCTCGGATTATTCCTGACCCGCGCGGGTTGAGTTCTGGGATGCGTGTTTTCTTCATAACTCGCGCAGATTCTTGGGCAGGGAACTTTCTTTCTTTTCTTGGGCTTTAATACGCACGGGTTGGGCTCGGGTCGCACGAATTTCAAGTGATTTTAACCCAACAAATTTTTGATGATAGAAAAGATGTGCACAAGCCCAAAATCTCCATTTTCTTTATTTCTTTGCATTTTCTACCTTTTCATTTTCATCAATTTCCTTCAAAAAGCTCAATTAAAAATATGAGATCCCTCCCTTTCATCTCTCCTGCAATTTATTAAATGAATGCAAATCTACACTAAATGCATTTATATACAAATTAATGGTTATTGAGTAACTCCATCATACCAAGGATTGTCAATAAACAATTTCATAGGAAATTATCACTAGCACTCAAAGCACGTAGAAGTCGGTCAAATTTTTGGGAGTGAGATATAAATAGGCATGGATAACAACACAAGATTATTCAATGAAATAATGCCCAAGTAATAGACCGAACAAGCATGTCAAGAACGTTATGACAAAAATTATAAGAGATGTGATGGATGGTAGGAACATGAAATGGGTAGTTAGTTGACAATTCACTCAACTTGTCCTCCAAATAGTCAAAATCACCACAATCAATGCAAGTACTCTCATTATCATCTAAGGTGATTTCAAGGGTGTATATTTGGTGTTCCCAAATGTCCTCATATTCTTTATCCCAACAAGGTCCATTATCAAAGGGGTTGTCATAACACAGCTCACCAAGTTCAACACAATTGTCTCCATCTAATATGTCATCCTCAAAGGGTGAGTTTTCACTCAAGCTCACATCCATCTCACTCTCACTTTGCCCATTATCATCAAATTCCATGAAAGTTGGTTTCATTGGTATACAAGAAGAGTAGGATGACGGCATCTAAGCATTGGTCTCACAATCAAAAATGTATTCCTCATCATCGTCACTCTCTTCATCTATCACACCATCTTCCTAAGGAGGGGCAAATTTGTGAACATAGTAGGTTGGCTCAAGGTTATAGGAAGGTGTCTCATTCTCACAAATCTTATTATCATCAATGTTTTCCTTAATGAATTTTTGAAATGTGGTTTTTATCGCTTCCATACCTTCCTTGGCACTCTCAAATATGTCATGTATAGTTTGCTTGAGACATTGGATGGTCATGAACTTAACAAATTCCCAAAATTCCTCACAACTCATCTCATAAATCCTACCACCACTCAATTGAAATGTCAAGTTGTGAGTTTCAAGGTTCATGCCATTATAAACAACACAACATGCTTCATAATTTGAAAGAGTAAAACCATGATGCCAAGCATGAGTCATATAATAAAACAAGTACAATAAGTGAATGTAGTCATGTTGCCAAAAAGTGAATGTAGTCATCTTGCAATATATTTATCAAATGACTCATTTTCATATTGTCTAAAAGTGAATATAGTCATGTTGAGCATACGAAATAGAACAAGTACAATAAAACTTAAGAATAAGAAGCACAAATAAAATTAGACAAAAGAACGATTCAAATACACAACACCGTCCCCGGCAACGGCGCCATTTTGATGGAGCGCGTTGTTGTCCGCCATCAAACACATTTATACCCAACTACTAGAATAGCAAGCAAGCCAGGGTCGATCAGCGGAACGAGGGTACTCAAATTCTTCAATTTAATTGTAGTTGCACTTAGGGTTGTCACAATTGAAATGAGTTGATGATTCTAAACTAATAAAAGCAATGAAAGGTAAACAAGCAATAAAACAAATAAAGATCTAAAAAAATAATAAAGGATACTAGGATATCATGGGATCATAGGGGAATCATGGTAAGATAGCATAAATGAGTTATATAGATGCAAGCAATTTATTATTGTTGGATTTTAAGTTAGTTCATGTCAAATAATTCATAAGAAGATTTGGGTCTTGGAGCCATGTCATTTGTGACTGTACAACACCTACAAGTCGACTTAATTCTTCCTATTAAACTACATGCATGATAAACCGAATCCTAGGGAAACTTACATCTCAGAGCCGAGTCGGTTAAGTCTTTACAACACCTAAACGTCGACTTGGTTTTTGCCTATTCAACTCTATGCATGGTCTAATGAGGCTCGAGTTGGTTTATGTCTTACAAGCCTCATTGAAAAGATAAGAGATGGTCAAAAAATGCAAGGTTTCATAGTCTAGAATTTAATCAAACATGACATGTGCATAAGTTGAAGAACAATAAGCAAGCATTCATATGAACTCATTAAGCACAAATCTATCCCATTATTAACTCCCCTAATCCCCACTAATCCTAGTTAAGTAACTACTCACTTATTATCATGGAAAACATGTCATCAATGGTGTTAATCATCACAAGTATAAACATGATAAAAGATAGAAGAAATAAGTAATAATGAGTAAAGAGTAAAAGAATTGTACCAAACTTAAGATGAACAATTGGAAAGGTACACGTATGTATGAGCTCTATATCGCATGTCAGATGACATATCCTTGGAAATACAACCCCTTACACCTTTTCCATTCATCCAGTCACTATGACGATTCGTAGGAGCTCCAATTAACTCATTCAAGGAGAGGTATGCGTAACAATACAAAAGAGCTTCATCGATAAATGCTCGCTCAGCAATACACCCCTCTGGACGATACCTATTAGATGTGTAATCCTTGTAAAGTTTCATCAATTGTTCGAATGGGTACTGATATTTCAAATACACTGGCCCGAGATACAAAACCTCCCGGACTAGGTGGACAAATAAATGAACCATGATAGTGAAAAATGAGGGAGGAAAATACATTTTAAACTGACAAAGACTGGTGACGAGGATGTCCTGCAAAGTTTCCACTTCATCGGGATCAATGACTTTGCTGTTGATTGATTTGAAGAAATAGCAAAATCTAATTATAGCATGTCGAACCTTTGGAGGTAGAATGTAACGAACGGCCACAGCTAGTAGTTGTTGCATCAATGTATGACAGTCATGTGACTTTAAACCAGTAAGTATTAGGTCCTGCAACGAAACAAGGCTTCTAATATTAGACGAATAGCCCTCTGAAACCTTAATACCATGCAAGCATTTGCAAAACACTTTTGTCTCGTTTTTTGAAAAAGTATGAGCTGCAGGTGGCAAAAAAGTCCGATTTCCTTTTGTTTTAGCTGCCAGCTCGGGCCTAATACCCATCTCAACCATATCATCCCTAACTGCCTTGTTGTCTTTTGTCCTACCCGGAACATTCAGCAGAGCATTGATTATATTATCACAAATGTTCTTTTCAATGTGCATAAAATCTAGGCAATGTCTAACCGGGAGGTCACGCCAGTACGGAAGTTTGGTAAAAAATATGGTTTTTTTTATAACCACGAGTAGACAACTTAGGTCCCTTCTTCCCATAGGTTATCTCAATATCTTTCCCTTTCTCATACACTTCATGACCATTCAAAATCTGAGGACTCCTACGTTGCTCAGGACACCCATTAAACGCCTTCTGAAGCTTATGATAATGATGATCAGGGCATAACCATCGATGATTTTCCCTGTACACATGCTTGCGAGAATGCTTTAAATATTCTGATTCAACACCCCCCCCCCACACACACACACACAATGGGCAAGCCTCGTACCCATGTACAGTATGTCCAAAACGATCGCCGTACGCCGGAAAGTCAATTATTGTACACAATAACATAGCTCTCTGATTGAAACTTTCCTTATTATAACCATCAAAAACTGGTATTCCTCTTTCCCACAGAATCTTTAGATCATCTAGAAGTGGTTCCAAATACACATCTATGTCATTTTTAGGTTGTCGAGGGCCAGATATCAACAAAGACAACATCAGATACTTCCTTTTCATGCAAACCCTTGGGGGCAAATTATAGATGGCCAACAAAACTGGCCAAGTACTATGTTGGGTATTCATTTTTCCATGAGGGTTCATTCCATCTGTGGAGAGCGCTAGACGCAAGTTCGTTGCTTATTTGGCGAAGTCAGGATATTTAGCGTCAAACTCTTTTCACTGTTGACCATCCGCTGGGTGTCTTAACTTTCCATCTTCAATCCTTCCACTATTATGCCAAGTCAACATTCTTGCATCTTCTTCATTCAAATAGAACCTTATGAATCTTGGTATTATTGGAAAATACCACAACACCTTAGCTGGGATCCCTTCCTTAGTCTTATAACGCCATACAGAGCAGTGCGGACAATATGATAATTTATCATAATCTTTACGGTACAATATGCAGTCATTGGAACAAGCATGTATTTTCTCATATTCCATGCCCAACTCTCTAATCATTTTTTTAGCCTCATATGTCCGACTCGGAAGAACATTACCGTCAGGAAGCATGTCACATAGCAAAGCTAGAAGATCCGTAAAACTCTTATCACTCCACCCATTTGTCCCCTTCAAGTTATATAACTTTACCACCGCGGACAATTTGGTATACTTTTTACAACCAGTAAATAAAGGCATTTCAGATTGACTCAACTTCTTAATTAAATCATCAGCATTTATTTTCCTATCACCGGTAGCTTCAAAATCATCGAATCCATCATCTTCAGCAAACTTCTCACCTAAAACAACTCCAGGTGTAGGTGAACGATTGTTTACACAGACATCATATCCCTCATCCCCTATATCTAAACCATCAGCTTCAGGTGTATGATTATTTACCTCTGCATCAGATTCCCCATCCTTATCCTCTAATTCTCCATCAAAAATACAACGCCTATAATCTCTACTGAAACTATTCTTTTCTAAGTGTATTTTGACATCTGGGATAGGCAAAACCCTAATATTACCACATCTATTACAAGGGCAGGGGATTTATGAGTGGAGATGAAAATTTTCACTAACGAAATTGTAAAATTCAGCAATTCCATCATTATAAATGGGATCACCAATTTCACCATCAATCATCCAAGTACGACCCATATATAAGGCAGTAACTATGAAAATGAAATTACCTTTTTTTAGCTATAAAGATTAATGACGGCGACGACGGAAAAGATGACTTGTTTACCATCAATCATTCCATTATTTTATTTTTTTGGGAGAATGTAAGCTTATCATTAAAATCATACGCCAAACATACAAACTTAAGGAACAACTACAATGTAACTATTCCTTTGTGACATATAATATGGTCAATCTATGTTCCTACTCCTCTACTAGAACACTTGATAATACAACTTTTCACTCTATTTCTTACATCAGTTTGAACCCTCTTAAGTAATCTTTCAGGTCTAATCAGAAACTTGTGCAATCTACTGGTATTGTGTGCTGCCCAAATGTGATAGATTAGTGCAGCCAAAACAATTCCCATGATCTTCTTCTTTGCCTGAGATCTGAATCTTCGTTTTGTCCACCAAATACAACAATCTTGATCAGGTATTTGCTCTTTGCACCAATCTGAAACCAACTTACTACATTTGCTGCTATATCCACATCTGAAGAACAAGTGGGAGTCCTCCTCAGGTCCTAGTTCACATAAGTAACAGGTATTAGTTTGAACAATGTTCATCCTAAGTAATCTGTCCTGCGTCAGCAAACGATGATGTCCAGCCAGCCAGCTTATGAACCCATGTTTGGTCACTAGCCAGCTATTCATAATACAGGGAGTCCAATCCACCTGCTTATAATTAGGTTGCAACCAACAATAGCTCTGTCTCACAGTATAACCCCCCTGCAAACCAGAACCAGATTGCAAAAGTGGCAGAAATCTCTCTTTAACTTGACACAGTTTCCTCCATGACCAGCTAGAATTAAGGGTGGGTTTATAGTACTTCCCTTCACAAGACTTAATATAAATGGCTTGTACACATTTAACCCACAAATGATCAGCTTTATCCTCAATCCACCACAAATATTTAGTAATAGCTGCTCTATTCCACAAGTTTAAGTTTTTCAGCCCCAGACCTCCATATTTTTTTGGTCTTCACAGCTGCTCCCAAGCCACCAATGCAGGACTAGATTTTAGTTCCTTACCATGCCACAAGAACTCTCTACAAACAGCTTCAATCCTCTTGATAATTGTTTTAGGCAGTATGAAAATCCTTGCCCAATAATTATGCAAGGTACTAAAGACTGCTTTAATCATAACAAGCCTACCTGCATAGGAAAGGTGTCTAGTCCCCATACCCCTGATTTTATCCACTATCTTTTCCGCTAGACAATTGCATTCCAGAACAGACAATTTTTTTGAGGTGACACTCACTCTAAGTACTTGAAAGGAACAGTCCCTTGTTTCATACCTGTTCTATTCTGCACCTCTGCAATCAGGGAGTTATCTATCCCATTACAATAAAAGTCTGACTTGCCATTATTCATTATCAGGCCAGAAGCTTTAGAGAAGCAATCAAAAGCTTTTAGAATGAGATCAATTGTAATGCTATCACCCTTGCAGAATAGAATCAAATCATCTGCAAAACAAAGGTGAGACAAACCCCACTCTCTTGCAAAGGGGGTGAAATCTGAAGAGGGGGTGTTTCTGAGTCACCATACGAAGCCTGCTAAGATATTCAAGGCAAAGAGTGAAAAGTAAAGGGGATAATGGGTCCCCCTGCCTCAGACCCCTCTTGCCTTGAAAAACCAAAATACTTCACCATTAAGGGCAATAGAATAAGAAGGTGTAGTCACGAATTGCATAATGAGACTCACCATCTGCTCAGGGAACCCCAAAGCCCTCAACATTTCCTTAACAAAAGACCACTCTATTGAATCATACGCCTTTTGCAAGTCCAATTTCATAAAAATCCTAGGTGAGCAAGTTTTCCTCCTATAAAGTCTAATAAGGTCCTGAGATATCATGATGTTGCCCACAAGGTCCCTCCATTTGATAAAGGCACTTTGTGAAGGGCTCACTATGTCAGGCAAAATCCTACCCAGTCTAGCACAAATCACTTTAGACAAGCATTTATAGACTGTGTTGCAACAGGCTATTGGTCTAAACTGCAACACAGACTCAAGGACTTCTACTTTAGGGACCAAAGTGGGAATGGTGTTGTTGCATTGCTTCAACAACTGTCCAGACTCAAAAACATTATGTATAGCCCTACATACCTCAGACCTAACTATGTGACAGCAATCCTTGAAGAATTGACTGCTGTAGCCATCGGGGTCAGGTGCCTTGTTCCCAGGTATAGAAAACATGGATTCCTTAATCTCTTCCTCAGTCACTGGAGTCATTAAAATATCAGAATGAATATCAGTTATACAGTTACCAAATTTGCTCACATTCATCTTCACAGGGTCGACTGATCTGGCAGTACCCAGCAAGGATATGTAATAATCCTCAAATGCATTTTTAATGTCTTCATAGGTAGTACATAGATTAGTCATCATATCCTTAACCTGATACACCTTGTTTTTTGACCTCCTCCTTTTAATACTGGCATGAAAAAAAGTTGTGTTCTCATCTTCACTTTGTATCCACACAGTCTTAGCTTTTTTTCTCAGAAAGTCATCTCTAGCCTGTTGAAGCCACTCAACTGCACAGGCTTTTTCGGCCTGACAAAGCTCCACATTTAGAGGATCAGTTCTCAACATCTCTTGGAAGTTAAATAAAGCCAATTCAGTGACATTAGTGAGTTTTTCAATATCACTAAACTGATCCTTATTCAGCCTCCTCAACCCCTGCTTCAAATTCATCAATTTTTTGACGATTCTAAACATAGGAGTGCCATTGACTTCAACATTCCACCCTCTTTTGACCACTTCCTCAAATTCATCAGCCTTAAATTACATATTGTAGTATTTAAAAGCAGGTCGTCTTGTGATAACAGTTTTCTCAAAGCTAATAAGACAGGGGGCGATGGTCAAAAGAACCCTCAGGCAAAAAGTGAGCATAACTCTCAGGGAACCTAAGAAGCCACTCTTCATTAATAAAGACCATATCAAGTCTACTATAGACTTTCCCTTTCACCTCATGCTTATTTGTCCAGGTGAAAAAGGAGCCACTACCTTTCAATTCGTAGAGTTCACAGTCCTGAGTAACTTGACACAGGGGCCTCACCTCAGCTCCAGTTACTTCAGCACCACCAATTATTTCATCCAATGCCTTAAGAGCATTGAAATCCCCACAAGCCATCCATAGTCCAGTGATCCTGCTATAATAAGCTCTCAAACTATCCCACAGTACCTCTCTCTCAGCCAATTTATTGAAACCATAGACCACAGTTAACCAAAAGGTGCAATGTCTTCCTCTATCCACAACTTCTGAGTGAATACATTGAGCAGTCACATCTTTGATATTCACTCGAAACAGAGCAGGATCCCAAATAAGCCAAATCCTACCACCTTTATTACAACTGGAGTTAGTGCAGATAGACCAACTGTCACAAAGGTTACTCCTAACTTTATTCCAAGTATTATTATTGATCTTAGTCTCTAGTAGCCCCAAATAACCCTATCTTATTTTGGTTAAGAAACCACTTTATTGCATTTTGTTTCTTACTACTATTCATCCCTCTTATATTCCAAAACCCAAAATTACCCATTATCTGGTAGAGTTTTGCTTGTCTCACCTTTTTCATACAAAACCCTTTCAATAAAGCCTGCCTTAGACTTCTGCAGAGATAAGTTCAAGGATTCCATGAAAGACATCCCACCAGGTGTGAAAATCCTCCTTTCTCCTGAGTCATTTCTCATTAACCTAGTGAGAATTTTCTTAGGCATAGACTGTTCCACCACTGGTTCCTTGGAGACAAGCACAGAGGTATTGCTCACCCTCTGCACCACAGGAGTTTGCTGTGCAGGTAACACAGTACCCTGCGGAATAGGGGGTCTCTGAACAGGTTGTTGTACATGTTTCTGAGTTACATGTGGTCAAGTTTTATCAATCTTCTTAGGTACTGTCTTGGGTTGCCATATCTTCTTAGGTCCAGCACCCTTCACCTCCTTCCTACAGATATCAGCAGTATGACCCATGCCCTTGCAGGCTGAACAAGTAGTAGGGAGCCAGTCATACACAACTATTACACATTGAATTTTTCCATTCTCATCAATGAAATTTAGGTCCGTGGGAAATTGTTGTCCAGTCTGAATTTCTACCATAATACGAGCATACCCTAGGAATGCTTTAGACGTAGTGGCATCATCACATTTAATGTATTTTCCAACAATTCCACTCAACTTCTTAAGTGACTCTACACCCCAAAATCTTATATCCAAACCGTACAATTTCATCCATATAGGAACCCTAGAAACATCATGCCTAAGAAACTCTGCTTCTGGTGTCCATTCTTTAATAATAAGTTTGTTATCAAAAGTGAGATGTCCATTTTTCCGAACCACTTGTTGTTGCTCCTTCGTCTTAAATCGTACCAGGAAAATACCATTGGGTAAGAATGAAACCCTATCCACCCCATTCGACTGTCATACCCTCTTTACAAACCCACTAATCACGTTGCTAGGTGGTTTCGCCCCAAGGATATAACAGTACACAGCAGTAGACCAAAAACATACCTCACCCGCGACATCCTCCTTCATAAGTTTGAGCAATGGCGGTGACGGTTTAGTTGGTGGTGCCTCCTCAGGGATCTCCTGGTCTAATTCCTCATCTTCAATAATAGAATCCAAGTCTGACTCAAATTCTAACGATGAAAATAGAATATGCCTCGCAGCAGATTTCCCTATCCCTTTCGATTGATTACTGCATCGTATTTTTTTGAATTTTGTCCTAAATTGATTTGGGGATTTTTATTAGTTTTCTTAGATCGTGCCATTGCTACAGATCAAGCAAACCCTAGAAAATTAGAGACGTTCTCTCTCTAACTTTCTTTCTCATCCCTCTAGTTACAGCCAAATTGTTAAAATTTCATTTATTTTTAGAGTTGCATAATCTAAGACGGTTCTTTTAAAAACCGTTGTAATTGTGCATACATACATGAGGTGAATAATGGTCAAACAACCAACAATAATAGGGCATGCATTGGTAAACTAAAATCACAAATTTTTCAGTTTTCACAGTGGATCTATTTTTACAACGGTTTTTAGAAACACCGTTGTAAATAGTTGTAATATGACAACGGCTTTAAAATAACCGTTGTTGATATATGAAATATGATAACGGCTTAACAAAGAACCGTTATCATTTTGTCTTATTATATTATAACGGTTCCAATTCTTATTATCTTATTATGCCGTTTCCATTCTTTTTTATTATTATAAGTAGAAAGTTGGTCATTATAATATTTTATTTGGTGGATTGCCTTTGAGTGTAAGCACATAATTAAAACATAGCAAATAACATAAATTATTAAACATTAATTAAAATAACTATCGTAATCAAAATACAACTCATATTATCAGATAGTACTTAAAGACTTAATTGGAATCTGATGAAGTATTAGGATAGGCTTCATGCCCAATTTCGGCATAGATCAAGTCGTAGATCGACTCTTCATCATCAGCGGACAGCGCAGGTGGAATGCCCTCTTTCTCCCATGACATAGGAACGGTGGTAGGAATGTGATGCCTCCTGTAATGTGTGAGCAGATAATGATCAACATGGGTCGCAACCCATAGGTAAGGGCCCTTTTGTTTAGCATCCGAATAGAAGTCCTCTTTCCCCGCATCTTTCCCCGCAAATCTAGCCCCTAGTTTTCTTGCCTGACGAAAACTATCATGGCAGTTGGCTTCGTCAAACTCGATAAAAGCGAAGCCTACAAAACCTTGCTTGTTTGTAGACACAGGGTACACTTTTTTAACCGCGGTGAGATCGGAGTCATGAAGCATTTGCGTCAACCACCCAAAATTAGGGTTTAAACCCTTTTCATTCACATCATAACGAACCGGGAGATTATGAAGAATGCAAGTAAAAGGCCGTGCGTAACGAGAACGTGATTGTAGCTCTGATACACCAGCCGTATTTTTTTAGATAGAAAATAAAGAGTAAATGTTTGATAATTTAGATTTTGACCTAAAATATTATGAAGACATATTTATAGAAATATTTTGGTCAAATTGAATATTATTGGTCAAATTGAATATTTATTAAAGTTCTAATAAAGTTTTGCATGTAGTGGTCAAACTGAGAAATCTAATCAAATAGTGACAACAGTTGAATTGAAAAACCATTCTTTCATAATTGAAAATGATCACGGTTACAAGAAACTCGTATCTATAACATAATAATGGGTACCACAAACCGTTGCTCATGCTAATTTAGTAACGGTTTTTGAAATGCCGTTTTCTTAAACTGGTAACGCTTGTCTAACAATCGTTGATAAGAGTGATTTTATAACGAGCTTTTGGAAACCGTTAAACGTTTTTGATAACGGTTTGTTAAGTAGTCGTTGTTACATTATAATAACAACGGTTTTCATGGGAAACCGTTATTCTCATTATCGCGGTCTAGGTTTCCGCCAATAGTTGGAAAACGGTTATCTAAGTGTCATTATTAAATGCATTAAACCGTTGTGATACGCTCCTTATTGATTGCCAGATTTGGCGTAGTGTAATGTCTCAGCAGATGATGATCAAGATGGGTCGCAACCCATATATAAAGGACTTGTTGTCTATCATCCGAATAGAAGTCCTTTTTCCCCGCATCTTCCCCCGCAAACCTAGCCCCTAATTTTCTTGCCTGACGAAAACTATCATGGCATTTGGCTACGTCAAACACGAAAAAAGCAAAGCCTACAAAATCTTGCTTGTTTGTAGACACAAGGTACACTTTTTTAACCGCAGTGAAACCGGAGTCATGATGTGGGTTAATATCCGTATACTACCCTTTAAATTTAGGACTATAACGTAAATTTAAACATGTGATTATTGTCATAAAACATAAATACAAGTGAAACGATAAGGAACAAGAAATAACCTCGGGTCCTTTAAATTGCGGCGTAAAGAACAGAAATCAAAGCAGATTTCCTCCTAATCGTTGCACCCAAGACTTGTCCGAGATATGCCCTTGTGCTAGAACAGTGTTCTCCGATTGCCTTGCAATATAGGGAGAACTGATGTGAGTTTTGTCGAGATGTGAGATCTCAGTTTCAGAGAGAAAATTAATCTCCAAAACCCTAATTCTCTTGGCTAATGATGATTAGGTCTACATCAAGGAGGAGGCTCTCCTTTTTGTTCTCCTAATTCGGCCAAGCCGAGTCCATGGGGAGGAAATGGGCTTTTCCATTTCCTCTTCTATTTGACTCGTAGTCCGAACCCAAATGGCTAAATGTATATGACGCGGTTTGATCATAAACTGTTATCGGTTATCGGAAATTAAGGCATCAGCTAATAATACGGGTTAGCTGAATTATTAATACGTGTCCGACAAAACAGTATTGTATAATTATATTCAATATACATTTAATTAAATATAAAACGTTTATATTCAATTTTACGAATTAACTGGTTAATTCGCCTTAGCCCATGATATTTAATCCGTATTAAATATAATATCTCAACATCACATATTTGACTAATTACTAGTCAAATAACTCGGACTAACTGGTTAGTCAATTTTGGCATCTACATGACAGTATTTTCATACCATCACATCTCTCGAACGTATCCTATAGGTGTGACTTTTAGGGACCAGTTGATCACCGCCATCTGTATGACAATAACGTCAAACTTATCTAGCAAGCCAACCGTTATTGATAAACGTGGATCAACCGATAATAATACCAAAAGTATGCCCTTTGATCCTTTTAGAGGTTTATAAGTCCTTGCACTAACCGTTAAGGACACTAACCCCAACAAGCTCCCACTTGTCCGTACAAGTGTATGTGCAATGACGTTATCCGCACTAACCGGAGGACACAAGCTCCAACAAACTCCCACTTGTCCGAACAAGTGTATGTGCGATAACCGATTCTCATATTCATTTAAAATTTCTCCCACTCAATGTAAAACAATTTGCGGATCTGGATCCACAAAGGTCGTATTTTACAATCGATCTGTATCTAGAGTGGTTTCCCCGACTAGAGAGTAACTTAACCGATAAAACGAATCCGTATCCGAGCATGGCCATGCATTTCGATTCTGACTCCTCGAGTGGCCCCGAGAAATATCGAGTACGATAAAGGCTGAATATTTGCTTCAACTCGACTCCTTCCGATCTAAGCACAGCATGAAATGACCCGAAAAAATCTACTTGGCCCCTCGTTACGGATGACCGTGAGAAAGAAACCAAAGTCACCCAAAATCGGCCGTAGTCTCAAGAGACAGTTGATAGTCAAAGAATCGACTCTTAGGATCACCATGGAAGTCCTATCCACGACCGGGCAACGAATGTTATAAAACATTTAGGACTCCACGTCGATGTCACAATGGTGTCCTACGAAATATCCGTATAAATCGCCTCAGTGATTGGTCAGTCAACCGGTTGACTTATGGCTCGTTGAACCCACCATCAACCAACGTCACGAGAATAATTGCGAGTTATCGGCTCATGTGGGCAATTAAGGACTAACAAGATATGATGTTTGTTCAGATCACTTTGTGGTGTTCAAAATTGTCGTACAATTCCACATGAAAAACAAAATATATGTATAAATATCAAAACGATGATGTCGTATAGAGTACAAAAGAGGATGAATCTAATCCATAAAAGAGTACTACAACTCAGGAACACGTTTGATTCCCATGGAATTAACGTGCCCTTCATGCTTATCTTGTCGTAATGCTTTAGTGAGAGGATCTGCTATGTTATCATCAGTAGCAATCTTTTCTATCACTACTTCCTTTTGCTCCACGTAATCCCGGATTAGATGAGCTTTCCGTTGTACATGTCTAGATTTGTTACTAGACTTTGGCTCCTTAGCTTGGAAGATGGCACCACTATTGTCGCAATAGATGGTGATCGGGTCATTCGAACTAGGCACTACGGATAGTCCATGTAAGAATTGACGCATCCATATCGCTTCCTTTGTTGCTTCAGACGCGGCATAGTACTCGGACTCGATCGTAGAATCTGTAACAGATTTGTTTCGAACTCTTCCACTGATCAGCGCCATTAAGAGTAAAAACGAATCCAGACTGAGATTTCGAGTCATCTCGATCCGTTTGGAAGCTAGCATCTGCGTAACCGGTTGCGCATAGCGTTTGAGAGCCTCCATAAGTCAATGCCCAATCTTTAGTCCTCCGGAGGTACTTAAGAATGTTCTTGATGACCAACCAATGTGGTTCACCTGGTTCTTTGTTGGAATCGACTTGTCATACTCAATGCATATGCCACGCCCGGACGTGTGCATATCATGGCATACATGATTGATCCTATTGCCGAAGCATAAGGAATCCGTGTCATGCGCTCTTTCTCTTCCGGTGTCTCTGGTGCCCGAGACTTGCTCAAATGCACCCCTGGAGCCATAGGAAGGAACCCCTTCTTGGAGTTAGTCATCCTGAATCTCTCTAGGACTTTGTCTATGTAAGACTCGGATCGAGAGATAACATCCGTCGTGATCTATCTCGATAGATACGGATGCCAAGAATTCTCTGTGCCTCTCCCAGATCTTTCATCTGGAAATGGTTCTTCAACCATACTTTCACCGAAGTTAAGAGAGGTATGTCATTCCCAATCAGGAGTATGTCGTCAACATACAATATTAGGAAGACAATCTTGCTCCCACTCGACTTGATATATAGACATGGTTCCTCGACCGATCGAGTAAATCCATTGTCTTTTATCACTTGGTCGAAGCGATGATTCCAACTCCTTGATGCTTGCTTAAGTCCATAAATGGAACGCTTAAGCTTGCACACTTTCTTAGGATGTTCAGGATCGATGAAACCTTCGGGTTGTACCATGTACAACTCTTCCTCCAAAAAGCCGTTTAAGAAGGCGGTTTTCACATCCATTTGCCAAATTTCATAGTCATGAAAAGCGGCAATCGCTAAGATAATCCGAATGGAACGCAAAGATAACTACGGGTGCAAAAATCTCATCGTAGTGCAAACCTGGCACTTGGGTGAAACCTTTAGCAACTAGTCGTGCTTTGTAGATATCTTGCTGACCTTCCACAGAATGCTTTATCTTGTAAAGCCATTTGCATTGAAGGGGACGAACCTTAGCAGGTAAGTCAACAAGATCCCACACGTTGTTCTCATACATGGAGTCCATCTCGGATTGCATGGCCTCAAGCCATAGCTTTGAGTCAGAACTTGTCATGGCACCTTTATAGGTTGCGGGTTCACTACTCGTTAAGAGTAGAACGTCATCTATGTCATGTTCCTCGACCATACCAATGTATCTGTCCGGAGGAATAGAGACTCTACCCGACCTCCTAGGTTCCTCAGGAATATTTACCGCAGCCGGGATTGGTTCCTCCAATGGTTGCTCGGTGTTTGGTTCTGGAATCTCCGACAGGTCGAAGGTTCTATCACTCTTTGCATTCTCGAGAAATTCCTTCTCTAAGAATGTCGCACTAGCCGCAACAAAAACACGTTGTTCGGTTGGCGAATAGAAGTAATGACCACGTGATCCTTTAGGATAGCCTATAAAGTATGTCTTGACCGATCGCGGGCCGAGCTTATCTTCAGGTCTCCACTTGACATAAGCCTCGCAGCCCCAAACCCGTATAAAGGACAAGTTAGGGACCGTTCCCTTCCATAGTTCATATGGAGTCTTGTCAACAGCTTTAGACGGACTTCGGTTAAGTATTAGAGCGGCTGACATAAGAGCATAACCCCATAATGAATCAGGTAAAACCGTGTGACTCATCATGGATCGAACCATATCAAGTAGTGTTCGATTTCTCCGTTCGGACACACCATTCAACCGAGGTGTTCCGGTGGAGTTAATCGTAGGGCAATCCCACGTCCTTCAGGTGTTGATCAAACTCGTGAGAAAGATACTCGCCACCACGATCTGAACGTAGTGTTTTAATCTTTCTACCTAATAGGTTCTGTACCCTATTTTGGTATTCCTTGAATTTCTCAAAGGATTCACTTTTGTGCTTCATTAAGTAGACATAGCCATATCTACTCAAATCGTCCGTGAAAGTGATGAAATACCTATAGCCTTCTCGTGCGGTGATTGACATAGGTCCACATACATCCGTGTGTATGAGTCCTAATAGGTCAGCAGCGCGCATTCCAACACCTTTGAAGGAAATCCGAGTCATCTTACCGATGAGACATGATTCACACGTGCCAAATGATTGAAAATCAAAGGCCGAGATAGCTCCATGTTTGATGAGTCGCTTTTACGCGTTTCTCATTAATGTGTCCCATACGGCGATTGCCATAGATACGTTTGATCTTTGTCACCAACCTTTAACTTTTTATTCATTACGTGTAATATTTCATTGGTCTGATCTAAAACATAAATTCCATTCATGGAAACTGCCTTGCCATAAATCATATTGTGTAATGAGAAAATGCAAGCATTGTTTTCTATTACAAATGAAAACCCAAGTTTATCAAGCGCAGAAACTGAAATAATGTTTTTGGAAAGACTAGGTACATAATAGCAGTCATATAATGACAACTCAAATCCGCTTGGAAGCTGGATTACATATGTCCCCTTGGAGATGGCAGCTACTCTTGCTCCATTCCCAACACGCAGGTCCACCTCACCCTTTACGAGGGGTTCGATGTTTCGGAGCCCCTGCACATGATTACACAGATGAGAACCACAACCAGTATCAAGTACCCAAGTTCCGTAACTTGCGTGGTTAATCTCAATCATATGAATAAAAGTAGAAGAGAGAGAAGACATACCAACAGGTTTAACACGACCTGCCTTTAAGTCCTCATGATAAACAGGACATGTGCGTCTCCAATGCCCAATCTTGTGGCAATGGTGGCATTCCATGTTTTCACTCTTGCTCTTTGTCATGCCTGATGAGTTGCTCGCCTCACCAGGACCACTCTTACCTGAACCCGACTTCTTGAACTTCGCCTTACCTACTGTTAGGTTTGCCGGAGCTTTGCCCTTACCTTTCCCTTTGTTTGACACAACGAGAACATCCTGTTTCGAACTCCCACTGAACTTCATGTCCTTCTCGGTCTGTACGAGAAGGGAGTGCAGCTCATGCGGAGTTTTCTTCAAATCATTCATATAGTAATTCGCTCTGAATTGCGAATAACCATCGTGGAGTGAGTGAAGAATACGGTCGATAACAATATTCTCGCTGATGTTACAATTAAAGGTCTCCAGTTTCTCGACATTCTCAATCATCTTTGAGAATGTGTGGGCTAACCGGTTGGCCCTTCTGGAGTCTCGCATCAAAGAAGCGAGTGGTATGCTCATAGGTCACGATTCTCGGTGCTTTCGAGAATTCCTTAGTGAGCGTGGTGAAAATCTTGTTTGCACCATGGGCTATGAAGCGCTTCTGCAAATTGGATTCCATTGCAAAAATGAGTACGTTTTTAATCGCACCCGCTTCCATACAGAAATCGTTAAACTTGGCGATTTCGGTAGCTCTAGCCGTGGGACCGGGTTTCGGGAGGGGCTCTAACAAAAATTTGAGCTTCCGTCAGCGGTGGCAAAGCATTCCGTAATGCCGCCTCCCGTCCCGCGAAGTTGGATCCATCATTCTTGATCGAGTAGACCGATTCATCCGATTCATGAAGATCCGAAGCCAGGACTCACGGTCCAATGTGGCACTTGGCATTGGGTTATCACTTGAACCAGCCATTTGTTGTTTAGCAGTTTAAAAACGTGATCTACACTGAAAAAGAAAGAAAAACAAAACGAAATAAGCAACTCATCGAGGTGATTTAAGTCTATTTTAAAATTTATTTTAAACATGTAGACTCTTGCACTTGCATAATTGATCTCCCTCAAGAAAGATACAAGTGATCCCAAGACTCAATTTCTGTAAATTGATAAGCCAACTGTTTAGCTAATTCTTCCGGAAGAACTCTTGGTCGATAGATTTCCGTAAATCCTATCTATAGTCCACCATGATCACAGGATCGTACGAGTGACCACAGTGTTGAGATAAAATAGGTCAATCGGTTCCAACTTACCCGACGTAGAAGGGGTCATAGTATGCCTACCGACGAAGAAGGGACTCATTGGAGTTTGACCTATAAAGACCGTTCTCAATTTTTGTTTATACGAGGAAGATCCCATCAACAAAATTATAATTCATTTTAAGTGAACGAATAACTAGCGTCTGTCGTGAATGAATTTATTTGGATGATGGCTTAAAACGTGTGACATGAGAATGTCAATGAAAACTAACTCGTGACCTCTACATGTGTCAGTTTTCATGCAATAAATTATAGGTGGTTTGGTTTTTAGGCGGAATATGATGCATATTATCGTTGCATAAAAATAAATAAAGGAATGCGATACGTAAATAAAAATTCCTAGTGTGGCCTATCCTAGTATAAGAACAAGATACAACTTTGGAATCCACCGTTGGACCCGAAAAGCTTGTCTTGATGTTCCATCTTGATCCAAGTAGCGGGAGTGAGCATCCGGTCTCCATCTTTGGTCTTCTCAAAAATTACAATTTAAAATTACAAAATATAAACCTATTTACATTCTAATTAAAACTTGTAATTACAAGTGAAAAATCCAAAACGGAGATGCAAGATCTCAAAATACAACCAAGACCGTGTTCCATCATTACGGTAACACGTTCTACTAAGGCCACACTAAGTTACAATTGATTGTAAAAATTAAATACGTAATTAAAATGGCATTCACGGCATTCAACAAAACGATAAATAAAAATGCATCAACTAAAAACAAATTCATTCGTGACATAATTCCGTAATTATGTTAAATTTATCCAAACCACCTTTTAATGATTAAAATTGATGTGATAAAACCGCTTCTATCATTTAATTTTAATCTATTATAATCCGTTACTTTAAATATAATTTAAAATAACTTAATGGTACGTGTGTGAACCGTTTCACAATCATAGCGATTGTACTATATCCGGATAAAGTACATATTGAAGCCAAAAGAAAATTTAAATCAAAAGAAACAAATTTTCAAAGCTGTTAAAGACGAAATCCCTCGATCCAGGGACATAAGTGCTCGATCGAGGGGAGAGGGCTCGATCGATCGAAGCGCAAGTCGATCGAGAGGTATGCTAATCAGGAGGTGCTCGATCGACTAAACTGGAGGTCGATCGAGTACCTATATCAGCAAAACTACTCGATCGAGTACGAGGACAACTCGATCGAGCAGAGGGGTTTTGAAAGCAGGTCGATCGAGTACAGCAAGGACTCGATCGAGCAAAAAATTTTGAACAGGTCGATCGAGTACAAAGCAGGGACTCGATCGAGCAAAAATTATCTGAGAAAAACCACTCGATCGATTAAAAACATGGTCGATCGAGTGCAAAAATCTCTGGAAAATCCAAAACCCTCGTGAAAACATATTTCGAGACAAAATCAATTGCAAATATGATCAAAAACGCATTAAAACAAATTTGACAATTGACAAAACATGACATATTGTTATAATCTCTGTATAAAACAACAATATGCAAAAACCAAGTCGAAAAAACATGAAATTACCGTGTAATACATGACACGGTTTAAAAAATTTTTCGCCGTGTATACTAGGCACGGTTTTCGAAGCAGAAAATCATCGTTTCAAAAACGTTTTATGAAAAACACATGAAAAATTCACGTGGCCTCGCTCTGATACCACTTGTGGGTTAATATCCGTATACTACCCTTTAAATTTAGGACTATAACGTAAATTTAAACATGTGATTATTGTCATAAAACATAAATACAAGTGAAACGATAAGGAACAAGAAATAACCTCGGGTCCTTTAAATTGCGGCGTAAAGAACAGAAATCAAAGCAGATTTCCTCCTAATCGTTGCACCCAAGACTTGTCCGAGATATGCCCTTGTGCTAGAACAGTGTTCTCCGATTGCCTTGCAATATAGGGAGAACTGATGTGAGTTTTGTCGAGATGTGAGATCTCAGTTTCAGAGAGAAAATTAATCTCCAAAACCCTAATTCTCTTGGCTAATGATGATTAGGTCTACATCAAGGAGGAGGCTCTCCTTTTTGTTCTCCTAATTCGGCCAAGCCGAGTCCATGGGGAGGAAATGGGCTTTTCCATTTCCTCTTCTATTTGACTCGTAGTCCGAACCCAAATGGCTAAATGTATATGACGCGGTTTGATCATAAACTGTTATCGGTTATCGGAAATTAAGGCATCAGCTAATAATACGGGTTAGCTGAATTATTAATACGTGTCCTACAAAACAGTATTGTATAATTATATTCAATATACATTTAATTAAATATAAAACGTTTATATTCAATTTTACGAATTAACTGGTTAATTCGCCTTAGCCCATGATATTTAATCCGTATTAAATATAATATCTCAACATCACATATTTAACTAATTACTAGTCAAATAACTCGGACTAACTGGTTAGTCAATTTTGGCATCTACATGACAGTATTTTCATACCGTCACATCTCTCGAACGTATCCTATAGGTGTGACTTTTAGGGACCAGTTGATCACCGCCATCTGTATGACAATAACGTCAAACTTATCTAGCAAGCCAACCGTTATTGATAAACGTGGATCAACTGATAATAATACCAAAGTATGCCCTTTGATCCTTTTAGAGGTTTATAAGTCCTTGCACTAACTGTTAAGGACACCAACCCTAACACATGAAGCATTTGCGTCAACCACCCAAAATCAGGGTTTAAACCCTTTCCATTCACATCATAATGAACCGAGAGATTATGGAGAATTCAAGTAAAAGGTTGTGCGTAAACGAGAATGTGATTGTAGCTCCGATACACCAGCCATATTTTTTTAGAGAGAAATTAAAGAGTAAATGTTTGATAATATAGCTTTTGACCTAAAACATTATGAAGACATATTTATAGAATTATTTTGGTCAAATTGAATATTATTGGTCAAATTAAATAATTATTAAAGTTCTGATAAAGTTTTGAATGCAGTAGTCAAACTGAAAAATCTAATCAAATACTGACAACGGTTGAATTGAAAAACCGTTATTTCATAATAGAAAATAATAACGGTTACAAAAAAGCGCGTAGCTATAACATAACAAGGGCTACCACAAACCGTTGCTGGTGTTAATTTAGTAACAGTTTTTGAAATGCCGTTTTCTTAAACTGGTAACGTTTGTCTAACAACCGTTGATAAGAGTGATTCTATAACGAGTTTTTGGAAATCGTTAAATGTTTTTTACAACGGTTTGTTAAACAGCCGTTGTTGTAACACCCCACGTTAATTGAAGAGGTCCAGTGATAGGCTTAAATGACTAGTGCTTAAAGGGATTGAAAATACTACTCATATCAACAAAGTGCATTTTATTTTATGGTCATCCATGCAAAAGAACTCCACAGTTAAGCGTGCTTGGCTGGGAGTAGTCTTAGGATAGGTGACCTCCTGGGAAGGTTCACGGGATGCTCATGAGTGAGGAAAAAATACGCTGTAAAGGACCCATGTTGATATGTGGGCCATCTACACAGCCTGGTTAGCTATCATAAGTAACCGCTCCCGACCCGGTTTGGGCTGGGGTGTTACAGTTGTCACATTATAATAACAACGGTTTTCGAGGGAAACCGTTGTTCTTATTAGCGTGGTCTGGGTTTCCGCCAATATTTGGAAAACGGTAATCTAAGTGTCATTATTATATATACATTAAACCGTTGTGATATGCTCATTATTGATGGCCAGAATTGGCATAGTGCAAGAGTAATAATTACCAAACTTTAGCCCTTGTTAAACAATCAACCGTGCATCAAACACCAAATCAAATTATTGACTTAAGACCATATATTTTCGAGTTCATAAAAAAAAATTGGGCAAAATTCGACATGAAAATTTTATACTTGACATCATAAATGATGTAAAAAGGTGATTAATATCATGGATCAAATAAACATGCCATTAATTGACAAAATTGGAGCGGAGCGTTAGTGTAGATTTAAACAAAATCAAATTGGAAAATAAGAGGAAGAAAACATCACTTACATGGTAAGATTAGCCAATTTAAGAGGATAAAATGAAAGAGAAAACTTAAATCCGAACAACAAACATCACAAGGGAATTTTAGAAATAACTTTAACTGACGAAAGAATAAAGAGGTAAAATAAATAAGGTAATGACACAATTTTTGCGAGTTTTACAGCCCAGAAATTTTCACTCGGTCGAGTGCCCGTCCACGCGGTCGCGTGCCCTCTCCACTCGGTCGAGTGACTCACTTTCAAGTTTCTGGAATTGGTCCACTCGGTCGAGTGGTAGGGTTTACTCGGTCGAGTGACTGGTGCTCGGTCGAGTACTAGCTCACACTCGATTGGGTGCCTCTCTATGGTTTGCAATTTCCGACTAAGAGTACTTTTCTTATAATAGCGACTATTCTACTAACAACTTTTACCGATCACACTCTGACTATGGCACTAGTAAAATCCAACATAGATGCGGTATTATCATTCCAAAGGACGGGGCTAGTGCTCCTCCCACACCAACACGTAATAACCACTTCCAAAACACGTTATACACATTACTCTTTCCATCCAATTTCTACATGCTATGACACACCATATGAACAAGTATGTCATACAAGAATTCTATCAACTATGCAAATTACGGCTTCAAAACTCATCATACTCAACACGCAAAACTCATACAAATGAATATATTTCATATGAAACAATCCTCTACTCACATCACTTATATCTCACTCAAGTCGATATTTCAATTCCATCGTTCCAACTATCACATGTTATTATTTACCATACAACCTCTATATCATGCAAGAGGTCCAAAAAAACTATAACACAAGTATAATCATGCAACATTTCACGTCACGTTTCCCGACTCATAACCACCCACGTAGTGACCAACCGAAACAATAGGATCTAGTTTTGAAATCAGGGATTCTACTCACCCAAAACAGACCTCCTATTGTACTCATGTCGGGTTTATTTTATTACACACTCCTAGATTCATTTTGGTTCATTGGTTTAGGTTTCAAAATCGTTGCTCTGATACCACTTTGTAACACCCTCTTCTTACCGGCAAAGGTAATTGGGAGATGTTACCGTCTCTGTTTCTCGAGACAGTGAAATCGGAATTTACAATTAAGAAATTTCATTAAATAAATAACAAGTTTAGTTATAACAAACACAAACTAATAAATAAAGTGAATTATACAAATTACAATTCAACTACCATCTATATCATCTATGCTACGCTACTAGACTCCGAGTCCAAGGCGCGGCCCAAACCCCGATCACATCAACAAACAAAACTTGTACTTAACTTGCTCCCTATATGATCGGAAATATCATATGGATCGACACAGGACACCCCGGAAATAAGTGATAATTACACAGACACACAAACGTCAGTTTCAATAAATAAAGTGTGACACAACTCAAAGTGTGTGAGTGTGAAAAATGAGTATAATCTGAATGAAACGCTATCAAAACCCATCACTCCGTTATCGGGACACGCCCAAACGTAGCCACAACCACCACGGTACCGGGACAGGCCTAGACATACCGACAACCACAAATAGGAACCGGGACACGCCCAGACGTACCGGGTCCAGAAGCCAACCGGATCCCCTGCCAGACGTCGTGTCTCAACTACACGAGTCCCTCCAAACTCAAGTGATTAATATACACATCCCTCTTGGAGTGGGAAGCTCCAAGAGGCGACCAGAGCGTGAGACGGTCTCCCAACCGCCTCACTGTTGGAGCTTGTGTCCTCCACAAATTATTGTGATAACATTTGTAAATCTCTTACAGGTTCACAAGAGTATACTTCGTATTTTATCAGTTGATTAACGATTACCTAATAATGGTTGGCTTGCTAGAAAGTTTGACGTTATTATCATACAGATGGCGGTGATCAACTGGTCCCTAAAGGTCACACCTATAGGATGTGTTTGAGAGATGTGGTTATGGAAATGTAATCACATTGATGCCTTATATGACTAAACAGTTAGTCAATGTGTTGATGAGACGATTATTAATGCCGATTAAATAATATTAGTTGAGACGAATTAACTGTCAATTCGTAAATTGAATATAATAAGTTATATTTAATTAATGTATATGATGTAAGCTTGGACAAATTAATATGTTAATTCGTAATTAAATGTAATCGGTTATATTTAATCAGCAAGATGAATGTGTCATAGTGGTAATAGTAAGGGTACTCAAACCAAGAGGTTATGGGATCGATCCTCACTAGATGACAATTTATAAATAATACATTTTATACATTTTGTATACTACCAAAATAAGAAGATTTAATCTCCTTATTTTTGGGTAGTAGTAAAACCGAAAAGTGAGAAAATAACTCTCTTATTTTTCGGAATTTTTGGGCCGAGAAAATGGAAAGAATAATCCCTCCTTTTCTTTCTTATTTTCGGCTAATATAAGGAAGCAAGGGGATTTATTTCTAACCTAATTTCTTTTCCCTTTCTTGCCTCTCATCTAAAAACACAAGAACAAAAACCCTAATTAATTTACTGAAATTTGGAGATGGATTCTAGCAACAAGTTAAGGGCATTTCTCATATCGTCTTGGGTGCAACTAATAGACGAATACCATTGCGATATTGTTCTTAGGCCGAATTTGTTAGGACCGAAGGTTGATTCTTCATCTCTTTACCTTTTTGTTTATGTAATTTAATTTTATGACTAGCATTCATCATGATATATTCGTTATAGTCCTTAAATTTAAAGGGATGCATACAGATAAATCCCACAAGTGGTATCAGAGCCAAGGCCACGAATTTATTTTGATGATTTTCATAAAAATTGGATGTAAACAATATTAGGGTTTCGAAAAAAATTAGGGTTTCGGTTTAGATTTTTTTTTGCCGATTTGATTTTTTTTTTCTGCCGAGATTTTGCTCTTGTTTTTTATGATTATTTCCATTTCGATTTTTCATATTGTTGTTTAATCAGTTAATATAAACATATGATAAATTGGTAGTTTTTTTTTATTTAATGAAGATTAAGTTAAAATTGTAAATGGAATCGTCATGTCGATGATATAGAAATTTGTTTTTGCTATATAGTTTTTGGCATATGCGATTAATCATGTTTTATTAATTCATATGCTAATCATGTTCTAATAGCAACTATAAACGATTTCCTTCATCGAATTTTTATTTTAGGGCATTTTTGCCACAAAAGAGACATAAAAGAGGCATTAGGGTTCTTGTTTTAATTTGAGCCGTAAAAACAAAAAACAAAAAACAAAAAAAAATCTTTTTCGGTTACTATTCACAGTGGCCAGATTATAAAAAAAATAATAATAATTTGTTTTGGTTTTTACAGAAAAACCGTAAAAAGAAAAAAAAGACGGGTTGTTTTGTTTTTTTTCTTAGTTTTGCCGTGAGCTGAAAATATAAAAAAAAAAAAAATCGGTTGTTGAGGAATTGCCGAGAAGGACAATTTTTCCCCGTTTTTTTTTTATTTTATTTTTGGCCTAGAAAGATTATACATTATATTTACAATGTATAATAAATAATTGTGAAGCGGTTCATAATTCATAGATACCTAATTATTTTAAACCAGTTTAAAATATTGATGGATTAAATTCATATTACAAGTTTAATATGAATTAAGATTAAAATTAATGTGATTAATTGAGGAATTGTCACTTAATTTGATCAATTAAATAGGTGGTTTGGATAAAATTAATCTACATAATAAAGAATTATGTCTTGTATGTTTAATTTTTTTAGTTGATGCATTTTATTTAGTTGAATGAATCGTTTGAATGGTTTAATTTACGTATTTTTGCAATCGGTTGTAATTTGTAATACTTAGTGTGGCCTTAGTCAAATTATGTTTTCGTAATGATGGGAACATAATTTTTAATGTAATTTGAGATCTCAAATCTCCTTTATTTTTCTTTAGTTTTCTGGTTTTGAAATTAGAATGTAATAAATAGGTTTATTATGTAAATTTATTTATTGTAATTTTCAAAGAAGACTAAAGATAGAGATTGGAGCTCACTCCCGCTACATGGATCAAGATAGAACATCAAGACAAGCTTCTCGGGTCCATGGATGGATTCCAAAGTTGTATTTATGTTCATTTTGATAGGATAGGCCACACTAGGACTTTATTTTGTTTTACGTTTTACCGTTTTTATTGCTTTTCATTCACATGTTAGTTCATGCATCATATTCCGCCTAAAACCAAACCACCTACTAAAATGCATGAAAATTGACACATATAGGTTGTATGTTAGTTTTCATAGACATACAGATGTCACATGTTTATTAAGCCATCATCTTAGTTTATTCATTCACACATGCTAGATATTAGTTCACTTAAAATGAATTAAAATAAAGTTGATGGGATCTTCCTCTAAAACGGAAATTGAGATTAGTCTTTATAAGGGCAAATAACTATGAATCCCTTCTTCGTCGGTAGGCATAATATGACCCCTTCTACGTTGGGTAAGTAGTTCGTGTTGACTTAGTTTATCTTATAATTATAGTCCGAAGAGTTTCTCGTGATTATGATGGACTAAAGATAGAATTTACAAAAATTTATCGACCAAGAATTCTAACAGTAGAATTAGCCAAAAGGTTGGCTTATCAATTTACAGATAATTGAGTCTTGGGATCATTTATATAATTCTTGAGGAAGGTCAATTGTATAAATGCTTGAGTCTTTGCGTTATGACATTAGATCTTTAGACTTAAATTAAAATCGATGCACATGCTTATTATTTATTCTTCTTTTCGCAGTGTAGAACGCGTTTATTTTACTGTTACAACAAATGGCTGGAAATAACGAAATCCCAATGCCAAGTGCCACACTTGGACGGGAGTCCTGGCTGAAAGGTTTTATGGACAACATGAATGAGTACACACGACTGAAGAATGATGGGTCCAACTTTACGGACTGGGAGGCAGCACTACAGAATGCTGCCATTGCTGACGGTAAGCTAAAGTACTTAACTGAGCCAATACCGGTCAAACCAAGCCCCAATGCGGGAGTTAACGAGTCACTTGCTTATAGTTATTTCGTTATGGAAGCGGGTGCGATAAAGAACGTACTCATCTTTGCAATGGAAACCAATTTGCAGAGACGCTTCAGTTCCCAAGGTGCGAACAAGATTTTCACCACGCTCACTAACGAGTTCTCAAAAGCACCGAGGATCGTTACTTATGAGCATACCTGTCGCTTCTTTGATGCGAAAGTCCAAAAGGGCCAACCGGTTAGCCCACACATTCTTAACATGATTGAGAATGTCGAGAAGTTGGAGGCACTTGATTGCAAAATCAGTGAGAGCATTGTCATTGACCGAATGCTTCATTCTCTTCACGATGGTTTTGCCCTTTTCAGGGCGAACTACTATATGAATTACTTGAAAAAGAGTCCTCATGAGCTACACTCCCTTATCGTACAGACCGAGAAGGATATGAAATTGAGTGGGAGCATGAAGTAGGATGTTCTCACGATTTCCAACAAGGGTAAAGGTAAGGGCAAAGCTCCAGGCAACCTAACTGTAGGTAAGCCAAAATTCAAGAAGCCAGGAAACGGTAAGAGTGGGCCCGGTGAGACTAGTGGCTCACAGGGCAAGGCAAAGAGCAAGGGCGGTGACATTGAGTGCCACCATTGTCACAAGACTGGACATTGGACGAGGAACTGTCCCGTCTACCGTGAGGACATCAAAGCAGGCCGCGTCGTTCCTGTTGGTATGTCATCTTATATTCATATGATTGAGATTAACCATGCAAGTTTCGGAACTTGGGTACTTGATACTGGTTGTGGTTCTCATCTGTGTAATCATTTGCAGGGCCTAAGAAACATCACACCTCTCAGAAAGGGTGATGTGGACCTGCGAGTCGGGAATGGAGCCGAGTTTCTTCTTTGTCTCGAAGGGAACATATGTAATCCAACTCCCTAGTGGTTTTGAGTTATTTTTAAATAACTGTTACTATGTACCCAGTTTGTCTAAGAACATTATTTCAGTTTCCGTACTTGATAAAGACGGATTTTCATTTTTAATAAAGGATAATAGCTGTATTTTCTCTTTCAATGAAATGATTTATGGAAAAACGGTTTCCATGAATGGAATTTACATCTTAGATCAAACCACGGAAGTATTACACGTGAATAATAAGAAATTAAAGGTTGGTGACAAAGATCAAACCTATCTATGGCATTGTCGAATGGGACACATAAATGAGAAACGCGTAAAGAAACTTGTCGATAATGGGACTATTCCCGCATTCGAATTTTCTACATATGGCACGTGTGAAACATGTCTCTTTGGCAAAATGACTCGAATTTCCTTCAAAGGTGTTGGAATGAGCGCTAGTGACCTATTAGGACTCATACATACTGATGTTTGTGGACCTATGTCAATTACCGCTAGAGATGGCTATAAATATTTTATCACTTTCACGGACGATTTGAGTAGATACGGATATGTCTACTTAATGAAGCATAAAAGTGAGTCCTTTGAGAAATTCAAGGAATACCAGAACAGGGTTGAAAACCAACTGGGTAGAAAGGTTAAAGCACTCCGTTCAGATCGAGGTGGCGAATATCTTTCAAAGGAGTTTGATCAACACCTTAAAGACTGTGGAATCGTTTTGCAGTTAACTCCACCTGGAACACCTCAATTAAATGGTGTGTCCGAACGGAAAAATCAAACCTTACTTGATATGGTTCGATCCATGATGAGTCACACAGTAGTGCCTGATTCATTATGGGGTTTTGCTCTCTTGTCAGCTGCTCTTATACTTAACCGAAGTCCGACTAACGCTGTCGACAAGACTCCATATGAAATGTGGAAGGGAACGGTCCCTAACTTGTCCTTTATTCGGGTTTGGGGCTGCGAGGCTTATGTCAAGTGGAGACACGAGGATAAGCTCGGCCCGCGATCAGTCAAGACATACTTTATAGGTTATTCAAAAGGAACGTTTGGTCATTACTTCTATTCGCCTACTGAACATCGAGTTTTTGTTGCGGCTAGTGCGACGTTCTTAGAGAAAGAATTTCTCGAGAACAAGACAAGTAATAGAACCTTCGAGCTGTCGGAGATTCCAGAACCAACAACCGAGGAACCGATGGAGGAAGTGGTTCTTCCAACTGATGACACGGTTAATATTCCTGAGGAACCTAGGAGGTCGGGTAGAGTCTCTCATCCTCCGGACAGATACATTGGTATGGTCAAGGAGAATGACGTTTTACTCCTAGAGAGTAATGAACCCGCTACCTATAAAGGTGTTATGGCCTGTTCTGACTCAAAGCTATGGCTCGAAGCCATGCAATCCGAGATGGACTCCATGTATGAGAATGACGTATGGGATCTAGTTGATTTACCTAATAAGGTAAAACCTCTATAGTGCAAATGGCTTTACAAAATAAAGCGTTCTGTAGACGCGCAACCAGATACCTATAAGGCACGACTAGTGGCAAAAGGTTTCACTCAAGTGCACGGATTGCATTATGATGAGATTTTTGCACCTGTAGTCATGCTATGTTCTATTCGGATAATCTTAGCGATTGCCACCTTTCATGTTTATGAAATTTGGCAAATGGATGTGAAAACCGCCTTCCTAAACGGTTATTTGGAAGAAGAGTTGTACATGGTGCAACCCAAAGGTTTCATAGATCCTGAACATCCTAAGAAAATATGCAAGCTTAAGCGTTCCATTTATGGACTTAAGCAAGCTTCTCGGAGTTGGAATCATCGTTTTGACCATGTGATAAAAGAGTATGGTTTCACTCGATCGGTCGAGGAACCATGCTTATATATCAAGTCGAGTGGGAGCAAGATTGTATTCTTGATATTGTATGTCGATGACATACTCCTGATTGGGAATGACATTCCTCTCCTATCTTCGGTTAAAGAATGGTTGAAGAACCATTTCCAGATGAAAGATCTGGGTGAGGCACAACGCATTTTGGGAATCCTTATCTACCGAGATAGATCACGACGGACGTTATCACTTAGTCAGGAGTCTTATTTGGATAAGATTCTTGAGAAGTTCAGCATGACCAACTCCAAGAAGGGGAACCTTCCAATGACGTCTGGGATGCGGTTGAGCAAGTCTCGTCACCCACGACGGCCTTTGAAGGGATTGAGCGCATGAGTCGTGTTCCTTATGCATCTGCAATAAGATCAATCATGTATGCCATGATATGCACACGTCCAGACGTGGCATATGCATTGAGTATGACGAGTTGGTACCAAAAGAATCCAGGTGAAACACACTGGATAGCTGTTAATAATATCCTCAAGTACCTATGGAGGACTAAGGATAGGATATTGACTTATGGAGGCGATACTAAGCTATGCGCAATCGGTTACGCAGATGCTAGCTTCCAAACAGATCGAGATGATTCAAAATCTCAGTTCGGGTCCGTCTGCACTCTTAATGTTGTTGCGGTCAGCTGGAAGAGTTCCAAAAAGAGTGTTGTAGCAGATTCTACCACTGAATCAGAGTACTATGCCGCTTCGGAAGCAACTAACGAAGCGATATGGATGCGTCAATTCTTACAAGGACTTACGATAGTTCCTAGTTCGAATGACCCGATCACCATCTATTGTGACAATAGAGGTGCCATCTTCCAGGCTAAGGAGCCTAAGTCTAGCAACAAATCAAGATATGTACATCGGAAAGCTCACCTGATCCGTGATTACGTGGAGCAAGAAGAGATAGTGATTGACCAGATTGCGACAGATGATAACATCGCGGACCCTCTCACTAAACCGTTGAATTTTGATAAGCATGAAGGGCACGTTATTTCCATAGGAATTAATTGTGTTCCTGAGTTGTAGTAGTTGATTATGAATTTGATACATTATCTTTTTCATATATTATTTATAACTTCATCGTTTTATTATAATATTTTGTTTTTCATGTGGATTGTACTGATAACTTTGAACGCCACAAAGTGAACTGAATTACATTATATTTTGTTTTGGTCTGTAATCGCCTACAAGATCTCATAACTCTGGCCATTATATTGTGCAGTCGATTGATGGTGGGTTCAACGCGCCATAAGTCAAACTGTTGACTGATCGATCACAAATGCGAGATTATAACGATACCTCGTAGGACAAATTTTTGTGACAACGTAATGGAGTCCTAAATGTTTAAAAACATTCGGTGCCAGGTCGTGGATAGGACATCCATTGTGTTCCTAGAGTCGATTCTTATGACTATCGACTGTCTCTTGAGATTAAGGCAGTTTTTGGGTGACTTTGGTTTCTTTCTCACGGTCTGCCGTAACTGGAGGCTAAGTAGATTTTTTCTGGGTCATTTCATATTGTGCTTACATCTGCAGGATTCGAGTTGAGGAAAATATCCAACCCTTATCAGGTGTAGTTATTTCCGGGCCACTCGAGGAGTTGAATCGAAATGCATGGCCATGCTCGAATGATGATTCGTTTATCAGTTAAGTTACTCTCTAGTCGGGGAAACAACTCTTGATACAGATCACTTGTAAAATACGACCTTTGTGAATACAGATTTTGCAAATTGTTTTACATTGAGTGGGAGAAATTATAGGATATGAGAATCGGTTATCGCACATACACTTGTGAGGACAAGTGGGAGTTTGTTGGAGCTTGTGTCCTCCACAAATTAGTGTGATAACATTTGTAAATCTCTTACAGGTTCACAAGGGTATACTTCGTATTTTATCAGTTGATTAACGATTACCTAATAACGGTTGGCTTGCTAGAAAGTTTGACGTTATTATCATACAGATGGCGGTGATCAACTGGTCCCTAAAGGTCACACCTATAGGATGTGTTTGAGATATGTGGTTATGTAAATGTAATCACATTGATGCCTTATATGACTAAACAGTTAGTCAATGTGTTGATGTGATGATTATTAAATGCCGATTAAATAATATTAGTTGAGACGAATTAACTGTCAATTCGTAAATTGAATATAATAAGTTATATTTAATTAATGTATATGATGTAAGCTTTGACGAATTAATATGTTAATTCGTAATTAAATGTAATCGGTTATATTTAATCAGCAAGATGAATGTGTCATAGTGGTAATAGTAAGGGTACTCAAACCAAGAGGTTATGGGATCGATCCTCACTAGATGACAATTTATAAATAATACATTTTATACATTTTGTATACTACCAAAATAAGAAGATTTAATCTCCTTATTTTTGGGTAGTAGTAAAACCGAAAAGTGAGAAAATAACTCTCTTATTTTTCGGAATTTTTGGGCCGAGAAAATGGAAAGAATAATCCCTCCTTTTCTTTCTTATTTTCGGCTAATATAAGGAAGCAAGGGGATTTAATTCTAACCTAATTTCTTTTCCCTTTCTTGCCTCTCATCTAAAAACACAAGAACAAAAACCCTAATTAATTTACTGAAATTTGGAGATGGATTCTAGCAACAAGTTAAGGGCATTTCTCATATCGTCTTGGGTGCAACTAATAGGCGAATATCATTGCGATATTGTTCTTAGGCCGAATTTGCTAGGAACGAAGGTTGATTCTTCATCTCTTTACCTTTTTGTTTATGTAATTTAATTTTATGACTAACATTCATCATGATATATTCGTTATAGTCCTTAAATTTAAAGGGATGCATACAGATAAATCCCACACTCACGTCTCCTCAGCAACAAATAACCAACCATGTCCTCAGACATACACAACAACACAAATATGTAGGATACCATATAACATGCCAATTACCTACTCAATCAATGCAATTAATAACAAGTGACTCATTTAGAAAATAAACACAATATTGAAACTGAGTAGGATAAACCTACCTTTTACCAAATCCCGCTAAACAACAAAGCAATCGGATACAAATATACTCCTCCATAAAGTCGGCACCTTATTACGATAATTAAATATAATTACTAACTAATCTAATTAAATTACGATTATATAATTATATAATCAATTAATTAAAACTGTCTTATAGCTACCTAAAACCCGTCTTAAGACTCATGGTCCACAACCACCCAAAACCACCACCATGTCCACCAGCGTAGGCTACCACCCAGCCACCCACGGCCGACCAAGGCAACGGCAACAACAACATAACAGCCGCCCCACCAACAATACCATTTGACACACACGCCCACACACAAACACCACTAAACAACCATGGCAGCCACCACCGTGAGCCGCCACTACGGCCCCTCCTAGCCATTGTGGTCGCCACCCCAGTCGTTACCACCACCATTCACGACCATAACCACAACAATAATTACGACAAAACAACTACAAACATGACAACAACAACTTGCGCACCCCCTTTTTCCCCTCAATTCTGTTACCTACAGCCACCCAACCCACCACCTAACACCACCACTGTGACCTCCTCACTCCCTTCGATACAACCACCCTAAGGTCGGCCCTAGACGGTCACGGTATGAGGGGTTAAAAATCTATCTTAAGACGGCCACACAATAAAATTAACAACAACAACCCTTTGCTCAGTCAAACCCCAAATACTCGGTCAACGGTGGTCATGAGGTGGTCAACGGCGGGTTTAGGGTGAGTCAAGGTCGTGGCGGTCAGTTAAAATAATATATAAATAGTGTGAGACGGTCTTACCTTACGATCCCGAGGAGGAGTGAGGGAATACTTCCATTTTCTTCTCTTTCTCTCTTCTGTCATGTTTTGGTGGATATTTTGAGATTTTGTATGGATAAGATGGATAGGGTGGATAAGAGGATAAGGTAGGTGTATAAGGTAAGTGTAGTATATGTATGTATATACATGTATTGTATATTATTAATATTTCGTCCCATACAAAATTCGTATAAACAATATAAAATGTATGTTTATAAAATATATTTACCCATTTACCGTTGACTAGCCTTTGACAAAGGTAATAAAATAAGGGTTATTACAATAAGTGTAACACCCCCATACACTAATGTGCCTTACCAAGACCACCAAATACACGAGATTGCTACCATCTCGGTTACCCGAGGCAATGAATATAAAATAGACCATAAAACAATGTACTTTAAATAAACAGATTAAGCGAATACAACAAAATCCAAAGACTGTAAAGTATGATACAACTGTTCCAAATCCAAAAACCAGCAAAAGAAAATATACAGTTCGATAACACAGCAGAAGACTTCTAATAGACTCGTGATGACTCATGCCCAGCTAATCCCTCGCGCATCCAAATCATACCT
Source organism: Silene latifolia (assembly GCF_048544455.1). NCBI lineage: Eukaryota > Viridiplantae > Streptophyta > Magnoliopsida > Caryophyllales > Caryophyllaceae > Silene > Silene latifolia. The sequence continues at coordinate 90,325,917 of NC_133527.1, read as the reverse complement.
GCTCAATAACTGCTTACCAACCCTGAATGGATCACCACAATTTTTAAAACAATTAAACGGGGTCAGTTACTGCTTACACAATATAAGAAAATACAACAACAATAATACACAACATTATCCAACACCGTCAGACACCAATCACCTAACTAGCCTGAAGGTCTAGTCCTGCCAGATTACGGCCGCAACCAGTAATCTTCACCGCCAATGGGGGACCGCAGTCGTTCCCACCTAAGCGCCGCTCATCAATACCGAGCGCAAACCCATGTTTCTTAATGTACACATCCCCTCTTGTGGCGGGTTCCACAATGAGGGAATCAAGGGCGTGTAGCCACTCCCGCAAGTGACTCCACTCAGCCGAGGGCGCACCTCGCGAACCACAAACATACAATAACAACAACCAACTACAACATCAACAATTACCAATTCAATACGATATAGATCAATAACATCAATCAACCATCAACAACCAACCAACCATCTAATATACATGTAAACAGTAACTGAGTAGGAAACCCTACCTGGAAATGCAATCACCACAATCGTCACAACAGCAGATCAGAAACGTTCCTCTACGAAATCACCTCCTATCAATCATACAATCATACAATCACCATCTAATACCAAAATACTCCCAAAACACCCAAATCACCCAATTAGGGTTTAACCAAAATCAACGAAACAATATAAAAACTGTACTAGGATCTTACTTACAACGCGATGGTCTCAACGACTTAAAAAAACTCTGGATTCCGACGACATAAGCCTTCGGATTCGATAGCAATGCGAAAGAGAAAAGCAACGTAACTTTGTGTCATCTTTGTGAAGTTTAGAATAGGGTAAAAGTGAAAATAAACTGACGAAAAGTGTTTTTATATCCTTCTCGCGTTGCTATCAAAACCCGGCAAATAACCCGTAAAAACCCACTTACTCGATCGAGTGTCCCCTACTCGATCGAGTATCCATCAGACAGAACACTGTTTCTTATGCAAAACTCACTTACTCGACATAGTAAGCCTTACTTGGTAGAGTACCCAACAACTCATAAATCCATAGTATTACAGTCTTCCCTCCTTAAAAATGAACTTCGTCCCCGAAGTTCAAACCCAACTTATAAGACATGAACTCCTAACACTAACTCCACCAACAATGCCAACCTCCGCAACATAGCTCACGATATCGTATTAACTACATTATAGCCTCCCGACACTAACTCCAAACACTACCGAATACCATCCAGAAACGCCACACAAGGGTCCGTCTCACTAACATATTACTTACTAGCAAATCCAATATCAAGACAATCCACCTAGCGAGATCAACCACCAAACGGAATGTTACATTCTACCACCCTTAAAATGAACTTCGTCCTGGAAGTTTACTCATACACATAAACATCATCACCCAAACTGTTAACACTATCGAAGTTTACTCACCCTCCTAAACATCATACTACAAACACGGCCATGACCTTTAATAAAATCAACCACAACACAAATTCATCCTTATTCTACACCAACACTCAAACTTCCAATTATACCGCAACACGTACAACCATCATACTCTCTTTGTTGCATCCTAGTCCTCTTAAGATAAATGTTTCGTCCTCGTAACCCACTAATACTAGATGCTTTGATATACTTGCCATAATCCTCATCACCACCGCATGCCAACGATAACCGACTATAACCTCAACACCTACAACCATTCCTATATCCAGGGCTCTCTTTCTCTAACAGTTCTCATACCTTAAATTATTTTGCACTCCATCTAACCAATACCATAAAATCCTCAGCAAAACCACCACACCAACTCTTCAACATTACCGCAAAACGACATACTTCTATATATATGCACTCATCTACACGATCATAACATACGATCCACAATTCTTACACACACTCATATTAGCTTCTCAAGTTCTTTTCTTTTATTGCCACAAAACTCAACCGGATCGTTTTAGATCGGTCGGTTTCGTCTTGGTAAGGGTCTCGAAACGATTAGAGATGTTCGGAGTCGCCACCAAGCATTTGTGGGATGCTTGGAACCCGTTCGAATCCACTTTATACCTCGGTCAAATGAAGCACAAAGCAGTGTTTGACATAGGTACTAAAGATAAGGAATCGTCCCTCTTTAGCATCTTATCTCTAGAATGACTCTCGTAAGCCCTGTATAAGGTCGTCCACTATCCAAAGTTTCTGAGTAAGAGGTGAAGGTACGTATTGGGAAGCCCTTTAATCAGACACCCAATCCCGCCGCATGTAGCGGCCTCTCGATCGATCTTGGTTGGTTGAATGCAAAAGTTGATAAAACGGTTTAAATGCATGAATGCGCATCCAATAATTTAAACCTAACATGTGAGAGCTTTCTAAGTCGGTTGATTTAATCCAAATATCAAGTATAAGATGTCGAGTTGGATTAATGGTTGATTTGCATGCAAGATGGAAATTAATGATAAAAAAAACCCTAGAGAGAGAAAACGATAGAGAGAGAAAGCTGTTTCTCTGCCGCCATTGAATTTCCATGCACATGGCTAGGAAAGCTTAATCCACACAGAGGGTAGCAAGCAGTACTAGGCCAATAGCCAAACCAACTACTGAAAAGGGCCCTGGAAGAGGTCCTGATGGAGAGAATGCTAAGAAAACGAAGTGCCTGAATGAATTGGTGGGGGGCCAGAACTGGAAGTAGAAGACAGCGATGAGGATGCGGATGCAGATTCAGAGGTGCCTCCTGATGATGGGATATTGAGTCCCTCAATTGTTGGGGAATCTGAGGAAACCTTGAGTCATAATTGTGTTGATGAAGGCAAGAAATATGATGGGGATCAAGAATCTGATAATACGATAAAACCCAACAGTGTTGAGGAAGAAGCGCACTCTGATTAGTGTATTGACCAAGGAAGCCCTAATAAAGAGGAGGTGATCCTGCAATTGACAGAAGATGATGTTAGTGCTGAAATTGAATATTGGAGACAGGCAGTGGTATGTTTTATCATGGGAGCAAATCCTCCAAGTGACATAGTAGAGGGATTCATTAGAAGAATATGGTCCAAGTACAACATTTATAAGATATCCTTTATGCATGATGGCCTATTCCTGGTAAGGTTCAAGTCCCTGGAAATGAAAGAAAAAGTGCTGAAATTTGGACACTACCTTTTTGATAACAAACCATTAATTGTCAAGGGGTGGACCTGTAAGGCTGATATGACAAAGGATACGGTAACCACTGTTCCAGTTTAGATCAAATTGCATAAGCTCCCGTTAAAATTCTGGGGCAAGGGACTACCAAAAATTGCCAACCTCATAGGGAAGTTTATTAAAGGTGATTTGGCCACTGAAGAAAAGACAAGATTGAATTTTTCTAGAGTTATGATTGAGCTTAAGATTAATCAGAAGCTGCCTGATATAGTTAAATTCAAGGACGAATTAGGGCAAATGATTAAGATAGATGTCGAGTATGAATGGAAGCCTATTACCTGTGCACATTACAAGGGTGTTGGGCATGAGACTATGAATTGCAGATGGAGGATCCAGGGAGAAAAGAAAAAAGAAGTTAAGGTGATTAGGAAGGAGTGGCGACCAGTGGCTAAAAAGGCAGAGAGGACAAGAAATGTTCAAGGAGTGGATACCTCTGGAGTTGTGGTAAAGATGGTGGAGAGCACACAAGGGGATGGTGGAGTGACCCCAGTGATTAGGGCTTCATGCTCTCTTAAAGAGGATCAAGCCCCTGTAAAGAGACTGATCAAGTTGAATAGACAAGGTGGCAGGGAAGAGGGGTACAGTGAGGCCAATTTTGGTGGTCATTCCTACAAAGATGTGGTGCACAAGTCTGGAATATTTCCACAGCAGCAAGAAGGAAGAGGTAGTGCAGGTGACATAAATACTAATCCCAATCTTAATGGATAATATTGGCTTTTGGAATATTAGAGGGATGAATAGTGTAAATAAACAAAGAGAAATAAATTGGTTTTTACAGAATAAAAGGGTAGGTCTTTTTGGCCTACTAGAAACTAAAACTAAGCCGTGTAATTTGAATAAAGTAGTTAATACGTTTGGTACCAGTTGGAGCATTTCCACTAATACTAGATACCACAAGGGAGGTAGGATATGGGTTATGTGGCAGCCTGCTATGTTTCAGATTCAATTCATTGAGTATGATGCTCAATTTATACACATGAGGGTGGAGTCTTTACTGAGTAAGGAGAGTTTCTATCTTACTTTTATCTATGCCTTTAATGGGATCCAAGAGAGAATACCTCTATGGAACAAGCTCGGAAGAATTGCTAACAAAATAAGAGGGCCTTGGGCTATGGGCGGGGATTTCAACTGTGTTTTAGCACACAATGAAAGATGTGGGGGAAATACAACTCAAGCTGAGATTGATGACTTCAGGAGCTGTGTTACTGATTGTGGCATGTTAGATATACAGGCTATTAGGTCATGGTATACATGGAATAACAAGCAGAGACCTGAAGATAGAACATACGGTAGATTGGATAAATTTATGGTGAACAAGGATTGGACTAATTGTTACTCTGAGTATTATGCTCACTTCTTGCCAGAAGGTTTGTTTGACCATACTCCTTGTATTGTAGGAAGTAGTAAATGTGCTCAATCCCCTAGAAGCTTCAAATATTTTTAATATGTGGGGACAGGCAGAGAAGTTTACTCAAATTATGCAGGATACATGGGAAGTGGCAGTAGATGGGACCATCATGTACCAGGTTGCAAGAAAATTGAAAGCTTTAAAGTCAGGCCTCAAACAGTTCAACAAGGAGAGGTTTTCTGACATAGATAATGCCACTAATTTTTTGCAGCTTCAGGTCTCTAAGTTGCAGGAGGAATTAGGAGTTAATCCAACAGATCTAGATAGGATGGAAGAGGAGTTTCAGGCTACTCAGAAATGAAAAGCAATGATGGCTGCCAGAGATTCCTTTCTAGCTCAAAAATCCAATTGTCTATGGATGAATGAGGGAGATGCAAATACTGCTTATTTCTATGGATCCGTTAAAAGCAAGAGAGTTAAAAATAGAGTGGTTGTGATTGAGGATCTTCAGGGGAAGAGATGCAGTGATACTCAACATATTCAACAGGCCATCCTGGAGTACTACATAGGTCTTCTCGGCACCAGTTCCCCTATTAAAAGAGTGAGAACTCCTATTATCAAGTGTGACAGAATGTGTACTGATGAGCATGCTATATCCCTCCTCCTTCCTGTTACTGATGAAGAGGTTAAGAGGGCAATTTTTAGTATAACAGACATCAAGGCCCCTGGTCCAGATGGGTATACTAGTAAGTTCTACAAGGATGCTTGGAATGTGGTGGGCAATGATGTTACTAGAGCTATGCAAGATTTTTTTACACACAGGAAACTTCTGAAACAAATCAACTCAACTACACTGACCCTCATTCCTAAGTGTGAAAGACCTAACAATGTCACTGAATTCAAGCCAATTGCTTGTTGTAATGTGATTTACAAGGCCATTTCGAAGATTTTATGCTCAAGGCTGGGGAGTATCCTACCTGACATTGTTGATCAAAATTAAGGAGCTTTCATAAAGGGGAGAAGTATACTGGAAAATGTACTCATCTGCAAAGATTTGATAAACTATATAACTGGACCACAAGCTCTCCTAGGTGTATGTTTAAGGTTGATCTTCAGAAAGTCTATGATACAGTTGAGTGGGACTTTCTCAGTCAAATACTGGATGCCTTGAACTTTCCCACACAGTTTAAATAGATGATAATGCAATGTGTGTCCACAGCTTCCTTTACTCTCTCACTTAATGGAGATAACTTTGGTTTTTTCCAAGGGAAGAGGGGGTTGAGGCAGGGGGATCCTCTATCCCATTTACTCTTCACTTTATGCATGGACTACTTAACAAGAACTATAAGCTATGCTGCTAGGAGAGAAGGTTTCAGATTTCACCCTCTATGCAAGGAACTTAAACTCACAAATCTTATATTTGCAGATGATGTTTTGATGTTTTGCAAGGGGGATACCACCTCTATGATGCTTATTCTAAAGGCCTTTAATACCTTCTCAGGAACATCTGGTCTCAAAGTAAGTCCCTCTATGTCTAATGCTTATTTCAATGGGGTCCCTAAAACACTTAAACAAGACATACTCAATGTGTCTGGGTTTAAGGAAGGTACCACCCCTTTCAAGTATCTTGGGATGCCCATTCAAACAACTAGACTTAGGAGGAAGGATTGTGAGGTGCTAATAGAAAAGATTTGTATGACAGTTCATGGTTTAGGGGCCAAAAAATTGTCTTATGCTGGGAGACTGGTGCTCATTAAAGCTGTCCTAACTACCTTGCATTCCTACTGGGCTTCTATTTTTATTATCCCAAAATGAGTTATTCATAATATTGAGGCCATTTGCAGAAACTTCCTATGGGATGGGAAAATGGAGTACAGGAGAGTTCCTTTAGTGGCTTGGAAAAAGGTTTGCAGACCTAAAGAGGAAGGAGGATTGGGTATACGTGACCTGGGCCTCTGGAATAAAGCCATAGTTGGTAAATTGGTGAATTGGATAGCTAAGAAAAAGGACAGCTTGTGGGTTAAATGGGTGCATCAGGTATATCTAAAAGGAAAGCCCTGGATGGAGTATACCCCTTCTAATGAGTCAAGTTGGGCATGGCGAAAGATTTGTAAGACTAAGGAAGACCTGGCTGCGGGATTTGATAATGGCGTTTGGAGTGTTGAGTCCAAAGGATACACAGCAAGTGGCTGCTATGAGTGGCTGCAAGAAAGGGGTCCTAAGGTCAGGTGGTCGAGTATGGTGTGGAATAGGTGGTCTATACCTAAACACAGCAAATTCACTTGGTTAATCTTGATTGAATCCCTAAATACCAAATTAAAACTACATCGTATAGGGGTTTGTGATGAGGCAATCTGTTGTCTATGTGCTCAATCAGACGAAACACAAGAGCGTTTGTTTTCAAAATGTGTATACAGCAGTAGAGTAATCAATGAATTAAATTCAAAAGGCAAGATGAGCATACCTAGTGATAGGAGCCTGGATTGGGGTGTGCACAGAAGAGGGACGAAGCTCCAAAGGGAGATACAGATGATGGTGTTAATGGCGGGGGTGTACCATATTTGGAATCAGCGAAATAGAGCGCGAATCGAAGGGCTGGTGGAGATGCCTGAGAAAATCACCATAAGAATCATCCATGATATCAAAATTCGATCTGGGAAATTGATCAAGAAGCCGTTAGCAGCCAAGGATAGACGGTGGTATGAGGCGAGATTTGGTGAGGTGTGATTGAAAGTATGGAGGGGCAGTGATGAAGTTGATTAATACACAATGATGTAGACGAAGTGTTCTGCATATGCAAGGGGATCTGATTTTGTTGTTTGTTAGTTTTTCAGATAGAGATAAGGATAAGGAGGTAGGTGAGGATGATCTGGGGCATTCACGGGTACCCGGCTAACTTGTACATGGACTTTTCTTGATTTTTTAATACATTCTTACATTTAACCAAAAAAAAACATGGAAATTAAACATCCATTTACCATATTAGGTTTATGGTGTATAACGTGATCCGTTTGTCTTAGTAAAGCATTTTGAAAATACGATTTTTTGAATGAGCAGATAGTCATCTGATCCGTCCTATATCCGGGCTAACCGGAGTCGGGATCGTCCTAGACCAATGCTGGAAAGTGAACAGACCTTGCACCAGGCAGCCATATGAGGCGCGAGCCTGTTGGCGATGCAAGGGGGTCTCCCCTGGTTTTGAAAATGAGAAAGAAAAGGGCATGTTTAGGCGCGGGTCAGTCAACGGTTTAAGATGCGTTCTGACCATTTGAAAAACGTTTATAAAACGTGTTGAAAAATGGGTATTTGAACCCGTTTTGGTTTGAAAGGGTCGTTTAGACCGCATTTGTTGATTTGAGGAACGAGATTCGAATAATCATCATGATTTTGATGATATGCGGTGTAGAGTTCGACTTGGCAAGCTTGACATGAATAGTTTTGAAAATAATTATGAACTAATTGTTTTAAGTTCATTTGAATATAATTAGTCGATACTCGTCATCGTACCCGGGTTAAAATCCGGCATGGTATGTAGAACCAAGGATGACTTTGTGTTGGTGACTAATACATTGGTTTTGAAAATGTAAATAAATGACGAAAGGCTTTAAAATACCTCCCAAAATGGAAAGAAATGAAACAAAAGGCTTTAAATACCTTTTAAATGTTATTAACCAAATATTATCACCGAAACACGGATTTAACCGCCATGGTATGAGGAACCAAGGGTGAAAAATGTTTTATGGTTAAAAACAAATAAAATAAAATAAAAAAGGGTTTGAAAATATTTGAAATGGTAAAAATCGATTACAAATATGAAAATGGATTAAAGGGGAAAGACGAGAACAAACACGGTTGAGTTCTGACCTGGGCACCCCATTGAGGCGCGAGCCGATGTGCATGATAAGAGGCTTCTGCCTTAGGCCGAAACTCAGTTTTGGCTCGTCTATCCCATGTTTTGGATCGTGTTATGCATGTTTTAGCATGTTATAGTCATGAAACAAGTAAAGACATGATAAACGAAGGATTTTTACACCCTCATACTTACATGTTTGGTTATGGCGAGAAACCGACGTAAGTTTAACAACTCGTTTGGTTGGAAAAGACTCGGTTTAAAACCGTTTTGGTAAGTAAAAAGAGTGTTTTATTAAGATTAGTGATGGTGTAGTGGTCGAAGTGGTCGTTCAAGTGATTTAATGCACGATGACGGTACCAAACAATGTGTAAGGCTTGTATCTACGATCGGTAGGTCGTAAATACGCGTCGGATTGTGACTTAAAAAGTCGAGCCGAGAATTTTAAGGGAGAAAAGAGGGGACGGACACTTGCGTAAGTTCTCAAATGGGGGCATTTGAGGGGTATTTATAGGAAAATGAGTGGTTGTGTGAGTTTTGAGCGACGTGGCCACCTAGGCTGCTTAAAGAGGCGCGAGCCACGTCGCGGGCCTTCGAGTTGCCCTGTCACTTTCACACAAGTGCAATCATGATTTGTTCTATCCTAGGACTTGTAGTCACATGTGTGGTACTTGACCATTCATGAATCCGGGAAATCTTGTATAGAAGGCTTTGAATGTTTTGTTTTTGGTGGTTGACTCGGTTTGACTCGTTGTTGGAGTCGGGATTTGAATTTTTGAGTCAGTTTTTGGTCCGGTGTCGGTTTTGACTCTAGTTAGTGTCATTGCGATCCCTTCGTCGTGCATTAAACACTCTAGGTACTTTTGAAAAGTTTTGAAATGTTTCATTTTCGAAATCGTTTTTAAGTTTTCCGACGTAAAGTTGTACACAAACTGTCGATCAAACGTTGCGATTCCAAAACATGTTATAGTCCGATAATCATCGGGTGTTTGTTGGAGTCTCAGCAGATACTAGGTATCTACAGAGCCCCCACTTTGACTGAGGCTTGGACTGGGCGAAACTCAAAGTAGATCCCTCAGGTCAATCAAAGATTAAAACCTGGAGACCCAACTGACGTCGAGGTGGCTCGAAAGGATTCAAGCCAAGGACCTGCCGTCGGGAAGGGCAACGCCAAGGTGACTCGAGGGTACGAGCTAAGGACCTGTCGTCGGGAATAGTTTAGAGTCTGTCAACTATCCGTGCGGGTCGTTTAAAGTCCGTTAGACTACGTACAAAGGCTCGCCAGCCATAAGAAGGAATCATACCTGAGGCATCTTCGGATACATCCTTGCATGTTTACAGATAAAGGCTCGCCAGCTGTGGTGCGTATGTGAGGAGGGCTCGCCAGCCATGGTGCGTACCTGAGGAGGTCTCGCCAGCCGCAATGCGTTGTAAGGCTCGCCAGCCATGGTGCGTATATGAGGAGGGCTCGCCAGCCGCGATGTGTTGTAAGGCTCGCCAGCCATAAGGCGTATATGAGGAGGGCTTGCCAGCCGTGATACGTTGTAAGGCTCACCAGCCATGGGGCGTATATGAGGAGGGCTCGCCAGCCGCGATGCGTTGTAAGGCTCGCCAGCCATGGGGCGTATATGAGGAGGGCTCGCCAGCCGCGATGCGTTGTAAGGCTCGCCAGCCATGGGGCGTATATGAGGAGGGCTCGCCAGCCGCGATGCGTTGTAAGGCTCGCCGGCCGTGGGGCGTATATGAGGAGGGCTCGCCAGCCGCGATGCGTTGTAAGGCTCGCCAGCCATGGGGCGTATATGAGGAGGGCTCGCCAGCCGCGATGCGTTGTAAGGCTCGCCAGCCATGGGGCGTATATGAGGAGGGCTCTCCAACCGCGATGCGTTATAAGGCTCGCGAGCCATGGGGCGTATATGAGGAGGGCTCGCCAGCCGCGATGCGTTGTAAGGCTCGCCAGGCATGGTGCGTACCTGAGGAGGGATCGCCAGCCGCGATGCGTTGTAAGGCTCGCCAGCCATGGGGCGTATATGAGGAGGGCTCGCCAGCCGCGACGCGTTGTAAGGCTCGCCAGCCGCGGTGCGTAGTAAGGCTCGCCAGCCATGGAGCGTATATGAGGAGGGCTCGCCAACCACAACGCGTTGTAAGGCTCGCCAGCCATGGGGCATATATGAGTAGGGCTCGCCAGCCATAGGGCGTATATGAGGAGGTCTCGCCAGCCGCAATGCGCTGTAAGGCTCGCCAGCCATTGGGCGTATATGAGGAGGGCTCGCCAGCCGTGATGCATTGTAAGGCTCGCCAGCCAAAAGAAGGGTCGGTTAATCGACCGTGAGAATAGCCGCGTCAAATGGGCTTGTTTTGAAAGTAACGGACTCATGATGCCGCCGTGAAAATACTGAATTTTGAATTTCCACTATCACTGTTTCTTAAATAAGCGGGTTCCGCGAGGAAGCCCCCTGTTGACATTTGAAGGAATAGCGACTTTTGAACTTCCACTACTCGTTTGTTTGAATTTTTTGAAGGAAATAGCAAATTTTAAATTTCGCTATTACGACCGAGGTGACGGTTTATGTGCCGCCGTTGACATGTGATGGAAATAGTGAATTTGGAATCTTCTCTATTGTTTTTGAAGTGACGGTTTATGTGCCACCGTTGACATGTGAAGGAAATAGTGAATTGAGAATCTTCACTATTACGTTTGAAGTGACGGTGTATGTGCCGCCGTTGACATGTGTGGTGAAAATAGTGAAATTTAATTTCCAACTATTATTTCGAAGATGACGGTTTTAATTGCCGTCGTTTGAAATTTGACGAAATAGTGAATTTTTGAATTTTTCTATATTATTCTTGAAATTGAAAATAGAAGAAATAGTGAATATTGAATTTTCCACTATTATTTTGTTTTTGAAATTGACGATTTTAATTGCCGTCATGGTAATTTGAAGAAATAGTGAATTTTTGAATTTTCCACTATTATTTTGAAAAAATGACGGTTTTAATTGCCGTCGTTGAAATTTGAAGAAATAGTGAATTTTAAATTTTTCACTTTTTTTCAAGGGAAAATGGCGGTTTTGATCCCCGTTTGTTTGAAATTTTTGAAGAAAAATAGTGAATTTTGATTTCACTACTTGTTTTTGCATTTACAAAATGACGGCCCTTAATGTCGTCATTGAAAACTTGAAGTTTATTACGGGAAATTGGGCCAAAGCCCAAAATTTTGCTGAAAGAGCAGGGAACACCTGATTGAGGCGCGAGCTAGAGCTGATCAAATGGCCCAAGCCCATTGGTCCTATCTAACCCGGCCCGATTTTTTGAAGGGCTTGGGCCTTTAGTTTTGGCCCAAAAAAGCCCATGGGCCGGCCTAAAAAGGCCCAAACTATTTTGGGGCCGGGTTTGGGCCAAGCGTTTGGCCCAAATTTTGGCCCGGCCCGGCCCATATTTATTAATAATGAATATTTTTCTAATAAAACCTATTAAAGTAGCGTTAAAGTTATACTCAACTCTTTACAAACTCAAGTATATTTTTTTAGATTTATAAAACAAAGTATACATAACATAAATCATATATAAGAATGCATGATTAAGCATTCTAAAGTGGCGATTTTTGTCATTATTTTATTTTAGAGAGCAATTAATATGCATTTCATCATATTTTGTGCAATTTTATGCACTATGTATGTTTTAAAAGTTGTAACTGAAGGTATTACGCTAATTATTTCCTAGGGTAAGTCGTAAATTTTAGGGCCCGAAAAAGCCCATTTAGGCCCAAAAGCCCGCATTAGCCCATAAGGGCCGGGTTTGGGCTTGCTAAATAAGTCCGCGCATCTGGGCCGACCCGGCCCGGCCCACACAAATGGGCCGCTTTTATTAGAAGGGCCCGGCCCAAGCCCGCATTGGCCCGGCCCATGATCACCTCTAGCGCGAGCTACCTGGCGAACCAAGGGAGCTTCCTTATTTTTCTGTAAAAGACGCGAGGTTGGTTCACATGCCATTCCCTCATTTCGTCTTCAACATTCGACATAAACGGTCATTGAAGGTCTCTAGCTTGCTTCCTTTTGTGCTATCATCAACAATGTCATCTCAAGGTATGTATTCCCTCTTGAATCCATTTGAATTTGTTAGTCTTTTAGCTAAATTGAATTAGGGCGAAAGTTTTACCCTAGAAAGTCGATTTGGGCATTTTTTTTTTTTGGGAAAGTTAAGTATATTGATCATCAAACAAAAAGTAGTTACATCAGTTCGTATATAAGACTATACAAAGAATAGACAAAAAAACCTAGCTTCAAATAGACTGAAACCAAGTAATATCTCTATTCGACAACTTGCTAGCATTCAATTTCAGAAATCGATTCTTCACTGCAACTAGGATGTTCCTGATGATAAAATCTGGCTTCTTAACATAACAGTCCATCCTTGCCTCATTGCGAACCCGCCAAATCCAATAAACCAAAGCCACATGACAAGCACCTACATATTTCTTCTGCAACTTTGTGACTCCCCTACCATTAGAAAACCAGTGCACCAAATCCTGAATGTTGAACGATATATGCAGCTGACTTTGTAAAAGTCTCAGGCAGATTTTAGCATATTCACAGTCATACACGAGATGCTCATGACTCTCAGGGCAACATTGACAGATGGGACAGTTAAGATCAACCAAAATATTCAGCCTAGCTAACCTATCTCTTGTAGGAAGTCTCTGAAGGATATACTCCCAAAAAATAAAAGAGCATTTAGGAATATTGAGAGAGTTCCAACACAAGTATCTCCAATTGACCTTGGCCTGTTTTACACGCAGCCAGTCATAACCAGCATCAACAGAGTAGTCAATATCAGCATTCAACCAACGAGTCCCATTGTAGGCTTGCTTAAAAGTTTGCAATATGGTAGCTATTTTCTTCCATGACCAACTACAATCAGATCAGTAGGGGTCACATAATCAGTCCATGATGTACCTTTCATATAAACATGATTTACCTATCGAACCCATAAATGATCTTTCTTGTTAGCAAGCCACCACACATACTTTCCTAAAAGAGCTTTGTTCCAAAGATTAGCATCCTTAATTCCAAGGCCTCCCTCATCCTTCAAGTAGCAACAGACCTTCCAACTAATATTAGGGACCTTTTTATACTCAGAAGACCCACTCCACAGGTAATTTCTACAAATGGCATTGATTCTATTTATAAGATTGCTTGGTAGAAGGAAAATAGTGGCTTGATAAGAAGAATGAAGGGTAGTTAGGACATAATCAATCAACACAACTCTCCCAAAGAAAAGATAAGTGTCGAGCTCCCCAACCCCTTATCTTAGCCACCATTCTATCAAGCAGCTTCTCTCCCTCATTTTTAGTCAACTTCTTGGAGGAAATAGGCACTCCCAGATACTTGAAAGGAAGTGTACCTCTGTGAAAACCAGAAATCTGCAAAATATCTCCAATTGTATTATCAGGTACTCCATTAAAATAAATATCAGATTTATCCTTATTAAGAGCCAAACCGAAAGCAGAGAAAGTTGAGAAAGCTCTTAATAACCACATAATAGAGGGAGCAGTGCCTTTGCAAAACAAAAGAAGATCATCCGCAAAAAGCAAATGAGTGAGCTTGATATGACCACACATAGGGTGATACTTGAAATCATCTTGACTAGCCACAACTCCCAAGATCCTGGAAAGATATTCCATACAGATTTGGGCATTTTTGATTGAGCCCATTTCGAGTGAAATTGATGATTGCATTAGGTTAGAAACCTGTTTAGGAGTATAGGGGTGCTTTTGGTTTGCATTTTGGTCCCCGTTCCCGCTCCTTATGTTCGAAAAACGTGAGTGAGGTGGAGAAACCGTCTCATCTCACAATACCAAGTTTATTTGCTTGGGTAATGGGTCCCACTAGGTTGTATTATAGTCGGGGAAAGACCGTATTTGCCATTGTGGACCTTTGTTGTGTATTTGTGGGCAAAATTGGAATTTTTGCCTTTTGTGACGGTCTTATGTCTGACAAAATAAGCGCCTGTTTGAGCTTGAATTGAGTCACTTTGCCTTGAAATGGACCTTATTGGTAGTTTAGGTCGCCTTGAGGCGTGATAAAATCTCGTTGTCTTGTCGTAGTCGTATTTTGACTTTTTGACCGGTTTGTGCTCAAATTGGCGTATAAATTGCCTTTTTGAGCCGTAGAAAAATTCCCCATTGCATTGGGAATGTACTTTGGTTTGTTGGCGGACCTTGTGGGGGTCTTGGGGTGCCGTTTTTTGTTGTGGTTGTTTCGACTCGTCTTTTGCTTGAAAAGAAGGGCGAGTCGTTGTTTTTTTGTGCGTCTTTTGTGAATTGTTTTTTTTGGTTGGGTTTGAGCGGGGTGGCCCTTGCTTTGCTTTGCAGGTTGTTTGTTTGTTTTGGGTTTGTCCAATTTACGCCGTCATAATGCCGAAGTTTCGGCTGACATTTTTTGTTTACAGGAGAGTGTTCGGGACAGGCCGGGTCCCTTGCTGCGACTTTTAAGGAGTTGTTCGGGACAGGGCTGGTCAGTACTCCAGTTAGTGTACCCGCTGCAGTAGTGGAGGACGCTTCCGAGGAGGAGGGACCCCCTGCGGAGACTGTTGGGGCCGAGAGGGTCGTTGAGGAGCGTGAGGAGCCCGTTGTTGGGGCTACCGGCACTGGGAGAGCTCAGACTGGGTCTGAGGCTGGTACCTCCGGGAGGAGGGTTTCTACGAGGAGACGGACTCCTCGGCCGACCAGACGGACGTTATAGAACGTCGTTAGGGTCGTTGAGAGGCCTTCCATCCGTCACGTCGAGTCTCATGGTCAGAAGAGACAGAGGGCCGAGACAGTTGAGGACGACGCTGACGTCGCGAGTTGGGATGCTAGACGGGTTACAGCCCCCCGGGGGCTGAACCTGCGGGCGGCGCCTGCTTGGGCCGAGTGTTTTGATGGTAGTGATGTGAACATTATTTGCGCACATTTAGTCCCCTAATTGAGCCTATTTTGCATACTATTATAACATTCTATGGCCATTTTATCCGTCAAAACCTTCCTATTTGCTTTTCTATCGCATTCTATATGTTTTGTAGGAAAGAAGAGAATAAGGCGGAAATTCCTGTCTTTTGCGCGTATTCGGAAGATTTATGACGATATTTGATAGACTAGTATGAGGAGGAAGCAAGAACTAGAGACCAAGCCTACAAGAATAAAATGGAAGTGAAGGAAAGGGAAGAATAGAAGAGAAAACGAAAACTGAAGTCCAACCCGTGCGGATTCTCTGAAATCCGGCCGTCCACAATGCACGGAACCCGTGCGTCTTCACCACAACCCGCACATTTTCCCCTTCACCAATCCGCCCGTCTTCACATCAATCCGCTCGGATTCCAGCCCGCACATTTTCGTGTTCTTCAAGCTCCGAGAAAGACGCCCTTCCTTCGAAAAATACCGGAGTCTCCCTGCTCAAATCTCAAAAGTGTAATTACTAGTTTAGCCCTTAGTTAACCCTAATGCATCCACCTAATTTCTATTATAAATACCCCACTTGTAAATAATCAAAGGGGGCCTTTTTATCAAGTTTTATTAGAGATAAACAAGTTTTTAGAGTAGAAAATCCTTCTTTAGATTAGATTAGGAGTAGATTAGAATAGATTACTCTTTAATCTTTCCACAAATTACACATTAATCTCTCTTTAATTATTGTTCAAGTTTATTATTCAAGTTTATTATTGGGTAATTGAAGATTATTGGGTTATTATTGGGAGATTAACAACCTTCCATCAATCATCAAGTTCTTCTATTATTCTTTGCATTATTATTTGGATCACCTCAAGTTTGGTATAATTCCTTTACTCTTTAATCTTTATTGTTCATTTCTTCATTCTATTATCATGTTTATACTTGTTGTGATGATTGACACCATTAATGACATGTTTCCCATGATGATGAGTGAGTAGTTACTTAGCTAGGATTAGTGGGTAATTAAGGGAAGCCAACATGGGATTGATTCATGCTTAATCTAATATGTTTTCATGATTAAATTGCTTGCTTGTTGTGATGTCAACTTTATGCACATGTTATGTTTGATGAAATGCCAAGCCTATGAATCCTTGCATTTACAACCATCTCTTATCTACTCAACTTGACTTGTAAGATATAAACCAACTCGAGTCTTGTTAGACCATGCATAGAAGTTGAATAGGAGGAAAGTAAGTCGACTTGTAGGTGTTGTACAATCTAATCGATTCGGCTCCGGGACCCAACCCTTCCTATGAACCGTAAGACATAAACCAACTCGGTTCCTCCACAACATTAATTGCTTGCTTATGATTGTAAACATGTTTGTATGATCAACACCATGAATCCCCTATGACTCCATGATATCCTAGCACTTTTAATCATTTGTTTACATCTTTCCTTTTGTTGCTTGTTTTACTCTATTGCTTTTATTAGTCTAGAACACAACTACAAACCCAACCAAATTGTGACACTAGCATGAATTGAGATAGATAGACTTAGAACCCAAAGCACACCGTCCCATGGATCGACCTCGACTTACCGCTAACTAGTTGTATGTTGAGTATTATAAATGTGTTTGATTGGATGTGACCCGACGACATCGCACCCATCAAAATGGCGTCGTTGCCGGGGATGGTGCTATGTGATTAAGTTCTTACTTGTTTGTCTATTTTGATTTTGCTTTCACCTTGAGGAACTTGTTCCTCAAGGATTGTTCTTACTGTTTTTGTGTAGTTTCCATGCTTGTAGTTGTTTCCTTGTCTTAGCTATGATGGCTCAAGACTTGACTTACGGAGTATGTGGTGGATTTTTTGAGTATGACTATGGGTATGGGGAGTTTGAGGAGCAAGACAACACAAACCTACCTTATTATTCGTACAATGAAAATCCTAACTATTACCCCAAATTTTCCCACCAAAATCACCACATCCAATATCCACAACAACCACCAACCCGATACCCACTTCATTATGAGCCTCAATTGCCACAATACAACCACTTTCACACTTACCCACAACAAGAAGATGAACCCATTCAAAAAGTGATTCTCCAAATGATAGGAGATCAACAAAACTTCTTCAAACAAATGCTAGAAGAGAGCCAAAGAAGGGATAATGTTCTCCAAGGCATTGTTGCCCAAAGAGAGAAATTGGAGATTCAAATTGCCCAATTAAAAGAATCCCAAGCAATCACTCCCCACCATTCTTTGGACATTGAGCACAAATGCGAATTTGAAGTAGTAACCTTTGATATGGAAAATGAGAAATGGGAAGAGCCAATCTCTTTGAGCTCTTGTGACTATGAAAGTGTTGTGTTCGATGAGGAAGACATGAGGTTGAGCAAACCAAATACTCTTAACCTTTGTGAGTATGAGGGTGTGTCCTTTGAAGTGAACATTGAGATGTTGGAAAAGGAGCTAAATGAAGCCCCCATTTATGATTCATGTGAAGATAGCAACAATGATGATGAACCTAACGGATGGACTCATAATATCACCTTGCTTGAGGAGCCTATCCTTGAGACATTTGAGATACCCTATCATAAAGAAGGACGTCCTTCCTTTATTCCTCATGAAGATCACTTGACACCTATCATGGAGCCAATGATCATTGAAGAGGATATGATAGACCTTCTTCAAAAGGCCAAAGTTTCATACAAGAGCTACTTGATGAAAAAGCTCAAAGAGAAAATTGATCGTGAGGCTACTTGTGAAGATTTGGCACCCACAATCTCAACTCCTAAGGTATCTGATCATCAATGTTATGAAAATTCTCCTTCTACCTTGGAAGGATTGAAAAATCAAAATGTTATCATCATCACCGAAATTGAAGAAGAAGTTGGTAAGTGGAAGTCTTCGGATGAAAATGAACCACACTTCATGCTTAGTGTCGACAAGAATCATGGGCTTATTTATTTGAAGCATCGGGAAAGCTCTAATGCTAAGGACAAAGCAAGGAAAAGAACATTCTACAAGCTTCCTTGGCCAAATTTCATATTCAAATTGAGCAACCTATACTTGTGCTTATTTGGAGCTTGTTCACAAGTTTTCGATCTCTTATTACGAGCCTTGAGCTCTATGGATAAGAATTTCTACAATTTGAATTAGTTTGGTGGAGTCCTATCTCAAACCACCATTTGTAAGATATTTCTTGGACCCTTTACTTTGTATAATATTGTACTTTATTGCATTTACATTTAATTTCTTGCATGAGAGTAGAGAGAGAGAGAGAGAGAGTCATCTTACATGTTTAATGAGCAAATTTCAGAAAAAGATAAGGAAAAAGAGAAAATCGGTGAAAAGGGTGTGTTATTTCACGAAAAAGAAAGAAAAAGAAGGAAAGGAGCAGAAGACGCCCGGATCTAGAGAAAGACGCCCGACCAGGGCCCACGGCGAAGAAATGATTAAAGCTGTAGAGGAAGACGTGCGGATTCGAGCAAAACCGCCCGTCCTGGGCAATACGTCCGTTTTCTTAACGGGACGCCCGTCCCGCGTGTCACCCAGAAACGAAATCTTATGCTGCACCTGAATACGGGCGGATTTAATCCAAGACGCTCGACCGGACCAAGCTGCGCATCCCAGATCCAAGACGCCCGTCTTTTCCCACCTCTCAGTCAAGAAAAATTGCTGTGTTAGAATCCGTGCGGATTCAAGCAAAGACGCCCGTCTTCTTCTCCCACAATCCGCCCGTCCCGATGGAAATCCGCTCGGATTGCCCTGTTCTTTCGGATAAAACGGATTTGACCCACTCTTATCCGTTCGGATTCCCTCTTGCTTCTATATAATCACCCCCTTTCTCCCTCATTTCCTCACCTTATCAAACCCTAAAACACTCATCTCAATCCTCAAAATCACCCTCCCATCCTCAAAAACACTCCCATCACCCACATCAAAATGGCACCATTGATGAACACCAAGGGAAAGGCTAAGAAATTGGTTGAATCAATCGGGAGGAAGCGCAAGGGATCAACCTCTTCAATGCCGCGGGAGATAGTGCTACCAAGGAGCTCCCAACCCTTAATGAGGGGAGGAATTGAACAACTCGACCACTTGTTATAGATAGCATTCATTTGTTATATATATCATATAGAATTGCATTTAGTTAGAGCATGCATTCATTCATATCATATCATTGCATTTGTACTTCAATTTCCATAAAATCAAAAAACCCAAAAACATGTATTTTCCTTTTATCCCTACTTCTACATGTACATTGAGGACAATGTCCAAAATAAAGTGGGGGATGGGAATTTATATTCAAAAATACATAAAAATTGAAAAATTTTGAAAAATCCCAAAAATATGTCTTTTAAATCTCATAAAAACAAAAACCATAAAAATTTGAAAATTAAAAAAAAAAAAAAAACCAAAAACAAGTTTATTTCTTTTGTAATGTAGTCTTGTATATATTGTGTTTGTTCTATCCTTTTTCACATTGATTGACTATGCCACATCCGAGACATGAGGATATTGAAGACCGCATGGTATGATCTTTCCAATCTCCTTTTTCCCCTTTATGTTAATGACTATGTGGCTTTATTTTGTTTGATGCGGTATAACAATGTGAACTTAGGACTTGCATTTAGTTTATATGTCATATTAGTTAATAGAATCACTTGCATTAGGATGTTTATATTAGTTGCATCATAGCATGTAGTTGCATGTTAGAAATGTTTTGAAAAATGCCTAATTAGGAACTTTGACAAGAGCAACTAAGCCATTACAAATACTTTTTCAACTTAAGACTTTGCCTACTAGAATGGTTGTAAAACACCCTAGATAGTGTCATACTAGTGTCTTTTGACCCATGACGCAAAGCCTAGTCTAGGGTTTGCATGTGAGTCACCTATCCAACCCCGTGATGCGATGTGGACTTGGTTAACTTGTCTAGGTGACCTTGATTGACCTTGTGGTAAGGCAACCCAAAAATATTTTCTATCAATAAGTTTGAAGTGCTCATCTCAAAGAATTTTGTCATGTGGAAGTAATTTAATGCCAAGGAAACCTCAAATGTTATGAATTGTTGAATGTTGAGAAATTTAATTTGTTTTGATGGAGGCGTACCACTTCGATGTGCTTTGGAGCGGGATCCATTGAATTGGGCCCCCACACAATTGTGAATTCGGCCGCCCAGAGACAGAGTGACTATCACCCCGAAAAGCTATTGTCTAGAGGTTAACCGGTTGCCTAATAAGCGATTGGCGAAAGCAAAGGACACTAGCCCGGAAGGGACAAACCCCATCTTAAATTTTTGAAATGTGAAAGTGAAATGAGGACAATTTTGAATACTAGTCATATCCACCCGTTGTGTATAAAGATTTGAGCATTTCATTCCCAAAAAGCCTTTTGTCAAGCCACTTTGTCGAGCTTGGGACGATCCATGACCTTTACTTTTGTAGAGAATTCGAGACTTGTCATGTCATATGCTACTAGCATCATAGGGATCATCATTCCACCACCATCCGATCGCTCTTGACGGAAGCATTTGGAAATTGAGGACAAAAGTAGTCTAGTTTAACACCATTTGGAGGTGATTTAGTGCCATCCTCTTAGCCTTAGTAATTTGTTGAACTAGTATTTGTGAAGGATTACATGCTCTTAAATTTGTTCCTCTTTAGTGCCTCCGCCACTTGATGAGGAAGTGGCTATTCCTTTTGTAGATGCATCCATTATGTGATTTTGTGTGCTTAATGTTTGGATGTGTCGCCATTTTGGCAAGACCCACCTTGCCTTGCAAGAAGGCATCCTACCTCATGGTTGTCTTGTTGTGAGTTGAAGGGGCGGAGTGAGACCCGCTAATTGTCTCACATCGGCTATATTATTAGGTTAGTTTAAATAAAGGTCTAGTTTTTGTCACCTCTTTACTCGGGACGAGTAAAGGTTCGGTTTGGGGATATTTGATGTGAACATTATTTGCGCACATTTAGTCCCCTAATTGAGCCTATTTTGCATACTATTATAACATTCTATGGCCATTTTATCCGTCAAAACCTTCCTATTTGCTTTTCTATCGCATTCTATATGTTTTGTAGGAAAGAAGAGAATAAGGCGGAAATTCCTGTCTTTCACGCGTATTCGGAAGCTTTATGACGATATTTGATAGATATTATGAGGAGGAAGCAAGAACTAGAGATCAAGCCTACAAGAATAAAATGGAAGTGAAGGAAAGGGAAGAATAGAAGAGAAAACGAAAACTGAAGTCCAACCCGTGCGGATTCTCTGAAATCCGGCCGTCCACAATGCACGGAACCCGTGCGTCTTCACCACAACCCGCCCGTTTTCCCCTTCACCAATCCGCCCGTCTTCACATCAATCCGCTCGGATTCCAGCCAGCACATTTTCGTGTTCTTCAAGCTCCGAGAAAGACGCCCTTCCTTCGAAAAATATCGGAGTCTCCCTGCTCAAATCTCAAAAGTGTAATTACTAGTTTAGCCCTTAGTTAACCCTAATGCATCCACCTAATTTCTATTATAAATACCCCACTTGTAAATAATCAAAGGGGGCCTTTTTATCAAGTTTTATTAGAGATAAACAAGTTTTTAGAGTAGAAAATCCTTCTTTAGATTAGATTAGGAGTAGATTAGAATAGATTACTCTTTAATCTTTCCACAAATTACACATTAATCTCTCTTTAATTATTGTTCAAGTTTATTATTCAAGTTTATTATTGGGTAATTGAAGATTATTGGGTTATTATTGAGAGATTGACAACCTTCCATCAATCATCAAGTTCTTCTATTATTCTTTGCATTATTATTTGGATCACCTCAAGTTTGGTATAATTCCTTTACTCTTTAATCTTTATTGTTCATTTCTTCATTCTATTATCATGTTTATACTTGTTGTGATGATTGACACCATTAATGACATGTTTCCCATGATGATGAGTGAGTAGTTACTTAGCTAGGATTAGTGGGTAGTTAAGGGAAGCCAACATGGGATTGATTCATGCTTAATCTAATATGTTTTCATGATTAAATTTCTTGTTTGTTGTGATGTCAACTTTATGCACATGTTATGTTTGATGAAATGCCAAGCCTATGAATCCTTGCATTTACAACCATCTCTTATCTACTCAACTTGACTTGTAAGATATAAACCAACTCGAGTCTTGTTAGACCATGCATAGAAGTTGAATAGGAGGAAAGTAAGTCGACTTGTAGGTGGTGTACAATCTAATCGATTCGGCTCCGGGACCCAACCCTTCCTATGAACCGTAAGACATAAACCAACTCGGTTCCTCCACAACATTAATTGCTTGCTTACGATTGTAAACATGTTTGTATGATCAACACCATGAATCCCCTATGACCCCATGATATCCTAGCACTTTTAATCATTTGTTTACATCTTTCCTTTTGTTGCTTGTTTTACTCTATTGCTTTTATTAGTCTAGAACACAACTACAAACCCAACCAAATTGTGACACTAGCATGAATTGAGGTAGATAGACTTAGAACCCAAAGCACATCGTCCCATGGATCGACCTCGACTTACCGCTAACTAGTTGTATGTTGAGTATTATAAATGTGTTTGATTATATGTGACCCGACGACATCGCACCCATCAGGTAGCCAGTTGTTGCTTCGAATGGACAGGCACATCTCCTACCGTGCTCACGAGGGCTCGGTGAGTCGCGTCCCTTGATTGAACTTTCGTCACTTTTGAAGTGTCAGGCCTGAATAGGCGCTCTCACGTTGTTTGTTTTTTATTTCAGGAGATCGGCACCATGAGGACTTTCTCGGGCTTTACTACCTGCTTGGGCCTTTACGACGTTCTCTGAGCCGGGACGAGGGCGTTGATAGAGAGGTCGGCTTTTGGGCCATTGGTGGCTGCTTGCCGGGATATTCACAGGTCTTTGATTAGGTCAAACATGTGTCTGATCCGTGCCATGTTGGATCAGTATTGGGATACGACGTCGTCGTTCCATATGGAGGTCGGGGAGGTCGGTGTGACCTTAGAGGATTTCGCCATGATATCCGGCCTCCCTTGTGGCGAGACGCCTGTTGAGTTTACAGAGACACCGGAGAGAGTGTCATCTCCTGCGGTTACTCATCTGATCGGTACTGCTTTGCCTGAGCCTTCTGACATTACTCCGTACCTGATCGCGAGTTCGTACGTGAGAGACCACTTCAGAGAGAGAGTGGCGGGTGTTGCTCCGGCGCCGTTGGCGAGTCCGGATGTTGAGGCTAAAGCTGACGCGCAGGAGGCGCGGTTGTGGTAGTGGTAGTTCTTGGGTGCCACATACTTTGGCGACAAGGGTGAGCGCTTGTCGACCAAAGTGCTTCCCCTCCTTGCTGACCTCGACATTTTGGGTCAGTTTGACTGGGTTACGCCGGCTTTGGCAAGCTTTACCCGGTATATGCACGTAGCGGTGTGTCCGGAGGCAGTGAGGGATGGTAGTGCCCCTGCTTTGGTTGGTCTCGGCTTCATCTTGGAGGTACGAGTTTTTTTGTAGTTTTGAGTTTGATTTTGATTTTGGTTTTGATTTTGGCAATCCTTGAGAAATTGGCTGACTTGTGTTTGTTGTGTTTGATTACAGGCTTGGTTGTACGCTTACTTCACTCCTCTGCGTCCGGGGACCACAGGCGGTGTCCGCTTGACCTACCCTGCTGTGAGGGGTTAGACGGTGGCTCGGAAGAAGTCGACTAAGTTGACTTACGATGACTGCAGTCGTCGCGTGAACAAGCTTCAAGTTGCTGACGTGAGTCGTTGTTCCTTACTCTTTCTTCTTTGT
Organism: Silene latifolia; assembly: GCF_048544455.1. NCBI lineage: Eukaryota > Viridiplantae > Streptophyta > Magnoliopsida > Caryophyllales > Caryophyllaceae > Silene > Silene latifolia. The sequence continues at coordinate 90,301,805 of NC_133527.1, read as the reverse complement.
AGAATTAGATAGAGATAGGATGACTAGGTAGCTTAGGAAGCCCCCAGTCGGTTGAGTAGCTTTGTTCTGAATGCAGTTTGTAGGGTGGCCTTGGGAGCATTACGCGGACGTGCCGGCCGCCGTTAGGGAGCGTCTGCGGCCTCAGAGCTCCTGGCTTTTGTACCTGGAGACGGCGATCGAGCCAGTTTGGTACCTGGGCGATTGTTTAGCTCGTCAGTGCCTTACTGAGATCTTCGTGGTACCGGTCGACCCGCCTAGGGTGTTGTTCCAGGGGTCGACCCCCGACGAGGTTGAGGAGCATCTTCACGGTCAGGGAGGTGAGGCGTTGTTGCTGCGGGACGTCGACTACGACAGCTTCCGGTTGTCGAGGCTTGCCTGGTACCCGATTGAGGTATGTTTTCCTCTGTTCTTTTGTTTTCATTGTCTCCTTTGATAGGAGGGTTTGTTACCTTTGATGCGGACCCGAATTGCAGGGGGTCGACGCGTTGATGAGGACTCAGCCCCTAGTTTTCCCGGTAGAGACCTCCTTTCAGGGACCGGGCGGTGAGGAGCTACAGTTGCGCCTGCCGGAGCCTGCGGTTGCTGAGGTGACCGACGTAGGCATGGAGTGGAGGTTGAGCGTTCTGAGGGTGAGTTCCTGACTTGAAAATTTTTCCTTATTCGTGTTTTGCCTTGCATTGTATTGAAGGACCTTTTTTAGCTGCAGATGACGACCGTTAGTCATCAGGCTTTGTGGCGGATGGCTAAACGCTGGAGGGCGCTTGCTGGTGACCTGGTTGCGACGGAGGCTCGGCTTTCTCAGGTAATTTGTGTGTTGTTTTTGTGTATTTTTGGTCGGTCCGCTTTGGTTTATATCTTACAATCCTAGGAAAGTTTGGGTCATACTTGATAGGAGTCTTTGTATATTTCAGGTTATCACTAATGCCTAATATCTTACCCAATTCGCCATAAATTATGCGTCTATCAACATTTTCAAGACGAAACTCGATGTTGGTTCGAGTCTCCACCCTTGTGACTTTCAAAGAACTTAAAAATTCCAAGGTGAGGGAGGGGTATGTTAATTCTTTCAATGTAAACAATTTACCCAATCCCATAGACTCAAAGAAGGTTTTGGTTTGTTCAAGAACACCCAATTTTGACAATGCATCTTCACAAATAAACTTAGTAGACATGATGGTTTTCTTAGAAAAGAGAATGAATTTCTCCCTATGAGAGTCGGAAGTGAAAGTTACCTCCGTATAATTGGATAATTGTTCAATAACCGGAGTTGTTGATGTTGTAGCTTCCATAGGGGGGTCTTGTTGTTGAACCTCCAACCTTGCCTCATGACTACCAATGCCTTTGACAATTGTTTTGCTTGAAGAGCTAGCTTCCTTTTGGAAAGTGTCTTCTTTTGGGGTGCCTTGTTGCCTTCTTTAGTTCTTGCCATTCTCCTTTGCTTGATTACACCAATGAGAGGTTGAAATCTTCAGTTTTAGTGATACCCAAATCGATTTAGGATGAATGAATGTTGCTTTGTATCCTAAAAATCGACTCAAAGGTTGAAGATTTTGGTGTTTGAATCACTTCTTGTTGCAAAAGGAGTGATTAATTTTTGTTGTGAGGAAGTTTGGATTTGATTTGGTTGAATTTGGTTGAAGAAATTTGATTTTGTTGATGGAGAGGATGAGGGTTTTTGGGGTTTTTGGGTAGTGGGTAGTGTTTGTATGTTGAATAAATCAGAATGAATGAGAGAAAAAGGGTTTATATCAACCATTATATTTGAAAGTGCAGCGGAGGACGAGCGGACCAGGTGTCGTGACGCTCGGATTCCTCGACGTTTGGCTCAGGAAAAGATGCCACGGGACGAGCGTCTTGCTTCTAAGACGAGCGGATTCCTTGGGGAGGGATGAGCGTCTTTCTGGGTGGACGCTCGGATTCCTTTACAGAGAAAATCCCATATTTTTGCTATTGAAAAGATGAGCGTCTTTTGTGAAGGACGACCGTCCAAACTGAGACGAGCGGATTCTTAGCTGAGACGCTCGGCTTCTTTTACAGGCCAGTTTTTTGTATTCTGCAGCTCTACCAGACGAGCGTCTGGTGACTTTGGACGCTCGAGTTCTTCAAGACGAGCGGATTGCCCGTTTGTCCGCTCGGATTCCTCCTTGACCACACGGATTCAGGTCCATCCGTGGCTACTTCGTAACCCGTGTCATTTTCATTCTTCAATTCTTGTGTTCTTCATTGTAGGGGCACTACAAAGGCATGAATAGCCTAGGCAATTGCTATCCCCACACTAAGGTAAAGCACTACACATCAATAAAATCATAAGTCCCCCCCTCACTTCTCTCAAAATGATGAATACCTTGATCAAGGCACAAAAATATAAATCCAAAAATGACAAAAATGCAAAGTAATAATTGAAATGCAAGTTAGGGAGTTAGAATATTTACAAATGGTGGTTTAGGGAGGACTCCACCAAACTCTCATCCAATGTGAGATGTCAAGGGGGCGTGTTCAAGGTGTTGTTGATGTTACTCAACACCTTGAAGAAGTAGTTGAACGCTTGCTCATTATCATGATAAAGGTCCTCAATAGATTTTTGCACTTGTTGTTCTCCATGATAGTCTTGGTTCATAGCATTACCAATATAGGGATTGAATATCCCTTCGAACTCATCATCCCAAAGACCGCAAACTTCGTCTACTTGATCATTAAAAATCTCTTGAGTTGATAGAGACAACTCTCCTTCTTTCTTGTCTTGGCCAATGAGGCCATCTTCTTCACTTGTCATGGGTGAGCTTTTCAAGCTCTCATTGTTGCTATTTCCTTGCTCTTTTGATGGAGCATCATCCACTTTCTTTTTCCATTGAAATTTCAACTTCTTCCTATCATCTTTTCGGCTATAGTGATCAACCATAAAACATGTCTCATGCAATCGGGGAGCTCTCATGGTCTTGTCAAGATTAAAAGTGATGGTTTCATCTCCCACTTCAAGGGTGAGTTCTCCATGCTTCACATCGATCACCGCTCCCGCGGTGTGCAAGAAAGATCTTCCTAAGATAATAGGAATGTTGGAGTCTTCTTCCATGTCAACAATAACGAAATCCACCGGGATGAAGAATTTTCCAATTCTCACGGGAATATATCTTCCCATACCCCTAAAGGTGTCTTTGTTGATCTATCCGCCATTTGAAGCGTGATGTTGGTACATTTGAGTTCTCCCATTCCTAGACTCTTGCTAACCGAATATGCCATGACACTAACACTTGCCCCAAGGTCACATAGAGCTTTGTTAATTGTAGTGTCACCAATAGTGCATGGAATGGAGAAACTTCCTGGATCCTTGAGTCTTGGAGGTGAACTCCCTTAAAGGATGGCACTACTCACCTTAGTGAAGGCAATAGTGTCAGGCTTCCGGATTGATTTCTTCTTCGTATGGATGTCCTTCATGTACTTTGCATAGGCCGGAACGTGATTGATCAATTTCGTGAAAGGAATCGAGACTTCTAAATTCTTCACAATTTCCATGAATTTTCCAAGTTGGTCATCAAACTTAGGCTTAGCTTAACGACTCGGAAATAGAAGTCTAATCACAATGGGCTCCTTCTCTTTGGCCTTTTCTTCACTTTTCTTTGAAACTTCTTGATTGGTGGGTTCTTCTTCCCTAGAGTTTTGCACAACTCTTTTCTTGTCACTAGCTTCCACAACTTCATCCTCTACTTGCTTCTTTGGTCCTTCATATCTCGTACCACTCCTCAAGTGAATGGCACTAACCGTTTCATGTCTTGGGGGATTACTTTGAGGTGGTAATTGCCCCTTTTGTCTTTGAAAGCTTGAAGATGCTAGTTGGGTCGTTTGAGTTTCCAACATTTTTGTGTGGGCTAGGATGTTGTTGATGGTAATGTCTTTTGCTTGGCTATCTTTTTGCATTTGAGTGAAAAATTCTTGTTGAGTTTTTTGCATTTGGAGGACCGCTTTTTGAACATCAAAACCTTGGTCATTTTGTTGATTGTATGGAGTTTGATTTTGATAACCTTGGTTTTGGTTGTAAAAGGGTCTTTGATTTTGGTTTCTCATGGGAGGTGAGGTGTATATTGGTTGAGGGTTTTGAACATTTTGGCTTTTGTATGAGAGATTTGGGTGGAATTTGGTGTTTTCATTGTAATAGTTGGAATAAGGGGTACCACTTTTGTATGCTTGAAAATCATTCACTTGTTCATTTGTTCCCCTACATTCACTTTGGTCATGTCCCAAAGTTCCACAATTCTCACATATCCCACTTGGGATTGATGAAGATGCCACCATGGCATTAACATGATGCTTTGGTGATTTTGAGGCTTCTTCAAGCTTAGCCATAGCCTTCTCAAACTTCAAGTTGATGGTATCAATATGAGCGCTAAGTTGAGCACCCAATTGAGTAATAGAGTCCACTTCATGCTTTCCTCCTCTAGCAGCCTTGCGAGGTCTACTATATTGTGAATTATGGACCCCCATTTCCTCAATCTTGTTCCAAGTTTGATTATCGTCAACTTCGATGAACATACCATTTGATCCCATGTTGAGAATGTTTCTTGAGTCTTCATAAAGACCATTCCAAAATTGTTGTACCAAGAACCACTCGCTGAGTCCATGATGAGGACAAGAGCGACAAATTCCTTTGAATCGCTCCCAAGCTTTATACAAAGATTCTTCATCCCTTTGCTTAAAACCCGTAATTTGAGCTCTTAGCATGTTAGTCTTTTCCGGAGGGTAGAATTTTTTGTAGAAAGCTAGAGCCAACTTCTTCCAAGAGTCAATTCCGAGAGTAGCCTTATCAAGGCTTTTCAACCATTGTTTTGCGGTGCCAATTAGAGAAAAAGGAAATAAGACCCATCGAATTTGGTCTTGAGTCACTCCGGTTTGTGAAATCGTATCCCAATAGTCACAAAACGTTTCCATGTGGGAATGAGGGTCTTCACTAGGCATCCCCCCAAATTGGCTTCTTTCGACTAATTGGATAAATGCGGATTTTGCAATAAAATTTCCGGTTAAGTGTTGTGGTGTGGGAGTACCATTGGGTAGGTTCTCCTCGGTTGGTACGGAATGTGATGAAAACTTAGGCATTGTGGGTTGATTGTGTGACTGATTTTGTGTTGGGTTCTCCTAACCTTCTCTTGCAAAAGGTTTGATGAACTCAATAGTGTTTGTTTGAATATCTACAACCTCACCAATACCTCTCAAAGTATTTCTAGCAAGTCTTCTATTGGTTGTCAAAGTCCTTTCAATTTCGTGATCAATGGGTAACAAGTTACCTTGTGATCTTCTAGACATGCAAAATATCAAACAACTCGAAAACAATTAGAACAAACCTTGAGGAGTTTTACTTCCCCAAGGCAAATAAAGACACAACTAATAACAATCAAAGAAAATCAAATCAAGTTAACACCGTCCCCGGCAACGGCGCCATTTTTGGTCGGTCCGCTTTGAGCTTAGATTTCGGATACTTATCGTTAGAAGCACCTAGACCCAAACATTATTTATAACTTCACAAATAAATCTACTACTAGTAAAGAGGCAAGTAAAGGTCGGATCCCAAGGGACGGGTATTGATGTAGGATTTTCGATTGCAAGTAGTGGTGTCTAGGGGTGTCACAATTTGGGTTGAGATAAGAAGATCACTAAACTAAATAACAATAAAAGTGAACAAGCAAGATGACTAAAATGAGATGTAAACAATTGATTAAAAGCACTAGGGTGTCATGGGTTCGTAGGGGATTCATGGGAATTGATCATACAAACATATTCTCAAATTATAAGCAAGCAATTATTGTTGTGATAGGATCGAGTTGGTTTATATCTTACAATCCTAGGAAGGTTTGGGTCCCGGAGCCGAATCGATTAGATTGTACAACACCTACAAGTCGACTCAATCCTCCCTACTCAACTATATGCATGGTCTAATGAGACTCGAGTTGGTTTATGTCTTACAAGTCTCATTGAAAAGGTAAGTGATGGGTAAAAAATGCAAGGATTCATAGGCTCGCATTTCATCAAACATAACATGTGCATAAGTTGAGATCACAACAAGCAAGCAAATAAATTATGAAAATATATTAAATTAAGCATGAATCATCCCCCATGTTGGTTTCCCCTAATTACCCATTAACCCTAGTTAAGGAAACTACTCACTCATTATCAAGTTTAACATGTTAACAAGGTTGTCAATCATATTTACAAAGCAAAACATGATGAATAAATGAAGATGATTAACAATAATTAAAAAGGGATTAAGAGAATTATACCTAATGATGATTCCAAAATAATAATGCAAAGAATAATAGAAGTACTTGATGATTGATGGAAGGTTGTCAATCTCCCAATAAACCCAAATAATCTTCAATTACCCAAAATAAAAGATGAACAATAGAGAATTTAAGGAAATGAGATTTGTATTAATATTTGATTAGAAGTTGATTACAAGATTAAAGAGAGATTAGAATAATATAAACTACACTAAAGATTGATAAGAAGAACATGATAATCTAATTAGACTAATGGGGTATTTATAGTGGGGAATAGGTGCACAAATTAGGGTCACTAAGGGCTTAAATGACGATTAAGTCCTTGAGGAATCGCTCTTCTCAAGAAAAGATGCGGGTCTCCTTTTAGCTAGTCTTCCAAAAATATGCGCATCTTGAATGAAGGAAGAAGAGGACGTGTCTCTCTGGAGGACAATCGAGTGTCCAAGGGTTGGGACGGGCGGATTGGGGAGCTTTTGGACGAGCGGCCTGGTGGTAAGGACGAGCGTCCTGGGGAGCTGCTTGACGGGCGTCCCGATGGGTGAGACGCTCGGATCTTGGCTCAGCTTCCATTTCTTCTTTTCTTCTTCCAACAATCCTCCGGGATTTTGTCGGGGATGCAAGGATCTTCTTCATCATTGCCCATCTACTACATTATGTACAAAGGCCTTCTAGCCCTGTCTTCTCTTTGATGCTTGGTCATTAGATTCAATCAATTTAGCTCTATTTTGCCATGAAAATGCAAGGTTTGCACTCCTCTCTTACCAAGGAAACAAAACCGCAAAGAATATGCAAAAGAAAGGACTAAAGATAGTAAATGACCCAAATATGCACTAAAAAGCATAGGAATGAGGCTAATTCGGGGACTAAATATGCTCAAATATTGATCACATCAATTTTGTGTTGCGTTTCACATTTTTAGATCTTAATGATCTGTATTGTGTTTTGTAGGGTACTGCGGATCCAGCGGAGCTTGCTCGAGTTCGCACTGAGTTGGATGCAGCTAGGTCGATGATCGAGGCCCAGGGGTTGGGGATCACTCGTCGGGACCAGGAGTTGAGGCGTCGTGAGGACGAGTTACGGCGCCGAGATGCGGAGATTGCTTCTCTCAGGGCTCAGTTGGCTGCAGCGGAGGAGCTTCATGTCGAGATGGAGCACGAGACGCTGGAGAGTTCTCCGGAGAGGGAGTCTGAGAAGGTGGTAGTGTCTGCGTTAGCGGCGACTCCTCGTGAGACCGGGACTGGTCCGACGGGAGGCGCTGAGTAGTTGTAGTAGTTTTCCCGTGTCTTGGACTCTTGTCTGTACATATTTGCATTTTACGTGAGGCGGTTTGTATATATTTTTTTTTTGGATTGTAGTCCATTTTGTGATTTTTGGCTTTTTTTGTGTTGTGTTTCGGAGGAGCGCTCTCGGCTGTCAATTCTCCTTTTTGCTTTGCACTAGTTCCTACATCGTTAGCGTAGAAAACAGGCAACAGGTAGCACATATGCATAAATGTAAACACGTAAAAGCATTTGATTGAAAAACAAAATTAACCAAGATGACTTGAAGTTAAAATTGAATTTTGAAAATTGAAATGAATTTTGAAAAAAAATCCACGACAAGTCGTGTCATGCTTGGAATTCAAAAGGAATTAATTTGAAAATTGAGCAATTAACTCGTGTCATGAATTAAATTGCGTTGAAATTGTTGAAATTGATTTGTGACTCGAAAAATTTCAAACTCAATCCGTCAGGGAAGAATTTTAGAAAAGATTTTTACGAGTGTATTTGATTTGATTTTTTGAGGTCAAGACTCGAATTTGTGAGTGCTTGAAATTTTGAGGAAAACTGATATCGTGTTATCAATTTTCGATTTTTATTTTGATGGAAAATTGTGAAAAAGCGAAAAAATTTCGGAATTTTGATTAACATGGAAACGATCCGTCGCAGATCGGGGCGACTAGCCCTTCCCCCCTTAAAAAAAGAAAGAAAATCCGTATGTTTAAAGCTGCGTCATGGAAACCGTGTCGGATTTCGTAAAACGCGAAAACAAGGAAATGTGAGTGTGAGGAAGCACAAAATGTCCCGGATCATCCCGGAGAGGCGCGAGCGTTCTGGCGGGAGGTTTGAGGTGTCAAGAGAAAACACAAGTTGAAAGAGACACGTCAAAGGGGGAATCCTGGGGGAGGGCCTAAAGAGGCGCGAGCAGCCTGGCGATAGGATCCAGCTCTCCCCTTTTTTCTGAAAAACGCGCTGATCGTTTTGTATAAATAGTGATGTTTGCGCTTCATTGTTTCATCATCCGAAACAAAAAAACATCTCTACAAAACTTCTTCTTCTTCCACAAAAATATTTCATGGATGCCTTTGAGAATGCGTTGCGACAATGGTGCCGGGATTTGTCGCCTCCCGAAAAGTATCAACTCATTTGCATGGGAGTTGGTCAATTGTTGGTGCTCCGTCAAGTCAAGGTGCAATCCTCATTTCTCGAAGCATGTTCTCGGTTTTGGGATTCGAAACACCATGTTTTCGTTTTCCCGAAAGGTGAAATTTGTCCTCTTGCCGAAGAGGTTGGAGTCATTGGTGGGTGGCCGGGTTGTGTTCCGGTGCTTCCTCCGACTCGGTTGTGCTACAAGGAGAAATTCCGTTCCATTTTGGGTTTGTCGACAAGTCATGTCAACTTCCTTCTTGCTCCACATGGTGTGGACATGTTGGCTCTCATCAACATCTTTTCCAACCGATTAGATGCCAATATTTCGGAGGTGGCTAGGAGAAGGGCTCTTGCCTTTTTCCTTGTCCATGTATACCTCATTGTTGATGCTTTGAAGAAGGAGGGGCCGAAATGCTATGGTAGCATGACCCTTGTTCATGTGGTTGAGCAAATGGAGCATGGTAGAGATCCGTCATGGTTGGTGCTTGGAGAGATCATCCAAGCTTTGGACAAGGAAGGCTCTTGTGGAGAAGCTCCCTCATTCGGATCCCCAAGGATCCTCCAAGTGTGGCTATTGGAGAGGCTAAGGTATGTAGAGCCTCTGGTTTATTCTTCTTCTTATTCCTTCCGTCACCTTACCATGAGGAAGAAGTTGTACTCGGATAGTTTTGCTTCTACCGAGGCTTATTGGGCCGCAAGATTGGCGGAGGAGGGTGGTCCTCACATCCGTTGGGTGGTGTCATGGTGGCACCTGAGGTCCTTCACGGGGTTGCCCGCTTCGGGTGCTAGTCCTCGTTCTTTGATGGTGGTGGGTTTGAAGGTTGCTTCCTTAATTTATCCCAAAAGGCTCATGAGGCAAATTGGGCGTCAACAAAAGGTGCCCGCTCAAGATACCCTTGTCCAAGAGAATGTTTTCTGGAACTCTGAGCTTGTGGAGGTCTTCGAAAGATGGTGGGCCACTCGACCGCTTTGGGAGGTACCAGACCCCGTTGCCACGACATGGGTGACTCCCGCTTATGTCAAGTGGTCAAGAGCTTCGTCCTTGGAGGAGAGGTCCAAATTCCGTAAGGACGAGGTTGTCGACTTGAAGTATCGAGAGGTTGGCAACGCCAACCATACCTTCTTCGAGGATTATGTTGATGGAGCTAGTTCCGATGTGATGAGACCACCAAAGAGGAGAAGCTCGGGTCTCAAGAACATGGTGGGCCGTGCATGGGCTCGTTTTGGGCCGAACATGGCGTCTTGCACTAGACCGGAGGTCGTTGCCGTTGTAGATCCGTTGAGGGTCCGTTCTGAAGAGGAAATCTATGCTAGGTGGGCCAACAAGAAGAACAAGGGGAAGATGTACCCCGAAGGAAAAGGCAAGGGTAGAATGAAAGACTGAAGACCTCCATTACCCATTTTATTATTATGTTGTATTATTGTTGTGAGTTTTTATTATGTTGTACTAGCTAGTTATTGTGTGTTTTGTGCTAGTTTTATTATGTGAGGTGTTTTAGTTGACACCTTAGCTTTGACAAGTTGTAGACTCGTCGAGCTTTATTTGTTGTTGAAATTGTAATCCCTCCCATTATTAATTAAATAAGAGGATTGCTTGTGTCAAAAAATGTGAACGCTTGTTTCTTCCATCCATTTTGTAAAGTCAACTCGATTTGAATCGTCCTAAACGTTTGCACTTGGGAAAGTGGGATTTCTGTAGGAAGGGAGAAAGGCTTATTTTTGTATTTTTGTGGGAAAGGGAATGGTTTTCCTTTTTTTTTTGAAAGTTGATGTCGGTGATGTTTTTTGTATGTGGGTGATGTTTTTTGATTATGGGGATGGTTGTATCCTTCTTGTGTAAGAAAGGACTGCCTACGTATCCACCTGAAAAGGTGAAATCAAACCATGATCGTAGTTCGAAATGTTTTGTAAATTTTGATTGGGTTTTGTGGTTGTATCCCTCATGTATAAGAGGGACTGCCTACGTATCCACCTGAAGAGGTGAAATCAAACCATGCTCGTAGTTCAGGGGTTTTTGTTTGTTTTAGTGCAAATGGACGTTGCCTTTGACAGATCAAAGGACATTCGAAATGGGCAAGGTGCCGCAACATAGACTCGATAAAACATGCAATTTTAAATCAGAACGCGTTTAAGGAACTTGGCTTGAAAAGGGTTAAGGTGGACGCTAGTTGTAAAACTAGGCTTGGATCGTTGGTTGCTATGGTTCAAGGGTAGTATTTCTTGAGTTGGTCTAGGTTGGTCGGGTTTGTAAAATCCTCCTCATCTAGGTCACTCAGTCTCACTGCGCCCCCCGAGAGTATTTTCTTGACCAGGTATGGCCCGGCCCAGTTGGGTTTGAATCTTCCCCTCAGATCGACGGGTAGCGGTGCTCGGACCGACTTGAGAACCAAGTCGCCCTCCTTAATGTTCCTGGGTTTGACCTTCTTGTTGAATGCTCGTTGTATACGTCGTTGGTATAGCTGGACGTTGTGCAAGGCTTTGAGTCGCCGTTCGTCTAGAAGAGTGAGTTGTTCGTACCTTCGGCGGGTCCATTCCGCCTCAGGGACTTGACTCTCCAGTAGAATGCGCAGAGAAGGGACCTCTAACCCTACCGGTTGAACCGCCTCCATACCGTATGCTAGGTAGAAGGGTGTGGCGCCTGTCGGTGTTCGAATGGAGGTTCGGTATCGCCAAAGTGCGAATGGAAGTTTGCTCGGCCAATCGCGGTAGTTGTCTTGCATTTTCTTGATAATGGCGACAAGAGTTTTGTTAGCTGCCTCCACCGCTCCGTTGGTTTGGGGACGGTAGGGGGATGATCGATGTCGTTTGATCTTGTATTTTTCCAGCAAGTCCTGAGTTTCCGCCCGGAAGTGAGAGCCTTGATCGCTGATGATTTCATGGGGTACCCCATATCGGCAGATGATGTTGTTTTGGATGAACTTGGCCACTTGTTTGGCGGTCAAGACTGCATATGACTGCGCTTCCACCTATTTGGTGAAGTAGTCGATGGCGACGAGGATGAAACAATGTCCCTTGGTGCCCACCAGGTTAACTTTCTCGATGATGTCAATGCCCCAGGTCGAGAAAGGCCATGGTGACGTCATGGTGTATAAAAGGGATGGTGGTATATGTTGTATGTTGGTGAAGATTTGGCAATTGTGGCAATGTTTGACGTAGTTACGGCAATCGGCTTCCATGGTGGTCCAGTAGTAACCTAGCCGCATGATTTTTCGGGTAAGCATCATTCCGCTCATGTGAGGGACACATTCTCCGTCGTGGACCTCTCCCATGACTTTTTTGGCTTTGTGATGGTCAATGCAAAGGTGGAGAATCCCTTGGGGTGTTCTTTTGTATAATTGATTTTGGTTCATCACGAATTGTGATGCAAGTAAACGGACGGCTCTTTGTCCTCTTTGGTCAGAGTTAGGAGGGAATTCGTTTTTGGTTTTGTAGTTGAGGATGGCTTGGTACCAAGGCTTATTATGGTTTTCCTCGTCGTTGTTGATGGCACAAATGTGAGCTGGCTCGCTCCTTCTCTCGACACATAGGGGCATCAACGTCATGTCGTCAGGTATGTTGACGAGTGCGGCAAGATTTGCCAGGGCATCAGCAAATTGATTTTCCTCTCGTGGCAAGTGGAAGTAGTCGACTTGGTCGAAGAACTCGGCCTCTTGATTGATTCTCGCTCGGTAGGGTGCTAAACTGTCACTTTGGATTTTCCATGATCCGGACACCTGATTGATGATGAGCGAGGAATCGCCGTTGACCCTCAGTCTTTCGATGCCAAGTGTGATGGCTGCTTGCAGGCCGATGAGACATGCGTCATATTCAGCGGCATTGTTGGTGACGGCGAAGTCTAGTTTGACCGAGATCGGAACATGTTCTCCCTCTGGAGATATTAGAAGGATTCCTACCCCAAAGCCTCTCAGATTAGATGCACCATCAAAGTATAGGTCCCATGCGTCTGAATCGGCACAAAGGATGTCTTTGTCAGGAAGTGACCATGTGTCGGTCATTGGATCCTCGCTGACGCGATTCTCTGCCAGGAAATCAGCGACTGCTCTTCCCTTAATAACATTGAGGGGTACAAACTTGAGATCGAACTCGGACAGCATGAGTGTCCACCTAAACAGCTTTCCGTTTAGTACGGGTTTTTCGAAGATATATTTGACTGGGTCCATCTTGGAGTAGATGTGGACCGTGTAGCTGAGCATATAATGCCGCAGCTTCTTTGTTGACCATACTACGGTAAGGCATGTCTTTTCCAGTTGGGTGTACCTTGTCTCGTACTCAATGAACTTTTTGCTGATGTAGTAGATGGCTCGTTCTTCGCCGTCGACTGTTTGTGCTAGCATTGCTCCCATGGCTGTGTTTGTAACAGGTAGGTATAGGGATAAAGGAATCCCTGGTTGAGGTGGCATGAGGACAGAAGGTTTGGATAGGATTTCCTTTATCCTGTCGAAGGCCTTTTGGCAGTCGTCGTCCCAATCTGTGTGATCGGAGGCGCGAAGTTTCTTGAAGATTGGTTCACAAATCATGGTGAGCTTGGCAATGAAGCGGCTGATGTATTGGACCTGACCGAGGCATCCCCAAATCTCCTTCTCGTTCCTAGGCCGAGGCATTTGCTGAAGGGCTTTGATTTTGGTTGGGTCAATCTCAATGCCTCTTTTGCTGACGGCATGTCCCAAGAGTTTTCCGAAGGTGACCCCGAATGCACACTTCTGAGGATTTAGTCTCATGTTATATTTCCGCAGGCGAGCGAAGAATTTTCAAAGGGCGTTGATGTGGCCATCCCGATCTCTCGATTTGACGATCATGTCATCGACATACACCTCTACCTCCTTGTGCATCATATCATGTAGGAGAGTCGTAGCGGTTCTTTGGTAGGTAGCCCCGGCGTTGATGAGGCCGAAAGGTATGACTCTGTAGCAATATGTACCCCACTGTGTAGTGAATGCAGTTTTGTGCATGTCTTCCTCAGCCATTTTAATCTGGTTGTACCCGGCATACCCATCCATGAATGATAGGAGAGCATGTTCGGCAGTGTTGTCTACCAGAATGTCAACATGTGGCAAAGGGAAGTCGTCCTTTGGACTCGCTTTGTTCAGATCCCTGAAGTCGACGCAAACCCGAATTCTCCCGTCTTTCTTCGGTACAGGAACAATGTTAGCCACCCAGTCAGAGTATTCAGACACTTTGATGAAACCAGCCTTGAATTGTTTATCCACTTCTTCCTTGATTTTTAGGGCCCATTCAGGACGCATTCGACGCAGCTTCTACTTCACACGTTTAGCCCCGGGCTTAATGGGTATCCGGTGCTCTGCAATTTCCCTGTCAATCCCAGGCATGTCTCTGTAGGACCAGGTGAATACGTCCTTGTATTCGTGGAGGAGGTCAATGAACTGTTGTCTTTCCGAGGGGTCCAAGGTTGTCCCTATCCTAAATTCTTGAGGTGTGTTGTCGGTCCCTACGTTAATAGGTTCGATCTCCTCAATAATGGGGGTTCTTGTTTCCCATTTGTCAAGTTCTTTGGCTAGGTGAGGTGGGTAGTCACTCAAGTCAAATTCCTCATAGTCATTCAGAATTGCATTGTAGTTAAATTGAGATGAGTCATAAGCAAACTTAGCGTTCATTAAGTTGACACGAGCGAAAAGCTCGGAGAGGACAGACATCTCGTCGTCAGTTAGAGGCGACACAACAGAGGAGGTGGCCCCTGGAACAGGCTCCAAGTTGTCACCCTTCATGGGAGTGGGGGTGACCCTAGTAGACTCAGCCTCTGAATCAGCCATGACCTTGTGATAAAATAGATGGAAGGGGACCTTGACTGGGACATCAGGAATGTTAAGAGCTATGACAGACTCTGACTCCGACTCAGACTCAGATTCAGATTCTTCTGCACTTCCCTCTTTGAATATAGAGCCTTCTCCAGTTGTGATCTTGAGAATGCGGCCTTGGCGATCGGTCCACTTGATGGTTTTTCTCCAGCCTTGTGTAGCTTTCACCGGGTCAGTGTCGGAGATCAAGGCAGTTGGGTCAAATCGGTTGTCCTTCAGGGCGATGTTGATGATGTCCTCATAGTCGAGGTGCTTAATGTTATCCTCTCCAAAGAGGAGGGTGACAGCTTGTCCATCGAGGCATGACGATGGCTTAGACTCAGTTGACGCAGCTTCGGCGTTATCGGGGATGAAGTAGCAGTCCTGGAAGACTTCCACACCCGGGTACCTGGCCTTGGCTACAGAGTCATAGATCTGCTCTAGAAAGCCATGGTAGAGCTCTGATTCTCCCTCGGGAACAAAGTATACATTGAGGGTCAGATGATAGGGACGAAGAATAACCCCGTGCTTCTTGCGTATTCGAACTAGGAGATTCATCTCCTAGATATCTTCATCGGTAGCTTCATATCCCAGTCCTAAGGGGATGTTGGGGACCTTAGCCTGTTTCAAGGGAGGTAAGGTGCTCTTCAGTGGATTGAGGGGCAATCCTGGGAAGTAGCCCTGGCGCATCATGATGCGGTTGACTGTGAGGTTGGAAAATGGGTCACAATCAAAGGGTGTTGATTCATCAGTTATGGCATTCACAGCTTGGAACCCCCACAGTTCATTATCATCTTCCTAAATGGTCTGGGAGGCTATTCCCTTCCTCATGACAGCTTTGATCGGGGAAGCAGGAATTGTGATTGTTTTCCCGTTGAAGGGGACCCTGATCTTCTGGTGGAGAGTTGAGGTAACTGCCTTGACGGTGTGAATCCAGGGACGTACCAGGAGCATATTGAAGGAGGCGTCGATGTCGACCACCTGAAAACTAGTTTTCCTTTCCAGTGGTCCGGTTGCGACAGTCAGAGTGATGAGCCCCGCGACCTTGCGACGAGTGCCGTCGTAGGCACGTACTCCTTGATTTGTCGGGACCAAATCAGCTTCCTTAATACCCATCTTATGAGCTGTCTTGAGGGGAATGCCATTTACCGCGGATCCGTCATCTACAAGGACCATGGGTACATTCTTCTTGAGACATTATACGGTAATGTATAGGGCAAGGTTATGATTGGCTCTGAAGGGAGGGATATCTTCGTCAGAGAAGATGACTGGGTTGTTCAAGTCAGAGGCGTCCCTCGTCATATGTGCCACTATTTCTTCAGGGGAAGAGGTGGAGGGCACAGTCAATTTTCCCAAGGCCTGTAGCAAAGCCTGTCGATGCTCAAAGGATGTCGCGATCAGTTGCCAGATCGAGATCTCGGCTTTTGCCTTCGGAAGCTGCTTGAGGATCGAATTCTCAAGAGCTCTTAGTTGAGTGTCTACTTCCGGGATGACTTGATCGTTTGTTGTTGGAGCGACCGCTGAATTGTTCGGGTTCTGATAGGGGCGTCCGGACCGGGTAAGGTGACCGATCTCTTTCGCCCGTTTTTCTTTCCCTGGGACGATATAGACATCTTCAACATCATCTCTCCAGATGCCATTGATTTCAGGATCTCGAAGGCGCCTTAGAGGGGTATTCTTTGGTGGGCAATTTTTGTGAGGGATATTTCTGTGAGGGTAGTTTTTGTGGGGTTGATTATTGTGTGGGTGATTATTGTGAGGATGATTATTGTGAGGTGCATGCCAGAATGGTCGCGGGAGCAATCCGTCCTGGTGAGGGTAGTTTTGGGCGCTCGGGGGACTCTCCCTCGGGTGTGGTGGTGGAGGATTGAAGATAAGCCGGCGGTAAGCAACGTCAAGTCGGGTAATCCTCCCGGAAAGACTGGCTATGGCTTCCTCAACCTGTTGGAACATGGTGAGCATAGTTGTGGCACTAAACACAAATAGCCCGTCCGAGGGATCTTTCTCCAAGGTGTTCACCTCGTCATCAATTGGTAGGATGAGGTGAGAGCAGTCCAGAGTTGGTTCATCTTTGGAGATAGCGTGGATTCCGAGAGGATTTTTTTTGTTTTTTGGCTTAGTCGATGGGGGTAAAGGCAATTCCCCCTTCTCAATCATGTCTTGGATGATGTGTTTGAGTTTGAAGGAGGTTTCTGTATCATGCCCTTTCCCTTGATGGTACTGACAGTAGGCATTGGGGTTCCAGAAGCGGGATTTCTTAGCATCGGTCGGATCCGGGGTGGGTCCGATTGGTTGTAACTTTACCTGGTCCATGAGCCTCTTCAGGGCACTTGCATAAGTTGACCCTAAATTAGTGAACACTCTCTAGGGGCGCTCAGCTCTCTTAGCAGATGGTTCAACGAGGTTGACCTCATCGATCTTGTTCGTTTGACCATAAGGGCGAGATCCGGTTGAGGTGGATCCCTGGTAGCCTCTGCCGGTGGTCTTGGCTAGGACACCCTTTCGGAGGTCATCTTCAATGCGTGTCCCCAGAATTTGCAGATCCTGGAAGTTCTTAATATTTTGATACCTCAGTAAGTTGGCATACACTTGGCGGAGATTTTTGACGAACTTTTCCACCAAAGTTGATTCACTCCACTTTGCTCGACCGGTGAGTACTTACCCTCCTCCAACGGGTTAAGAACTCGTTGAATCCCTCCTTGTCGTTCTGGGTTAGGACCTCAAGGGTACGGGTATTGGCTTGGATTTCAACATTGTCAGCGTATTGCTTAGCAAATTCAACCGCGACCTCATCCCAGTTAGTAAGGTTCTTCGGGTCAAGGAAGTAGTACCATTGGCGAGGGATCGGTTCCAAGGATGATGGGAAGATTCGGGTGAAGAGCTCCTGTTTGACCCCTTTTATGGCCATGTAGTCTTTGAAGGCACAGATATGATTGAGCGGGTCCTCCACTCCTTTGAACTTAGGTACATCAGTCAGGGTAAAGTTGTCAGGTAGTTGATCCCCAACAGGTTCAAACCTTCGATTGTTCTCAAGATGGATATTGTTACCCCGGGCTAGGAGCTGTTCTTCCAAGAGCTTTAGCCTCTTCTCAGTTTCAGTCAGAGGTGGAGTGTTATGTTCTCCAGCTTCTTTGTTTTCCAGGGTGTCGATACGGGTCTCGAAACGATCCAGGGTGACCTTAAGAGCGGTGAGCAGGCTGGCTAGTTGAGCAGTCGTGACATCTTTGTTGTTATCATTGTTGTTGCTGTTGACAGACGAAGTTGAAGACGAGGCCATGACTCTGAGGCAGAAAAGACGGCTCACATTACAACTCAATCCGACACGGTTCGAAGACTGAACGCAGACAACACAAAGGACGAGACAAAGATCAGACTCAACAAGACGAGGATGACCGTGTGTGGTACCTCGGTGCTGACTCGATTTATGACGTGACGGTGTTGATCGAACCTTTGACACGTGTCCAACGTAGCGGAGTGACGCCATTAGACGAGTCTCGTGGTAATGCGGCCCATAAGTAAAGACCCATAAGTACGTTTGCTTCGACTCAATAGACAGGAGGCGGAATTGGAATGGTGGACTGAAGTTTTCGAAAATATAAATTTTCAAAAAGATTCATTTGTCGCATTGTGGACGGCTTCCGAAGATAGAGATATCCCCAAGTCGGTCAGTTGAAGTGGTTGTCTTAAGTTTATTTGCAAAAGACGGTTTGAGTTTGCATCGGCTCGGAAAACAAGGTATTGCCTCCCAAGACAGTTTTTGAAATTCAAAATTGTATGTTTTGAAAATCGAATTTGAAATGTTTGAGGTCTCGGGGACGGTGCATGGTCCTCGGGATCTTGAAAGTGTCTCGAGAAAAGGGTGTGTGTTTTTCTCGGGTTTTGAAAGAGCCATTGTTGGCGCGAGACGGGTTAAAGTCTGTGTCTAGACGCGGCGATTATAACGGCGTAAAAAGGTGATTTTAAATGGTTGTAAAGAACCGGGTTTGAAAATCGTCATTACGACGGCCTAGAAAGGCGTGTTAAAGTGGTTATAAAAACCGGGTTTGAAAATCGTCATTACAACGGCCTAGAAAGGTGTGTTGAAATGGTAAGAAAAACCGAGTTTGAAAATCGTCATTACGACGGCCTAGAAAGGCGTGTTGAAATGGTTATAAAAACCGAGTTTGAAAATCGTCATTACGACGGCCTCGAAAGGCGTGCAACGGTCGGCAAAAGACCGAGGTTTGAAATGGCCATTATAACGGCGCAAAAGGGTGTTTTTGAAAGTTTAAAAATGACACGGAAGGACTTATGATCAAGTACCACATAAGCCCTCACAGTTCATTATATTATGCATTATGCTGACACGGGTTTTGGCTTAGAAGGGTGGGTTACACACCAAGCGATCAAACCCCGATTTGCGAGAGGGATACCAATCCAAACAAAATGTATAAGGAGGGTGCCCTAGCCTCGTGCTCGAAAGTGATGAAAGCTTTTTGACGAAACAGAAATGTGTGACGTCAATGGTATGCTTGACTCAATCGGGATTCGAAACGCGGGGATGAGAAAACTCACGCTGACGAGACGAGCCAATTGGTCGATGAAGGTTAGGTTGTGGGCCCGCTCAAGGAACCCGACCGTGACCGTAATATCAATTAATGCATTCCAACCAAGACCTCGTTCGAGTCTCACCATCTAGGGATCACAAAGACGTAAGTGCCCTAGTTCTCCCCAGCGGAGTCGCCAATCTGTGGACATGGCCCACCTACAAGCCCAGCCGATCTGTGGACATACAGCGGTCTTTTGAAAGCCACGCTCGGCGGCGTAAAAATGCTTTCGACCGGATTGTTTTAGATCGGTCGGTTTCGTCTTGGTAAGGGTCTCGAAACGATTAGAGATGTTAGGAGTCGCCACCAAGCATTTGTGGGATGCTTGGAACCCGTTCGAATCCACTTTATACCTCGGTCAAACGAAGCACAA
Source organism: Silene latifolia (assembly GCF_048544455.1). Classification (NCBI taxonomy): domain Eukaryota; kingdom Viridiplantae; phylum Streptophyta; class Magnoliopsida; order Caryophyllales; family Caryophyllaceae; genus Silene; species Silene latifolia. The sequence continues at coordinate 90,282,383 of NC_133527.1, read as the reverse complement.
AGTAGTGTTTGACATAGGTACTAAAGATAAGGAATCGTCCCTCTTTAGCATCCTATGTCTAAAATGACTCTCGTATGCCCTGGATAAGGTCGTCCACTATCCAAAGTTTCTGAGTAAGAGGTGAAGGTACGTATTAGGAAGCCCTTTAATCAGATACCTAATCCCGCCCGCGGTAGCGGCCTCTACTGATCAATCTTGGTTGGTTGAATGCAAAAGTTGATAAAACGGTTTAAATGCATGAATGCGCATCCAATAATTTAAACCTAACATGTGAGAGCTTTCTAAGTCGGTTGATTTAATCTAAATATCAAGTATAAGATGTCTAGTTGGATTAATGGTTGATTTGCATGCAAGATGGAAATTAAACATCCATTTACCGTATTAGGTTTATGGTGTATAACGTGATCCGTTTGTCTTAGTAAAGCATTTTGCAAATACGATTTTTTGAATGAGCAGATAGTCATCTGATCCGCTCTATATCCGGGCTAACCGGAGTCGGGATCGTCCTAGACCAATGCTGGAAAGGGAACAGACCCTGCACCAGGCAGCCATATGAGGCGCGAGCCTGTTGGCGATGCAAGGGGGTCTCCCCTGGTTTTGAAAATGAGAAAGACAAGGGCCTGTTTAGGCGCGGGTCAGTCAACGGTTTATGACGCGTTCTGACCATTTGAAAAACGTTTATAAAACGTGTTGAAAATGGGTATTTGAACCCGTTTTGGTTTGAAAGGGTCGTTTAGACCGCATTTATTGATTTGAAGAACGAGACTCGAATAATCATCATGATTTTGGTGATATTCGGTGTCGAGTTCGACTTGGCAAGCTTGAATGAATAGTTTTGAAAATAATTATGAACTAATTGTTTTAAGTTCATTTGAATATAATTAGTCGATACTCGTCATCGTACCCGGGTTAAAATCTGGCATGGTATGTAGAACCAAGGATGACTTTGTGTTGGTGACTAATACATTGGTTTTGAAAATGTAAAGAAATGATGAAAGGCTTTAAAATATCTCCCAAAATGTAAAGAAATGAAATAAAAGGCTTTAAATACCTTTTAAATGTTATTAACCAAATATTATCACCGAAACACGGATTTAACCGCCATGGTATGAGGAACCAAGGGTGAAAAATGTTTTATGGTTAAAAACAAATAAAATAAAATAAAAAAGGGTTTGAAAATATTTGAAATGGTAAAAACCGATTACAAATATGAAAATGGATTAAAGGGGAAAGACGAGAACAAACACGGTTGAGTTCTGACCTGGGCACCCCATTGAGACGCGAGCCTATGTGCATGATAAGGGGCTTCTGCCTCAGGCCGAAACTCAGTTTTGGCTCGTCTATCCCATGTTTTGGATCGTGTTATGCATGTTTTAGCATGTTATAGTCATGAAACAAGTAAAGACATGGTAAAAGAAGGATTTTTACACCCTCATACTTACATGTTTGGTTATGGCGAGAAACCGACGTAAGTGTAACAACTCGTTTGGTCGGAAAAGACTCGGTTTAAAACCGTTTTGGTAAGTAAAAAGAGTGTTTTATTAATATTAGTGACGGTGTAGTGGTCGAAGTGGTCGGTCAAGTGATTTAATGCACGATGACGGTACCAAACAATGTGTAAGGCTTGTATTTACGATCGGTAGGTCGTAAATACGCGTCGGATTATGACTTAAGAAGTCGAGTCGAGAATTTTAAGGGAGAAAAGAGGGGGCAGACACTCGCGTAAGTTCTCAAATGGGCGCATTTGAGGGGTATTTATAGGAAAATGAGTGGTTGTGTGAGTTTTGAGCGACGTGGCCACCTAGGCTGCTCAAAGAGGCGCGAGCCACGTCACGGGTCTTCGAGTTGTCCTGTCACTTTCACACAAGTGCAATCATGATTTGTTCTATCCTAGGATTTGTAGTCACATGTTTGGTACTTGACCATTCATGAATCCGGGAAATCTTAGTATAGAAGGCTTTGAATGTTTTGTTTTTGGTGGTTGACTCGGTTTGACTCGTTGTTGGAGTCGGGATTTGAATTTTTGAGTCGGTTTTTGGTCCGGTGTCGTTTTTTACTCTAGTTAATGTCGTTGCGACCCCGTCGTCGTGCATTAAACACTCCAGGTACTTTTGAAAAGTTTTGAAATGTTTTATTTTCGAAATCGTTTTAAGTTTTCCGACGTAAAGTTGTACACAAACTGTCGATCAAACGCTGCGATTCCAAAACATGTTATAGTCCGATAATCATCGGGTGTTTGTTGGAGTCTCAGCAGATACTGGGTATCTACACTTTCATATCATACTCTACCCTCACTCCCAAGCCGAAACTGGTAAGAAACATCAATAAACAAAACAACAGTCTATATGTCCAAACTGAAACTCAAAGGAAACACCAGTAAACAAAACAACAATCTATATAACTGGTATACACTTTCGAAAACTCGTCTCATAAGTATCCCGTTTACTCCAGCACAACCGATGACGGCATCGCAACACCGCAGCGCAAAAGTACCCGTATCATAACACGAAGTACCATGCCCGGATCGCCACCCGAGGCACAACAACCATATCTATAGTCATTGAAACTTATACAATCCCATAAACACTGACTCGGTATAACTTCCTTGACGAGAAAACTTCCTTAAACCGCTTTACTAGATCACAACGCAACATATTACACGGAATAAACAGATAATAACCTTATGAATATCATCCATACTATTACTCATGAGGTAAGAACATCACACTATCACTTACATATATCATGAATACACATACAAGTATAACTAGCCCTTCCAGATCACCCAAACTATCACTTTTGAATATCATCCTATTAGGTTACCATACACAACATATGACGCGGAACACTCAGATAACGACTTTATAACTATCACATCATACCACTACTCGTGAGGTCAGAACCTCACACAAACATTTACACACATCATAGACCCGTAATCAAATCTAGCTAGTCAATCCTGATCACGTAAGTTACCAATTGATAAAGATTATCTCTCGCCCGAGCTTAACTCGCATGCCCTTCATAGGAAATTCTCCCATTCGCATAATTATCACCTCCTGACAAAAGTAATAATATCATTAACATCGAACTACTAGCAATCGTCTCCTATAACCACATCTTATACTCCATCACAACCATACATACCAATCCGTCCTCTACAAAATCAACCTCTTTAAGATGGCTACCTTTCCTATTAATCATCACCCTTAACCACTAGTGACACCACCAGAACACCACCACTGTTCGTATAACAAATCCCTTATACTCACCTCTAAATATAACAGTTCCTTTCCTATCTTCAATTAGCATCCCAAATAACGAGCATCAAATCCATCAACAAAGTTTACCTCAACATTCTTCCCAATTCTATCCTTAATTGTATCGTCACCTAACTCTCCACCAAAATCTCATATCATGCAGATACTCTACCAACTTCTTACTCCCTTAATTCCTCGAAACTCATGACTAACATGACGTCCTGGAATTCCTATATAACCATTAACTCACGCCCTCATGATAGCATCCTATGTCTCGACGATTCCTTACTTCCATATCACATAACTCCGGTCAACATTCTCTTAGTTTATTCCCCTCATTCTTTTCCTTTTACACTCGACCAAATCAATTAACAATTCAACTCCTTATTCCTACTACCCAACTCTTTATTGTTCCGGTTACCTTCTCATTGCTTCAAAACTCAAAATCCACTAATTCATGTCGTTACCTTCTCACTCTTTCCATACCATGGACCCTCTCTCATCATGTTACTCACTCACACTTGCCACCAATCAGTTCACACTACCAATGTTTACTCTTCAATTAATTGCATCTCCCATTTTTTTTTTCGCCTCTAGAAACCAAAATTCATTTCATACCGTTAATTGCCCAATGAAATCACACACTAGTTTCACCTCTTGATGATACAAATTCCCAAACTCGGCCACTACTTATACATCACGGCATAATTCAATCTCACTATACACCATTCGTTTCCATCCTTCTATAACGACCTTCGATCACATATATCCTTAACCAACACAATCCTAACCATCTCCCTCCATAAATCCTTACACATCCCAATTTGCCACTATTCTCATCCCTCCTCTCAACCTTTTCATTCTCACATTCCTTACACTTACATCACCCCTTGCCCATATACACTTACTTACATTACCCAAACTCACAATTATATCACTCACCACATCTCAGAAAACATGCTCCATGCCTCAATAAAGCTCATCAATCTTCCCTTTCATTTTTCCACTATCCATCACAACCACGTATAACTCATGTCCTCCCCACCAAACTCATACCCATCATAAGGTTCTACTCTTACATCATAAGATTGCGTAACTTACGTATCAGGACCAACACATATGTAAAACAATGCATAAAGGAGCAAAGGAACACCTTTCAATTAAATATGATATGCGACGAGGTAAAAAGATAAGCATATGACCCAAAACAGGGGTTACTAGATCGAGTACAGCCTACTCGATCGAGTACCAAGAGGTGCACTCGATCGAGTAAGGGCTACTCGATCGAGTACCCTAAGCAGTTCTCACCACTGTCCAATTTTCGTAAAACGGTCATATCTCACTCGTTTCTTGGTCATTTTGGGCGTGTGACCTATCGTTAGAATCGTAAGAGAACATGCTATCATCTCCAAGTGGAATCACATCAAATCATATATGCATCTAAAGTAATAACAGCTTAAAGACAACTTCTTTGTAATCGGGCAACATAACTACTTGATTTTTCTTCCAAACAACTTAAACATCAACAATGCAACCAAAAGAAACTCGATACTTGTAAAACCAATATCCCTAACCACATGTTATTATTCACAAAAGCCGAACAATAACATCCATCATGTTCATACAATATTCAACTTACCAATCATGTACTACCCGCATGTTTTTATTCTATAACTTTACGTAAAAACAATAACATAATATACAACATCAAATTCCCCATTCATATGTTACTAATATAATAACATTATAAAATTCATTTCCGTCATATAAACATGCTTAAATCATGAAATCATATTCTTATGCAACATTACTTCACCTTTTTCCACCAAATCATCCATCATACACTTTATCCAACATATGCATATGAAATAACAGTAAACAAGTAGCTTAACCACAAGTCATATTACTAAGATGTTAGTATAACATATCACATCTCCGTATACTTTTAACTTTATAACTTCCGTAATAACAAATTAGTATAACATATCACATCCCCTAATCACACGTTACTAAGATTGCCACATTATAAATCACTCACCATACAACATGCTTAACCACAAATCATATTATCATATACGATTACTTTCATCCTTTCCACCACATCCTCCATTCAACCACATATCCATCCTTCCAACATATTCATATAAACACTAGTAAACACATAGCGATCCCATGACATCCCATAGTGACCGGTTCAAAGTTGTAGGGCGAGTTCGCGACTTTAGGACGTCTCCCAAGTCTTTGCATGAGTTCCTAACAACTCCTACCCGGGTTCATTTTAGTTTGACTATCTAGGTTCATTAGAATCATTAGTTACAGATTCCAAAATCGTCGCTCTGATACCACTTTATAACACCCCCATACACCAATGTGCCTTACCAAGACCACCAAATGCATGAGAGTGCTACCATCTCGATTAACCGAGGCAATGAATACCAAATAAACCATAAAAGAACGTACTTTAAATAAATAGTTTAAGTGAATACATCAAAATCCAAAGACTGTAAAGTATGATACAATAGTTCCAAATCCAAAAACCAGCTAAAGAAAATATACAGTTCGATAACACAACGGAAGACTTCTAATAGATTCGTGATGACTCATGCCCAGCTAATCCCTCGCGCATCCAAATCATACCTGCTCAATAACTGCTCACCAACCCCGAATGGATCACCACAGTTTTTAAAACAATTAAACAGGGTCAGTTACTGCTTACAGAATATAAGATAATACAACAACAACAATACACAAAATTCTCCAACACCGTCACATCACCAATCACCTAACTAGCCTGAAGGTCTAGTCCTGCCAGATTACGGCCGCAACCAGTAATACTCACCGCCAGTGGGGGACCGCAGCCCCTAAGCCCCGCTCATCAATACCGAGCACAATCTCATGTTCCTTAATGTGCACATCCTCTCTTGTGGCGGGTTCCACAAGGGGCGAATCAAGGGCGTGAAGTCACTCCCGTAAGTGACTCCACTCAGCCAAGGGCGCACCTCGCGAACCACAGACAAACAACAACAACCAACTACAACATCAACAATTACCAATTCAATACGATATAGATCAATAACATCAATCAACCATCAACAACCAACCAACCATCTAATATACATGTAAACAGTAACTGAGTAGGAAACCCTACCTGGAAATGCAATCACCACAATCGTCACAACAGCAGATCAGAAACGTTCCTCTACGAAATCACCTCCTATCAATCATATAATCATACAATCACCATCTAATACCAAAATACTCCTAAAACCCGAAAATCACCTAATTAGGGTTTAACCAAAATCAACGAAACAATATAAAAACTGTACTAGGATCTTACCCACAACGCGACGGTCTCAAACGGCGTAAAGAACTCTGGATTCCGACGACACAAGGCCTTAGGATTCGATAGCAATGCGAAAGAGAAAAGCAACGTAACTTTGATTCATCTTTGTGAAGATTAGAATAGGGTAAAAGTGAAAATAAACTGACGAAAAGTGTTTTTATATCCTTCTCGCGTTGCTATCAAAACCCGGCAAATAACCCGTAAAAACCAACTTACTCGATCGAGTGGCCCCTACTCGATCGAGTACCCATCAGACAGAACACTGTTTCTTACGCAAAACTCACTTACTCGATAGAGTACCCAACAGCTCATAAATCCGTAGTATTACAATAAGCATGCCCAAAACCGTTTTCAAAATCATGTTTTCAAAATCCTTTTGACGGAACAGTAGAGAAATACCGTCGAGAAGAAACGCAACAGCTGTTGCGCCTCCTGGAACAGTCGCAACACTTGCTGCGCCTATTCCAAAGGCTGCTTGGTCGTTGTTGCTCTTCTGCTTCCTCCTCGTGTTTGTTTGTTTCTTTGTTCGAAGGTCTTTTTTCTGTTTTATTTCTTATTCCTTTCGAGTTTTCACATTTTCATGTTTCTTAATTTTTTTTATCAAGTCTTTTTTCGACCTAAATCCTTTATAACTAATATTTACGGGTTTTCGTCATCTTATTCAAACCCGGATTTTAAAGGTTCTATTCTCCCATATCGAGTCCTTAGAATTCGTCTTTTGTACATGATTTTCTTTATTTTCCAGTTTCATCAATCTAATTCTGTTTCGTTCGTTTTGACGTTCAGAGTTTCAATCTTTGTAAACCCGACATTGTATAATTGTAACCATGTAAACCACTGTAAAATATTGTTTTAACTCGTTCCTTAATCTGGCTTATGAGGATCTTCAATTTATATAAACATGCTAAATCACTTATATTCGAGTTGAAATATCAATAATTGACGTAAATTAAACCAACGAGTAATGACTAGCCCGCAGGTCTGATTTTCACAGTCAGAACCGAGCTCAAGAACATACGCAAGGTTTGATGCGCCTCTTCCAGAGGACGCAACAGTTGTTGCGCCTGTTCTAGGTTGGTCTATGTCTCTGAAATCGTCTCTCTTTGACATAGGCTCTCTAATTAGGTTTCTAATCGACTATTATTCATATTATCCCCTATAATTCGACATATTTTCATATTTCAATTTCTTTTGTTTCTTCTTTTCCTTTCTTTTCAAATCCTTCCTTTTGAGCGTATTTATGACGTAAATTTAAGTTAATCCATTGTAATTTATTGTAATTCTTTATTGTATTTTTCATATTTATCTTGTATGATTTATTTCTCTGGCTTTCACATGTAAATCAATTCTAAATTCCACTTCGACCCCCAATTGAGTGCTGAATTGCTTGTCAACCGACATAGTATATATTCACATGTTAAGATTAAAACATGTTAGTTGCATAGCATGCATATAATTGACAATATATCGAATATAAACAACTTCAAATTGACCGTCTTTACGAGATCCTTTATTTGAAAAAAATTTATCGTTTTCGAGTTCGTGACCAAGAATTATAGACAGTCAAAGATTTTTAGCTCAAAAAGAGGGGTAGCCCATAAAATATGAAAAAACATAGGGGTACTAGACTACTAGGTATAGTATCCCAGAACATAATAATAAATTAATTAATATATATACTAAATATAAATATATTAATAATATAATAATAATAATAATAATAATAATAATAATAATAATAATAATAATAATAATAATAATAATAATAATAATAATAATAATTATGTTGAACAGAAGTTATCTGAACTGAACTGAATGAAGCTGAAATGAACTGAACTTATAAGAACTGAAATTAAGTTCAAAAGAAAAGGGCCTAATTCTTATATAAATAAGTGGTCAGTATATGACGCGTTTTAAGTTTAAGACGAATAATATTCTCCTGAGAGAGACTTATTGTTATTTATATCTGTCTATATCTTTTGAAATAGTTTCAATGAGTTTTGAATAAGACCGTATCAATTTAAGATGGCTTTTACATTCTATTAAAATGAAGACGTTAACCAAAAAAAAAAAAAGAAAAAAAAAAAAAAAAGAAAAAAGGAAAAAAAGGTTATGAGTGATCTTAAATTAAGATGGTTTTAAAGTTTTTTATGGCCTTTTTATGAAAGACATGTCTACGGTATATGGATTAGGAAGTTTGACTCTCATTTTCCGCCACACATAATGCATCTTAAAAAGAAAAAAAAACACAAATTCTCATTGAAGACGGACACTATCCGTCACAAGTTAAAGACGAATAGTGTCCCTCTCACAAAATACAAATGGATAGTGCAAGTGGGGGAAATGAATAGCCCCACTTGGCCTCCCACTTGCATTTTTTGAGAGGGCCACTATCCGTCTTCAGCTTGTGACGGATAGTGGTCGTCTTTAATGAGACGGACTGAAAAAAAAAAAGGGTAACCTACTAGTGGTGATAAATTAAAATGAAATAAGGTAAATTATTAACCATCTTGTAATTGTTGAAGCCGCTCCTAGAACTTTGTGCTCCTCTAAATTCCAAGCTCCAACAAACTGAACATTTGGGAGTTCTACCAACTTTTTAACAATATAATAAAGACAGCCATGAAACAAGAAACAAAGAGAGAACCTTAAGACCTTTTCTGACGGTTTAACACTTCACATGTTACCAGTAAATTCATTGCTAGAAGCTACTCTTTGAGAGTGACTACTGCGATGCATCAGCAACCACCAGACTAACCATCACGAGAAATACCGCGATTTACTACTCTGGGCCATCTAGTGAGGTCTCAATAAATGCCTCCGATCTATAAAATATTCATGTATTACTCACGGTCATCCGACATATGCAGTGATTTCTGTCTAGGATGTTCAATAACAAGATAGGTAGAAGTAAACTGGCAAATGTAATAGATTCAATTTGTAATTTTTTTTTTTTTTTTCCATAATTTAAGGAGTAATCCTGTTATCTTTTGAATCTGATTAAGCCGCTGCAATTCTGCATCTGTCTCCCAAAGCCTGGCTCTTCGAAATCTGAATTAGTTGCCTCCACGGAGAACTACATAATATGGTATAAATACTACTCCGTATAACATTTCAGTAACACACATAGATTGTGCTCATAAGAATATCAAAGCAAATGTAAAGCTACACAATACTATTTAGGACGAAGCAAGTAAATCTGAAGCTCAGAAAAATAACACGAATGAATCGCAAGGGATTCACAATGAATAGTTCCACCTTGAAGAACACGAAAATTGATGCAACAAAATTTTTACATTTACATGCTTAATGTAACAAAATCATGTTGGATGTGTACCATGTGTGCGAGATGCCCATATACCAAATACAAGAAACCAGAATACAAATAAGATCGCCCAATATCGTGCTGGTCCATACTTGATTCTGGTGAGTACAAACTGCACAAGTTCCCAAGAAATTACATCATTTTGAATACAGCTCAGCCTAAAACTCACTTCAGTTAAAGAAGCAGCAGCAACAACATGACCCCAATGCCAAAGGAATCCTGAAAATTACGGGGTAGGTGGGGTGTGTGTGGTTGTGGTGGTGTGTCTGTGGGGGGGGAGGGAATCTAAACAACCTTCCTTTAAACAATAGAAAACGATACTTCCCATACTACTCACATTGGAAATTTCGTTGACAGTGCGACTTCACAATAAAAAAACCATCTTCAGTTTGTGAACCATTTTTGCTGCATTTAGTGAGGGAGTGTATTCATACCGATTGGAAAATGATTTCCCTTTTAAAGATTGTATAGATTTCTTCGAGTTTACCAAAGTTAATTGGGAAAAGTGTAGCAGATGAGTGATCTTCTGAATGGTCCATAATCCTTTTTCTCAAAACAAACAAATAAGAGTATTATTTAGCAATCGATTATACTCATTGATCAGGCCCATATCTAAGAGAACGATATTTAGAGCGTGGAGTGAGTGAATTCAGTGGGAAATAGTCCCCTCAAAATAAAATGTGGGGAAAGGTCTTCCACTAAGGGTGTGTTTGGATAGAAGGATTTGGAGAGAAAGGAAGGGGAGGGAAAGGGAGGGGTGATAAATCCTTTGTTTGGTTAGCAAAATGGAGGTGAAGGGATTTTGAGGGGAGGGAAATTGGATCCCTCCATTTCCCTCCTCTAAGTCAAATTATTTCCTCTCCAACAAAGGCAAGATTTGGAGGGAAAATGATCTCCTCCATTCTCCCTCCCCTTCCCTTCCATCCCTTTCTCTTCCCTCCTTCTCCCTCCCCTTCCTTTCTCTCCACTTTTGCTATCCAAACACACCATAAGTTATTCAGTGTCAATATCAAAAGGACAATTGATAAGGAAGTCAAAGGCTTGATAACCATAAGCAAGTGTGATATTCATAGAACAAGCCATTTGAACAATAGGATCCCAAAGTGCTCTTAGCTCTTCTTTATGAGGCGCTGTCGTAAATTGTTTGATCATAGTGAGGTGTTGAACCCAATACAACGAGGGGTGAGCATTTGAAGTTTTGAACCTCGAACCTACTGTACCTAATACCTCCACATTAACCACTAGGGCTATAGCTTGATTTCTGTGGAGTATCTATTTTTTTCCTATTTTCCGATTTAAAGTTAAAACAAAAACAATATAATCCATGTTGCTTTGCCTACATTTTTCCATGTCAAAAATTGGATGACGGGACATAGTTTAGGGACATTTGGTACTATATTTAACAGTCACAACCTGTTGTCTCTACGAGTAGGAAGAATGCCCTTACACTCATTCATGGACTAACTAATGGTTTACATGGAGAGAAATTAAAGTGATCTCACAGTTCAACAAGTAGAAAAGTTAAGTGTTCTCTTTCTTTCTTTGCTTCTTTTCTCCCAATATGTGGACGAATAAAAGCTATTCCGTATTACATTTCTTGCAAAAAAACCCTACAACCTGTTTTTATTTATTTGTAGTGAAATAGCTGCCCGGATATTGTAAATAGACAGTCCGAGCACCATAGCAGACAATCACATAAACTGTTTGCAATGTAATACGGTCATACGGACAATAGAAGAAGATGAAAGGGAGGATAGCTACTTACAAAGCGAAAAAAGACCACAACAGCTAAAGCACAAACACCTCCAAGAAGAATATGAAGACCGTTTTTTGCTGTTCGCTGCACCAAAAAAAAGGTATAATATTGTTAGTTAAAAGTTCCCGGAATCGAGAACATCACGACCCTAAGTTACTAAGACAAGATTGACTACATTATCATCCATGATACTTTTCAAATGAAAAACAACAAGAGGATATGTCATACAAATATATATGATTGGGGAACTGCATAAGTGCAGACCTCAGGCACACAAGGCTTATTCATCTGGAGAACAACCAGATTTCATGAAGCTGGTTCAAATGAGGAACCCGAGCTATCTATTTAAACGGAACATACAAAGAATATGTATGTCCTCAAAGCCCCTTCTTTTGGCTATATCATAACGGAATTTATACGTAGTGTAGCAATGTTATGCACAACAACATTACCATAGTGCCTGAAGGCACCCCCAGCGCAGACAGTGGGTAAGAGGGGGTTAGATGTACATGGTCTGACCCCTGTGTAGAAAACACAGAGAGGCTGTTCCTGCACACTCTGGATAACCCATGATGAAAATTGTGTCGAAAATTGGATCAAAGACACTTAACACTAAAAAGCAGCACAGTCAGGTAGTGAGTCATTCCCTGACAACCCTCAGAATAGTGAGACTTTGGTTCAACTGGAAATGAAAACAACCGTGTCTGTGTTAAATACTTAAGACTGTACAAAACAACATTACATATCCACAGAAAGAGCGGAACTTTGGAGCTGAAGTGAAAAGTTGCCAACAATGTACTTCTGAAAGGAGAGAGCAGCTTCCAGACAAAATTTGGAGATATCAGGCAATTACTGAAAAGCAGCCTAACAATGTGACACCTTAAAAGCCCAACAAAAATTAAACTAAATTTACCTTGCCAACGCGAGGAGCGATGAGCCATGCAAGAGTAACTGTAAGCAGGCCCGTTGCCAATAAAATTCCTGTGCCTTCCACGGCCCATTTGGTAGCAGGATGTTCAGGTGGTCTAACATCTTCGGTAACAATGTTTGAAGGTTGCTCTGTAACCACTAATGGAGCTGGAGGAGCATTTTCGCTGCTTCCATTAATATGAGGGTGGTTATTATTATGAGGGTTAAACCACAAATAAATCTCAGTTAGTCTCAGTCTCCTAATAGCTGCAATTGCATCAGGATCCACAACACCGGTATTATCATGCACTTGAACGGGATTAGGAGCTCCATTAGCGGTTCTATCCCTTAATTCCTCGTATTCTTTCAAGGAAGCAAGCACTGTTTTGAAGTCTAAAGTTTTAATATTAGTTGCAACACAACCACAAACTTCACACACAGTTGATCCATGGTTCACAAACCATTTCAATGCACATGCATAGTGCACAAGGGCTAGGTCATTCTTACAAGAACAACCGAGCTCAATCAGTGTATCCTGATTCCGAAATGCACCCTTTTCTATATCCTTACTACAAATAAAAACCTCCCCAGTTGGACTAATGAACTGCACGTACCCGGGCCCCAGGTTCTTATTTTTGTCCTTTGATGCACTGCCTTCAAAATCTTTGACAGGCTTATTGGTATCAGGCGCCAGTTGCTCAACTTCATTTGGAGATTCCTTGAGAGGCAGATTTATACCCAAAAATCCAAGCGCAGCATCCCCAGTTTTATCGGATTCTACACATTGGCATACACGGCAAGTAGGCAAGCCCAGCTCATCATCAATGCTGAGCTGTGATGCACTTGAACCTCTTGAAGTATCACTTTTGATGGGTGAAGAACTACCACTGCTAACTCCTTCATTCACTCTTTCTTTCTCATTTTCTTTTCCCATCATGAGCGTTGGTATGATACTTTCAGGATACCTTGAAAATCCGTTATATCAAAAGAACGAAATTTCCTTGTAACTTAGCTAAGTAGCTGAATAGTAAAAAGGCTAACAGAAATTTGGGCCGCCAAGTACATTGAACAAAAGAAGGATGAGACACCTTTGATTCTAAGCCAAACAATAGTTTTCTAACACACGAGTAGCGAGATAGACCAACTTTTTCCTTGTAACAGGTAAACCGGCAAGGGAAATGACTTGATAAGCCAAATGGTGCTCGGGTTCGTAGTTTTGAAGAACCTAATTTGACAAAAATAAATTCTTCCATTTCAAACAGACATCATTTGATAGAATAAGAGGAAGACTGTAAGAAAATCACATAGGTACACATATAAATCCGATAACTTCAGATTTTCAATGTTAAAAAAAATGATTATAAGAAGATATTAAAGCAATGAGATGAGCCCACTTCTTTGATCCCCCTAAAGCTATACACTACATACCATTTCACATAAAATTCGAAAAGACAGTTCACAACAAACAATAAACAAAGTAATTTCAGTAACCAAAGTAACCTAATACTTGGGAAATAACAAATCAAATGATAAAAGCCAGATAATCAACATTACAACATCATACTCCCTCCCTCCGTCTCATTCATTTGTTTACCTTTTTTATTCTTTGTGAGGGATTTTAATCAAAGGCAAACAAATGATTGGGACGGAGGAAGTACAATTCAGCAAATCAAGATCAGCTACATATATACATAACCAAATCATTTGGGGAAAAGTAGTCAATCAGGGTCAAAAAGAGTCAAACTTTCAAAAAACCTACCTGAGAATTCACCAAAATCAAAGCAAAAACAAGTTTCGAAATAAAAACAAGGACAAAAAACAAAGAAAGAAAAGAAGATACCTAAAGAATAGCAAAATGGGTAAGTTTGAAAAGGAACTGAAAATGGAATCAGATGCTACCCACCACCTAAAACACCCATCAAACAATTTTTGAGATCCAACCCAATTTTGTATTGTTCTACTCCTTTCAATTTTATGTAATTTTATTTTATTTCATTTAAATTGGTGGATGTTTTGTTTGCTTGTGATTTGTGAATGGTGGTTGTAGTGAAGTGAAGGGGAAGAAGTTGAAGTGAAAAAATAAAAATGAGCGTTACTCTTTTTCTTCATTAATTTTTTTTTTTTTAGGTATTCTATGGTATCCCTCAACTTTTCAACTTTCTACGTGGTACTTCTATATTTTTTAAAACATATATGGTACCCTAATTGTTGTCATTATCACTAAGTACACTCCTAAACTTTATTTTCCGTCAATTAAACTCAGTTATAGGCAATAAGTGATGATTTTGACGCGTAACCAAGTTTGTTATTCATTATCTCATGACATATGGACTCTATTAGGCTCAATATCCATCTCGATCCTAATATTTATTGATATATATGGCCTAAAAAATTTTTGACGGAAAAATTATTGATCCCATGCCAAATTATCACGTCCAAAGATGGATATTTGAGTCTAATAGAGTCCTTATGTCATGGGATGATAAATGACAAGCTTGGTTACGCGTCCAAGTAATCACGTAACGCTTAAAACTGAGTTTAATTGACGGAAAATAAAGTTTAGGGGTATACTTAGTCATAATAACAACAATTAGGGGTACCATGTATGTTTTAAAAAGTGTAGGGGTACCATGTAGAAAGTCAAAAAAATGAGGGGTACCATGTAGAATATCCCTTTTTTTTTACAAAAGAAATGATCAATTCATTAATAAATAGTCATACGACATCTACAATATGTGTCAAATTTGACCGGATACAATTCGACTAGAACCAAATAAAATAAAATTTGTTCAAAGAAAGATCTGTAAATTTGAATTGCTCAAAAGTAGACCTGACAAAATCAACCCGACCCGAAAAGGCTGACCCGAGACCCGAAATTGACCCGAACTGCCGCACCCGAAACCCGAATTAACCCGAACCGATCCGAAAATGACCCGAGCTTTCATAGACTCGTATTAACCCAACTCAAAATGACCCGACCCGAAACTACCCAACCCGAAAATGACCCGACAAAAAATAACTATAATTGGCCTCAAAAGACTTGAAATGCCTTTTTCCTTCTTAATCATGGACCCGAAAATGACCCGACCCGAAATTACCCAATCCGCTTGACCCAAAACAACCCGACCAACAAAAAATAACGATGGTTTGTACGTAAATCATAAACGTAATCATTTACGTACGAAACATAAACATTAATGAAAAACCATCGTTATTTTTTAATATTTACGTACAAATCATAAACGTAATCATTTACGTACGAAACATAAACATTGACGGTTTTTCATTAATTAATTCCTTAATCTTTGTTGTGGATCCCACATTTAATGTTTATAAAAAAATGGATGTGATGACGTGGCTGCACAGATTTGCAAGAAATGTTTATGTATTTATATAGATAAGATTTTACCCCTATTATTGTATAGATATTTTTTCAATTTTGCTTTCAGTTAATATAACTCTTTCAATTCCAACCGCCATCTAACAGCCACCGCCCCTACCCTACACCACTGCCCCCTTGCCGGTAGGCCTAGACTCGCCAGCAAGACCGCCCCCTTCCTCCACCCTCCAAAACCCGCCATCCTTCCTCATGAACCTTAGTCTGTCTCAACCCACGAGATTCGCCTCCACCCAGATACCTACCACCATCCTCGCCTCCCTGCCTAGTCTACCTACCCGACCGCTGCCCTCTCTCTCCCTGGAACTAAGGGCGTTCATCAAGTAGACCGGACCGTCTGGTCCGATTCGATCTCTGGGTCCGCTAAAATATGATATTCGTTATCCGGTCCAGTCCAAACACAAAAAAGAAATCTCAAATCACCCTTTAAAATCAAACTGGTCCGGTCCAAATACGGAAAAACCTGGACCTAAAAGATTCCGGTCCGGGTCCCCTCTTAGCCAGTCTGATCTTCGGTTTTGGGATAAAGGGTTATTCTGTAATACCCGCCCCGTTAGGGACCCGTTGACTAGCTATTGACTGACCTTGGGCACATGTTAGACCCGTAGAACCTTTCACACAAGCGACCTTGCGTCATAGTAACCTTTAGGAAGTGGGGAACTCGATCTAGTGTAGGCTACTCGATCGAGTAGTATAGTGACTCGATCGAGTAAGTCCCATACTCGATAGAGTACAGTGAGTTCAGCATAAGTATATAAGTCGTGAGTCGTAAACCCATATCAGTTTTCTTTTTCATTTCTTCCTAAGCCTAATCGACGATACACCTTCTTCCTCACCATCCTTCACCCTTTTGAGATCCCTTACACTTGGAGACACCATGGGAATGGAAACTTGAGTCGAGTCGCGGTCTCGTCGCCGGAATGCCGAGAATAGGTAAGTCATCATCATCATCCTCAGGTTCCTTTGTGGTTATGGTTGTTAGTAATAGGGTTTTCCCTACTATTTGTGATAGGTGTTGATGGAGGTTGTCTTGTCTTCGTATGGATGTATGCGGTGTTGCTGCTGATTGCTAAAGGTAGGTTTTCCTACTCAGTATTGTTGATTAGTTGTCATGTGTGATGCGTAGAGTTTTTGTTTGTGATTGGTTGTGATTGTCTGTGGTTCGCAAGGTGCGCCCTCGGCTGAGTGGAGTCACTTGCGGGAGTGGCTTCACGCTCTTGATTTTCCCCTTGGGGTTCCCGTCATAAGGGGGATATGCACATTAATGAACATAGGTTATTCGCTCTATGGTGTTGAGCGGGACTTAGGTGGTACGGCTGCGGTCCCCACTGGCGGTGAGGAATATCTGTTGCGATGGGTAATCTGGCAGGGCTACACACTTTAGTGTGTAGTCAGATGATTGGTGATGAGATGGAGTTGGAGATTGGTGTGTGTGTGTGTGTGTGTGTGTGTGTTGTTACCATTGTTGTATGTGTTCTTCAGTTACTAACCTTGTGTGGTATTGTCTGTGTTTCTTCTTGTTATGTGTCTGCCGTGATCCATTATGGTGAGCATTCAGTCTTAACAGGTGTTGATATGTGGAGCTTATCTGGGTACGTTGGAGGGAGGAGTCTTTCACCGAGTCTTGACGTGGAGTAGTCTCACCATAGTTGATAGTTGTTTGTTAAACAATTGTATCTTTCTTTTGTTGGGATAAAACTTGTAATAAACTTTAAATAGTTATTTTATTGACGTTATGATATACTATTCCTCGGGCAACCGAGATGGTAATGTCCGTATCTGCTAGGAAGGTCTTGTTAAGGCTCATTGGTAGATGAGGGTGTTACAAAGTGGTATTAGAGCGACGATTTTGGAACCTGTAACCAATGAACATGGTGAGTCTAATAAAATGAATCTGGTGTATGTGTGTTGGGAGCCCCTTGTGTACTTAATTTTGGGTGAGAAGGCGCCCTCATTCCAAAATCCTGGCCTCAATATGCTTAAGCCAGCCTGTAATATTTCGTATTTGATATTTATAAAATAATAATATTTTAATTATACGAGTTATGTTGAGATGGAATAATAATTATTATAATATCAAATAATAATAATAATAACAAGTTATATGTATATACATGTATTATACTCTCACCATACATATATATGATAGGCATATTGTCGTCGGGTCTCCCAATCAAACACATTTATATTCTCAACAAACAACTAGTTAGTGGTTAAGTCGAGGTCGATCCATGGGATGGTGTGCTTTGGGTACCAAGTCTATCTATCTCAATTTGTGCTAGTGTCACAATTGATTTGGGTTTGTAGTTGTGTTCTAAACTAATGCAAGCAACAAAGTAAAACACGCAAATAACGGTGTAGACGAATAAAAAAGGATACTAGGATGTCATGGGGTCATAAGGGATTCATGGGAGTTGATCATACAAACATGTTCTCCATTATATAGCAAGCACGTATTGTTGTGATGGGATCGAGTTGGTGTATATCTTATAATCCCTAAGAAGGTTTGGGCCCCGGAGCCGAATCGATTAGATTGTACAACACCTACAAGTCTACTTAATCCTTCCTATTCAACTATATGCATGGTCTAATGAGACTCGAGTTGGTTTATGTGTTACAAGTCTCATTGAAAAGATAAGTGATGGGTAAAAATGTAAGGATTCATAGGCTTAGCATTTCATCAAACATAACATGTGCATAAGTTGAAATCACAACAAGCAAGCAAATTAATTATGAAAACATATTAGATTAAGCATGAATCATTCCCCATGTTTGTTTCCCCTAATTACTCATTAACCCTAGCTAAGGAAACTACTCACTCATTATCATGGGAAACATATCATTAATGGTGTCAATCATTACAACAAGTATAAACATGATAAGAAGATAAGGAAATCAATAATAAAGAGTAAAGAGTAAAGAGATTATACCAAACTTCAGATGATCCAAATAATAAAGCAAAGAATAAAGGAAGAGAACTTGATTGATTGATGAAGAGTTGTCAATTCTCGAATAATAACCCAATAATCTTCAATTACCCAATAATAATAAACTTGAACAATGATTAAGGAAAGATTAATGTGTAATTTTCTGGAATGATTGAGAGTAATCTATTCTAATCTACTCCTAATCTAATCTAAGAGAACTTTCTACTATGGGAACTTCTCTCCTTTTTTGATTATTACAAATGGGGTATTTATAGTAGTGCATTACTAGGTTAAGTAAGGATAAATTAGTAAATAACAATGCTACGTTCTAAAGTGGAGAAATGCAAGTCTTTTAAGGAGATGAGCATATCGCGCTAGAGTCACTATCCGCTCGGACCAAGGCGGGAGCCGCTCGGATTGTGAGGTGAGGCGACGAGCGTCTCATGCTCGGGATGCTCGGATCAAGAGAGGGGGAGACGAGCGTCGTCTGCTTGGGACGCTCGGATTGTTCCTCAGAATGGCCCTTGCTTTTCTTCCTTTTGCATGCTCCTTATTCTTATGTTATCGGTCTTTGTTCTTGCCTCCTCTTTCACACTAGTTCACCCATTATCATCAATAAGCTTCCAAATATGCACGGGAGATGGGAATTTTCGCCTAATTATCTTCTTTCCTACAAAACATACGAAATGCACTAGGAAAGCAAAATAGAAAGCATTTGACGGATTTAATGGCTATGAAATGTTATAATAGTATGCAAAATAGGTTCAATTAGGGGACTAAATGTGCGCTATTAAGAGTCACATCAAATATCCCCAAACCAAACTTTTACTCGTCCTGAGTAAAGAGGTGACTAAAACTAGACTTTTATTTAAACTATCCTACTAATTTAACCGATATGAGACAATTAGCGAGTCTCACTCCGCCCCTTCGACTCACAACAAGACATATATGAGGTAAGATGCCTTCTTGCAAGGCAAGGTGGGGCTTGCCAAGATGGCGATACATCCAAGCATTAAGCACACAAAACAAGTAATGGATGTATCTACAAAAGAATAGCCACTTTCCTCATCTAAATGGCGGAAATTATATATAAGGGAAGCAATCTAAGGGTACACATTCCATCATAGATACGGTTTCTTGAAACTACTAAGCCTAGAAAGATACCAATAAATCACCTCTAAGTTGTG
The DNA here is from genome assembly GCF_048544455.1 of Silene latifolia. Taxonomy (NCBI): domain Eukaryota; kingdom Viridiplantae; phylum Streptophyta; class Magnoliopsida; order Caryophyllales; family Caryophyllaceae; genus Silene; species Silene latifolia. Next base: position 90,262,279 of record NC_133527.1, on the reverse strand, counting down.
TCCTTGTCCTCAATTGTTAAATGCTTTCGTCAAGAGTATGCTCCCTATGATGTTAGAAACACTGGAGGATCGCGGAATTCCCCTTCTTGCCCAGACAAGAAGAAGAGTCGTCCCCTCTCTACCATGCACAAAAGTGGATTCGATGGGTAAAGGGATCATTTGTATTTGAGTTTCATATGGGAGCTTGCTTTTGTTGTTGTTTTTCCCCCCAATTTCTTGTGGCATTTGACATTTGAGAATACTTTCTTTTTGCCATTTCTTTTGATGCTTGGCATTTTAATACTTGACAACTTTCAACTTTTTGCATTTTCATTTGAACATTTTCAAAGCTACCCCATATGTAGTGAGGATGCTTATATTTGAAGCATATGAGTTTTTATTTTTGTTACTCCTCTTTTCTTTTGATACAATTGCAAACTTTTTGAATTTCATTTCAATCTTGAACTCAAATTTGAACGATTTTTGTGCCCATTCCCTTTTTGATGACAAAAATGTGGTAGAATATGGAAGATGGTTGCATGGTTTCAAGGGTCACCTTGGAATAAACGGTAGCCAAGGAGTTATCATACCACAAGGTAATCTTGACTAGGCCATAATCCATGGGTCAAAGGATACTAACATGACACATCCTAGGGTGTTTTACAAGTATTCTAACAAGCAAAGTCTTAAGAAGAAAAAATATCTACAAGGGCCTTATATACACTTGTCAAGCTTCCCAAATAGATGCTTTCACAAAATTTTTTCTAACATGCAACTACATGCCATGATACAACTAACATTTATACATCCTAATGCATATGCTTCTACCAACTAGTATGCTAAATAATCTAAATGCAAGTCCTATAATCACATTGTTTATACCGCATCAATCAAAATAAAGCCACATAGTCATTAACATAGAGAGGAAAAAAGGGATTGGAAAGATCATACCATGCATTCTTCAATATCCTCATGTCTCGGATGTGGCGTAGTCGATCAATGTGAAAAAGGATAGACAAACAAGCAAACAAGTATATACAATATATACAATACTACACTATAAAGAAAATGAACATGTTTTTGATTTTTTCAATTTTTTCAATTTTTATGGTTTTTGATTTATGAAATAAAAAGGCATATTTTTGTATTTTTTTTTTAAATTTTGGAATATAAATTCCCATCCCCCACTTTATTTTGGACATTGTCCTCAATGTACATATAAGAGTAGGAATGAAAAGGAAAAGGAATGAAAAGGAAAAACATGTTTTTGGATTTTTGATTTTATGGAAGTTGAAGTACAAATGCAATGATATGATATGAATGAATGCATGTTCTAACTAAATGCAATTCTATTTGACATATATAACAAATGAATGCAATCTAAACTATACTATATGATTCATGCTAAATGCTTAAGTCACCTATGATCAAACCTCCCCAAACCGATTTAAGCACTATTTCTAGTGTAGAAAAGAATAGGATTGGTCATTAGTGACTATGCATGAATTCTAGTCTATATGCAACTATCTACATGAATCATGTGAGATATATTACAGTGCAACTTTACTATATGAACTAACTAATTTGAATGCAATATTAAATATAATACAAATGCAAGTGAGGTGTAAACTAAATGCAAGGTAATTTTAAAGTGCAATGCAACTATACATAAGAGATAGGGAGAGAAGAGTATCATACAATTGGAGATGGTGTGGTAGGCATCTCTCATTCGTCATCATCACCATCATCACGGTATCCATACCCGCTAGAACCTTCTTGGTCATACTCTCCTCCTTGACCATAGAATCCTCCACCTTGACCGCCAAAGTTCCCGTCTTGGTTCCCTTGATTAGGGAACAAAAGGGGCGGTTGAGCCCAAGATGGACGAGGGCCATTAGGGTCTATATACTCTTGTTGTGCCATTTGGTAGTATTGAGGATAGAGGGCCAAATAGTTGTCTTCTTGCCCTCGGTGTACCCCGAGATCGACCCGTTGCATAAGGCTCATCAAATCATTCACATCCAGAGCATTGGGGACTTGTGGTTTGAATGGTACATAAGGAGTGGGGTATGGTGGAATGGGTACATAAGATGGTGGTGCAATACCCCTTACCGGCATCGCACGAGGTTTTTGAGGTTGGCGAGGTGCTTCTTCTCTTTGAGGTAGGTTGGGGTGGATCTCAATGTTGAGGAGGTAGCTCGGTGTAGGCGAATACCGACTCAACCTTGGCTCGGTAGTTGGAACATTCCATCCCGTGAGAACTATAGAAGAGCACCCCTTTGTAAACCACTCCACACTCCCGGTTTGGGTGTAGTTACACCACCGGTGGTGGTTGAAGATGGCCTCCTCATCAATCAAGGTGCTCCCCTCGATCTTTACATAAGTCCCATGAAGGTTAAAACCGGGACAAAGATCATTGGCCAACATCGTGACTAGGCCTCCCATCACGAAGGTCTTAATGTGGGAATTCCCTTGAGAAAAATCGAAGAACCTTGTGAGCATCTCAAGGGGAGTGTTGAAGTTATAAGGCCTTATCCCTTGAACATTTAAATATGACTCTAAGAAGGTTAAGTCAAGGAGAGTGCACCTATCTTGTTCATATCTCCCATTGATAGTGCCGGTAATGAAGCGTTCGGTGATTCGAATCACCGGATGTTGAATTGTGAAGGTATAACATTGTTTCAAATGTATGAATTCCCTCCCGGAGATAGCTCTCCAAACGCGGTCAACAATGAAATCCGCGGGTTTGTCGGTGTTTTCCGTTGGCACAAGAAGACCAAAGATATTTGCAAATTGATCAAGGGTTAGCCTATGGTCTCGGTTGCATAGTCAGAATTCCATACAAACAGTTCTCCGAGTATTTGTGACGATACGGAGACTACACAAGAACTCTAGGGTAAGGCTAAGGCAGGTCTCCTCATGGGCATAGAATAGCTTTCCAAGCCCCAAACCATCAAAGAACATTTCAGTTTGGTACCTTATGGCTAGGACTTCTAACACTTTGGTATCAATGAATTGAGTTGGCTCAAAATGCTTACCTAGCAATGTGAGGAATTTTTGGCGATGTTCATCGCAAGCGAAGATCACTTCCGGGAAAAATTCGAGTTGCTCGACCCTTCCTATCATCACATTGCGATAGCTTCTTGCCTCTCCTTGGGCGGATGAAGAAGTGCCCTTGCGCTTCTTGGGTGCGGTCTCAGCGGACTTCTTGCCTTTTACTCTTAGGTTCATCATTTTTGATTTGATAAAGTTAGGGTTTTTGGGTTGATTTTGTGATGGGGGTGTTTGGGAGATGATGATGTGAGATTTTGGGTAGATAAGATAAGAGAAATGAGGGATGGTGGGGGTGTTTATAAAGAAAAAGGGGTGGGAGACGAGCGGATAAGGGTCGGGCTCGGGCGGACTTAACGAAGTTTCCAGCTAAAATCAAAGGAATCCGAGCATCTTGAAGTCGGGACGCGCGTTTTCGAGGGGGAATCCGGGCGTCTTAAAATGAATACGCGTGGATTCTGATGCAGTGATCTTGGCTCTTTTGAGACTGGCTCGGGACGAGCGTCTCTTGCATTAGACGAGTGTCTTATGTTGGACGAGCATCTTGTTGAGAATCCGCTCGGATTCTCTTCTAAACCAAAATTACTTTCATGATGATACTGAGGACGAGTGTCTCTAGCTTGATACGAGGGTCTTGCTGGGAATCTGCTCGGATTCTGGATCAGGATCAAATAATGCTCACGCAGAGGCTCTGGACGAGCGTCTTGCCCTCGGGACGAGCGTCTCGTGCCGTCTTTCTCACTCCTTTATTCTTTTCTTTCAAAAATCGTTCCCTTGCACCCTTTTGTGGTTCCTTCTTATCTTTTTCTGAAATTATGCTCAATCAATGGGTAATAAATCCTCCCTCACTACTCTCATGCAAGAAATGCGAAATTATATACAATACTATACAATTTTATATAATGCAAAAATTATGGGAAGGAGTATCTTACAATTAGTGGTTTGAGATAGGACTCCACCAAACTAGTTCAAATTGCCGAGATTCTTTGTCCATGGAGCTCAAGGATCTTAGAAGGAGATCAAAAGCTTGTGAACAAGCCCCAAATAAGCATAAGTATGGTTTGCTAAACTTCAAAATAAAGCTTGGCCAAGGGAATTTGTCATTTATTTTCTTTTTCACCTTTTTCTTGGGATTTGAGTATTTGCAATGCTTCAAACCAATAAGCCCATGATTCTTGTCAACATAAGGTATGAAGTATGGTTCATATTCGTCCAGAGACTTCCACTCACCAACTTCTTCTTCAATTTTGGTGATGATGATAACATTTGGATTTATCAATCCTTCAATAAGGGAAGGAGAATTCTCATGGCATTCATGACGGGGTACCTTAGGAATTGAGATTGTGGGTGCCAAATTTCCACAAGCAAGTTCATTTGCATGTTTGTTCTTGAGCTTTTCCACCAACTACCCTTTATATGATGTTTTGACCTTTTGGAGAAGGTCCACCATATCATCTCCAACAATCATAGGTTCCATGGTGGGTGCGAAAAGGTCTTCATGGTCAATAGGAAAGAGACATTCATCTTGTTGGATCATATAGCTTATATGTTTATGTTTTGACGATGTCAAGGTGTTTTACATTCTATATACTTGTTGCGTGTAATGTTTGGTGAGTATCTTAGAACTAACCTATTACGAGCAACAAAGAGGATTGTGACAATTTCATGAGAAGTTCAAGCCTTCGTTCAAGATCAAACAATTCAAGATTCATTCAAGTATTATGTGAAGACGAAGTTCGTCTAAAGATTAATCAAGCTTGGATGATGACGTAGCTTATACTCGAAGATCTCCTTGAAGATTAGAATATCTCGTAATGGTAATCAAGAATGAGTTTATTTAATTAGTAAGGTTATAGCTTTGCAGCTATAACATTACTAGTAAAAGAGTTCAATGTTATAGCTCTTCTACTATAACATTGAAATGCTGAGTTTCTATACACGACTTATAAATGTTTCGAAAATTGTTTTGTAATTGTTTAAAGTTTGTTTTAAATGTTTTAATGAAAGTATTTATATAAAAAAAAGCCCGGTTTAATAAGGAGTCCGGTTTTATAGTAAACGTTAATTGGTAGTTGTGATGGATCAACTTATGAGTTGGACTTTACTACTAATTAGGGTTTCTATATAGCCTCTCTTTAAGACCTAAATTCTAATCATATGCTAAGATTAGGGTTTGCACGATTAACGAGCTTATGGGCCGTGATATCTCGTGTTGCCTAGAAGATATTAGGTAAAGATTTTATTCAATAATAATATCTTTACATATTTTATATATCTTACTTAATATATTTGTTTATGATAAAAGATATTCTTGTTTTAGGAAATCTTATCATAATCTTAGAATTTATAGTAAAGATAATATTTGGAAAGATTATATTCTATCTTTTAGAATATTCTTTATTATCTTTTAAGGCTTTTAGGAAAGAGATAATAAGAAGATATAATTTGTTTTTATATCTTATTATTTCGGCTATTAGGGTTTGACAAAACCGTGTAGCCTACTCTTCCTTCTCCTATAAATACTTTTCTATTTATAACATCTAAAATAGAGACCTTAAGTATAAAAATTGTTTTCATATTTACAAAGCAAAACCGTGTGTGTTTTAAGAGAAAAACCGTTTTGCTATTTCGAAAGGTCGTGTGTCATAAAACTTGCATACTTGTTCTTCATTTATCGTTATAAGATAATAGTGCGTAATTGATTTCTTACTTGTTCATTAACGTGAACCTTTGTTAGAATCATTAGTGCTTTCTTATTAGCGTAAGTTAGTCACTCGAGTATTTAACGGTACTCATTGAGTTACAGTTAGAGTTAGTTGTACGAGTTGGGTTAGTAAATTTGTAATCCGTAGAAAGGTACTAAATTTATTAATCGAGAATAGTGGACGTAGGTTTCGACTTGTGAAACTGAACCACTTCAAAAATCCGTGTGTCTCTTCTTGTTTCGTTCTTTCGTTTATTTTGCTTATCATCGTTAATTGATTAGTTAAAATTTAATCAATAAACTTTAAATAATCAATTACATACGCACAATCGAAAAAGCTTTAAAAAGTTTCAAATCCTCAATTCACCCCCCCCTCTCTTGAGTATTTTGGATCAATAGACTCTTCAATTGGTATCAGAGCCTCGTGCTCTTGATTGCCTAACCGCAAAGAGGCTGATCTATCTTGTTTTTCATTTATCTTATTGTTTTATATTCCGCTGCCTATCACGTGATAAATGGATTCCAAATATCTCAAGTGTCCCGTCTTTGATGGGAAGAATTACGGATTGTTGAAAAACATGATGACTCACTATGTGAAAGGACACGATTGGGAGTGCTGGAGAATTATTCAAAACGGACCGCACAAAATTCTTGTTGCATCCGAGGAAGGCACTACCTATGAAAAGAAAGAAGAGGACTATGTCGAGGCCGACTATAAGATGGCCGAAAAGAACTCCAAAGCAATAAGTCTTCTGCAAAACGGAATGACTTCTACTGAGTTTGATCGGTTCTCTTCATGCTCCACGGCTAAGGAGATATGGGATGGGCTCGAATTAGCTTATGAAGGTACTTCCATTGTTAGGAAGCACCGAATTGATTTGCTTATGCAAAAATATGAGCTATTCATCATGGAGCCTAATGAGTCTCTTGATAGTATGTCCGCAAGGTTTTCAAGCATCATAAATGAACTGAAAAACCTAGGTAGGAAATTCTCAGATCGAGGACATTGCTAGAAAGGTTCTTAGGAGCCTGACTAAGAAGTGGCGTGCTAAGGTCACTGCAATGGAGGAATTACGAGATCTTGAAACCCTATCCTATCAAGAACTCATTGGTGCTCTCATGGCCCATGAAATTACTCTTAACAAAGATGACGCTGAACCAAGTCGCAATAAGAGTATGGCCTTAAAGAGCGAAGAAGTTGACTCTGAATTAGAGGATGAAACCGTTTTGTTTGCACGACGCTTTAAAAATAAGATATTTCGAAATAAACAAACAAAATCATCCTATAACAACAATAACAACAAATCATTCAACAAAAAGGTTAATGACTCAAAGTCGTCTTTCGCAAATAGAGGTTGCTTCAAGTGTGGAGAATCTGGTCATATGATCAAAGATTGTCCAACATGGGAGAAGATAAAGGACAAGACGAAACGTGAGAAGACAAAGAGAGAATTCAAGCAAGTTATGATGGCTTCGTGTTGGGGAGACCTTGACTCAGAAGATGACGAGGAATCTGAAGACGACGAAGTAGCAAACCTTTGTCTCAGCAGTGTTAGTCTTGACCTAATTTCCGACAGTGACGATGAAAGCACAAATTCTCATTCAAACTATTGCTTTCTTGGTGAATCAGACGAAGACGTCGATGAAGAGGTAAGTTACTTTGAGCTTAAAAAACGTGTTAGGAAATTGTCTAAAGGTGCTTTAATTGAATTCTTTGAACAATCTCTTGATAAGTGTCACGAACAGGATTTGGAATTGAAAGATCTAAAGGAACAGATTCTCGAAATCGCGGAAGAGAATCACACTCTCAAGGCCAAAGCTAAGAAGTTGAAATCTAAAGTTATAGCTGAGAAAGCAACAACGTTAGATTCTACTATGGCTGAAAAGAAGGAATTAGAGTCCAAAGTTATAGCTAATGAAGCTATAACTTCAGACCTAAAGCTTAACATCAAGCACCTTCAAGCCAAAGTTATAGCTAATGAAGCTATAACTTTAGAACTTAGAAAAGGCAAAGAACTTTTGGAAGCTAAGGTCACATCTAATGAAGTAGTGATCTTAGACCAAAAGAAAGAGATAGATTCCCTTTCAAAGCAGTTAAAAGAATCTAAGACCGATATGATCAATGTTAAGAAATAACACACCGATGTCGTGTTCATTCTTAATAAACGATTCCAAGACTTTCGTGATAACTTTAAAAAGGACAATGATGTAGATCACACGAAATGTCAAGAGGAAATTAAAACCCTAAAAGACCTACTTCTACACGCTAGAAAAGTCCATGATAAGTGGGAAGGTAGCTCAAAAGTCCTAGACTTCCTAACCGAACAATCCGACAATAATATGAAGATGGGGTTAGGACATGAGTGCTACAGCCGTAGAGATCACTCTAAATGCAAATCAACACCTTTGGATTTTGATTTCAGAAAAAGGAAATATGCTGATCTTCCTGAATACTTGATTTGCAATTACTGTGGTCATACGGGTCACATTCAAATCAACTGTGTCAAAAAGGCTCATGACATACGAAAAAATGTCGACCATGCTAAAACCGTTGACTCGGTTGACGAGAATAAGGAAACCCCCACTAACGAACCTAACGAAGAAAGGAACAATAAATTTCATTGGTTCTATGACATGGCCTTTGACTACACTAAGAAACCTAGTACTTCACAAAACCCTTGTCAATCTCAACCTAGTAAACCTACCAACAAGGGAAATAGTCGTGAAAAACCTAGAGAAATTCCAAGACCTAGAGAAATTCCTAAACCTAGAGAAAACCCTAACCCTAGAACTCCTCCCAATCCAAATAAACCAAGGGTTAGAAAAACGGTTATTAGACGAGTTTGGGTTCGAAAGGATTTAGTTTATAGAGTAACTAATCATAAGGGACCCAACTTATCTTGGGTACCAAAAAACTGTATCTAATCCTTTCTGCAGGAAGAAGTGAAAGAAAACAATCAATGGTATCTTGATAGTGGATGCTCAAGACACATGACCGGAGATAAGAATTTGTTTCTTTCACTCAAGCCCTTCAATGGAGGAAAAGTGACGTTCGGGGACAATAAAAAGGGAAAAGTATTCGGAGTTGGCAAAATCGGAATTTCTAAGTCTCACGCAATCAGTGATGTTTATCTCGTGGATGGTCTAAAACATAACTTGCTAAGTATATCTCAACTATGTGACAAAGGTAACAAAGTAGCTTTTCATACTGATAGTTGTCGCATTATTATTTAAGGAACTAGCAATGTTATTCTAGAAGGCCACAGGAAAAGAAATGTTTATATGGTAGATTTAAATGCTGTGCCTACTAACTCTTTTTCTTGCATGAAAGTTACTCTTGATGATCCTTGTTTATGGCATAAACGGTTAGGTCACATTAGCTCACTAACCTTGAATAAGCTCAAGAAGTGGGACTTGGTGGAAGGGTTACCTAAAATCAAGTTCGACCAAGAAAAGATGTGTGACACGTGTGCAAGGTGCAAACAAGTTAGATCATCGTTTAAACCGAAAAGAGTAGTAAGCACAAATCAAGCCTTGGAATTAGTACACATGGATTTATATGGACCTATGAAGGTAAGGAGTAGAGGAGGATCCAGGTACGTCTTTGTTCTTGTAGATGACTACTCAAGGTATGTATGGCCTATCTTTCTTCATTCAAAAGACGAAACTTTTGATGAATTTGATTGTCTTATGAAACGTGTTCAAAATAAATATAAGACTAATCTTGTATCTATTCGTACGGATCATGGCACCGAATTTGACAACCAAACTTTTATAGAATATTGTAGAGTTAATGGTGTAGGGCATAACTTTTCTGCACCAAGAACTCCTCAACAAAACGGTGTCGTTGAACGTTTGAATAGAACTTTAGAAGATATGGCACGTACAATGCTTCTGTGTAGTGGTTTACCTCGTAATTTTTGGGCTGAAGCCATAAGTACTTCTTGCTACATCCATAATCGTGCTATGATCCGACCTATCCTCAAGAAAACCCCCTACGAACTTCTTAGAGGTCGAAAACCTAATATCTCCCATCTTTGTTGCTTTGGGAGCAAGTGCTTTGTGCATAATAACGGTAAAAACCGTTTAAGCAAATTCGACCCTAGAAGTGATGAAGCGATTTTCATAGGATATTCAGATCATAGCAAGGCTTACAAGGTCTTCAATAAAAGAACTCTTTGTATTGAAGAAAGTGTCCACGTTATTTTTGATGAAGATAACATGTTCGATAAGCCTTTACAGGATGAGGAAGAAGACTTGGATGAACCCGACTTTCGTCTTTCAAGAGACGACCCCCCGGAATTGGAATTAGAGGATAATGAAATTGAGGGAATAAGTGATGAACTTACTCGTTCCTCAAAAGATAAAAAGGAGAAAGGCAAAGTTATAGTTGATGATACTATAACACTGACTCAAGACAAGAACTCCCAAACCAATGTTATAGATGATGTTACTGTAACATTGAATCCAAATCAAGGTGTAGAGTCCGAGGTTATAATCGGCTCAAATACAACACCCGAATTGGATTCAGGGGGAACTTTCTCTAATTCCCAACCAAATGAAGTTGGGTCAAGCTTGAATAACGAGGAAGAACCAAGCACTTCAACTAAGTGGAAATACAAGTGATGCTGTCGTTTCGTACCAAAAATAAAATACCTAGATTACTGCTAACAGAAGTCAGCGGTAAGTAGGGTCGATCTCCACAGGGAGGCGGTGTACTATCTATTTGTCTATTTATCTGTCTAAATGTCACTAATGGGGGCTGAATTGATTGTGTTAACTAAACTAGAGATTAAAGCGAGGGAAATGAATGAAAGAAATTAACAATAAGAGAAGGGTAGTATGCTAGGAGTCGGTCCACCGTGGCAGCTATTGGATCTTATACTATCGAGAATATTAAGGCGATTAGACTATTGATAAGAAGAGCTATGGTCGTCACCTTTCGGTCCCTAAACCGCCCTAGAGCGTAAAATGACTTAACTTTCGCCCTCACTGCAATACCCTATTGTAATTAAGCAAGCCTTCCCTTCCAATCTTTCGATCTAGGTCGGGGTTAACTAGAATTATTGGTCTCCTGCATGCATTCATTCGACCGGATAACAATTAAATTGCCTAATACAATTCCTATCGCAAGACTGACCTATTTAATACAATTAAAGCATCGCTACCACGGCTTTCCTAATCCTAACATACTACGGGGAATTAGCTACTCATGGGGATGGGGGAAACAAGAATAAAAGAAATAAAAACAATAAACATTAAAAAGGAAGAGAAAAGGGAAGAAGGAATTACTAGATTAAGGGATCCGGAAGAAATAAAAAAGTAACAGTGTATAGAGAAGGGAAAAGGAGTAACGTGATCCTTCCGGATTATTGGATGATTACAAATGACATCCCTAACTCCTATTTATAAGAAATTAGGAGTAGGATTAAACCTAATTAACGAATTAAACCTAAAAGCCCAGCCCGTAGCAAAGTCCACTCGATCGAGTAGAGAAATCACTCGATCGAGCAAACTCAATGGGAAATAGCTCGATCGACCAAGAAGGTTGCTCGATCGAGTAAGGCTATCTAGAACTCGGTCGATCGACTTAGCAAACAGCTCGATCGACTAATTATTCAACCTAAAAACCACTCGATCGACTAAGAATGTCTTCGATCAAGTGATAATTGACTTCAGCAGCTTGTATTTCTCGTTAGTTTGACTTTGACTTGTCCTTTTAGCTCCCGAACCACCTTCACGCATCCCAAGACAGCAATATTTCCCGCTCCAAATCATCTCTTCCTCCAAATGCATGCAAAATGGACGGTAAATGACTTGATTTCGCTACTTCTGGTTTATTTCGCAAATAAGACAAAATAACCCAAAGTAGCATATTCGGGGCATTTCGTAGCGTAAAACCACGATAAAAGCACAGAAATACGTGCATAAAATAGGCTAAAAAGACTATATAAAATGCACGTATCAAATCTCCCCAAACCAAACCTTTACTCGTCCCCGAGTAAACTCAAAACTATACGCTAATGGAACGGAAAAATAACTCAGAGCTAGCTACAAATGCCCACTTAAGCCAATTTAATGCAGACAAACTAACACTTATAGCTAAACAGTCAAATGCAAACGAGTTGTAGGATGTTTATAAATAAAGCTGAACCGTCGACCTTGCAAGACCTTTAACAATGGACTCTCACGGGTCACTCTTCTCTCATGAAGCAAAGGGTAAGCAAATGAATGTAAGAGAGAAAGAAGGATAGTCGCTCACCTAAACTACGACTCACATAATCATGCATGCAGCTAATATGATAGACAATTCTAACTACCGTACACACATTCCAACCAAACAAGGTCCTGTCACAGCCGAGGGCTTACAAGAATATGGCAAAGTGAGGCAATGGGTAAGAAAAGGCAAAACATTTATGGGAATGTGGAGGTATAGGTGATCAAGCTAGTACCTAAACAAAACCATATGAAACATATCCATTCTTACGCAATTATAGAATAAGCACAATGCCCTTCATTTGGCATAAAACTCACCAAACCAAACTGAACATACTCCTCATATGATGTAAGATAGAACATAGGAGCAGAAACCGTCAACTAACAACATCTTTTTTTCTTTTCGATTTTTCTTCTTTCTTTTTTCATTTTTCTCGGTTTCTTCTTTTCTTTTCTGAATTTTCTTTTTTTTTTTCTTTCTATTTTTTTCATCACGTTTTTTTTTCTTTTCATCATCCTCCTCTTCTTCATAAAATACCAACTCCGATTCAATAGAATATGCGCCAATATTTGATACAATGAAATATATACCGCAAAACAACAATCTAAACTAGCTTGACAAGGCAGGCTAAATTTGGATGTAGCTAAAGGGTCAACTGGCAAATTTGGCTAATGTGGAGTTAAATGGGTAAAAATGAAAGAAAGGGAAAATGTAAGCACCTCCCTGCATGTGACACCAACCACTAACCCGAATGTATGACGGCAAAAAGCAATTGAATTTCATATACGTGCAAATTGATGATACATGTTATGCAAGGAGTAACTACTCACAATCCTACATGAAACTGGTCATAAATGACACCAGTTTATAAGGCTCTAATTCCTTAGAAATTATAAGTAGGTTGCCAAAATTTCAGGTCAAGTCTATTCGTTCAGCTAAATTTAAACATAAACTCGTAGATTATGCAAAAGACAAAGCTAATAAGATGTGATTTATTGCAAGGCTTAAGCAAAAGATAAATATAGAGCAATATCATCATGGAAATCTACCGTTCCGACTCAACCTATATGCTAAAATAAACGTGAATTTTTTTGAATTTGAACAATTTTTCAAATTTTTATTGAATTTTGAATTTTTACGAAAATAAACAATGCAAGCATAAAATTAAACGTGATTACTGAAATGCAATAAAAACAAAATGCAGACACAGATATGGATGCATAACCTCCCCAAACCAAACTGTACAATGCCCCCATTGTACCAAAACAAGGAAAGGAAATGCGAACTAAAGGAAGAAAAGAGAGTAAAAGCGGAAAAACTCACAAGATAACGCGAATAAGGGGACCTCCCCAAACCGACCATGAAATGGGAGGTTGCTAAGGCCCGGAAAACCGTCTCAGGAAGCTAATCCAAGTCAAATACACTCGATATACGTCCAACAGTGGTCGATCGAGTGAAATGGGCATTCAAAACTGCTCGATCGAATGGTGCACCAGTCGATCAAGTAGTTTCCTTTTTTGCAGCACTCGATCGAGTGATTAATCATCGATCGAGTGAATCCCCTTGCTCTGTTGTTCGATCGAGTAAGCAAAACCACTCGATCGAATGATGCTCGATGAATTCCTGCAAAATGCAATTGAAACAGCCCGCAACTAACCAAAACAAGCATACTGAGGAAGTTTTATGGTATAAAACCATTTATTACAACTTAAATAAAATAAAGAACAAAATAAAATCTCCGGGTTGCCTCCCGGGTAGCGCTAGCTTCAGTCAGGTCCCAGCTCGACCTTCTTTTTCTTCGAACCACTCAAACTAATCACAATCAAAACAGCTCAAAGCGCGCAGCAACCTGTCAAATAGCTGCGCATGTGCTACAAAAAAGAAGATAAGTAGCACCAGAGTGGAATAACAAAATAGGAAATAAAAATGTTTAACTTTTTAAGCCGAACAAATTTCCTATGGGCGCTCCTAAATTTATCCACATAATAAAGGAGCGCTGGAGCAATCGTCAATATATGGGGGTCCCGACTCAGATTAACAGTTTTGAAATGACGAGGACGGTGAAAATTCGTTAAATTATGCGTCCACATATGAGGGGGTATAGCTTTGAAAAAGGAAGCATGAATAAGACGAGGCAATTTACAAATAATAATGAAATTACCGTTTACTACCTCAGGTTGGTCGCTCTTAATGACGGAATCATAAGTAAAAGAATTTATTACCTCTTCCGTGCTAGGAGCAATTACCGTCTCAATCGCTTTTTCATCAACCTCCTCGGTGGAATCCATCCCGTAGATTGCGCTTGAGTGTATCCGACTACCGTGAATAAGGGAGGTTCACCGTAATCATCATCGTCGTAGTCGTCATCCATATCAAACCAAAATGACGAACCAAAGCTCCCAATGGCCAACTCCGTCGATCGAGCAGAATAATCATTCGATCGATCACCTTCCTCCCGCATGTCACTCGATCGAGAAGGGATATTACTCGATCGACCAACTTCCTCCTGAATCCCACTCGATCGAGCAGTGGTAGCACTCGATCGAGCAAGTTCTTCTGGGAAATCACTCGATCGACTAGTATAAGTCACTCGATCGAGTGATTCCTCCTGTACAGCGCTGAAATCCTCGTGTGGGGCAATGAAATGTGATAGAAACTCGTCATCCGAGTCATAGAGGTCATGCTCCGCATTGGGTAACACGGTTTTCTCAGGGGAGAAACCACTCTCAGCAAGGTATACCTCTTCTTCTTCCATCTCAGCTGCTAACTGAGCAATTTTAGACTTCAGCTCAATGATTTGAGCATCCGCACGTCTATCACTCTCTTGCCTCACTCGATCATAATTCTGTATTTGAGATGCAAGTATCTGCAGTAAGGATTTCAGCTCCGCAATCTCTTCTTCTTGTATATCAGGAGGATCTTGTTGCGGTGGCCATTGATAGGGTGGATGTGGCGGCACAACTACAGCTGCATTGTGCTCAACAGGACCACATCTCCCGAAGTAGGTCACCTGCTGTTCCATATACTGGGACATCGGTGATGGGTCAAAGGTACTCAAGCCTTCCCTTTGACTGTCTTTCACCTAGAACTGTCTAGGTAGTACCTGTAAGGCCTATCAAAACAGCACTAAACAAAAGATTAAAACGGCCTCAAGGGGAAAATCCCCTGAGGCTAAAAACAGATAAAATTAAACAAATAAATAAATAGATTGCCTCCCCGGCAACGGCGCCAAAATTTGATGCTGTCGTTTCGTACCAAAAATAAAATACCTAGATTACTGCTAACAGAAGTCAGCGGTAAGTAGGGTCGATCTCCACAGGGAGGCGGTGTACTATCTATTTGTCTATTTATCTGTCTAAATGTCACTAATGGGGGCTGAATTGATTGTGTTAACTAAACTAGAGATTAAAGCGAGGGAAATGAATGAAAGAAATTAACAATAAGAGAAGGGTAGTATGCTAGGAGTCGGTCCACCGTGGCAGCTATTGGATCTTATACTATCGAGAATATTAAGGCGATTAGACTATTGATAAGAAGAGCTATGGTCGTCACCTTTCGGTCCCTAAACCGCCCTAGAGCGTAAACAGCTTAACTTTCGCCCTCACTGCAATACCCTATTGTAATTAAGCAAGCCTTCCCTTCCAATCTTTCGATCTAGGTCGGGGTTAACTAGAATTATTGGTCTCCTGCATGCATTCATTCGACCGGATAACAATTAAATTGCCTAATACAATTCCTATCGCAAGACTGACCTATTTAATACAATTAAAGCATCGCTACCACGGCTTTCCTAATCCTAACATACTACGGGGAATTAGCTACTCATGGGGATGGGGGAAACAAGAATAAAAGAAATAAAAACAATAAACATTAAAAAGGAAGAGAAAAGGGAAGAAGGAATTACTAGATTAAGGGATCCGGAAGAAATAAAAAAGTAACAGTGTATAGAGAAGGGAAAAGGAGTAACGTGATCCTTCCCGGATTATTGGATGATTACAAATGACATCCCTAACTCCTATTTATAAGAAATTAGGAGTAGGATTAAACCTAATTAACGAATTAAACCTAAAAGCCCAGCCCGTAGCAAAGTCCACTCGATCGAGTAGAGAAATCACTCGATCGAGCAAACTCAGCCGGGAAATAGCTCGATCGACCAAGAAGGTTGCTCGATCGAGTAAGGCTATACAGAAACTGGTCGATCGACTTAGCAAACAGCTCGATCGACTAATTATTCAACCTAAAAACCACTCGATCGACTAAGAATGTCTTCGATCAAGTGATAATTGACTTCAGCAGCTTGTATTTCTCGTTAGTTTGACTTTGACTTGTCCTTTTAGCTCCCGAACCACCTTCACGCATCCCAAGACAGCAATATTTCCCGCTCCAAATCATCTCTTCCTCCAAATGCATGCAAAATGGACGGTAAATGACTTGATTTCGCTACTTCCTGGTTTATTCCTGCAAATAAGACAAAATAACCCAAAGTAGCATATTCGGGGCATTTCGTAGCGTAAAACCACGATAAAAGCACAGAAATACGTGCATAAAATAGGCTAAAAAGACTATATAAAATGCACGTATCAACAAGAACTCACACCCCATGGACAATATTCTTGGAAATATTAAGAAGGGTGTTCAAACAAGACGTTCCTTGAACAATTTCTGCTCTTTCTACTATTTTCTATCCATGATCGAACCAAAGAATATTAATGAAGCTCTCGCTGAATCAGATTGGATTATAGCTATGCAAGAAGAGCTTCAACAGTTTGAAAGAAACAAGGTTTGGCATTTAGTTCCTAGACCAAAAGATCGTACAGTCATTGGAACTCGGTGGGTCTTCAGGAACAAATTAGATGATGCCGGAGTCATTGTCAGAAACAAAGCAAGATTGGTGGCCCAAGGGTATAATCAACAAGAAGGAATAAATTATGACGAGACTTTCGCACCTGTTGCTCGTCTTGAAGCTATTAGACTTCTGATAGCATTCGCCGCACACGAGGGAATGAAGCTCTTCTAGATGGACGTCAAGACGACATTCTTGAATGGTTATTTACAAGAGGAAGTCTTCGTTGAACAACCCCCTGGTTTTAAGAATATCAAATTTGAGGAGCACGTGTTCAAATCGGATAAAGCCCTATATGGATTAAAGCAAGCACCTAGGGCTTGGTATGATCGATTATCTAAGTTTCTACTTGACAGTGGATTCAGTAGAGGATCTGTCGACAAAACCCTATTTCTAAAAACTGAGGATTCTGACCTTTTGGTTGTTCAAATATACGTCGATGATATCATCTTTGGATCGACCAACCGAAGCCTATGCAAATATTTTTCTGAGTTGATGACCTCCGAATTCGAGATGAGTATGATGGGAGAATTGAAATTCTTCCTAGGTCTACAAATACAACAAACAAATGAAGGCATTAAGATCCATCAACAAAAATATATCAAAGAGTTGATACGGAAATTTGGAATGGAAAATTCACATGCTATGCCTACTCCAATGGTCGAGAATAAGAAATTGACATTGGATGAAAACGGTAAATCAGTTGATGAAACTACTTACCGTGGGATGATTGGGTCACTGTTATATTTGACCGCAAGTAGACCCGATATTATGTTTAGCGTATACGTTTGTGCGAGATATCAATCATCTCCCAAAGAATCGCATATGACGGCCGTAAAACGGATTTTACGTTATTTGATTGGAACGGCCACTTTATACCTATGGTATCAAATGGAGTGCAATTTTGATCTAGTCGGTTATTCTGATGCCGACTACGCAGGATGTTCTCTAGACAGAAAAAGCACGTCGGGTGTCGCCACTTTTATCGGACCATGTATCATCACGTGGGGTTCGAAGAAACAAAATTCGGTTGCCCTCTCAACTGTTGAAGCCGAATATATTGCTGCAGGACTGGTATGTACTCAACTTTTATGGCTTAAGCAACAATTACGTGATTATGGTGTTGACGTAGGATGTATTCCTATTTTATGTGATAATACTAGTGCAATTATAATTTCTAAAAATCCCGCACAACATTCACGTACCAAACACATTGAAATTAGACACCATTTTATACGAGACCATGTTGAGAAGGGGAATATAAAACTTGAATTTTGTAGTACTGAAAAACAATGGGCAGACATTTTGACAAAATCATTAGCTAGAGAACGATTTGAGACTTTACGGTTGGAAATTGGTTTAATCAGTGGTACCTAAGCTTTTATATTTGTTCAGTCTTTTTATGACTGACTAGTTAAGTTAAGATTGTATGACTGTGTCCGTATATTGCGTTGCATGAATAATTTCGTTTATGAAAATATTTTTATCATAAGATTCTATTTGCTATTTAGAATTTAATTGTTATACAAACTTATTCCTTATCATGATAAACAAAACACACCATATTTTTATCTTTCCAATTCATAAAAAGCTTCCAAATAGCTCTCATATCCACGGCTCATATTTCCTACATAAAATCAATTTCCTAATTCTTGTCTTATCACCATAAATTCCTATACCTATCATATTACCTATTCCTAATTAAAGACACTTACCATAATTGACCTCCACTTGTTAACCCTAAGCCTACACCTATATCTACCCTTGTGTGTTAACCGTCCACCCAAACCACACTTGCATACTTTTCTTTCTCTCTTATTTTTACCATCATCACAATTCATCTTCCTTACTCAAACCATCACCATCACCTCCTTTTTCAACAATCACCATCATCATGAATCCATCTCATGCAAAAAATACCCGATCCTCAACCCGTCACCACCAAAACCGCCCCCTGTCTAACCAAACATCACCTCTACCACCACATGATCCTCATTCCATTAATTGTCCTTCACACAACCAAACCAAAACACGCCCCTGTTTCGTAGTCGGGATGATTCGGTGTCCGAAGGCAAAAGACGCCGTCTTTTCAAGGGTAAAAATAAAGTAGTTGTTGGTGATAGTGAAGCTGTGGAGGAACCCGAAGTGATAGTTCGGAATGGTGTAGCTCGTACTTTGCTTAGAGATGTTTCAAAAGCCGCGACAAAAGAGGGGTTGAATCGTGTTCGGCTTACACACGACGAAAGCATCTTAGTGAATCGAGTTTTGAGGTATTCCGTTCATGGTGGTAGGTATTATCCAAAATCTTGGTTGGTTAATGTTCCCGCTCTTGCTTTCTTTGTTAATTTTCTTGATTTTCAAGGGTGGAGTCACATTAGTCAGTTTTCGGGTCCTATTTACCCAGTTGAGGTGGTACAATTCTTTGCTAGTGTCTCAATCAAGAATGGTGTCTTGCATGCGGTTGTTAATGGAGTTGATGTTACCGTCTCTGTTTCGGATTTTTGCTCTGCTTTTTCGGTTCCCGATGAAAGAATCGAACTAAATCCGAGTCTTGAATGGTCTAATGTTGTGAGTGAAAAGGAGTTGTTAGTAAAGAAGTATTTTGAGGAGATGACGGAGGGAGTTTATATCGTGGTTCGTCCTCTCTCGGCAAAAATCAAGTTCCTCTTAAATTTCTTGTGGAACACAATGGTGCCGAGGAGAGGAGGCCGAGATAAGGTGTCTAGCTATGAAGCTATTATGGTTTATTCTTGGTTGGAAGGTCAGAGGGTGAATTTGGGTAGTGTTGTATTGCACCGTATAATTCAGACGAGTCTTACGGTAACTAAGGAGAAGTTGAGCACCACAATCGATTTGCCGTATGGTATGTGGATATCACGATTGTTGGAAATAAAAAGAGTGGTGGGGCCTGACAGTTACGGTGTTAGTGCTCGGGATTGTATGTGTGACAAGTTGATCAAGCTAATGGGTCTTGTTGTTGATGGACCCGAGTTGCTTCTTGCTAAAGATGTTGAGAAAGCCCCGGTGGAATCGGGTTTAGGAGTTCCGGAGTCGAAGTTGGAGGGGTTTATGAGTGGTTTAATGGAGAAATTCGAGGAGCATTCGACTAATTTGGCTACGGCATTGTCGCGGGTTGGACCATCTCGGTCTTTAGACTCGGGCTTGGATGCTACTCGGGTGTACTTATGGATGGAGGAAGTGGACAAAAGGTTAGCGGGTTTTGAGAGGGAGTTGAAGGCAATTCGTGGGGAAGTGTTCCCACACGGTGATCGTCTCACTTTCCTTACGAGTCAGGGTGGAGCTTTGGTGATGCACGGGAAAGCACTGGCGGGTGATCAAGCTCTCACATTGGAGGCCACAAAGGCTCTTTCTTTGAAAGTGCTTAATTTTGAAAGGAGTATTGGTACTCTTTCGCAGCTGGTTCGGAGCTTGTTTGACCGTCTGGATGCTTTGGAGCACCGCACTAGACCCGACTACGTGAACCCGTATAAGACCCGTAACATTTGATTTCCTCTCGTCCTACCCTATCTAGCCTTACCTTAATTAGCTTTCTTTTTATTTCTTTTAATGGTGTGTTAAACAAACTTCTTATTCAGCCCATTTTGGCAATGCACTTGTGGTTATGGCCAAGTGTTCTATTAGACATGTGTTAATTCGGCCCACTTTGGCTTTAACATGTTTAATTCTTAGTTTGTATGCTGATTATCTTTTGGATGCTTATAGTTTTTGCGTGTTATTACTATTTCCTATGACGTTTTATCTCTTGTCTCGTCTTATATTATTCTAGTCATTTTTGATTTGTTCTTAGCTTTTCGATGATGTCAAGAGGGGGAAAGAACGTCTATAGTAAGCATCTACTTAAGCTTGCTCCTTGTCAAGACCAATTGTCTCTTAAACTCCTTAAGTTTCGATTTCTGAAAAATTGTCTTGATCTTGCGTTAATCTTTGTTATCAAGATAACGGTATTATATTGAGGGGGAACTTTTTAATTAGTCACAATTTTAGGAGACTTGCCATCATCAAAAAGGGGGAATTTGTTGGATCATATAGCTTATATGTTTATGTTTTGATGATGTCAAGGTGTTTTACATTCTATATACTTGTTGCGTGTAATCGTTTGTTGAGTATCTTAGAACTAACCTATTACGAGCAACAAAGAGGATTGTGACAATTGCATGAGAAGTTCAAGCCTTCGTTCAAGATCAAACAATTCAAGATTCATTCAAGTATTATGTGAAGACGAAGTTCGTCTAAAGATTAATCAAGCTTGGATGATGACGTAGCTTATACTCGAAGATCTCCTTGAAGATTAGAATAGTATAGGTGATTATCTCGTAATGGTAATCAAGAATGAGTTTCTTTAATTAGTAAGGTTATAACTTTGCAGCTATAACATTACTAGTAAAAGAGTTCAATGTTATAGCTCTTATACTATAACATTGTAATGCTGAGTTTCTATACATGACTTATAAATGTTTCGAAAATTGTTTTGTAATTGTTTAAAGTTTGTTTTAAATGTTTTAATGAAAGTATTTATATAAAAAAAAGCCCGGTTTAATAAGGAGTCCGGTTTTATAGTAAACGTTAATTGGTAGTTGTGATGGATCAACTTATGAGTTGGACTTTACTACTAATTAGGGTTTCTATATAGCCTCTCTTTAAGACCTAAATTCTAATCATATGCTAAGATTAGGGTTTGCACGATTCACGAGCTTATGGGCCGTGATATCTCGTGTTGCCTAGGAGATATTAGGTAAAGATTTTATTCTATAATAATATCTTTACATATCTTATATATCTTACTTAATATAATTGTTTATGGTAAAAGATATTCTTGTTTTAGGAAATCTTATCATAATCTTAGAATTTATAGTAAAGATAATATTTGGAAAGATTATATTCTATCTTTTAGAATATTCTTTATTATCTTATAAGGTTTTTAGGAAAGAGATAATAAGAAGATATAATTTGTTTTTATATCTTATTATTTCGGCTATTAGGGTTTGACAAAACCGTGTAGCCTACTCTTCCTTCTCCTATAAATACTTTGCTATTTACAACATCTAAAATAGAGACCTTAAGTCTAAAAATTGTTTTCATATTTACAATGCAAAACCGTGTGTGTTTTAAGAGAAAAACCGTTTTGCTATTTCGAAAGGTCGTGTGTCATAAAACTCGCATACTTGTTCTTCATTTATCGTTATAAGATAATAGTGCGTAATTGATTTCTTACTTGTTCATTAACGTGAAACTTTGTTAGAATCATTAGTGCTTTCTTATTAGCGTAAGTTAGTCACTCGAGTATTTAACGGTACTCATTGAGTTACAACTAGAGTTAGTTGTACGAGTTGGGTTAGTAAATTTGTAATCCGTAGAAAGGTACTAAATTTATTAATCGAGAATAGTGGACGTAGGTTTCGACTTGTGAAACTGAACCACTTCAAAAATCCGTGTGTCTCTTCTTGTTTCATTCTTTCGTTTAGTTCGCTTATCATCGTTAGTTGATTAGTTAAAGTTTAACCAATAAACTTTAAATAATCAATTACATACGCACAATCGAAAAAGCTAATTGCATCGATTCAAAAAGCTAGATACAGTTTAAGGCAGTGATTAACAACATAGACAAAAACAACAACGACAATCAATGAACCTAATTAGCAATTAACATCTATTCATCGACTCCCCTAAATCCTAGCAGGGTAATTAGCTAGACATAGCGAATAAAACAAAGGAAGGAAGAATAATAATAAACATTAAATAAAAGAGAAAAGGGAAAGAGAGAATTACAGAGTAAAATCCGGGAAATAATAGAGAAGGTAATGTTTAACAGTGTAAAAGAGAAAAGAGTAATGTATCGGATGTCAAGGAACAGCGTCCAAGATCCCTTATATGTTTCTAACATCGTCCTTTATATAGCAAAGGCGATTTTCATTTAACCTAATAACGAAATAAGACTAAAAAGCCCGAGCCCAATAGCAAACCACTCGATCGAGTCATTTAAAACTACTCGATCGAGTACTTTAGGTACTCGATCGAACACTTATTAAATAGGCACTACTCGATCGAGTAGAAAAAGGGGTCGATCGAACATAATTGTACTCGATCGAGTACTTTCCAGCGCACAATTCCTGCTTCGCGCACTGAATTCAAACGGCTGCCATTTCTTAGTTACTTGGGCAAATAGAGCGATTCCAATGGCGTTGGAAAGATAAGAGAACAAAATTTCATCTCCAATTGGAATCACCTGAAAATCCGTTGTAGAACTCAAGATATGGCTCTTCAAAGTAGGCACTAGAAATTTAAAGTTCTTCCTTTACTCGCCTAGCTATCTTACTTCTTTGCGCATCTCAAAATAGTAGTCTTAAAGCTCCGACTCAACTCCTCTCCTAAATGCATACATAGGGACATGTATTAAGCTTGATTATGCACCTTTCCGGTTCATACCTGCAAATAATACAAGAGAAACCAAAGTAGACAATTCGGGGGACATTTGTAGCTAAACACCACACAAAATGCATAGAAATGCGTGCAAATGAAGTACGAAATACCTATATAAAATGCAGGCATCAAATCTCCCCAAACCAAACCTTTGCTTGTCCCCAAGCAAACTATATGAAAACTAATGGAACGGAAAAAGAAAGCTCATAGCTAGCTATAACTTGTCTACTTAAACCAATTTAATGCAGTCAAAAATTAACAGTCACGGCTACAACAGTCAATATGCAAACGAGTTGTATGATGTCCATAAATAAAGCTGACCTATCGACCTTGCAAGACCGAAAAAATCGGACTCTCACGGGTCACTCTTCTCTCATGAAGCAAAGGGTGAATATGTATAAGAGAGAAAGAGAAACAGTCACTCACCTAAACTGCGACCTACATAACATGCATGCAACACAAATGATAGACGATTCAAGTACCATACATACATTCCAACCAACAATGTCCGTCACAGCTTAGGAGTTACAAATGATATGGGAAAGTGAGGTTCAGGTGAGAAAAGGCAAAACAAATTATGGAAATGTGAAGGTAAAGCGTCAAGCTAGTTCCTAAACAAGGCCATATAAGATCATCTGAATCTCAACTGACTGTAAAATAAAGTACAAGTGCCCTTCATTGGCACACAACTCACTGTCCAAAAACACTATCTACTCAAAAAGATGTAAATAAAACAGAGGAGTAAGACCGTCACAAGATAGAAATAAACACAGTCGGTCTCTTTTATTCATACAACTTAATTCAATTTTTTTGTTTTTTCTTTCTTTTCTTCTTTCTGTTTTATGTGAACTTCACTTTTTCATTTCTTCTTTTTTTTTTTCCCTTTCACGTCTCTTCTTTTTCTCATTCCTTCTCATTCCCACCAACTCCAAACAATAAAAAGTGAGCCAAACTCGCAAAAGGATGAACATACCACAAAAGTCACACTAAACTAGCTTGACAGGGCATGCTAAATTTTGGGTGTAGCTAATGGGTCAAAAAGGCTATATTTGGCTAAAGTGGAGCTAAATGGGTGAAAATGAAAGAAAGGGAAAAATTTGCAAGCACCTCCCTGCATGTGACACCGACCACAAACCCGAATGTATGCAAATGACAAGAAATCGAATTTCATAAAAGTGCAAAAGTAATGGACATGTTATGCAAGGAGTACTACTCTCAATTCCTACATAAACTGGTCATGAATGTCACCAGTTATAAGGCTCTAAATCTCAGAAATTGTAAGTAGGTTGCCAATTTATCAGGTCAAGTCTAAACAGTCAGCTTAATTTTTGACATTAACTCGTAGATATGCGTAGGACTAAACTAATAACTGTCAATTAGATGCAAGGCTCAAGTAAAAATGACAAGTTAATGTGCAGTTTTATCACGGAAATCTACCGTTCCGACTCGACCTATATGCTAAAATAAACGTGATTTTTTTTTGATTTTTCGTTTTTTTTACAAAGTAAAATGCTTATGAAATATGAAAATTAAACGTGATAACAGGAATGCAATAAAAGCTGAATGCAGACACAGATATGGATGCATAACCTCCCCAAACCAAACCATACAATACCCTCATTGTACCCCAAAATAGGGAAAGGAAATGCAAACTAAAAAGGAGAGTGAAGATGCGGAAAACTTACAAGATAACGGGAAGAAGGGACCTCCCCAAACCAGCCAGCAACGTGGGAGGTCACAAACAGCTGCAGAACATCGTCACAGGAAGCGAATCAAAGCAAACCAACTCGATCGAGAGAGAAGATTGCTCGATCGAGTGCAATGGGCTATAGAAGTGCTCGATCGAGAAAGTAGGGCACTCGATCGAGAAGACACATTATTAAACACACACCAAAAACCGAAATGTTAGAAAAACAACTAAAAAGCGTAAATTTCGGGTTGCCTCCCGGATAGCGCTAGTTTCAGACAGGTCCCAGCTCGACCTTCTTTTCTTCGAGCCTCTCTAATTTAGCCTGGTCAAAACAGCTCAAAGCGCGCAGCAACCGATCAAACAGCTGCGCATGTGCTACACAAAACTGTAAGTAGCACAAAGGTAAAACAGTAGCATAGGAAAATAAAATGTATAAACGTTTAAGCCTAAAAAATTTCCTATGACAACTCCTAAATTTGTCCACAAAATAAAGGAGCACGGGAGCAATTAACAATAGTCTAAGGCACCGTTTCTGGTTAACAAATTTCGGATGGCAAGGATGGTGAATCATTATCAAATTATCTAACCAACTGGGAGGGGGTATTGCATTGAAATACGAAGCATAAGTCAAATGAGGTAATGTACTATTTATACAAATAATATTATAACTATCGTCTACTACCTAGGTTTGGTCGCTCTCAATGATGGAGTCATTGACAAAGGAAGATATTACCTCTTCCGTGCTCGGAGCAATCGCTGACTCAGCTGTCTTCTCGTCACCCTCCTCTATGGATTCCATCCCATAAATCGCGGCCTCAAGCGCATCCAGCTCGGCTTTAAAAAGGGGAGATTCACCGTAACCATTGTCTTCGTCAAAATTGTCATCCAAAATGAACCAAGATGACGTTTCATTGCTCTCCATGGCCAAACTACTCGATCGAGCAGCTATGGAACTTGATTAAGAGGTTTCTTCATACATTTTACTCGATCGAACAGAGCAAAGAATGCGATTGAGGTCCTCTAATTCAGCATTACTCGATCGAACAGTGTGGGGTGTTTGATCGAGTCCTTATTCACACAAACCATTCGATCGAGCGGTTAAATCTACTCGATCGACTTCCTCATCATAGAATTTACTCGATCGAGCAATGTGGACTGTTCGATCGAGTGGGTTAGGCTGGACCGTGGTGAAGTGCTTGAGAAAAGCTTCATCTTCATTATCACCTTCAACTTCCGAGTCATGAAAATCTTCATCATCACTAGACAACTCGGGTCTTTCATGGGAAAGATTACTGACAGGAAAAACAACATATTCCGTCTCCGAGTCGCTATAATCCAACTCGGCAGCTAATTGAACTACTTGAGATTCAAGTAGCTTGAAGGTGAGCTTCCCTAGATTTATCGCTTTCTTGCATTTGAAGCATAAGTGCTTTTACCATAGAGTTCAACTCGGCAGCCTCTTTATTCTCTTCAACGGGAGGAAGGGTTTGTTGTTGCGGTGGCCAGACAAAAGGAGGCTTGTGATAGCCTCGTTGATAAGGTAGATGTGGCGGCACAACTACAGCAGAATGGCTAGGTTGTCTAGGGTGCTTGCACGTGTAGACCTCGTCGTTCTCTGCCATGCAAATAGCTGCATTGTGCCCAGATGCACCACATCTCCCACAGTAAACCACCTGTTGCGCCATAGGATGGAACATAAGTGGAGGTCAAAGGTACTCAAGCCTTCCCTTTGACGATCTTTTACCTAGAACTGTCTAGGTAGGACCTATAGGACCTATCAAAACAGCACTAAAGAAAAAGATGAGAATGGCCTCAAGGGAAAAATACCTTGAGGCTAAAGACAGACAAAAATAAACAAGCAAATAAAATAGTTGCCTCCCCGGCAACGGCGGCAAAATTTGATACCGTCGTCGGGTACCAAAAATAAAACCTAGATACACCAACAGAAGTCAGCGGTAAGTAGGGTCGATCTCTATAGGGAGGCGGTCACTATCTACTTGTCAACTCGGTATGTCTAAAGTCACCAGAAGGGGGTTTGAATTGAATGTTTAAACTAAACTAATAGGATTAAGGCAAGAGGAAATAAAAAGAGAGATTAACAATAAGAAAAGGGAACTAGGATGTCGGGTCATCAATGATTATCGGTCAATTGCAGCTAAGGTCACAGATCAGTCAGTTGTATCGGTCTAAGGGGCAACGAATATCTCCTTCCGGTCTCAATTCGCCCTAAACCACTAATAGCTTAGCTTCTGCCCTCACTAAAGTGCCCTAATGCTCACTGCAGGTCTCACCCCTTCCAACCGTCCGATCTAGGTCAAGACTTACCAATATTAAATAAGCTAATTGTATCGATTCAAATAGCTAGATACAGTTTAAGGCAGTGATTAACAACATAGACAAAAACAACAACGACAATCAATGAACCTATAGCAATTAACATCTATTCATCAACTCCCCTAAATCCTAGCAGGGTAATTAGCTAGACATAGCGAATAAAACAAAGGAAGGAAGAAGAATAATAAATATTAAATAAAAGAGAAAAGGGAAAGAGAGAATTACAGAGTAAAATCCGGGAAAGAATAGAGAAGGTAATGTTTAGTAGTGTAAAAGAGAAAAGAGTAATGTATCAGATGTCAAGGAACAACGTCCAAGATCCCTTATATGTTTCTAACACCGTCCTTTATATAGCAAAGATGATTTTTATTTAACCTAATAACGAAATTAGACTAAAAAGACCGAGGCCAATAGCAAACCACTCTATCGAGTCATTTAAAACTACTCGATCGAGTAAAATTAAGCTCAAACCACTTGATCGAGTACTTTAGGTACTAGATCGAACACTTATTAAATAGGCACTACTCGATCGAGTAGAAAAGGGGGTCGATCGAACATAATTGTACTCGATCGAGTACTTTCCAGCGCACAATTCCCGCTTCGCGCACTGAACTTCAAATGGCTGCCATTTCTTTGTTACTTGGGAAAACAGGGCGATTCCGGTGGTGTTGGAAAGATAAGAGGACAAAATTTCATTTCCAGTTGGAATCACCTGAAAATCAGTTGTAGAACTCGAGATATGGCTCTTCAAAATAGGCACTAGCAATTTGAAGTTCTTCCTTTCCTCGCCTAGCTATCTTACTTATTTGCGCATCTCAAAATAGTAGTCTTAAAGCTCCGACTCAACTCCTCTTCTAAATGTATGCATAGGGACATGCATTAAGCTTGATTATGCACCTTTCCGGTTCATACCTGCAAATAATACAAGAGAAACCAAAGTAGACAATTCGGGGGACATTTGTAGCTAAACACCACACAAAATGCATAGAAATGCGTGCAAATGAAGTACGAAATACCTATATAAAATGCACGCATCAGGCTTCCTTCATTTGGGCAATTTGATTTGCCAACTCCTCACCATGGGTAACAATGCTCTGAAGACCACTGTCTCTATTTTGGCTCTCCTCTAGCACTTGTTTGAAAAAGTTTTGTTGATCTCCCATCAATTGGAGGATCATGCTTTGAATGGGTTCATCTTCTTATTGTGGGTGGGTGTAAAAGTGGTTGTATTGTGGCAATTAAAATTCATTATAAAGTGGATATTGGATGTGGTGATTTTGGTGGGAAAATTTGGGGTAGTAGTTAGGATTTTCATTGTATGAATAGTAAGGTAGGTTTATGTTGACTTGTTCCTCAAACTCCCTATACCCATTGTAGTCATACTCAAAAGATCCACCACATACTCCATGTACGAAGTCTTGGGTCATCATCATAGCCAAGATAAAGATACAACTACAAACATGGAAACTACAATAAAACGGTAAAAACGAACCTTGAGGAACAAGTTCCTCAAGGTTAAAGCACAAATAAAAATAGATAAACAAGTAAGAACTTAATCATATAACACCATCCCCGGCAACGGCGCCATTTTGATGGGGATATTGTCGTCGGGTCTCCCAATCAAACACATTTATATTCTCAACAAACAACTAGTTAGTGGTTAAGTCGAGGTCGATCCATGGGACGGTGTGCTTTGGGTACTTAGTCTATCTATCTCAATTTGTGCTAGTGTCACAATTGATTTGGGTTTGTAGTTGTGTTCTAAACTAATGCAAGCAACAAAGTAAAATAAGCAAATAACGGTGTAGACAAATAATAAAGGATACTAAGATGTCATGAGGTGATAAGGGATTCATGGGAGTTGATCATACAAACATGTTCTCCATTATATAGCAAGCACTTATTGTTGAGATGGGATCGAGTTGGTGTATGTCTTACAATCCTTAAGAAGGTTTGGGTCTCGGAGCCGAATCGATTAGATTGTACAACACGTACTAGTCGACTTAATCCTGCTTATTCAACTATATGCATGGTCTAATGAGACTCGAGTTGGTTTATGTCTTACAAGTCTCATTGAAAAGATAAGTGATGGGTAAAAATGTAAGGATTCATAGACTTAGCATTTCATCAAACATAACATGTGCATAAGTTGAAATCACAACAAGCAAGCAAATTAATTATGAAAACGTATTAGATTAAGCATGAATCATTCCCCATGTTTGTTTCCCCTAATTACCCATTAACCCTAGCTAAGGAAACTACTCACTCATTATCATCGGAAACATGTCATTAATGGTGTCAATCATTACAACAAGTATAAACATGATAAGAAGATGAGGAAATCAATAATAAAGAGTAAAGAGTAAAGAGATTATACCAAACTTCAGATGATCCAAATAATACGCAAAGAATAAAAGAAGAGAACTTGATTGATTGATGAAGAGTTATCAATTCTCCAATAGTAACTCAATAATCTTCAATTACCCAATAATAATAAACTTGAACAATGATTAAGGAAAGATTAATGTGTAATTTTGTGGAATGATTGAGATTAATCTATTCTAATTTACTCCTAATCTAATCTAAGAGAACTTTATACTATGGGAACTTCTCTCCTTTTTTTATTATTACAAATGGGATATTTATAGTAGTGCATTACTAGGTTAAGTAAGGATAAATTAGTAAATAATAATGCTAAGTTCTAAAGTGGAGAAATGCAAGTCTTTCAAGGAGATGAGCATATCACGCTAGAGTCACTATCCGCTCGGACCAAGGAGGGAGACGCTCGGATTGTGAGGTGAGGCGACGAGCGTCTCTTGCTCGGGATGCTCTGCTTAAGAGAGAGGGAGACGAGCGTCGTCTGCTCGGGACGCTCGGATTGTTCCTCAGAATGGCCCTTGCTTTTCTTCCTTTTGCATGCTCCTTATTCTTATGTTGTCGGTCTTTTTTCTTGCCTCCTCTTTCACACTAGTTCACCCATTATCATCAATAAGCTTCCAAATATGCACGGGAGATGGGAATTTTTGCCTAATTATCTTCTTTCCTACAAAACATACGAAATGCACTAGGAAAGCAAAATAGAAAGCATTTGACGGATAAAATGGCTATGGAATGTTATAATAGTATACAAAATAGGTTCAATTAGGGGACTAAATGTGCGCTATTAAGAGTCACATCAATATAAATACTACCCTATCCAACCAACCCTATCCATTTGTAACCCACAAAATCCACCATCAAATTAGAGAGAGGAAAGAAGAGAGAAAAAGAGAAGAAAAGGGAGATTTGCCTTTTGTCCCTCTGCCTCGAGTTCGTAAGGTAAACACTCTTATACTAGCCTTTATATTATTTTATTTATACCAACGAATCGTCTCGACCTTGACCCACCTCTGACCCATCTTTGGCCACTCTATAGGCTGCCATTGACCGCCCATTAAAGGCTTTAACTGACAATTTTAAGTGGGTTTTTGGGATTTGTGTGTGTCGGGTTAGGGCTCCGGGTTTAAAGGGGTTTCAGGTCAGTTTGAGTTCGGGTTTTAGGCGGTGGTTGTCGAGGGAAGAGAGGGGAGTTGAGGGGTGGTCTTGGTTGGTGGCTAGGGTGGCTGTGGTGGCCGGAATCTGGGTTAGAAATGGGGTGTACGAATGGGTGGTGTGATTGTGTGTTGCGTATTGTTTGTTGTTGCTGTCGTTTTTGTCGTCTTTGTGGGTGGTGGCTGCCGGCATGGTGGCCACCCTTGGACCCACCGTGGTCGGGGCGACACCATGGTGGAGGTGGCAGCCACGGTGGTGGTGGTTCGTGTATGTGTGTGGTTGTTGCGGGTGGGGTTGTTGGTGTCGTGGGGTTGTTAAGGTCGGCGGCTGTTGGTGGGGCCTGGGTGGTGGCTGCTGGTCATGGCCACCACGGCTGGTGGTGGTCCACGGTGGTAGCGGAGGTGGTGGTGGTTTTGGGTTAAGTCGGGTTTTGGTTAATTAAAAAGACGAGTTTTATTTAATTAATAATTCGTATTTATTTTGTCATATACGTATTTGTATAATGTATTAGTATATTTATGCGTATTGGTATAAATTTATTAGTGTATTATACGTATTGGTATACATATTAGATTAGTATATTTATACGTATTTGTATGATTAGATGAGTATATTTATATGTATTTATATTATTATTATCGTATTTTAAGAGATGGGTTTTGTGAGACGGTTTTACGAGACGGGCCTAGCTTGTGTGATGGTTTTCTTATACGGATTTGCTGTGAGGTAGGTCAATGCTACTCAGTTTCAATATGCATTTAAGTTGTCATGTGAATCGTCTTTTAGCGGTTATTGCATTATAACATGATATGGGTTAAGGTGATTAGAGGAATTGGTAATTGGCATATTGTGTGGTATTTGCATTTATTATACTTGTCATGTATATTGGATAATATAACGGTTGTGATTGTTGGTTGTTGTTGAGGAGACGGGACACAGTTGGGAAACCGTCTTCTGCTTGGGTCACCTCTTGGAGCTTTTCCACTCCAAGAGGGATATGCACATTAATGACTTGAGTTTGGAGGGACGCGTGTAATGTGACTCATATTTGTGCACATTTAGCCCCCGAATTAACCTCGTTCCCATGCTTTCTAGCGATTATTAGGGTCATTTCTTATCTTTAGTTCCCTATTTTGCATATTCTTTGAGGTTTTGTGTCCTTGGTAGGAGAGGATTGCTAGCCTTGCATTTATGGAGCAAAATGGAGTTAAATGGATCGCATCTAATGACCAAGCATCGAAGAGGAGACCGATACTAAAGGCCTGAGTAAATAAATCGAGCGAATTGGGCAATGATGAAAGATCCACGCATCCCTAAGACAGTCCCCACAGATTGTTAGGGAGCCAACATAAGAGGAGGAACCCTGTCCCAGGATCCGGGCGTCCCGAGCTCAGGACGAGGGTCTCAGCCCAGGATCCGGCGTCCCAAGGCCCATCTCGATCGGATTCCCTTACAGTCCCGGGCATTCTCAAGGCCAGGACGCGCGCGTCCCTGGGGAGTTGCTGCTCAGGCCGCGCATGTCCCTCGGGATTTGCAAATCATCAAGCTTCTCTTAGGGTCTTAATCGTCATTTAAGCCCTTAATAACCCTAATCCTTGTACTTAATTTTAGTATAAATACCCTATTGTACTACCTAGATTAGCATCTCATCATCAATAAACCTTAGAATCAAGTACTAATCTCCTTTTAATCTCTTAATTTAGTCTTAATCCAAGTTGTAATACACATTTTAATATTAATCACATCTTAATCTTTCCTTAATTTCTCAATTGTTCTTCGTTTTAGTTGGGTAATTAGAATATAATTTGGGGTTTATTGGAGGATTGATAACTCTCCATCAATCATCAAGTTTCCTTCTATTATTCTTTGATTTATATTTGGATCATCTCAAGTTGGTATAATCCCTTTTACCTTTGCTTAATTATTGTTATTTACATTACTTATTCATCATGTTTTGCTTTGTTAATATGATTGACATCCTTATTAGCATGTTAAACTTG
The DNA here is from genome assembly GCF_048544455.1 of Silene latifolia. Classification (NCBI taxonomy): domain Eukaryota; kingdom Viridiplantae; phylum Streptophyta; class Magnoliopsida; order Caryophyllales; family Caryophyllaceae; genus Silene; species Silene latifolia. Next base: position 90,229,492 of record NC_133527.1, on the reverse strand, counting down.
ATCATGAGGGAGTAGTCTCTTAAACTAGGGTTAATGGAAAATTAGGGGAATCAATCATGGGATTAGATCTATGCTTAATTTAATATGCTTTCATAATTAGTTGCTTGCTTGTTGTGTTTTCAACCTATGCACATGTTATGTTTGATGAAATGCTAGACTATGAAACCTTGCATTTTTTACCCATCTCTTATCTTTTCAATGAGGCTTGTAAGATATAAATCAACTCAAGCCTTATTAGACCATGCATAGAGTTGAATAGGAAGAGACTAAGTCGACTTGTAGGTGTCGTATAGTCTTGATCGACTCGGCTCCGGGGCCTAAATCTTCCTAGGAATTGTAAGATATACATTAACTCGATTCCATCACAACAATAAGTTGCTTGCATCTATTTGAGAACATGTTTGTATGATCTATTTCCATGATTCCCTTATGAACCCATGACACCCTAGTGCCCTTAATCAATTGCTTACAAACCAATTTTATTGCTTTACTTTGTTTTCATTCATCTTGTTGATTAGTTTAGATTACATCTCATCTCAACCCAAATTGTGACACCCTAAAGACATAATGGGATATTGGTGATGTGCTGTAGTTAGTTGTTTGATCTGATGATTGTGATTGTGATTGTGATTGTGATTGGTTGTCTGTGGCTCTCGAGATGCGTTCTCGGCTGAGTGGGGTCACTTGCGGGAGTGACTTCACGCCCTAGTTTCGCCCTTCGTGGAACCCGCCACGGAAGGGGATGTGCACATTAATGGGACAGGGTTATCGCTCGTACGATGAGCGGGGCTTAGGTGGGAACGGCTGCGGTCCCCCATCGGGTGGTGGTCCAGTGGACGGTCAAGTATTGAGATGATGAGAGTTGGTGTGTGTGTGTGTGTGTGTGTGATTCAATTTGTCATCGCCTTATTATCTTGTTATCTATATTGATTGTGTGATTAGTGCGACCCGGTGTTGTTTTGTAAACTGCGGTGATCCATTCGGGGATGGTGAGCAGATATTGAATAGGTATAGAGATGAGTACTGGGATAGCTGGGATGGCCACGACATGACGATAGTGTCTTCCGCTGTAGTTTAGCATTTATTTATATTTCAGTTGAGAACAGATAGTTTGAGAATCTTGTATCGTACTTTGGTTTGGTTTTGAGGATTGTATTTATCCATTAAACTATTTATAATAAATGTTGTTTCTGTTTTGTCTATTTGATTATCATACCTCGGGCGACCGAGATGGTGATGTCTTCATACCTGAGTGGTCCTGGTAAGGCACTTGGAGTATGGGGGTGTTACAAATGGTATCAGAGCGACGATCCTGAAACCTGTAATCAATGAACTTAATGAACATAGGGAGTCAATTAAAATGAACCCGGGGTAAAAGTTATAGGAGCTAGTGCAAAGGCTTGGGAGACGTCCTAAAGTCGCGGGGGTCGCCCTACAACTTTGAACCGGTCACATGGGAAAGTGCTTGTCGAGTCATATGTGTGCTTGGTTAACTTGTTAACAATGTGATGAAGTGTGTGATTGTTGGATGTTGGAGGAGAAGTTGAGAGTGTGAAAGAAAAGTAATATATGTGTAGACTTGATGTTGGAATAACATGTTGGATGTTTACAATGTGGCTTTAATAGCATGATGAATTGATCTTGTTGATAGCAGAATAGACGCGTAGCATATTTATTATGATATCATGTGGTTTTATAAAGTTTAGCATGTTAGTGTATGACGTAATATGCGGGTAGCTCTTACGTATTAGTGATACTCGATCGAGTGGGGCTGACTCGATCGGGTGGGTTTTTGGCAATTTTGAGTCCAGAATCGCGTTTTGGGGCACTCGATCGAGTAACTAGGGGTACTCGATCGAGTAGGGTGTCACTCGATCGAGTAGCCTAGATACTCGATCGAGTGGGTTAGAGATCAGAAGGTCTGTTTGGTTCTGGAGTTTGGGTACTCGATCGAGTACATGGGGGCACTCGATCGAGTAGCCCGTTACTCGATCGAGTGGGTTTGGATACTCGATCGAGTAGGTTCTGGGCAGCGTGTTTTCGTGTTTTGAAGTTTAGTACGTATGTTCATATCTACCCTTTCTTATATATGTATAGTTTCAAGATGCCGCCAAAGAGAAATGCTTTGTACGCGAGAGCAGAGCTTATGACCATGGATGACATCGTAAAGATGTTAGAACACCAAGATGCTCTTACTGAGACCCTAAAGAAAGTGAATGAGGACAAGAATAAGGATAAGGAGAAGGAGGTTGACCATGCTAAAGTCAGCCTCTATATTGCGAGGTTTAACCCGAAGGAGTACAAGGGAGTTGAGGAGCCTAACCTTCGGATAGTTGGCCGAGGGAGATGGAGAACATACTAGATTTAGTTCTTGTCCGATGAGATGAGAGTGGATCAGCCTGCATTCTATCCGAGAGAGGCGGTGGCAAGTGGTGGGATTCAGTGAAAGTGAGTGCCAAGGAGATATATACCAACCAAGGGTTACCTGCTATACCTTGGGAGGAGTTTCGTAGGGCTGTGAGGAAGGAGTTCGTACCAGAACATGTGAGGAGTAAGTTGAGAGAGGAGTTCGATAAGTTTAAGATGACTGTTGAGATGTCTGTGGCTGAGTACTACAGGCAGTTCAATGAGAAATCTAGATATGCTAAGGATATGGGTTTGAGTGAGGAGAATCTGGTTTTAAGGTTTGAGAGAGGGCTAACCACGAAAATTATGGATAAGTTACCCGTGGGAGTCCTTACTGATGTAAAGGAAGCGTATGAGAGGGCCGGGAGAGCGAGAGGCTAGTGGAGATGGCTCGGGAGAGGTCGGGTGGAGAGAAGAGGAAGTCCGAGAGCGAGGGTGGTGGCCAATCTAATTTCAAGAAAGGCAACTACAATCAGTCTAAAGGATTTTCTTCCGGGTCCGGGTTTAGTCTTTGGGACTTCCTTTGGGCGAGGCCGAGGGAGTGTGAGTAATAGTTGGGGAGTGACCTGCTTTGGTTGTGGTGGTGTAGGCCACAAGAGACATGAGTGCACGAGTGCACCGGGATCTTCGAGACCCGCACGAGCTTTGCGAGCAAATGCCACCGGTGGATCATGGCCAAACCGGGAGGTCGAGCTACCAGAGTGGAGGCAACCGCAACGGCGGTAATTATTATCAGAAGACACCGATGAACAACAACAACAACAATCAAGGGTCGGGTGCTAAGCCGACCGCATCAGCCAGTACTGTCCAGGGAGGTGGACAGAAGACCAGTGGCAAGTTGTTCATGATGGACAAGAAGGCGGTGAGGAAGATGCGCACGTTATCACCAGTACATTCCTTGTTAATGGTATTCCTACGTTTGTTTTGTTTGATTCGGGGCTTCTCGATCGTTTGTGTCTTCGAGTCATGTAAAACAGTTGGGTTTGAGAGTATATGAGTCGTTAGAGAGCAAGTTTTCATACCTTCGGGTGAGTCCGTATCGTGTGGGAGGTTGTTTAGAGATGTATCTTTGATAGTTGGGCAAGTCGATTTCCTTGTAGACTTGCTAGAGTTTCCTTTTAATGGTTTTGAGATGATAGTTGGGATGGATTGGTTAGGAAAGTATAAGGCTAAGATAGTCTGTCATCAAAAGAAAGTGTCCCTAAGAGGTCCTAAGGGTGTTAGTGTGTCTTATCGTGGGTTTCTAGTCAAACCCAAAGTTAAGTTGATTGCAATTTGTTACTTTGAAGTCGTATTCGAGGAAGGGATGTCCGTTGATCTTATGCCATGTGAGAGATGACCGGATAGAAAGTCCAGCAGTTGATGAGATACCAGTGGTGGGAGAGTTTGCAGATGTTTTCCCGGAGGAGATTCCGGGGTTGCCACCGAAGAGGGAGATAGATTTCACCGTTGAGTTGAAGCCAGGCACGGGGCCAATATCTAAGGCACCGTACCGTATGGGTCCTAAGGAGATGGAGGAGCTTAGGAAGCAGTTGGATGATTTGATAGAGAAGGGATACATTAGACCAAGTGTATCGCCTTGGGGAGCGCCAGTTCTTTTCGTGAAGAAGAAAGATGGGAGCTTGAGGTCGTGCATAGATTACCGGAGTCGAACCGAGTGACGATAAAGAACAAGTATCCTTTGCCAAGGATAGATGACCTGTTTGATCGGTTGAGTGGTGCAATGATCTTTTCTAAGATTGATTTGAGGTCGGGGTACCATCGGTGAAGATTAGAGAGGTGGACATACCAAAGACGACTTTCACGTCGAGGTATGGCCATTATGAGTATGTGGTGATGCCATTTGGGTTGTCTAATGCGCCGGCAGTGTTTATGGATTTGATGAACCGAATCTTCAGACAGTTCTTGGACCGATTCGTGGTGGTGTTTATCGATGATATCTTAGTCTACTCTAAGACTAAGGAGGAGCATGAGGAGCATCCGAGGATCGTGTTGCAGACTTTGAGGGATCATGAGTTGTATGCTAAGCTGTCCAAGTGTGAGTCCTGGTTAGAGAAAGTTGCTTTTCCGGGGCATGTAATCTCTAAAGATGGGGTAGCTGTGGATCCGGCGAAGATTGAGGCGGTGACAAAGTGGGAAGCACCAAAGAATGTTCTTTGAGGTTAGGAGTTTCTTGGGTTTAGCTGGATACTACAGACGGTTCGTGAAAGATTTCTCCAAGATAGCTAGACCGATGACAATACGGCGATGAGGAAAGAGAACAGGTTTCGTTGGGATGAGAGTTGTGAGACGGCGTTCCAAACATTAAAGGAGCGTTTGACCACATCTCTGTCCTAGCATTACTGAAGGGAGCGAAAATTTCGAGGTTTATACAGATGCCTCGAAGAATGGGCTAGGATGTGTCTTTGATGCGAGAATGGTAAAGTGATTGCTTATCTTTGCTAGGCAATTGAAGCCTTATGAGGAGAACTACCCTACTCATGATCCGGAGTTGGGTGCAGTGGTGTTTGCTCTTAAGATTTGGAGACATTACCTTTATGGAGCAATCTTTAAGGTATTTTTTCTGATCACAAGAGTCTCAAGTACATCTTCACGCGAAGGAGTTGAACATGAGACAGAGGAGGTGGATGGAGTTGATTGGCGATTATGACATGGAAATCATCTACCATGAAGGGAAAGCCAATGTTGTAGCTGATGCTTTGAGTAGGAAGAGTGTACATTCTTTGTGTACGACTCTATCTTTGATGAGGCTGAGAGATGAGGTAGCGAGGTTTGGGATACATATGATGCGGAAAGGAGATGCTATGGGTGATATGACAAAGACATATGGAGTTTTATGATGACATTCGGGATAAGCGGGCTTTGGATCCTAAGGTAGTGGAGTGGAGAGTGGAGTAGAGAAAGGACAAAGTGTCCGGTTTTCCATTCATACAGATGGTGGCTTGAGGTTTGATGGTAGGTGGTGTGTTCCTAATGATGAGGAGTTGAAAAAGACGATCATGACAGAAGCGCATTGCACACCATATTCAGTTCATCCAGGTGGAGACAAGTTATACAAGGATTTGAAGAAAACATTTTGGTGGCCTGGGATGAAGAAAGAGACAGCTGAGTTTGTGTCCCGTTGTTTGACATGCCAGAGAGTTAAAGGGGAACAGAGAAGACCACAAGGTAAGATTCAGTCTTTGGAGGTGCCTGAGTGGAAGTGGGAATCCATTTCCATGGATTTCATTGTGGGTTTGCCTAAGAGTCAACAAGGTAACAACATGATTTGGGTGATAGTGGATCGTCTGACCAAGTCAGCTCACTTTGTTCCAATGAAAGATACATGGACTAAGGCACAACTGGCTATGGCCTATCGAAAGAACGTGCTGAAGTTGCATGGAGTCCCTAAGGACATAGTGTCTGACAGAGATGCGAGATTTATATCGAGGTTTTGGAAGGAGTTGCAGGAATCGTTGGGGACAAATCGGAAGATGAGTACAGCGTTTCATCCTGCGACAGACGGACAGACCGAGAGAACAATCAAGACTCTTGAGGATATGTTGCGAGCTTGTGTGATGGATTTTGGTGGTAGCTGGGAGCAGAGGTTGGACTTGATAGAGTTTTCTTACAATAACAGCTATCACACTAGTATTGGTATGGCACCGTTTGAGGCTTTGTATGGGAGGAGATGTAGGAGTCCAATCTGTTGGGACGATAGTGCTGAGGCAGTGGTTTTAGGACCAGAGATGGTGCATGAGATGGTGGAACAGATTAAGATGATCAGGGAACGGATGAGAGCAGCCCAGGATCGACAGAAGAGTTATGCAGATCTACATCGTCGGGACATAGAGTTTCAGGTTGGGGACAAGGTTCTTATGAAAGTGTCTCCGATGCGTGGAGTTATGAGATTTGGGAAGAAAGGCAAGCTAAGCCAGAATTTTATAGGGCCTTATGAGATCTTAGACCGAGTTGGGGAAGTGGCTTATCGTCGGCTTTTTAGCAATTTGCGCTAGAGAGGGTGCATAATGTGTTTCATGTATCGCAGCTGCGGAAGTATGTGAGTGACCCTTCACATGTGTTAGAGGCCGAGAACTTAGAGCTTGATGAGTCTTTATCATATCTTGAGGTACCTAAGCAGATCCTAGACCGAAAGGTTAGAAAGACTAGGGGTGGTGAGACAGTTTTGCTCAAGATCCTTTGGTCTAACCACGAGACCGAGGAAGCTACATGGGAGCCAGAGGAAGCTATGAAAGAGCGTTACCCCTTCCTTTTTGATCAGGTATGTATGGTTACGGGGACGTAACCTTGTTTCTTTTAGGGGGGTAGGAGATGATCGCGAGCAGTTTCTAAGAGTTTTATACACCTTTTTATATGTTGCGTCGGTAGGTTGTCGGGATGAGTTGGGTAAGTAGCGTGTTTTATATTGAGTTTTGTTTTGGTTGTTGAGTCGGGAATGTTTTAGAGTACCTTTGTTTTAGTAGTGGTTTGAACTTCGGGGACGAAGTTCCTTTTAAGGAGGGAAGACTGTAATACACCGTATTTATAGTCTTGGGGGTACTCTATCGAGTAGGCCTTACTCTGTCGAGTAAGGGTAAGTGGCGAAGCAAAATAGTTTCTGACCTGTTGGGCACTCGATCGAGTAGCTGGGGCACTCGATCGAGTAGGGGGGTACTCGATCGAGTACCTTGGGTACTCGATCGAGTGTCCGGTTTTACGGGGGAGTTTTCTCGGGTTTTGTTAATTATGCGATTTAGGTATTTAAGTTCGTCGTTATTGTTTTAAATCACTCTTTACAAAACCTAAAACCTGTTTAAGAGAGAAAGCAACTAGTTCTTCTTCCTAATCGCATTCTTGACAATTCCCGGAGTTCAGACGGTCAGTTCTTGTCGTAGTTCGTATCGTTGAGTTCCTTGCGTCAAGGGTAAGCTTTTAATATAATTTCTATAATGTTTTGTTAAGATTGGTGAAACCCTAATTTAGGAATTGGGGGTTTTTATGAGTAGTATTTGAATGGTAGCATCTATGTGTTGTATGATAGGAGGAGGATTCGTAGAAGAGGCCTTTTGATACAGCTGTAGATACCGTCTGCTTGTTGTGCTTTCCAGGTAGGATTTCCTACTCAGTATTAGTCCCATAATGGGATATTGGTGATGTGCTGTAGTTAGTTTTTTGATCTGATGATTGTGATTGTGATTGTGATTGTGATTGGTTGTCTGTGGCTCTCGAGATGCGTTCTCGGCTGAGTGGGGTCACTTGCGGGAGTGACTTCACGCCCTAGTTTCGCCCTTCGTGGAACCCGCCACGGAAGGGGATGTGCACATTAATGGGACAGGGTTATCGCTCGTACGATGAGCGGGGCTTAGGTGGGAACGGCTGCGGTCCCCCATCGGGCAAGGTGGTCCGGTGGACGATCGATTGAGATGATGAGAGTTGGTGGTGTGTGTGATGTTCAAATTTGTCTGTCTATTCTTATTATCAAGTTATCTATATTGATTGTGTGATTAGTATCGACCCGGTGTTGTTTTGTAAACTGCGGTGATCCATTCGGGGATGGTGAGCAGATATTGAACAGTATAGAGATGAGTACCGGGATAGCTGGGATGGCCACGACATGACGATAGAGTCTTCCGCCGTAGTTTAGCATTTATTTATATTTCGATTTGAGAGAAAGAGATAGTTTGAGAATCTTGTATCGTACTTTGGTTTGGTTTTGAGGATTGTATTTATCCATTAAACTATTTATAATAAATGTTGTTTCTGTTTTGTCTATTTGATTATCATACCTCGGGCGACCGAGATGGTGATGTCTTCATACCTGAGTGGTCCTAGTAAGGCACTTGGAGTATGGGGGTGTTACAACCCGTCCCTTAGGATCCGACCTTTACTTACCACTCTACTAAGAGTAGTTTGTAAAGATATAAATATTGTTTTGGTTGAAATAACGACTCACTCACACAAAAAATGGCGCCGTTGCCGTGGACGGTGTTCAATTGATTTGATTTTCGTTTATTGTTTTTAGTTGTGTCTTTCTTTACCTTGGGGAAGTCAATCTCCTCAAGGTTTTTCTAATTGTTTTCTAGTTGTTTGATATTTTTCATGACTAGGAGGTCACAAGGTAATCCATTACCTATTGATCTCGAGATTGAAAGGACCTTAACTAACAATAGAAGAGTTGCTAGGGGTACTTCAAGAGTTTTGGGTATTGGAGAGATTGTGGACATTCAACCAAATAACATTGAGTTTGTCAACCCTTTTGCAAGAGAAGGAGAGGATAACCCAATTCCAAACCAACCACAAAATCAACGTACAATACCTAAATTTTCATCTCATTCTGTACCAACCGAGGAGAACCTACAAAACGGTACTCCTACGCCACGACATTTAACCGGTAATTTCATTGCCAAATCCGCATTCATACAATTAGTTAAGAGAAGTAAATTTGGAGGGATGCCTAGTGAAGATCCTCATTTACATATGGAGACTTTTTGTGACTATTGTGATGCAATTTCTCAAACTGGAGTTACTCAAGACCAAATCCGATGGGTATTGTTTACTTTTTCCTTGATCGGTACCGCAAAGCAATGGTTGAAGAGCCTAGACAAGGCTACCCTTGGTATTGATTCATGGAAGAAGTTAGCACTTGCCTTCTACAAGAAATTCTATCCTCCGGAGAAGACTAATATATTGAGAGCCCAAATCACCGGGTTCAAGCAAAGGGATGAAGAATCATTATATGAAGCATGAGAGAGATTTAAGGACACTTGTCGCTCTTGTCCACACCATGGACTTAGTGAGTGGTTCCTTGTTCAACAGTTTTGGAACGGCTTATATGAAGACTCACGCAATGTGCTTAATATGGGATCCAATGGGAGGTTTACCGAAGTTGATGACAATCAAACATGGGTCAAAATCGAAGAGATGGCAGTTCATAATTCCCAATATAGTAGGCCTCGAAAGGCCACTAGAGAAGGAAAGCATGAGGTAGATTCCATCACACAATTGGGTGCTCAACTAAGTGCTTATATCGACACCATCAACTTGAAGTTTGAGAAGGCTGTGGCTAAGCTTGATGAAGCTTCCAAATCACCCAAACAACATGTCAATGCTATGATGGCATCATCCTCAATCCCAAATGGAGTATGTGAAAGTTGTGGAACCTTGGGACATGATCAAAACGAATGTAGGGGAACAAATGAACAAGTGAATGCTTTTCAAGCATACAAGAATGGCACCCCTTATTCCAACTCTCATACAAGAGCCAAAATTTTCATGACCCTCAACCAACATACATCCCACCTCTAATGAGAAATCAAACTCAAAGACCTTTTTTCAGCCAAAGCCAAGGATATAAAAATCAACCTTCCTACAACCAATCCAATGACCAAAGCTTTGATGTTCAAAAAGCGGTCCTCCAAATGCAAAAGAACCAACAAGAATTATTCACCCAAATGCAAAAAGATAGCCAAGCTAAAGAAACCACCATCAACAACATACTTGCCCACACCAAAATGTTAGAGACTCAAATGACTCAACTAACATCTTCTAACTCCCAAAGACAAAAGGGGTAATTACCTCCTCAAAGTAACCCCCCCACAAGACATGAAATGGTTAGTGCCATCCATTTGAGGAGTGGTACATGATATGAGGGGCCGAAGAGGCCAATTGACGAAGATATTGTGGATGATAGTAGCAAGCAAAGAGTAGTGGAGAACTCAAAGGTGGTAGAGCCTACTACCAATGAAATTTCAAAGAAGATAAATGAAGAAAAGGCTAAGAATATCGATAAGGAGCCTATTGTGATTAGACTTCTATTCCCAAGTCGCCAAGCTAAGCCTAAGCTTGATGAGCAACTTGGAAATTTCATGGAAATTGTGAAGAACTTAGAAGTCTCAATCCCATTCACGGAATTAATCAATCATGTTCCGGCTTATGCAAAGTACATGAAGGATATTCTTACCAAGAAGAAATCCATCCGAAAGTTGGAGACTATTGCCTTTACCAAAGTGAGTAGTGCTATTTTTCAAGGGAGTTCCCCTCCAAAGCTCAAAGATCCGGGAAGTTTTTCTATCCCATGTACCATTGGCGACACTACAATCAACAAGGCGTTGTGTGATCTTGGAGCAAGTGTAAGTGTCATGCCATACTCGGTATGTAAGAGGCTTGGAATGGGAGAGCTCAAATGCACCAACATTAATCTTCAAATGGCGGATTGATCGACAAAGATACCTCTAGGGGTATGTGAGGATGTGCCCGTGGGAATTGGCAAATTCTTCATCCCGTTAGACTTTATCATTGTAGACATGGAGGAGGATTCCAACATTCCTATCATCTTAGGAAGACCTTTCTTGCATACCGCCGGAGTGGTAATCGATGTGAAATATGGAGAGCTCACACTTGAAGTAGGGGATGAGACAATTACTTTCAATCTTGACAAAACCATGAGAGCCCCCCCGATTACATGAGTCATGCTTCATGGTCGATCACTATAGCCGAGAAAGTGATAGGAAGAAGTTAGAATCTCTATGCAAAGATCAATCCAAGGGTAACGAAACATCACCCATATGGAAGAACAAAGTAGATGATATTCAAGTAGCTCTATTCGGAGAGCATGGGATTTTCAACAACAACAAAGAGAGCTTGAATAGCTCACCCATCATGACAAGTAATGAAGAAGGCCTCATTGGCCATGATAACAAGGAAGGAGAGTTGCTCTTGTCAACTCATGAACCACCCTACATAGGGGAGAAAGCAAATGAAGTTTGTGGTCTATAGGACGATGAATTTGAAGGATTGGTCAATCCTTATATTGGAAATGCTATGACCTTAGACCAAGGCTTTGTGGATCCTTGTCATCACTTTGACTCGGACTACAACAATGAAGAAACCAATGCACAATGGTCTATGCAAGATCTTTACTATGAGAATGAGCAAGCCTTCGACTACTTCTACAAGGTGTTGAGCAACATCAACAACACCTTGGCTTTGCCCCCTTGATACCTCTCACAAGAAGGAGAGTTTGTTGGAGTCCTCCCTAAACCACCATTTATAAATATTCTAACCCCTCTAACATGCATTTCATTTCCTTTATTGCATTTTTGTCATTTTTGCATTGCATTTTCATGCTTTGTTATAAGATTTTTGACATGAGCAAGTGAGGGAGGGATTTTAATATGTAGTGTTTGATCAAGTGTGGGGATGGCAAATGCCTAGGCTAACCAAGCCTTTGTAGTGTAACCCATAACAATTGACAAGGGAAGGAAGAAGGAATGACACGGGAAAAGAATCCCCACGAGCAGACCTGAACTCGTGGGAGCTGAGAGCAAGACAAGCGTCTCCAGAGTCAATCCGCGCGTCCTGGCTTTGGGACGTGGAGCTTGGAAGCTTCAAGTCTTGGTAGAAGTCCTGTATGAAGATCTGTCCGAGCTGACCTCAGGACGCTCGTCCTCCAACTTCAGGACGCCCGTCCTACTATCGAGCCGCGGTCCTGGGAAGCTTCAAGTTCATAAGATTTAGCTGAAAAAAATCCGCACGTCCCAGAGGTGAGACGAGCGTCTCAGCAAGAATCCGCTCGAGCCGACATAAGGACGCCCGTCCCAGACTTGTTTTGCACTTTCAGAAATTCCTGCAAGGAAATCCGCGCGTCCTGACCACAAGCCACCCATCCTAGACCTAATACATAACCAAAACACGGGATTCTTCCTTCTTCCTAATTCATTTACCCTTTTCAAAACGCAAACACAACCATTTTCCCTCACTTCAACCTTCAATCCCCTCATCCAAAAGCATCAATTTCTCACCAAAATTCATCACAAACCAAAACAAAACTTGCTCAAAACACAATTAAATTACTCCTTCATCAACAAATAACCATTTAATCATCAATTTACTCACAAATTGAATCAATTTTCTAGGGTTTGGGGCCAAAATTCAAAAATCCCCAATTGATTGTGGAATTGGTTGAAGTTTGAAGAATCAAGGAGCATTCAAGGAACATCTTGGTTTGTTGATATCAAATTGATAAGGAGCATACAATGGCAAGGACTAAAGGCGGAACTAAGGTACCCAAAACCCCAAATTTGTCAAAAAGGCAACAAGCTCTTCTAGCATCAAAAGCTTTGGTAGTAGCTCAACCAAGGGAGCAAGTCCAAGAAGTCGTCAATCCCATTGAGGAAGCTACCCCTTCTATTCCTGTTGTGGAACAATTGCCAAACTATCCGGAGATAACTTTCTTATCCGACAAACATAGTATTGCATTTCTATCCATTGCCAAAAAGAAAGTTTTAGCTACCAAGTTTATTTGTCAAGATACTTTGCAAAAATTGGGTATACTTGAGCAATCTAGAGCATTTTTCGAGTCCACGGGGTTGAAAACCTTCTTTGATATGAATGAATTGACTTACCCCTCATTTACCATGGAGTTCATAAGCTCCTTGAGAAAGTACAAGGTAGAGACTCGAAAATATGTTGAGTTCCGACTTGAAAACGAGAGTAGAAGAATGCTTAAGGGTGAATTTGGTAAAGTAATTGGACTTGTGAAATATGATCATTTTGAAAAGAAGCCTTTGAAGTATGATGCCGCACCCCTATGGAAGGCTATAACCGGTCGTAAATTCGATTCCTTCCGGGAGAGCCATGCTTTGTATGTTTACCATCCGGGCATAAGAACTTGGCACAAGTTTGTGGCTAATACTTTAATTGCAAGGAAAGGATCCAACCACTTCACCGAACTCGATTTTGTCTACCTCGAGTCCTTCTTAAATGTTAATGGAAACTCCACCCGAAAGTACAACATCCTTCAATTATTGATTGAGCGGTGGCTAGAGATTGATAATGGGAAAGAGGGAGCGGCCTTTATTGTAAATGGGGGCTTGGTGACAAGGTTAGCTAAACATTTTAACCCGGAGTTAAACAAGGATAAGACCTACAAACCGGTTAAGGGAAGCAACCTTCTTGACTTGAGTACTTTGATCAACAAGTTCCATTGGGTAAAAAATGACAATCTTGATCATAAATTTGAATGGCTCATCAAGGAAGCCAAGTCCATTATATTGGCAACCAAGATTTACCGTATCTCCGCCCATCGAACAAACTACCTCATTCCCGTCTCCAAAGAAGCCGAATTGATAATCAAGCAACAAAGGGATCCAATTGCAAAGCCCTCCTCCTCCACCATTGTGACTCCACCCTATCCTTTTGCCTACCAAGAATTTAAACCAAATGGCTCGAATTTTGTGGTAGGCACCGATTACTTGACCCAATTGATGCAACAAATGCATAGAGAAGCTTATGATGACCGGGTGAATGCTTATCATGCCCAATATCCACCACTACTACATCTTGATAAGCAAGGACTTCTTGATTCTTCATGTCCTTTTGAAGAGTCTATCACAGTCGAAATACTCGAGAGGGAGGGGGGGGGGGGGGGGGGTCAATTGAGTATTTAAAAACGTATGCCCACTTTTTATTTTATATCAAAGCAATTAATTACTTAAAGTTTATTGATTAAACTTTAACTAATTAACTAGGTGATTATCAACGTAATGAAATGAACGAAAAGGAAAACTGCAAAGACACACGATTTTGAAGTGGTTCAGCTTCACACGTCGAAGCCTACGTCCACTATTCTCGATTAATAATTTTAGTACCTTTCTCCGGATTACAAAATTATCAACCCACTCGTATAGCTAACTCTAGCTATAACTCAATTTGAATATCACTAGATATTCGGTTTTGACTATCTTAAGTTACTAACAAAGTACTTGATTGTTCTTCTAGGTGTTCACACAATTGAACGAGTAAGAAACAATATGAAGCACTATTATGTAATAACGTAACTTAAAAGTAATTGCAATAAAGAACAACACGACTTTTCAAAACAATTTTCGATTGCAAAATAATGATAAACTTAATTTGTTTGCAAGGATATTTTAAAGCTCAAAGTTGAAAAGTCATTTGAAAGAATGAGTAAGTGCTTGTATTTATAGTAGAGAGGAGATCTAGGTTTAGGAAGAAAACCCTAGATGCCGTGTGTGTGTCGTAAGAGGCAAGAAGGAGATTAGGTCAAATCTTCCTTAATCTTGGAAAGTAAGAAAGAATAAAAATAGTATAAGGAGATAAGAAATCTCTAACAAATATTATTTTGATCTACTTTAATTCTTATCCAAGTAAGAAAAAGATCTTAATCAATTTATTTATTCTAATAATATCTTAGTAAAAGATATGAATAAATATAAGGAGATAAAATATCTTTAGCAAATATTTTATCTAAGATCTTTACCTAAACCCTATATAGTCGTCGATCTCGTGTGGATTAAGGAATAAATAAGATCTATCTTTTTCCTATTTTAATCCAACAATATTTTAGGTAAAATACATAAAATAAATATAAGGAGATAGAATATCTCTAACAAATATTTATTTAAGATCTTTACCATAAAGCCCTAGATACTATATAGATCACGTGTGAAGTATATAGTAAGTAGGAGATCTAATCTTATTATATCACCTAATAATATCTTTATACAATGGAAAAGAATAAATCATATAATATATGAAGATAAAATATCTTAACCAAATATTATTACGAAGATTTATTCCAAACCCTAACCTGCATAAAGAGTATCCGAATAAGGAGGAAAAACGGCTCATAGGCCGACCACCTAACTCGAAACCCTAGGTAGGATATTAGGTTAGATAATTAGGGTTTAGATAAGAGTAGAAGGAAAACCCTAGATAGCATGACAACTCATAAGTTGTTTTACTAATCAATAGGATAATCTCCAACTCATTTGACCTAATCATGTCCCAAATCTCACTCTACTATAAACATACTTTTCTTTAAAGATTTTATGATTTAAGCTCTGAAAAATATATATTAAAACATAAAAATCGTGTTCTTCTTATTGCTACTCAAAGTTATAGTAGAATCACCTATAACTTTGAGTTCAACTAGTAAAGTTATAACTAAAACAGCTATAACATTACTTGTCAAAATTATTTCTAAAATTACCGTTATCGAACGATGACCTATACTAGCTAATCTTCCTGGAGATCTTGAGTATGAGGTTCATCTCTTCCATCTTGATCATAATCTCTTCATATTGAACTTGTTGTAGACTTGATCGAGCCTTTTGCATGAGTGATCATCAAACTTGAAACTTGTTACAGTTACTATGACGCTTTAATCTTCAATGTTATAGCTCAAGCCGCTATAACATTACTTGAACGATGCTTCACAAATCTTCAATGTTATAACCAAGGATGCTATAAAATTACTTGCTAATCTTGTAAACCTAAGTCAATCTAATAAAGACTAAACAAACGATTACGAGCAAGAGTAAATATAATACGAAGCACACACTTGTCATTATCAAAACTTAATTATATATCTATATGGTCCAGTAAATTCCCCCTTATTGATGATGACAAGTCTCTTATGATTTGTGACTAAGTGGGAGTTCCCCCTCAACATAATACCATAAAAGTCATAGTCAGTTGAACGCAAGAACAAACCACTTATATACAAAGTATAGCATCTAAGGACCTTAAGAGATTAAAGGTTTTGACAAGGAGCAAGGTTAGGCAAATACTTAAGTCACGGTCATTTCTTCCCCCTCTTGACATCATCGAAAAGAAAAGAAAAGACATAAAACGAGTAGAATGATATCAACCAAGGCAAGAAATGTATATTAATCAAAGCATATATTATAGCATAAGAACGACTTCAACATAAGCAAGCGCTAAATATAGAGTGTGTCATACAAACCAAGACGAGTATAGATTTTGTAAGAGAGAATGAAAATAGTCACTCACCTAACTACGACCTACAAAAGCATGCATGCAATATAACATGATAGATATCTTTAGCGACCGTACATATACACTCCAACCAATCGAGGTCCAAAACATATGCCGAGGACTTTCCTAGTTAAGTGAGATGAGGTAGTTGGGTAAGAAGGGGCAAAATAATTTGGATATGTGGAGGTAAAAGCCAAGCTAGCACCGATCACAACCAAAAGTAACCATATTCCACTTTCCAACCCAACATCAAATGCACCATGCCAAGTACGGCACACACTCACTCACATCAACAAGTACTTATCCTCAAGTAATATGGAAATGAATAAGAATATGAGTAATAAGAGATTTCTGCTTTTCCATCTTTTATAATAACATTTTCCTCCTTTTTTTTTCATTTTTGTTTTGTTTCAGTTCATCTTTTTCTTCTTCCTTCCAATATCCATCACAAAAGCAACAAAATTGACCACAACAAGACTTCCAAATTTACCAACAAGACTAGCTTGACAAGGGTAGGCTATATGGAATGTAGTTGAATAAATAGGTCAAAACAAGGCAAATTTGGCTAATGTGAGGTTAGTAGGTAAAACGTAAAGGAAGGATCGCCTCTCCACATGTGTGACCACCACAAACCCGAGTGTATATAGGTAATAAGAGACAAATTTCATGCTTATGCAATTTGATGTTACATGCCATGTAAGGAGTACTACTCATATCCTAAATGAAACCAATCATGAATGTCATTGGTTTATGAAGCTCTAAACCTTAGAATGTATAAGTGATGAAAGATATGGTTTGTATACAACACAAAATATAATAGACTACCAAACGGAATATTCTCATAAAATAATAAAATACTATATAAAAATGTACTTGCAATGGAAAATATGAACATAGACATATAATCTCGTCAAATCTAGTCCGTCATATGGGAATAAAATATTTATGACAAGTTTAGTTGCCACCAATTAAACCAATTTCCAACTGTAAAATCTCAAAACGTTCTCTAGCCAATGCTTTGGTAAAAATGTCAGCCTATTGTTTCTCTGTACTACAAAATTCCAGTCTTATGTTGCCCTTATCTACATGATCACGTATAAAATGGTGTCTAATGTCTATATGCTTAGTTCGTGAGTGCTGCGCAGGGTTCTTAGATATAATTATAGCACTCGTGTTATCACATAAGATAGGTATACACCCAACATTAACACCGTAATCACATAACTGTTGCTTAAGCCATAAAATTTGAGAACATACCAACCCAGCGGAAATGTATTCGGCTTCAGCTGTAGATAATGCAATGAAATGTTTCTTCTTTGACCCCCATGTAATAATACACGGTCCAACAAACATAGCTACGCCGGAAGTACTTTTTCTGTCAAGTGAACAACCTGCATAATCTGCATCTGAATACCCTATGATATCGAAATTACATTCGATAGGATACCATAGATATAATTTAGATGTACTAATTAAATACTTCAAGATTCTCTTAACTGCAATCATATGCAATTCTTTAGGGCACGATTGAAATCGAGCACAAACGCATACACTAAACATAATATCCGGACGACTTATAGTTTAATAAAGAAGTGAGCCAATCATACCTCGATACGTCTTCTCATCGACAGACTTGCCGTTTTCATCCAAAGTCAACTTCTTATCTGTACCCATAGGAGTTGGCTTAGAATTATAATTTTCCATACCGAATTTCTTGATTAGCTCCTTGATGTATTTTTGTTGGTGTATCATAATTCCTTCAGCAGTTTATTGAATTTGGAGTCCAAGGAAGAACTTGAGTTCTCCCATCATGCTCATCTCGAATTCTAAGGTCATTAATTCTGAAAAATACTTACATAAACGATCATTAGTTAAACAAAAAATAATATCGTCAGCGTAAATTTGTACAACCAGTAAATCGGAATCCTCAGTTTTCAGAAATAGGGTTTTGTCGACAGATCCCCTTTTAAAACCACTTTCAAGAAGATATTTTGACAATCTGTCGTACCAAGACCTCAAAGCTTGTTTCAAACCATACAGGGCTTTATCCAGTTTATAAACATGGTTTTGAAACTTGCTATCGAGAAATCCTGGCGGTTGTTCAACAAAAACCTTCTCATTCAAATAACCGTTAAGAAATGCTGTCCTAACGTCCATTTGATAAAGTTTAATTCCTTTATGAGCAGCAAACGCTATTAATAATCTAATAGCCTCAAGTCTGGCTACATGAGCGAAGGTCTCATCATAGTCAATTCCTTCTTGTTGATTATACCCTTGTACAACCAATCTGGCTTTATTTCATACAATAACTCATGTATCATCCAGCTTGTTTCTAAAAACCCATCTTGTACCAATAACCGTTTGGTCTTTAGGTCTTGGAACCAAATGCCAAACTTTGTTCCGTTCGAACTGTTGAAGCTCTTCTTGCATAGCAATGATCCAATCTGGTTCTGCAAGTGCTTCTTTGATAATTGTTGGCTCAATGGTTGAGAGAAAGGAGTAGAACGAGCAAAAGTTGTTAAGTCTTCTATGAGTTCGAACACCTTTATTCAGACTTCCAAGGATGGTTTTCATTGGATGAGAGTCCTTATATCTCCATTCTTAGAAACAGGAGGCACATCTTCATCTGAACTAGTCTCACCTTCTTCGAATGATTGGGGTTCAAGCCTTGTTCCCCCTGAATCCAATCTTGGGGTTATAACAGAATCAGGTATAACACTGGATCTAGTTTGCTGGCTCGGAGTTGATGTTATAGCATCATCAGCTTTAACTTTATTCTCTAGTTGCTTTGATTGAGAAGTGGTTTTAGTATCATCAACTAAACTCTCAGTTCTTTTTACTTTATCATTCGAAGGGCTTCCTTGTTCATCATTTGTGCCCTCAATTTCTTTATCTTCCTCATCCAATTCTGGAAGATCATCTCTGGATAGTCAGAAATCGGGTTCATACAAATCTTCTTCCTCATCCTGTTCAGCTTTATCAAACATATTATTCTCATCAAAAACAACATGAATAGTTTCTTCGATGCATAAGGTTCTCTTATTAAAAACTTTATATGCTTTACTATGATTAGAATAACCATCAAATACAGCTTTGTCACTTCAAGGATCGAATTTGCTTAATCTATTTTTGCCATTATTATGGACAAAACATTTACTCCCGAAGCAACGTAGATGTGATATGTTGGGTTTACCTCCCCTAAGAAGCTCATAAGGAGTATTCTTGAGAATAGGTCTAATCAAAGCTCGATTATGGACATAACATGCAGTGCTAACAGTTTCAGCCAAAAATTTCGAGGTAGTCCACTACACAATAGCATAGTGCATGCCATATCCTCCAACGTCCTATTCATACGTTCAACAACACCGTTTTGTTGTGGGGTTCGTGGTGCTGAGAAGTTATGCCCAACACCATTCTCCCTACAGTATTCTATAAAAGCATGGTTATCAAATTCGGTGCCATGATCCGTACGAATGGAAACTAACTTTGATTTGTACTTTTTTTGGGCAAGCTTCATTAGAACTGCAAACTCTTCGAAAGTTTCATCCGTTGAATTGAGAAAGATTGGCCAAAAATATCTAGAGTAACCATCGACTAGAACAAAAACATACCTGGATCCGCCTCTAGTTCTTACCTTCATTGGGCCACATAGATCCATATGCACAAGTTCTAGTGGTTCATTGGTACTTACCATTCTCTTGGGTTTTAACGATGATCTCACATGTTTGCATCGAGCACACGAGTGACATAATGTTTCTTGATCGAATTTGATTGAGGGAAGTCCTTCAACCAAATCCCATCTCTTTTGTTTATTCAACGTTGTTGAATTTATGTGAGCAAATCTTTTGTGCCAAAGACACGAATCATCTGTTGTTACTTTCATGCATGTGAATGAATTAGTAGAAATATTATTTAAGTCAATCATATAGACATTCCTTCTAGGATGTCCCTCAAGCACAACACTACTTGTTCCTTCAATTATTATTCGACAAGTATCTGAATAAAAGACAACTTTATTTCCTTTGTCACATAAGTGAGAGATACTCAGTAAATTGGGTTTGAGACCACTAACAAGATAAACACACTAATAGCATGAGAAGAAGATATTCCAACTTTACCAACGCCGATAATCTTACCCTTCTTGTTATCGCCAAATTTGACCTTACCTCCATCGAAGGGGTCAAGTGAAAGAAATAAATTTACATCTCCAGTCATGTGCCTTGAACATCCATTATCAAGGTACCATAACTTATTTTATTTCACTACAACCTGCAAAATAATTAGAGACAGTTTTTAGGTACCCAAGCTAAGTTGGGTCCTTTGACGTTAGTCACTCTAAAAACCAAATCCTTTCTGACCCAAACCCTTTAATAACCTTACATTTTGGAGGCGAATGGGTTTGTCTGGGAACCGCCTTGGTTTGAGTTCTGGGTTACTCATGTCGTGGTCTTTCAGGTTGTTTTGGGGGAGCTTTGGTTTTGAAGGGCTCTTTAGGTTTAGGTGTTTGTTTTGATTTGGTAGCCTTCTTAAAGTCAAAACTTATATCATAGAACCAACGATGATTACTGTTGCGTTCTTCATTTGTACTTGGTTCAGATGGGGTAAATTCATTTTCCTCGAAAACAGTGTTATATGCTTTAACAAAGTTGATTCCTTTTCTTAAATCCTGAGCATATTTGACACAATTTTCTTGGATATGTCCAGTATGACCACAGTAATTACAAATTAAGTATTCTGGTAGATTTGTATATTTTCTCCTTCTGAAATCTCGTTCGGAAGGAGTTGATTTGCATTTAGAATGATCTCTATGACCATAGCACTCGTGCCCTGATCCCATTTTCATGTTATTATCTGATTGCTCAGTTAGAAAATTTAGAACACGTGTGCTACCTTCCCATTTTTCGTGAACCTTTCTAGCATGCAAGAGTAATTCTTTTAAGGACTGTATCTCTTTGTTGCATTTAGAATGGTCTGACTCTACGACCTTGGGAGGATGAGTCTCTTAATAATTGTCACGAAAGTTTTGGAATCTGTCATTTAGAACTCTTACCGTCTAGGTATGCGTTCTTTTAGTATTTAATAGAACGGTTTTAGATTCGTTTAATTGCAGAATTAGAGATTCAATCTCTTTCTTTTGATCTGAGATCACGGCTTCTCTAGCCGTAGCTTTGGACTCAAGAAGCTCTTTGACTTTCCTCAATTCCAATGTTATAACTTCACTAGCTGTAACTTTGGCTTGAAGATGCTTAATGTTGAGTTTCAGGTCTGAGGTTATAGCTTCATTAGCTATAACTTTAGACTCAAGAGCCTTCTTCTCAACATTTGTCGTATCTGAAGTTGTAGCCATATTAGCTGTAACTTTAGATTTGAGTTTGTTGGCCTTTACTTTAAGGAGATGATTCTCTTCAGCAATATCGAGAATTTATTCTTTCAAGTCTTTCAATTCCATCTCTTGTTCGTGACACTTATAAAGAGATTGCTCAAAATATTCAATTAAAGCATTCTTAGGCAATTTTTTAACACTTTTCTTAAGTTCAAGATAGCTTACCTCTTCTTCTTCTTCTGAATCAGAATCTCCTAGAAAACAGCAGTAGGAGTCCACGCTATTTTTATTATTGTCTGAAAAGAGGTCAAGACTGACGTTGCTTAGACATAGGATAGCAACTTCTTCTTCTTCTGATGCTTCGTCGTCCTCAGTGTCGAGATCTCCCCAGCATGATGCCAATATCACTTGCTTGAATTCCTTCTTGGTCTTCTCACGTTTTGCTTTGTCTTTAATTTTCTCCCATGTGGGATAATCCTTAATCATATGACTGGATTCCCCACACTTGAAGCATCCTCTATTAGCAAACGTATTCTTAGACTCAGAAGTTTTCTTATTATAGGACTTGTTGTTGTTGAACGATTTTACTTGCTTATTTCTGAGAATTCGTTTATTAAATCGTTTGGCAAACAAAACGGTTTTGTCCTCTATTTCTACATCTTCTTCTTCCTTAGCAGAAGCTTGTAGAGCCATGCTCTTATTAATACTGGACTCGGCCTCATCGTCATCCACGACGAGTTTATGAGCCATGAGAGCACCAATAAGTTCTGCATAAGGAAGAGAAGTGAGATCTCTGACTTCTTCTATAACCGTGACCTTGGGACGCCATTTCTTGGTTAGACTCCTAAGTACTTTTCTAGCAATATCCTCAGAGTTAAAAGTTTTACCAAGATTTTTGAGCTCATTGACTATGGTAGAAAATCGTGCTGACATGCTATCGAGTGATTCATTCTTTGCCATTTTAAAAAGTTCATATTTTTAAATCAGCAAGTTAATACGATATTTTCTAACAGCTGATGTTCCTTCATAGGCCAACTCAAGATCATCCCATATTTCCTTGGCCGAAGTGCAAGAAGAAAAACGATCGAATTCGGTCGATGTCATGCCGTTTTGTAACAGGCTTATCGCTTTCGAGTTTTTCTCAGCCTTCTTGTAATCAGCCTCAATATAGTCTTCTTCCTTTTTCTCATAGGTAGTGCCTTCCGAAGATGCAACCAAAATTTTGTTTGGTTCATTCTTGATGATCGTCCAGCACTCCCAATCATGTCCTTTTATATAGTGTGTCATCATGTTTTCCCAAAGTCCATAATTCTTCCCATCAATGATAGGACACTTAAGGTACTTGGAATCCATTTCACACGTGTATGGCAGCGGAAATAAAATAAAATAAAAAGATAAAAAGATAGACGGATCAGCCTCTTTGCGGTTAGGCAATCAAGAGCACGAGGCTCTGATACCAATTGAAGAGTCTATCACAGTCGAAATACTCGAGAGGACGGGGGGGGGGGGGAGTGAGGGAGAATTGAGTATTTAAAAACTTATGCCCACTTCTTATTTGATATCAAAGCAATTAATTACTTAAAGTTTATTGATTAAACTTTAACTAATTAACTAAGTAATTATCAACGTAATGAAATGAAAGAAAAGGAAAAATGCAAAGACACACGATTTTGAAGTGGTTTAGCTTCACACGTCGAAGCCTACGTCTAATATTCTAGATTAATAATTTTAGTAGCTTTCTCCGGATTACAAAATTATCAACCCACTCGTATAGCTAACTCTAGCTATAACCCAATTTGAATATCACTAGATATTCGGTTTTCACTATCTTAAGTTACCAAGAAAGTACTTGATTGTTCTTCTAGGTGTTCATACAATTGAACGAGTAACAAATAATATGAAGCACTATTATCCAATAACGTAACTTAAAAATTAATTGTGATAAAGAACAACACGACTTTTCAAAACAATTTTCGATTGCAAAATAATTATAAACTTAATTAGTTTGCAAGGATATTTTAAAGCTCATAGTTGAAAAGTCATTTGAAAGAATGAATAAGTGCTTGTATTTATAGTAGAGAGGAGATCTATGTTTTGGAAGAAAACCCTAGATGCCGTGTGTGTGTCGTGAGAGGCAAGAAGGAGATTAGGTCAAATCTTCCTTAATCTTGGAAAGTAAGAAAGAATAAAAATAATATAAGGAGATAAGAAATCTCTAACAAATATTATTTTGATCTACTTTAATTCTTATCCAAGAAAGAAAAAGATCTTAATCCATTTATTTATTCTAATAATATCTTAGTAAAAGATATGAATAAATATAAGGAGATAAAATATCTTTAGCAAATATTTTATCTAAGATCTTTACCTAAACCCTATATAGCCGTGGATCTCGTGTGGATTAAGGAATAAATAAGATCTATCTTTTTCCTATTTTAATCCAACAATAGTTTAGCTAAAAGACATAAAATAAATATAAGGAGATAGAATATCTCTAACAAATATTTATTTAAGATCTTTACCATAAATCCCTAGATACTAAATAGATCACTTGTGTAGTATATAGTAAGTAGGAGATCCAATCTTATTATTTAACCTAATAATATCTTTATACAATGGAAAAGAATAAATCAATTAATATATGAAGATAAAATATCTTAACCAAATATTATTACTAAGATTTATTCCAAACCCTAACTTGCATAAATGGTATTCGAATAAGGAGGAAAAACGGCTCATAGGTCAACCACCCAACTCAAAACCCTAGGTAGGATATTAGGTTAGATAATTAGGGTTTAGATAAGAGTAGAAGGAAAACCCTAGATAGCATGACAACTCATAAGTTGTTTTACTAATCAATAGGATAATCTCAAACTCATTTGACCTAACCATGTCCTAAATCTCACTTTACTATAAACATACTTTTCTTTAAAGATTTTATGATTTAAGCTCTGAAAAATATATTTTAAAACACAAAAATCGTGTTCTTCATATTGCTACTCAAAGTTATAGTATAATCACCTACAACTTTGAGTTCAACTAGTAAAATTATAACTAAAACAACTATAACATTACTTGTCAAAATTACTTCTAAAATTACCGTTATCGAACGATGACCTATACTAGCTAATCTTCCTGGAGATCTTCAGTATGAGGTTCATCTCTTCCATCTTGATGATAAGCTCTTCATCTTGAGCTTGTTGTAGACTTGATCAAGCCTTTTGCTTGAGTGATCATCATACTTGAAACTTGTTACAGTTACTATGACGCTTTAAGAATCTTCAATGTTATAGCTCAAGCCGCTATAACATTACTTGAAGGATGCTTCACAAATCTTCAATGTTATAACCAAGGATGCTATAACATTACTTGCTAATCTTGTAAACCTAAGTCAATCTAATAAAGACTAAACAAACGATTACGAGCAAGAGTAAATATAATACGAAGCACACACTCGTCATTATAAAAACTTAATCATATATCTATATGGTCCAACACCTTTGCCTAGTTGGGCGGATAAGTGATGTATTCATTTTATATAGACTTTTACCCCTCATTTTAGCTCGATTTTTATTGTATATCATACTTTAATTAGTATATTTGTGAGCTAATCTTGTGTTCTAGGTGTGTTGTTTGTATTTGTTACATTTTGTAGGAATCTAAGCATTTAGAGGCTTTTTCCTATCACATTAGCATGCAACAAGTTCACTAAGCTAAGTGGAAATAAGATGGACCAAGCTTGACAATGGAAGGTGTGTTTCCAAGCCCAAACAAGAGTGTATGAGACAATGCAAAATGATCCTACAAAAGAGCCCAAAAGAAGTCCAAAATTATGAGAAAATTCCAAGCTTAGGATGCTCCTTTGGATGCTCTAAGAAGGATTTATGAAGCATTTACCGGAGGCATTAAGAGGCATTTATCGCATACTTAGGATTCCCTTAGCATTTAAGCAAGGAATTAAGGAGAAATAGCCGGATAACCACGCCCCCGATCGGGGCTGGCAACCCCGATCGGGGTTGACCCTCTCTTGCAATTTTACGTTATGCCCCTATTTTCTTATAAATAGGGGACTTAATCCGTCATTAGGGATATCCTTTTTCTCACGTCTTTCATACACTATAATAGCCTTAAGCAAAATTCTCTCATTAGTTTTCATATTTAGTTTCAATATTGTTAAGCTTTTGTTGATGTTAAACATTTGGTTCTAAGTTAATTCAAGAATTTGGTTCTCTTTTTAATTCAAGTTCTAGTTCCTTATTTCGGTAATTCTTATTCTTGTTTATTTAGTTTACATTTCTTTTTTACGTTTTCGTAATTCCATCGCTAGCATTTCAATTTTACCACATAGTTTAATCTCATATTTTATGTTTTATCATTTAGTTTATATCATTTCTACAATCATGTTTAGCATTTTATTCAACATAGTTTATAGGTTACATTTTAGAGTAGCTAAATTCCTTAGTCTAGGGGCTAGGGAAGCCATGCAAAATCAAATATGTAAAATGATAAATTAGGATGATATAATATTGTCTAATTGTTTCTATCACATGTTTGCACCTCAATGTTTAATCTTTATTTAAAGGCCTTATTCATTGATTAAGTTTGTTAATTCATTCTATAAGTCGAGAGGCACGGAATTGGATTAAACTAAGCATGTGTAGTAGGACGACGTAGTCATAAAAGAGAGTTTCTCTAGGACCCGGTCTATGGTTGACACTAATATCGTAAGGTGGGTGTCTCTAAGCCTAAATAATTGACAATGTTTTTATTACCGAGTTTAACATGAACGTATATTTACCTTTGCATGTGTGACCCGACTTCCCTAAACTCCCTTTTATCAAATAGTTTACATCTTCATAATTGTTAGTCATCAAACCAAACAACAAACAAAACCAAATGAAATCGACCTTGATAAGAATCTTTCCTTAGCATTTCATAAACGTAATTCCCGTCTCCTTGTGTTCGACCCCTATTACTACATTAATTTGTGTTTAGGGTAATTATCTTTGTATAGGTGTACGAAAGCCTATCAAATTTTGGCGCTGTTGCCGGGGAGCACGGTTTTATTGCGTATTGGTTTGTCGATTTTTATCTTGTTTTCTTTTGTCTTAAGGAACACTTGTTCCTTGAGACTGTTACTTATCATTTTCTAGAAATTGTTATCTTATGCCTAGGTCTTCTCGTAGTGGAGATTTGCTTTCGCCGGATTCCGAGCCCGAGAAAACCTTTAGGAGAAGACGACGTTTTTGGAAAGAAGTGAAAGAAGCCACTTCTCCCGTGAAAGTTGAAAGTGCTAGAAAGTCTTACTTAGAAAATCTAGAAGCCCTTGAAGAAGAGGAGGTTTCAAGTTCATTATCTCCACCACCACCACCATCTCAAACTAAAAAGATGGTGAAACTTTCCGATCACTCAAAGCCCACCGCGGCCATGCTTCCGGCCGGTATCACAACTACTCAAATTACCGTGCCGGACTTCGAGATCAAACCGGCTTTCATTAGCCTTGTGGAGAGGAAGCAATTTGGAGGAACTCCTTTGGAGGATCCCAATTTGAATGTGCAAAATTTCTGTGATTATTGCTCCATGATCCGTCAAACGGACGTCACTCAAGCCCAAATAAGGGAAATACTTTTCCCTTTCTCTTTGAAGGACAAGGCCAAGCTTTGGATCAATAGCCTTGACCGCACCGCTATGAGAATTACCAATTGCGAGTGGCTCTTGCGTTCTATTAAAAGTTTTTTCCACCAGAGAAAACTCAAACTTTGAGGAGCCAAATCACCGGATTCCGTCAACAAGCTCTTGAGAGCTTATATGAGACTTGGGAGAGGTACAAATATTTTCAAAGACAATGCCCACATCATGGGTTGGACGATTGGTTCCTAGCTATAACATTCTAGAATGGATGTTGTGCCGAGTCCCGAAGGATTCTTGATTCCGCCAACAATGGGTGGTTTGATCAAATAGACACCGATATTGCTCATGCCACGATCGAATCTATGGCGATCCATTACACACAATATGTCAATTCCCGAAGTGTGACACTCAAAGGTAAAGAAGAATCTTCCGACAATCCCGTCTTGCTAGCTCAAATTGCCTTACTCCAACAACAATTGGCGGAACGAGATTGCTAGAGATTCCCTTCAATAACTCAATGTCGTGTCTTCTACGAGTCAAATCATTGTTTATGACGGTTGCGGAGGTGCGGGTCATTACACCGCTCATTGCCAAGCTACTATTGAGGAGGTAAATGCTTTCTAAGCTTTTAGACAATGTTCATATCCACCGGGTACATTTTTCAATACTTGTAACCCGAATTCAAAATTCCACCCGAATATGTCTTATAGAAGCAATAATGTGCTTATTCCTTAACCGCAACCCCCACCACAACAAAATGCCTATGTCCCTCAACAACAAAAGTATAATCCACCACCAGGTTATTAAAACCAACAAAGGCCACCTCAACAACGCTACCAACAAAATCAACGGCCACCACCTCAAAATGGCCAACAAAATAACCAAGGAGGAGGTAAACTTGAGGGCTTGATAGTACAAATGCAAAGGGAATTGTTGCCTCAAATCCAAAATAATGAGCAAGCTCATAATGCCGCAATCAAAATGTTAGAGCAACAAATTGCTCAACTAGCCTTATTTAGCTCTTCAAGGAAAACGGGCCAATTACCACCTCAAGGTGAGTAACCACATGCTACCATTAATGCTATCTCCTTAAGAAGTGGTACGAAATATGACGGACCATCCATGCCCAAGGAAGATGAGGTGGTACTTGTTGAGTTGGAGATTTCTCCAAATGGTAAGAAAAGTGAAGATGTTCCAAAGAAGGTGGATGATCCACTCGTAATTGAAGAAGTCAAAGATGTGGAGGATGCTCCTCCAAAGAAGGATGTTGAAACAAAGGTGCCGGAAAAATTCAAAGTGCCATTCCCTCATTGATTGGCAAAGCATCAAAAGAATTCTCAATTCGGTAAGTTCATGGAAGTTGTGAAGAGTCTCTAGGTAACCGTTCCTTTTACCGAATTAATCACTCAAATTCCGTTTTATACTAAGTTCATGAAAGAAATTTTAACTAAGAAGAGGACTTTTGACGAAGTTAAAACAATAGCCCTCACCGCCGAGGTGAGTGCTCTCTTGCAAAACAAGTCCCCTCCTAAGTTAAAAGATCCCGGTAGCTTTTCTATTCCATGCACAATTGACACCTATCAAATTGATAAAGCTTTATATTATTTAGGTACTAGTGTGAGTGTAATACCTTAGTCTATTTGTGCTAAGCGTAATATGGGAGTCTTAAAATGTACTAGTGTCACATTGCAAATGGCGGATCGTTCTATTAAACGCCCTTTGGGAGTTTTGGAGGATGTTCCCGTGAAGGTTGGTAAGTTTTTTATTCCGGTTGATTTTATTGTTCTTGATATGGCCGAGGATGCCCAAATCCTAATCATTTTGGGAAGACCCTTTTTACATACTGCGGGTGCGGTAATTGATGTTAAGAATGGTAAAATTACATTAGAAGTGGGTGACGATAAGGTCACATATAATTTGAATAGTGCCATAAAGAGTCCCATGATAGAAGAGTCTTGTTATTCTATTAACATTTTGGATGTTGTTAACATTGTCATAAAAGACTCTACACCTAGATTGATGAGCGTGTTGTTGTCTGCACTCAAACACATTTATACCCAACTACTAGCATAGCAAGTAAGTCGGGGTCGAACCCAAAGGACGGGGGTATTTGTATTGTTCAATCTAATCGTAGTTGCGCTAATCATTGTCACAATTGATTGGAATTGATTAATTCTAAACTAATGAAAGCAATAAAGTAAAACAAGCAATAAAGCAAATAAAGATGTAAACAAATAATAAAGGATACTAGGATGTCATGGGATCATAAGAGAATCATGGTAAGATAGCATAAATGAGTTATATAGATGCAAGAAATTTATTATTATTGGAATTAAGTTAGTTCATGTCATATAATTCATGAGAAGATTTGGGTCCCGGAGCCGAGTCATTTGTGACTTTACAACACCTACAAGTCGACTTAATTCTTCCTATTAAACTACATGCATGATAAACCAATTCCTAGGAAAACTTACGTCTCGGAGCCGAGTCGATTAAGACTTTACAACACCTACAAGTCGACTTGGGTTTTCCCTATTCAACTATATGCAAGGTCTAACAAGGCTTGAGTTGGTTTATGTTTTACAAACCTTGTTGAAAGGATAAGAAAAACATGCTAGGTTGTCAATCAAGCATTTCATCAAACATGATATGTGCATAAGTTGGAAAACAATAAGCAAGCATTCATATGAACTCATTAAGCATAAATTTATCCCATGATTAACTCCCCTAATCCCCAACTAATCCTATTTAAGTAACTATTCACTCATTATGATGGAAGACATGTTATCAATAGTGTCAATCATCACGACAAGTATAAACATGATAAAAGAGTGAAGAAATAAGCAATAAAGAGTAAAGAGTAAAGGAATTATACCAAACTTAAGATGAACAAATGGAAAGGAAAGAATAATAGAAGAGAACTTGATTGATTGATGAAGAGTTGTCAATTCTCCAATAATAACCCAATAATCTTCAATTACCCAATAATAAATCTAAGAATGCTTTGAACAATAATTAAAGCTTAATCTATTATAATCTACTCCTAATCTAATCTAAGAGATGTTTTTATCTATGAGAGAATTCGTGATTAGTTAGGTAGTACAATGGGGTATTTATACTAAAAATTAAGTACAAGAAATAGGGATTACTGAGGGCTTAAATGACGATTAAGACCCTAAGAGAAGCTTGATAATTTGCAAATCCCGAGGGACATGCGCGGCCTGAGTAGAAACTCCCTAGGGACACGCGCTGCCTAGCCTGAAGTACGCTTGGTCCTATAAGGGGATCCGCTCGGGCTGGTATTGGGACGCCCAGATCCTGGGCCTGGGATGCTCGTCCTGAGCTCGGGACACTCCGATCCTGGGACAGAGTTCTTCTCTCCATTCTTAACTGCCTAACGATCCACTCGTCCTGGCTTAGAGACACTCGTCCTGAGCTTGGGGATGCCCGTCCTGAGTCTGGGACGCTCGGCCTAAGTCTGGGACGCCCGGATCATAGGTCAGCTTGTCTATTTTAGCTCGGATTATAAAACGGACGTCAATTCCTTATCCGGACTCCTATTGGAGTGATTCAAAAGCCTATATCACTTAATTTTTCGACGCTGTTTCATCTATCATAGTTTCAGAGCCAAACAATCAAATATTTGTTTGGTTTCAAGCAATTTCTTCTTGTAATGGCTCCTTTCCAATCCGTGGGGATCTTTCATGGGTCATGGGGATCCTTAGTCATTGCCCAAATACTTGTTTTATTGACTTAAGCCTTTAGTATTGGTCTCCTCTTTGGTGCTTGGTCGTTATATGTTTACCAATTTAGCTCTGTTTTACTCCGTTTAGGCAAGGTTAGTGCTCCTCTCCTACCAAGGATACCAAACCTCATAGAAAATGCATAATAGGAAGCTAAAGACAAGAAACAACCCTAATACACACTAAAAAAGCATAGGAACTAGGCTAGTTAGGGGACTAAATGTGCGTAAATATGAGTCACATCATCGATCTTTATCTAAAGATCCCTTGGAGGCACTCTTGCTATTGGAATCATTTGCAGGTGATGATGAAATTGGAAATGAGGAGATTGATGTTTTGGAGCATGAATTGGATGGAGAAGAGCTATCATTGGAGGAAAGCTCACACTTTATAGGTTTGGTTGCTATACCTCAAGACCTTGATGTACAAAAACCCGAACTTAAGCCCCTCCCCTCCAATTTGAGGTATGCTTTTCTAGATGATGAGGAGATGTGTCCGGTAATTGTTAGTGCTAAATTGAATGCGAGTCAATTGTCTAAATTGCTTCATGTCTTGAGATCTCACAAGAAAGCCATTGGATACAAACTTGATGATTTAAAGGGCATAAACCTCGAATTTTGCATGCATAGAATCAATCTTGAGGAAGATCATAAACCATGTGTCCAAGGTCAAAGACAACTAAATCCTAACATGCAAGAAGTGGTCAAAATGGAAGTGCTTAAATTGTTGGATGCGGGAATTATTTATGCAATTTCCGATTCTAAATGGGTGAGTCCGGTCCAAGTGGTTCCTAAAAAAGGAAGAACCACCGTAGTAAAAAATGATAAAAATGAATTAATTCCAAATAGAATTATGACGGGTTGGAGAATGTGTATTGACTATAGGAGGCTAAATCTAGCCACCAAGAAAGACCACTACCCATTGCCTTTTATTGACCAAATGTTGGAGCGGTTGGCATGTCACAAGTATTTTTGATATCTAGATGGTTATTCCGAGTTCTTTCAAATACCCATTCACCCGGATGACCAAGAGTAGACCACGTTTACATGTACCTATGGTAACTTTGCTTACCGTAGAAAACCTTTCGGTCTTTGTAATGCCCTCGCCACTTTCCAACGTTGCATGATAAGCATCTTTTCCGACTTTATCGAGTCTATCATAGAGGTGTTTATGGATGATTTTAGTGTCTATGGTTCTTCTTTTGATGCATGTTTAGCTAACTTGTCTAAAGTGTTGAAGCGTTGTGAAGAGGTTGACTTGGTGTTGAATTGGGAAAAGTGCCACTTCATGGTGAATGAAGGAGTGGTGCTTGGTCATATTGTCTCGGAAAGAGGAATTGAAGTGGACTGTGCTAAGGTCCAAATTATTGAGCAACTACCCCCACCGGTAAATGTGAAGAGTGTAAGGAGTTTCTTAGGCCATGCGGTATTCTACCGCCGTTTTATTGAAGACTTTTCTAAGATTGCAAAACCCCTTATAGAGCTTCTTTTAAAAGATACTCCCTTTGTGTTTACTAATGATTGTCTTGAGTCTTTTAATAGGATCAAGAAGGCTTTGATTTCCGCACCTATCATCCAATCACCGGATTGGAACTTGCCATTCAAGCTCATGTGTGAAGCAAGTGACTATGCGGTAGATGCCGTGCTAGGACAAAGAAAGGGCAAGGTTCTCCATGCTATTTACTAGGCTAGCAAAACCTTAGATGCGGCTCAAATCAACTACGCCACCACGGAGAAAGAGTTACTTGCCATTGTCTATGCCTTAGACAAATTTCGCTCTTACTTGATCGGTTCAAAAGTCATTGTTCATACCGATCATGCCGCACTAAAGCACCTCCTAGCCAAACAGGAAACTAAGCCAAGGTTGATACGGTGGATCTTTCTCTTGCAAGAATTTGATCTTGAGATTAAAGACAAGAATGGGGCCGAAAATGTTGTTGCCGACCACCTATCCCGTTTGAAGTTCAATGATGGAGGTATTGAGTTACCTATCGATGATTCCTTCGCCGATGATGTTTTGATGATGTTGGAAGCCAATAATCCTTGGTATGCCGACATAGCCAACTATCTAGTTGGAAGAGAGTTGCCACCTAACCTTTCATATCAACAAAGGAAGAAGTTCTTACATGATGCCAAGTTATTCCTATGGGACGATCCAAATTTGTTCAAACATTGCTCCGACGGGCTATTCCGGAGATGTATCCCACATTGGGATGTGAAAGGGGTGCTAGAAGGATGCCATTATTCTCCTTATGGTGGTCATCATGGACCATCCAAGACCATTGCAAAGGTGTTGCAATCCGGCTTCTATTGGCCAACTATGTTCCAAGATGCTAAAAATTTCGTGATGGCTTGCGATACTTGCCAAAGGACAGGTTCTATATCAAGGAGGCACGAGATGCCTTTAAATTGTATCTTGGAAATGGAGGTATTCGATGTTTGGGGAATTGATTATCAAGGACCGTTTCCTTCATAAAAAGGGAATCGGTATATATTGATTGCCCTTGATTATGTCTCTAAATGGGTAGAGGCAATTGCTACTCCAACAAACGATGCCCGTGCCGTGATCAACTTATTCAAGAAGATCATATTTCTAAGGTTTGGTGTTCCAAGAGCGGTCATTAGTGATCGTGGTGTTGGGAAATGTGTCCTCAACAATAGTGCGATCATATGATTTAAATATCATTATTAAATCTCATTTTAAAGAATACAATTGGGAAGTATTTATCTTTGTCAATTTGGTCAACATATATCGGTAATGATTGGCTGACTAGAGTTTGACATTACTGTCGTGTGATGGTGGTGATCAGTTGACCCCCTAGGTCATACCTATAGGGCAACACTCTTAATTGATCATTTAATTAATCGTATAGTGTTACGAGTTAATTAAATTACTTGAAAATTGACGGACGATTTTGAAAGTAAAATTTACGTATCAAATTGAAATGTGATTAAATGAGATACGGTCTAAGTAATTGAATTGTATCATTACTCGGATGAAATTATTGTTTAAAGAAACAATTGGATTTGAATGAATTATTATAAATATGATTTATAAATTGGTAAAATATTTTGGCACAAGTAATTATAAATTACTAAGTCGATTTTGTATATGACGTATTTTATTAATACGTTGATTTTTAATATGTTAAAAATACATAACAAATTTATGTTACATATGACATGTGACATAAGACAAAATTGACAAAAAAAATAAAATGGATACCATATTATCCAATGTGCCGAAAATTGGAGGAGACTTAAGCTAAATATTGTGTTTGTATTATAAGTGGAAAACATAATAATTATATGCTTTAGTAGCCATGCAACCCTAGTTTGCATTTTGAAGGCAAACAAGGGCATGCATTGGGTCTTTTTCTTCCCCTCTTCTTTCCTCTTACACGGTTGACAAAAAAGAAAAGGCAAAGGGTTTTGTCTTTAAATTTTTGCCATATACACTACATGCAATAGTGTAAAATAATTCATTCATTCCAACTTCTAAAAAGATTAAGTTTTAGAAAGAGAAAAATCCTCCATAATTCCTCTCCTCTAACCGGTTTTAGAGAGACCAAATACCAAATTATTTTGGGTCATTTTTCACAAGATTAATATTGTACTAGCTCATATAATATTAATTAGATTTAGAGTTAGCTTTGGGTATTATTCCTAAGGATAGATCCTATACTTGGATCTTGTTTCTTCCATTAAAGGAAAGCTCAAGAACAAAAGAAAAGGAGATTTCTTTTGTGCCCATAAAACCG
This sequence comes from Silene latifolia, assembly GCF_048544455.1. Classification (NCBI taxonomy): domain Eukaryota; kingdom Viridiplantae; phylum Streptophyta; class Magnoliopsida; order Caryophyllales; family Caryophyllaceae; genus Silene; species Silene latifolia. The sequence goes on along the minus strand of NC_133527.1, from coordinate 90,194,850 downwards.
AAATACCCATTGTAAGAATAATGTTTCTTTCTCATTTCTTTTATTAGTTTGCATGCATAAGTTCCACCTTTAATTTTATGACAAATTAATTTAAACATATATGAGTATGTTAGTATGTATATAGATCTATATTTCCTTCAATCGGTATCAAGAGCCACGGTTGTTTGCATGCAAATCGGTTAAAAGTTTTTCCGAGTTATAAGAATAACAAATAAAACTTGTAAAATTTGTGTTATTATGAGATATCACGAAATTAATCCATGCATGTTAATATTTCTGGTCCTAAAATATTTTAGGATATTTTGGTTAATTTTACGGATTTTTATTGTTCATATTATACTTTAATGGCATTTAAATATGATTTTATGAGTAAAAATGTCATTTTCGTTCTAAAATTAGTTATACTTCGAATTTTCCATTGATTTTTGGATATGTTGTCACATATATTATTTTGAGATAACCTGTAAATTTTCATAATTTTTGGACTTGTTATGCTCGAAAAATGGATTTTTCATTATTAAATTCGGATTTAGGTAAAAAATAGGTTAATATGAGTTAAATTTCGAATCTGGTCATAGAAAATTAATATGTTGTCACATGCAATTTTACAAGATGTGTGTAAAATAATTGGCTATAAAGAAGTCTTTTTGCATGATTTATGGATTTTTGAAGAAAAATAGCATAAATAGTGACATTATTAGTGAAAAATTAATAAAACATAATCTATGACTTAGGAAAAACGTCTAATGTTGCATTTTATTATCTTTTTCAGATCTAAAATTGAAAAGTTAATGAAAATAATTTTTCCATGTTTTTATGATTATTTTATTAAAAATCGATAAATTGCAACATTGTTTTTCCCGAAAAAAATTTCGAAATTTTTAACCTAAGATTTTGAACATTATGAGTGTCATGGTATTTTTCCAGAATGTTCATAAATTTAAATTTCAAATTTCAAAATTATTTGAAATTTTGTGATTTATTTGAAGTTTATAGCTTATTTTTGTAATTTTTGGTCCATTTATGAACAATTTTATAAAATATGGGTTAATTATGGCCAAATTATTAGTGAAGACTAAATTTTGAGTCCTAAGAGGTTAGGGTAATTAACTTATGCATAAATATGAGTTTATGTATTTTTGTGATTATAAAAATGTTGAAATCACGCGAATCCGTAAAAACCAAGTAATATACGATATTGGCTAATTAAAGGCGATTTAGCATAAAATTGAGCATGTTCATACATATTATAATGCTGCATTTTCTTTATGATTGTCATAATTTTAATTTATGTAATTTTGAATTATGTAATTTTACTTAGTATGGCCTTAGATTTTAATTGGTATTTACCGAAATGTATGGGAATATCGATTCGGTTGTAATTTTTATTGTGATCTCGTATCACCGTTTTGTAATTTAATAGATTTATTTTATTTTAGTTACAAATGTATAATAGGAAATTATGTAATTTATTATGTAATTTTATTCATTCCGGAGTTCCCAAAGACGGATTTCTTCAAGAATGGCGATACATAAAGACGGTGTTACCTCGAAATGCGTGCCACAACCGAAGTTCAAGGGACCAATGGAGTTGGTTTCCGAATATGTAATAGTTAAATAGTTTTTCTTTTTTAGGAAAGGCCATACTAGGATTTATTTATCTTTATGCTTGCATTTTATTTTATGTCACATGCATCGCTAAATCGCCATAACTAAAACATGCATCCTTATTTTATCGAGTTTATCGACCGTGTCAATTAGAATTATCGTAGTTCACCGCTTTAGTTCAATTAAAACGTGATAGATAATAAATTGACATGACCTCTCGCTAAAACAAACAATTGAGACATAGCCTTACCAAATAGTAGAAACCATGAAAACCTATTTCGCGAGGGAGTGCACTCGGCCCTACCGGGGTACAAACCTTGTTACGTAGGGGAAGTGGGTGATGAGTGTTAATTCACCGAGTTCATGTTAATGAGGGTTTCATCGGCCATACCGTGCCCAAGTTGATGTGGACTTGGATCATGGACACATTTATTCGAAATTTGGATTGAGCTCAACGGAAGTATTCGCGACCGTAGTTGCATGTGTTCCGGGCTATAGATAAATATTAGAGTAATTTTATCGACCAAGAGTTCTAAAAGTAGAATCGATTAAAACGTTAATCCACCGAGTTATATTGATAAGGGTTTCATCGGCCATACCGTGCCTAAGTCGATATGAATTTGGGTCTTGGAATCATTTATTATAGTTGGGTAGAGGTCACTATATAAATGTTCATATCTTGTTAATTTGCAAGTATGATTTAAAAAGACAAATGTTAATATTTCCTTTTCCTCCAAATTTGTAGTTCCTTACAATGAATCCAACAAATGCTACCACACCGATAACTATTGAGTCATATCACAATGTTCTTGACGACATATGCTCCAACAATGATTTCGATACTACTAGAGAACTTCATTTCGGGATAGGTTCGGAGGGAAGCCTTAACTTCATCACCTCTTCTAAACCACCCACTACTACTAGACCTCGTGTGAGTTCGTCTCAGGAAGACTACCTCATGCAATCTATAGGGTCTTTGTCTCTGGAAGATAAAGATGCCAAAGCTAGTGGGAGCTCTAGCAATCAAGTTCTTGCTTCAAAGGGCAAGAGGTTCAAGAAGAAAGGAAAGAAAATCAAAAACTTCAAGCAAGTTAATGATGAGTGCCATTATTGCTATGGCATGGGACATTGGCTTAGGAATTGTCCCGTGTATTTGCAAAATATAAGGGAAGGACTCATTACTCCAAAAGGTACAATTCCTAAAGAAATTTATGTTATTGATATAAATTATACTTCCACTACAACATGGGTACTAGATACCGGTTGTGGTTCTCACCTTTGTAATCATTTACAGGGTTTAAGAGATGTGGAGAGGCTTAGCAAGGGAGACGTGGATCTACGCCTTGGAAATGGAGCTCGGGTAGCGGCCGAATCCAAGGGAACTTATGTTTTAGCTTTGCCAAATGGATTTGAGTTGTATTTGCATAATTGTTTTTATGTGCCTACACTCTCTAAAAACATTATTTCAATCGCCATGCTAGACATGGACGGTTTTTGTTTTGTCATTAAGAACAATCGTTGTACTATTTCTAGGAACGACTTGGTTATAGGCCAAGCTTCCTCTATCAATGGCATTTACATTTTAGAGACCTCAAATCCGACTAATGATATTTATAACATTCAATCAAAGAAACTCAAAACAAGTAACCCAAGTGAAGCGTTCATTTGGCATTGTCGATTAGGTCACATAAACGAGAATCGCATCAAAAGATTAATTTCAACTAATGTGATTACACCATTTGATTATCAATCATTTGGTACATGCGAATATTGCCTACTTGGCAAAATGACTCGTAATCCTTTTAGTGGTAAAGGGACACGAGCTAGTGAACTATTGGGACTCATACACACCGATGTATGTGGACCAATGAGTATCACCGCTCGTGGTAATTATGACTACTTTATAACCTTCACCGACGACTTAAGTAGACATGGGTATGTCTATTTAATGAAACATAAGAGTGAAGCGTTTGAGAAATTCAAGGAATTTCAAAACAAAGTAGAGAACCAATTGAACAAAATGGTAAAAGCACTACTTTCCGATCGTGGTGGTGAATACCTTAGCCTTGAATTTGATTCACACTTGAAAGGTTGTGGTATTATATCACAACTTTCTCCACCCGGAACACCACAACTCAATGGTGTTGCCGAAAGGAGGAATCGAACCCTACTTGATATGGTTCGATCCATGATGAGTCAAACCGAGTTACCGAACTCGTTTTGGGGATTTGCGATTCAAACCGCAATTAGATCTTTGAACAATAGTCCCACTAAATCCAGCGAAAAGACTCCATATGAGATGTGGACGGGAAAGGTTCCCAATATATCCTATATGAGGATTTGGGGATGTGATGCTTACGTCAAGACTAAAGCCGACAATAAGCTTGCCCCAAGATCCGAAAAATGCACCTTTGTAGGTTACCCCTCGCATTGTCGAGGATACTACTTCTACAAACCTCAAGAAAACAAAGTGTTTGTGTCTAGCGAGGCTGTCTTCTTAGAAAGTCAATTTATTTCTAAGAGACAGAGTGGGAGAAATTTTGAACTTGACGAAGTCCAAGAGCCACAAACCGAGGAAGAGACGCAAGAAGATGTTCCTTCGTCGTCTAACGCGGTTGTACCTCCTCCACTAAGAAGGACGGGCCGAGTAATTCGCCATCCCGATCGATATGTGGGACTTATCGAGGAAGATGGAACACTCGATGTATTGCTTATGGAAAGTGACGAGCCCGCCACCTACAAGGCCGCAATCTCTAGTCCAAATTCCTCCTTATGGCTTGAAGCCATGAAGTCCGAAATGGATTCTATGCATGAAAACCAAGTTTGGGACTTGGTAGATTTGCCTAAAGGGGCAAGACCCCTCCAATGCAAATGGATATTCAAAGTCAAGAATGGCATAGAAGGACATGACGATGTCTACAAAGCTAGGCTAGTGGCAAAATGATTTACCCAAGTCCAAGGTCTCCATTATGATGAGACCTTCGCCCCCGTAGCCATGCTAATATCCATACGGATTTTGTTAGCGATTGCCGCATTTCATGACTATGAAATTTGGCAAATGGATGTCAAAACCGCTTTTCTAAATGGGCATTTAGAAGAGGAGGTGTACATGATACAACCCGAAGGTTTTGTTGATTCTAAAAATCCTAACAAAGTGTGCAAGCTTAAGAGATCTATTTATGGTCTTAAGCAAGCATCTAGAAGTTGGAATCATCGATTCAATCATGTTATAAAGGAAAATGGTTTCACTCGAAGTGTTGAGGAACCATGTTTATACATGAAATTCAGTGGGAGCAATATTGTGTTCCTAATCTTGTATGTCGATGACATACTACTCATTGGAAATGATATTCCAATGTTGTCTTCTGTTAAGAAGTGGTTAGGTAACCACTTCCAAATGAAGAATTTAGGAGAGGCACAACGCATATTAGGTATCCGGATCTATAGAGATAGATCCAAGAGGATATTGGCACTAAGTCAAGAGTCTTATGTTGATAAGATTCTTCGACGGTTCAGCATGGACAAATCCAAAAGGGGTTTGGTACCTATGGTAACCGGGACGATATTGAGCAAGACTCAATGTCCCTCCGAACCCCATGATGTTTAACGCATGAAGTTGATCCCTTATGCTTCCGCTGTTGGATCAATCATGTATGCCATGATATGCACACGTCCTGATGTCTCGTATGCCTTGAGCATGACGAGTAGATATCAAGGAAATCCAGGTGAGAGTCACTGGATTGCTGTCAAGAACATCCTTAAGTACTTGAGAAGAACTAAGCATTCTATCCTTGTGTTTGGAGGAGACACTGAGTTGCGTATTAATGGATTCACGGACTTAAGTTTTCAAACAGATAGAGATGACTTGAAATCACAAGCTGGTTTCGTGTTTATGCTCAATGGTGGTGCCGTAAGCTGGAGAAGCTTCAAGGAAGCTGTAACCGCGGATTCTACAACGGAGGTGAGTACATTGCAAAGATCGGAAGCTCGCTAAGGAAGCTGTTTGGACCAGGCAATTCACGGAAGGTCTAAAAGTAGTACCTACCGCCAATGATCCCATCACTCTCTATTGTGATAATAGTGGGACGATCTTCCAAGCTAAGGAGCCGAAGTCTAGTAATAGATCTAGACATGTACTTAGAAAATATCATGTAATAAGAGATTTCATTGAAAGAAAGGAAATTGCGATTTGTAAGGTTGGGACGGATGACAACATAGCCGATCCGCTCACCTAGCTTTTATCGCAGGCTAAACATGATGGACATGTTACGTCCATGGGACTTAAACGTGTACCAAGTTTTTGTTAGATTATGAAATGAAATAAAAGTGTTGTTTTTGTTCATGTTCATAATCACATTTGTCTTTTATCTTTAATTTATACATTGTTACATCCAAACGGGTTGTAGAGACAATTGAACCCCGTTAAAGTGAACACGGATTAACATAGTATTTGCCCATAGTCACTTGTATGAGGTGACGTCTCGAAGTGACTAGAATGTGAGGCGATTGATGGCAAGTTCAAGTGCCATAGAGTCATGTGAGATGACTAGTCGATCACATAGGCAGACTGTTAGGAACATTTTGTCGGGCCTTATGACCGCTTATAGAGTTCTGGCAAATTTATATAGCCTGGTCGTGGCGAGAGCTACTATAGTATTCAAATGAGTCGATTCTTTTGACTAAAGACTATTCGCCTAAGATGGCACAGTTTCAGATTAACTTTGATTTGTGTTACTACGACCTTCGTAAATGGGGTCAAATGGGCATATTTTGGGTTATGATGGTTTTGGCTAGTCGAAGGGAATGAGTGCGATAGGAATTGTCCACCCCTAGTCAGGGTTATAACAATATCTCAGGGCCACTCGAGGAGTAATGAACTGGAAATGCGTGGCCACGCTCGGAAAATATCTATGATAGATAAGTCCGGTCAATCAGTTATTCTCCAGATCGAGGAAACCAGTCTCGATATGATCACTTGCAAGTACGACCTGAAAGACACCTTGCATTGAGTGGGAGATAGTAATAGGACAAGAGAATTGGTGACGCACACTTGTCGAGGACAAGTGGGAGATTGTTGGGAAATGTGTCCGCAACAATAGTGCGATCATATGATTTAAATATCATTATTAAATCTCATTTTAAAGAATACAATTGGGAAGTATTTTTACTGTCAACTGGTCAACATATATCGGTAATGATTGGCTGACTAGAGTTTGACATTACTGTCGTGTGATGGTGGTGATCAGTTGACCCCCTAGGTCATACCTATAGGGCAACACTCTTAATTGATCATTTAATTAATCGTATAGTGTTACGAGTTAATTAAATTACTTGAAAATTGACGGACGATTTTGAAAGTAAAATTTACGTATCAAATTGAAATGTGATTAAATGAGATACGGTCTAAGTAATTGAATTGTATCATTACTTGGATGAAATTATTGTTTAAAGAAACAATTGGATTTGAATGAATTATTATAAATATGATTTATAAATTGGTAAAATATTTTGGCACAAGTAATTATGAATTACTAAGTCGATTTTGTATATGACGTATTTTATTAATACGTTGATTTTTAATATGTTAAAAATACATAACAAATTTATGTTACATATGACATGTGACATAAGACAAAATTGACAAAAAAAATAAAATGGATACCATATTATCCAATGTGCCGAAAATTGGAGGAGACTTAAGCTAAATATTGTGTTTGTATTATAAGTGGAAAACATAATAATTATATGCTTTAGTAGCCATGCAACCCTAATTTGCATTGTGAAGGCAAACAAGGGCATGCATTGGGTCTTTTTCTTCCCCTCTTCTTTCCTCTTACACGGTTGACAAAAAAGAAAAGGCAAAGGGTTTTGTCTTTTAATTTTTGCCATATACACTACATGCAATAGTGTAAAATAATTCATTCATTCCAACTTCTAAAAATATTAAGTTTTAGAAAGAGAAAAATCCTCCATAATTCCTCTCCTCTAACCGGTTTTAGAGAGACCAAATACCAAATTATTTTGGGTCATTTTTCACAAGATTAATATTGTAATAGCTCATATAATATTAATTAGATTAAGAGTTAGCTTTGGGTATTATTCCTAAGGAGAGATCCTATACTTGGATCTTGTTTCTTCCATTAAAGGAAAGCTCAAGAACAAAAGAAAAGGAAATTTCTTTTGTACCCATAAAACCGAAATACCCATTGTAAGAATAATGTTTCTTTCTCATTTCTTTTATTAGTTTGCATGCATAAGTTCCACCTTTAATTTTATGACAAATTAATTTAAACATATATGAGTATGTTAGTATGTATATGGTTCTACATTTCCTTCACGTGGTACTCATTTTGGTGAGAAACAACTTGATGCCTTATTCGAAAAATATGAAGTCTGTCATAGAAGAGGCTTGGCTTACCATCCACAAACTAGTGGCAAAGTGGAGGTTTCTAACCGTGAGCTCAAGTCCATACTTGAGAAAGTTGTTGCCAAGTCACGAAAGGATTGGAGTATGAAGCTCGATGATACCTTGTAGGCCTACCATACCGCATATAAGACACCTATTGGTACCTCACCATATAGGTTGGTCTATGGAAAGGCGTGCAATCTCCCCGTTGAGATGCAACAAAAATCTTATTGGGCGGTTTTGGACGTGCGCCCACCTGCGTATGCCCAGCAGATATGTGGACAATGGCAGCGGTCTTTTGAAAGCCATGCTCGACGGTGTAAAAATGCTTTCGACCGGATCGTTTTAGATCGGTCGGTTTCATCTCGGTAAGGGTCTCGAAACGATTAGAGATGTTCGGAGTCGCAACCAAGCATTTGTGGGATGCTTGGAACCCGTTCGAATCCACTTTATACCTCGGTCAAACGAAGCATAAAGTAGTGTTTGACATAGGTACTAAAGATAAGGAATCGTCCCTCATTAGCATCCTATCTATAGAATGACTCTTGTACGCCCTGGATAAGGTCGTCCACTATCCAAAGTTTCTGAGTAAGAGGTGAAGGTACTTATTGGGAAGCCCTTTAATCAGACACCTAATCCCGCCAGCGGTAGCGGCCTTACTGATCGATCTTGGTTGGTTGAATGCAAAAGTTGATAAAACGGTTTAAATACATGAATGCGCATCCAATAATTCAAACCTAACATGTGAGAGCTTTCTAAGTCAGTTGATTTAATCCAAATATCAAGTCTAAGATGTCGATTTGGATTTATGGTTGATTTGCATGCAAGACGGAAATTAAGCATCCATTTACCGTATTAAGTTTATGGTGCATAACGGGATCCATTTGTCTTAGTAAGGCGTTTTGCAAATATGATTTTTGAATGAGCAAATTAGTCATCTGATCCGTCCTATATCCGGGTTAACCAGAGTCGGGGTCATCCTAGACTAATGCTGGAAGGGGAACAGACCCTGCACCTGGCAGCCAGATGAGGCGCGAGCCTATTGGCGATGTAAGGGGGTCTCCCCTGGTTTAAAAATAGAAAAGAAACGGCCTGTTTAGGCGCGGGTCAGTCAACGGTTTAAGACGCATTCTGACCATTTAAAAAACGTTTGTAAAATGTATTGAAAATGGGTATTTGAACCCGTCTTGGTTTAAAAGAGTCGTTTAGACCGTATTTGTTAATTTGACGAACGAGACTCGACTAATCATCATTATTTTGATGATATTCGGTGTCAGGTTCGACTTGAAAAGCTTGACATGAATAGTTTTCAAAATAATTATGAACTAATTGTTTTAAGTTCATTTGAATATAATTAGTCAATACACATCATCGTACTCGGGTTAAAATCCTACATGGTATGTAGAACCAAGGATGACTTTGTGTTGGTGACTAATACATTTATTTTGAAAATGTAAAGAAACGATGAAAGGCTTTAAAATACCTTCCAAAATGTAAAGAAATGAAATAAAATGTTTTAAAATACCTTTTAAATGTAATTAACCAAATATTATCACCGAAACACGGATTAAACCATCATGGTATTAAGAACCAAGGGTGAAAAATGTTTTATGGTTAAAAACTTGTAAAAATAAGTAAAATGGGTTTGAAAATACTTGAAATGGTAAAAACCGATTACAAATATGAAAATGAAAAATAGAGGAAAAGAAGAGACCAAACACGGATTGGACTTAAGGCTGGGCAGGCTGCTTTAGGCGCGAGCCTGTATGCTACGTAAGTAGCCTCTGCCTCTACCAAAAAGTCCGGTTTTGGCTCATTCTTCCCATGTTTTGGACCATGTTATGCATGATTTAGCATGTTATAGTCATGAAACAAGTAAAGATATGATAAAAGAAGGATTTTTACACTCTCATACTTACATGCTTGGTTATGGCAAGAAACCGACGTAAGTGTATCAACTCGTTTGGTCAGAAAAGACTCGGTTTAAAACCGTTTTAGTAAGTAAAAAGAGTGTTTTATTAAGTTTAGTGATGGTGTAGTGGTCAAAATGGTCGATCAAGTGATTTAATGCACGATGACGGTACCAAACAATGTGTAAGGCTTGTATTTACGATCGGTAGGTCGTAAATACGCGTCGAATTGTGACTTAGGAAGTCGAGTCGAGAATTTTAAGGGAGAAAAGAGGGGGCGGACACTCGCGTAAGTTCTCAAATGGGGGCATTTGAGGGGTATTTATAGGAGAGTGAGTGGTTGTGTGAGTTTTGAGCGACGTGGCCACCTGGGCTCCTCAAAGAGGTGCGAGCCACGTCGCGGGTCTTCGAGGTGTCTTGTCGCTTTCACACAAATGCAATCATGATTTGTTCTATCCTAGGATTTGTATGCAGGTGTTTGGTACTTGACCATACATGAATCCGGGAAATCTTAAAATGGAAGCATTTGAATGGTTTGTTTTTTGTATTTGACTCGGTTTGACTCGTTGTTGGAGTCGGGATTTAAAATTTGAGTCGGTTTTTGGTCTGGTGTCGATTTTGACTCTAGTTACTGTCATTGCGACCCCGTCGTCATGCATTAAACACTCCAGGTACTTTTGAAAAGTTTTGAAATGTTTTATTTTTGAAATCATTTTAAGTTTTCCAACGTAAAGTTCTACACAAACTATCGATCAAACTTCGCGATTCCAAAGCATGTTATAGTCCGATAATCATCGGGTGTTTGTTGGAGTCTCAGCAGATACTGGGTATCTACAGAGCCCCCACTTTGACTGAGGCTTGGACAAGACGAAAGTCAAAGTAGAGCCCCCAGGTCAATCGAAGATTACAACCTGGAGACCCAAGCGACGTATTGGTGGCTCGAAAGGATTCGAGCCAAGGACCTACCGCCGGGAAGGGCGACGCCAAGGCGACTCAAGGGTACGAGCCAAGAACCTGTCGTGGGGAACATTTTAGAGTCTGTCGACTGTCCGTGCGGGTCGTTTAAAGTCCGTTAGACTACGTACAAAGGCTTGTGAACCACAAGAAGGAGTCATACCTGAGGCATCTTCGGATATGTCATTGCGTGTTTGCGAACAAATGCTCACCAGCTGTGGTGCGTACATGAGGAGGTCTCGCCAGCCACGGCGCCTAGTAAAGCTCGCCAGACATGGGGCATATATGAGGAGGTCTCGCCAGCTGTGGCGCGTTGTAAGGCTCGCCAGCCATGGGGCGTATATAAGGAAGGCTCGCCAGCCGCGATGCATTGTAAGGCTCGCCAACCATGGGGCGTATATGAGGAGGGCTCGCCAGCCGCGATGCATTGTAAGGCTCGTGATGCGTGTCTAAAATATGATGTTTCACACTTTATTCTACACGCATTTCAGAGCTCAAATGTGCAATATATGCCATTATTTCCCTATTTTCCTCTACTTTCGTGTTTTTGTCTATTATTGCAGAAATATGAAGAATTGAGCGGAAATGGGCCGAATCCGTCCCTAAGTAATTAACATTGCATTTGACATGAAGTATTGACTCGAGGAATGAGCTTGGTGCGCGTTTCAAGGCCTAAAAGATAGCAAAAGCAAGGGTGCGTACGAGTTTAACAAGCGAAGAAGTGCTTCTCGACATTGCAGGCTGCTAAAATGGCTATATCTCGAGTTCTAGAGCAGATAATCGAGTGATTCTAATTGGAGGTGAAAGCTTATCTTCTTAGCTTTCCAACTCCATGTAGAACGCCTGATTTGACCAAGTAACGAAGAAATGGCAGCTGTTTTAAGATCGGTGCGCGCTGCAGAAATCGTCAGAATGCAATTCTGTACAGCACCCTTGGTCGATCGACTGATGACCTTGGTCGATCGACTGGAGCACGATTATCGAAGCTACTGTACAGCGGAGGTTGGTCGATCGACTGACTGTGTGGTCTATCGATTGCTATTTTAATCGACGCACATTAAAGACGAGATTAGAAGCCCAATTGTAATTAGGTTTTCGAGTAGGGTTTTACGTGACTCTCTTATTTAAACGTAACCCCTGCCTACCTTTTAATTATCATTCATTAGCTTAGAATATACAGTTCCTATTATACATTCATTATTCGTAGTTTAGAATAAAGCTCGCATCTTATTTACTTTCGGATTCATCTTGTTCCCTTGCCTCGGTAATTCTACTCTTTAATTCCAGTATTGTTTTTATTCGTTTCAGTAGTATTAATTCTTGCTAGATAGAATCCCAAAGCCAATTTAACGTTTCATGTTTATTGTTTGTTTAGTTATTTTAATTATGAAATCATTTGCTTATTTCGTCAATTCTACTGTTGTTGTTATCACCGTTATGTCTAGCTAAATCAACCCCGCTAAGATGTAGGGGATCTATGGCGTAGATGGCATTAGAATAGGTAACCCCGCATTAGGGCTTGGTCGATCGACTGGCTTAACTAGTCGACCGACTGAGCCGATTGGTCGATCGACTGGGGGGTAGCTGGTCGATCCCGACCGACTTCAGCGTCTGGTTTTGCTTTGTTTGTTTCGTTAAGTGCTTTACCTTTCAATGAGACCGAGAGGAGATTTGATAGATGCTTAAACTTGACCATCCCGTAGATCGAGAGATAGGAATGGACAATAATTAACGAACTAAAACGACTAAATTGCTAAGATCGAGAGATAACGTGATTTAGTTTGCATTAGGAATCATTAATCAAGAACGAGAGTTAGTATTAATGAGACTTAGGGATTAGTAGCATAGGCCGAGAGGTAGCTACTATTTAACATGGACCGAGAGGACTTGTTTTCCCCATCCTTCGCGACCGTATTTCGAGACTTACCTAGACTTATGTGCCATCGTTTGTAGTGAACCGACCGTCTTAGCATTTCTTTTATCATTGTTTACCGTCCTTATTTACTTTTACTTGTTTATTTTATGTTATTAGATTTAGTTATAATTTTCATCAAAACCCCCACAACTGTTACTCTTAGACTAAAATTAGGAACAACTATTATCTCCCTACCTCCCTGCGGATCGACCCTTACTACCGCTTGCTAGTAGTAGTTTGGAATTATAAATTTTATTTTTGGTACTCACTTCGACAGGTATCAAATTTTGGCGCCGTTGCCGGGGAGGCAGCGCTAGTTTTAGTTGTTCTTTATTTTAGTCTGTTTTTCGCCTCAAGGGAAGACTGAGTACCTTGAGGCAGTTCTTACCTTCTTCTTTAGTGTTGTTTATTTGCAAAGACTTGAGAAGGATCCACACATGTTCCATTCTCGGGAGCGGCGGGTTCCATTTTGTGGGAGATGCGGCGGATCGGGACACACATCTGAGGCATGCAGGCATCCTAAGGAGAAGATGTTTGCTTTTCATCAACTTCAGCTCGACAATTCATATAATTGCGCTCCTAGTTCACCGCATCAACCATATGAGCCTCCTTATGAAGCCCCACCACCATCCACTCCGTCACAGCAAGAATTAAAAAACGAAGTTGCAGAGTTGACGAGTCTAGTGCAGCTGCTTATGGTGGAGGTACAGAAAAGCAATGCGGCGAATCAGGTCTTAATCACGAAGCTGATATCTCATATTGCAACATTGGATCAAAATGCAGCTGAGATACCGAGTCAATTTCACTCTCTAAATCAGCGTATTGAGACCGTACATGCAATGACGCTGAGGAGCGGGTCTGCTCTCGATAGACCCGAGAAAGCTGCTGAAAAAGGGAAGAAGAAAAAGGACGAGAAAAAGGCGACCAGCAGTGATCACGGTCGATCGACCACTTCACCCGGTCGATCGACCAGTCCGCGACATACAGCAGCTACTGTTCCGGTAGAAGTCAGTCGATCGACTGACATGCATGGTCGATCGACTGACGACGTTGCTGAAAGTGATTCTTTTCGTCCTCCAATGCCAGACAATTTGAGGGATCACTTGTTTCGGGGAACGACAACTCCGAACATATTAAGGCAAGACCCGAGTCTTGATGGGTGATCCGGTTCGAAATATGACCCGATGACGATTAATGGTTCATTTTTAAGACGGTCTGAAGAAGGGTCAAGCTACAACAAAGAGAAAGTGGTGGATCTTGCCTAAGTCCACCGATCCGGTGTGAGAGACCTAGAGGAGAGGGCTAAGCTACTTCTGACAGCCCCATATCCAGAGAGGCTAGTACCAACGAAGGATGAGGTATATTTTGAAAAATTTAAAAATGTCATTCATGGTCTTAATGTGCAAGTACCTTTTCTTGAGTTGGTAAATCAAGTTCCCGCTTACATGAAATTCATGAAGCAGCTTTTAAATAAAAAGCGGAAACTTGAGAGGGTCGAGTCTGTTAATTTAACTGAAGAATCTAGCTCTTATTTGACTCACACTGCCCCACACAAGTTAGGCGGCCGGGTAGTTTTTCGGTCCTTTGTAATATTGGTACCTTCTCAATTGAGAAGGCATTATGTGATTTAGGGGCTAGTATTAGTGTCATGCCTTTGAGTCTTGCTAGGAGATTAGGATTGACTAGATTTGCGGTCACTAATATGACGGTGAAAATGGTGATCGTTGCGGTCCGGCCCGTAGGAGTCCTAGAGGATATTCTGTGCAAATAGGAAAATTCTTCTTCCCGATTGACTTTATTGTGTTGGACATACCCGAGGATACCCATATCCCTATCATTTTGGGTAGACCCTTTACGCACACTGCTCTTTGGTGCGATTATTGATGTTGGCTCAGGGACACTAACCTTTAAGGTGGGGAAGCAGTCCATTAGTTTTGCCCAGACTTATAGGAAGAAAGATGCTATGTGTCCTGTCACTTGTAATGCGATTTCTACTCGTAAGTCTTATGTTGTAATTACTGACACTCCTCCTTCATTACCTGTGCCTATTCCTGTTATGACACCTCCGCCCCAGATTGGGAGCAATATGGAGGACAATTCTCTTGTTTTAGATATTGCAGGAACCGGTTTGGGGAAGGAAGAATCGCTGATCGCTCCAGCTATGAAGGAGCCCATTGTTCAGAGAGGCGGTTTGGGATGTCTGAGCTATGCAACTGACGAGGAGCCAGATGAGGAGCCCAAGAAGGAGGAGCTAGTTAAAATTTCGGAGTCGGATCTTGAGTGTGAGGAGCTAGAAGATGATGGCCATGCTTGGGAAGATGCTAGAGATGACCCATTGAGCATCCCAGTCGGAGTAGAATGGAGTCCGCTTCACGAGATGAGCACTGCGGAAGCTACTTCATGTAGACGAAGCCTTGGTCGGAAATTTTCCGCAGTTTCCGTTGATTCGTTTCTTAGACCTTTTTAAGACTATTTTATTGCTTTTAGACTGTTTATCGTTTTTCGTGTGCGCGAGACTTCGCTCTTTAATTTGGTTTGCTTAGGATTTTTATAAACTTTAGATCACATTGTTACTTTGGGTTTTGCGCGATCTTGGGCGCATTATTATGTGCTTTTGCAGGTTGAAGACCATATTAGCTCAAGTTATTGGGCTAATTCGAAGAAAATCGAAGTTACAAGACATGTTTTTCGATCGATCGATCGACTGTGTGGTCGATCGATCGACCGAGCTGCGCATCTCGGGAGCTTACGGTCTGTTCACTTGATCGATCGATCGGGTGATGTGGTCGATCGACCACTGCATTTCTTTGTACCTATTTTCGATCACTCCCCTGCTGTGTTTGGTCGATTTGCGGAATTAAGGGAGTTTTCTACTCTACTTTATTTTCCGTCATATATCTGATTTCTTCCATTTTCTTAACCTTGCACATAATTACTGTCCCAATTTTGCTTTCTTCGTTTTACACGCGGTATCTTTTGTTTGTCTTTTCAGGTACTTATTGGTAGCACTGCTAGCTACTGAAACCTCCTAGCTCACGCTGGTTTGGGGAGGTTTCCTTTTGCTGCGCTTAAAGTCTTGTAAGTTTCCGAGTCTTTATTTCATGTCATATTTATTTATTTCGCAAATTCCCGTTTCTCTTTTCTTTCATTACATGATTTTGCACAATGGGGACATTGTGCGATTTGGTTTGGGGAAGGGTTTTGCGTTGCATTTCATTTGCTTGCATTCACGTTTACATTTCAGTTTGCATTGTTTATTTCGTTTCCTTTATATACACAAAATCCAAAAAAATCCAAAAAATTTCAAAATTTCAAAAAAATGCACGTTTATTTTAGCATTTAGGTTGAGTCGGAACAGTAGTATTTCCATGATGATTTAGCATTTGCATCTGTTTTTGCCTAAACCTTGCTAATTGACATGTTATTAGTAGAATCGTATATGCATATCTACGAGTTTTCGTTAAAATTATTTGCTGAACTTGAAACTTGACTTTGAAAATTGGCAACCTACTTATATTTTCTGAGGTTTAGAGCTTATAACTGGTGACATCTATGACCAGTTCATTTAGGAATGTGAGTAGTTACTCCTTATGAGACATGTTACATAAATGTGCATAAATATGAACTTAATCTGCTTAATACCTGTATGCATTCGGTTTGTGGTTTGTTGACACATGTGGTAGAGGTTTCCCTTTTCTTATTTTGCCCATGAAACCCCTCATAGCCAAATTTAGCCTTTTGTCCCTTAACTACATCCTATATTTAGCCTGCCTTTGTCAAGCTAGTAGTCTTAGTTTTTGGGAATATGTTTATTGCGGTTTGGTTATATGCTCTCATTGAGATGATTTTGGAAAAAGAATGAAGGAGGAAAAAGAATTGAGGAAGTTGAAAAAAAAAAGAAGAAAAAAATGATTCGAAAAAGAAAGAAAAGAAAAAAAGAAAAGAGTGCTGTAGAAGCTGGTCGATCGACTTCTCCCTATGGTCGATCGACTGCAGCCCGAGAAAAAGAAAGTTCGAAAAATCACATGTTGCAATTATTATGATTTGGTGATTTTCACTCCCATGTTATCATCTATATTCTTTGGGGAGTTGACTTTTACGGAAGTTGCGAGATTTGTGCTTGATAATTAGCACCCGGTTTTATTGTTGTTTTTGAGCAGGAAGTTGGATGTTGTCATATGGTTTTGTTTAGGTACTAGCTTGGCCGCCTATACCTCCACATTCCCATAATTGTTTTGCCTCTTCTTACCCATTACCTCACATATCCATATCTACCTTGGCATGTGTCATGGTCATTTGTTTGGTTGGAATGCGTATGTACGGTTGTAGAGATTACTTTCATATTAGATTGCAGGCATGTTTTCATAGGTCGTAGTTAGGTGAGAGTCTTCACAAAATTGCTTCCTTCTATCTTTACATATATTCACCTGTGCTTATTTGAGTGATTGAAGCGACCCGTGAGAGTCCAATTTGACAAGTCTCTATAGTTGATGGTTCAGCAGTTTTTAACGACTACATAACTCGTTTGCATGATTCGCATTACTAATTGATTGTTGGTTAATGAATTAAAATGGTTTAGGCTTGACAGTTTGCATTTCGCTCTGAGATTGAACTCGTTCCATTAGGTTTTAGGATCGAGTCTAGTTCTTGCTTGGGGACAAGCAAGGTTTGGTTTAGGGAGATTTGATGCGTGTCTAAAATATGATGTTTCACACTTTATTCTACACGCATTTCAGAGCTCAAATGTGCAATATATGCCATTATTTCCCTATTTTCCTCTACTTTCGTGTTTTTGTCTATTATTGCAGAAATATGAAGAATTGAGCGGAAATGGGCCGAATCCGTCCCTAAGTAATTAACATTGCATTTGACATGAAGTATTGACTCGAGGAATGAGCTTGGTGCGCGTTTCAAGGCCTAAAAGATAGCAAAAGCAAGGGTGCGTACGAGTTTAACAAGCGAAGAAGTGCTTCTCGACATTGCAGGCTGCTAAAATGGCTATATCTCGAGTTCTAGAGCAGATAATCGAGTGATTCCAATTGGAGGTGAAATCTTATCTTCTTAGCTTTCCAACGCCATGTAGAACGCCTGATTTGACCAAGTAACGAAGAAATGGCAGCTGTTTTAATATCGGTGCGCGCTGCAGAAATCGTCAGAATGCAATTCTGTACAGCACCCTTGGTCGATCGACTGATGACCTTGGTCGATCGACTGGAGCACGATTATCAGAAGCTACTGTACAGCGGAGGTTGGTCGATCGACTTACCTGTGTGGTCTATCGACTGCTATTTTAATCTGACGCACATTAAAGACGAGATTAGAAGCCCAATTGTAATTAGGTTTTCGAGTAGGGTTTTACGTGACTCTCTTATTTAAACGTAACCCCTGCCTACCTTTTAATTATCATTCATTAGCTTAGAATATACAGTTCATATTATACATTCATTATTCGTAGTTTAGAATAAAGCTCGCATCTTATTTACTTTCGGATTCATCTTGTTCCCTTGCCTCGGTAATTCTACTCTTTAATTCCAGTATTGTTTTTATTCGTTTCAGTAGTATTAATTCTTGCTAGATAGAATCCCAAAGCCAATTTAACGTTTCATGTTTATTGTTTGTTTAGTTATTTTAATTATTAAATCATTTGCTTATTTCGTCAATTCTACTGTTGTTGTTATCACCGTTATGTCTAGCTAAATCAACCCCGCTAAGATGTAGGGGGTTTGAGTTTTAACGTGGTCTTTGTGACGGGGTTAATACAAATTTATTGGGTGGACGGATTTTTACGTAATAATATACACGGGAGATAATTAATATAATTATAATCGAATAAATTAATATAATGAATTGAATAATGAATAAAAGTATAAATGAATTGAATTGAATTATAATATTTTGATTAGGTGATGGTTGTGAAGAATTATAATCGGATCGGATTGCATTAATTATTTGGATTGCTTTGAGCTGCTTAATTGGATTTGCTCGCCAGGTAGGAAACTACTTAATCTTGTCTTATTTCTGTTATTGCTAAAGATGGATTAAATGTATGAGGCGGTGGATAGGTGAAGGTTGTATTTAACTGTTTACGGCGATCTTTTATTATCTTTCTGAATTTTCTGCCTTATGTCATTATTATTGATTGTTGTTGGAGTTGGGAGATGAGTTTTGTGTATATCCGACGGTGTCCGAGGCGGGACTGTGTGTCAGTATATCAGGATCCGTGTCCGAGGCGGATTGTGTGTTCATTGATTTGTGAGTCTGGAGTATGACTGTGTGTCTTGAAGAGGAGTATGATTGTGTGTCTAGAAGTGGAGTATGATTTGTGTGTCTAGAAGTGGTGTGTGCGGTGGTGTGCGTGAACGGGATTGTGGTGGTAGAGTTTATTTGTGTACCAGTGATATTGCAGGTTGTTTTATTCTCGTTCATTGTTTAGTTTCCTACTCAACCATTGGTTGACGTGTTTGCTTCTGTGTCAAAATAAAATTGATGCCTGCTTTAATTGATGGCATCCCGTGGTGAACCATTTAATATTTCCGGTTAAATGGGGAGCAGATTTAAATAGCAGGTTTTGAGTTAGCTGGATATGGGGAGCTTGGGCGTGTGAGCTTTCGGTCCTGCAGGAGTCTAGATCACAAATGTAGTTATATCACTTATTTAATTTCCGCTGCGAGTTGTAATTATTTTATATTAAGTTTTACTTGATTAAGTTGTAATAAACATGTAATCATTAAGTTTTATTTTAATTTAAAGTACTTTGGTGAGTTGAACTTTGTTATTCATTACCTCGGGAAAACCGAGATGGTAACGCTCTCATTTACTTGGGAATGTCTAGCTAAAGGCTCCCGATTAAATAGGGGTGTTACAAAGTGGTATCAGAGCAAAACGATCCTCAGGCCTAATGATGCGGTCGTTTCTACACCAAAAATAAAATACCTAGATTACTGCTAACAGAAGTCAGCGGCAAGTAGGGTCGATCTCCACAGGGAGGCGGTGTACTATCTATTTGTCCGTTTATCTGCCTAAATGTCACAATGCTGGGGTTGATTGATTTAACTAAGCTAGAAATTAAGGCAAGGGAAAAGAATTAACAGTAAAAGAAAGAAGTATGCTAAGAGTCGGTCCACCGTGGCAGCTATCAGATCTATTATATCAGGGATATTAAGGCGATTAGACTATTGATAAAAAGAGCTATGGTCGTCACCTTTCGGTCCTTAAACCGCCCTAGAGTGTAAACAGCTTAACTTTCGCCCTCACTGCAATACCCTATTGTAATTAAGCAAGCCTTCCCTTCCAATCTTTCGATCTAGGTCGGGGTTAACTAGAATTATTGGTCTCCTGTATGTCACTCATTCGACCGGATAACAATTAAATTGCCTAATACAATTCTTATCGCAAATTTAACCTATTTAATACAGTTAAAGCATCGCTACCACGGCTTCCCTAATCCTAACATACTAAGGGGAAATTAGCTACTCATGGGAATGGGGGAAACAAGAATAAAATAAATAACAACAATAAACATTAAAGGGGAAGAAGAAAAGGGAAGAAGAATTACTAGATTAAGGGATCCGGAAGAAAATAAAAAGTAACAGTGTTTAAGGAAGGAAAAGGAGTAACGTGATCCTTCCCGGATTGTTGGATGATTACAAATGACAACCTTTACTCCTATTTATAAGAAATTAGGAGTAAAGTTAAACCTAATGACGAAATATAACTAAAAAGCCCAGCCCGTCAGTAATATCCACTCGATCGACCACTTAAATCACTCGATCGAGTGGACTTGACTCAGAAACAGCTCGATCGACCAAGAAGGGTGCTCGATCGAGTAAGGCTATAGAAACCTGGTCGATCGACTTAGGCTAGAGCTCGATCGACTCGATTATTCTCCTAAAACCACTCGATCGACCAAGAATGTCTACGATCGAGTGATAATCGACTTCAATGACTTGTAATTCTCGTTAATTTGACTTTGACTTGTCCTTTTAGCTCCCGAAACACCTTCACGCATCCCAAGACAGCAACATTTCCCGCTCCAAATCTACTCTTTCTCCAAATGCATGCAAAATGGACGGTAAATGGCTCGATTTCGCTACCTTCTGGTTCATTCCTGCAATTAAGACATAATAACCCAAAGTAGCATATTCGGGGCATTTCGTAGCATAAAACCACGATAAAAGCATAGAAATACGTGCATAAAATAGGCTAAAAAGACTATATAAAATGCACGTATCAAATCTCCCCAAACCAAACCTTTACTCGTCCCCGAGTAAACTCAAAACTATACGCTAATGGAACGGAAAAATAACTCAGAGCTAGCTACAAATGCCCGCTTAAGCCAATTTAATGCAAGCAAACTAACACTTATAGCTAAACAGTCAAATGCAAACGAGTTGTAAGATGTTTATAAATAAAGCTGAACCGTCGACCTTGCAAGACCTTTAATAGTGGACTCCCACGGGTCACTCTTTCTCTCATGAAGCAAAGGGCGAACATATATGTATAAGAGAGAAAGAAAAATAGTCGCTCACCTAAACTACGACCCACATAACATGCATGCAACTAATATGATAGACAATTCTAGCTACTGTTCATACATTCCAACCAACAAGGTCCGTCACAGCCGAGGGCTTACAAAAATATGGTAAAGTGAGGCAATGGGTAAGAAAAGGCAAAACATTTATGGGAATGTGGAGGTATAGATGATCAAGCTAGTACCTAAACAGAACCATGTGACAACATCCATTTCCAACTCAATTATTGATTAAGCACATGCCCTTCATTTGGCACAAAATCTCACCAAACCCAACTGAACATACTCCTCATATGATGTAAATAAAGCATAGGAGCAGAAACCGTCAACCAAACAACATTTTTTTTCTTTTTCTATTTCTTTCGGTTTCTTCTTTTTTCATTCCTTTTTTTCATTTTTCATTTTCTTTTTTCGATTCTTTTTTTTTCAACATCTTTTTTTTTTTTTTTTTCACGTCTTTTTTTTTCAACCTCCTTTTCTTCATTATTACCAACTCCAATTCAATAGAATATGCGCCAAAATTTGATACTATGAAATATATACCGCAAAACATATACTAAACTAGCTTGACAAGGCAGGCTAAATTTGGATGTAGCTAAGGGGCAACTGGCAAATTTGGCTAATGTGGAGTTAAATGGGTAAAAATGAAAGAAAGGGAAAATGTAAGCACCTCCCTGCATGTGACACCAACCACTAACCCGAATGTATGACGGCAAAAAGCAATTGAATTTCATATATGTGCAAATTGATGATACATGTTATGCAAGGAGTAACTACTCACAATCCTACATGAAACCGGTCATAAATGACACCAGTTTATAAGGCTCTAAATCTTAGAAATTATAAGTAGGTTGCCAAAATTTTAGGTCAAGTCTATTCGTTCAGCTAAATTTAAACATAAACTCGTAGATTATGCAAAAGACAAAGCTAATAAGATAACAGTTTAATGCAAGGCTTAAGCAGAAAGACAAATGTAGTGCAATATCATCATGGAAATCTACTGTTCCGACTCAACCTATATGCTAAATTAAACGTGAATTTTTTTTTTTGAATTTTAACAATTTTTCAATTTTTATGAGAATTTTATGCATTTAAACAAAAATAAACAACAATGCAAACATAAATAAAACGTGATAACATAAATGCATTAAAAACAATATGCAGACACAGATATGGATGCATAACCTCCCCAAACCAAACCGTACAATGCCCCCATTGTACCCAAACATGGAAAGGAAATGCAAACTGAAAGGAGAAAGAGAGTAAAAGCGGAAAACTTACAAGATAGCGCGAATAAGGGGACCTCCCCAAACCGACCATGAAATGGGAGGTTGCTAAGGCCCGGAAAACCGTCTCAGGAAGCTGATACAAGTCAAATACGCTCGATATCCGCCCAACAGTGGTCGATTGAGTGAAATGGGCATTCAAAGCTGCTCGATCGAATGGTGCACCAGTCGATCGAGTGGTTCCAGTTCTGCAGGGGGTCGATCGAGTGGCATGTCTGTTCGATCGAGAGGATCTCTCAGCTAAGGTGCTCGATCGAGTAGAATGACTACTCGATCGACTGGTCCTCGATGAATTCCTGCAAAGTGAAATTAAAACAGCCCGCATACTAACAAAAACAAGCTCACTGAGATAGTTTATGGTATAGAAACCATTTATTACAACTGAAATTGAAATAAAAACAAAAATAAAATCGCCGGGTTGCCTCCCGGGTAGCGCTAGCTTCAGTCAGGTCCCAGCTCGACCTCCTTTTCTTTGAGCCTTCTCAAACTAATCACAATCAAAACAGCTCAAAGCGCGCAGCATCAAATCATACATCTGCGCATGTGCTACACAAAAGCATAAGTAGCACAAAAGTGGAATAGCAAGGTAGGAAATAAAGATATGTAGACATTTAAGTCTAACAAATTTCCTATGGGCGCTCCTAAATTTATCCACCAAATAAAGGAGCGCGGGAGCAATTGTCAATAATTTAGGGCTCCAAATTAGATTAACAATTTTAAAATGACAAGGATGGTGAGAAATTGCTAATTTATGCGTCCACATATGAGGGGGTATAGCTTTGAAAAAGGAAGCATGAATAAGACGAGGCAATTTACAAATAATAATAAAATTACCGTTTACTACCTCAGGTTGATCACTCTTAATGACGGAATCATAGATAAAAGAATCCATTACCTCTTCCGTGCTAGGAGTAATTACCGACTCAGCTGTCCTTTTGTCGCCCTCGGTGGAATCGTCGTCCGTAAATCTCGGCCTCAAGCGCATCTAGCTCGGCTTTGAATAAGGGAGACTCACCATAACCGTTGTCATCATCAAAGTCGTCATCTAAATCAAGCCCAAATGACGAATTACAGCTCCCAATGACCAAATCAGTCGATCGAGCAGAATTACTACTCGATCGACCAATCTCTTCCCGCAAGTCACTCGATCGAGTGGCAGAATCACTCGATCGAGAACTATCCTCCTGAAATCCACTCGATCGAGCAGTGATATCACTCGATCGAGCAAGTTCTTCTGGAAAATCACTCGATCGACCAATAGTTGTCACTCGATCGAGTGATTCCTCTGTCTGATCTTTGAAATCTTCGCGTGGGGTAGTGAAATATGATAGGAACTCGTCGTCCGAGTCATAGAAGTCATCCTCATCATTGGGCAACACGGTTTCCTTACGAGAAAAATCGCTCTCAGCAAGATAAACCTCTTCTTCTTGCATCTCAGCTGCTAACTGAGCTATTTGTGACTCCAGTTCAGGGATTCGAGCATCCATATATCTATCACTCTCTTGCATTTGTGATACAAGCATTCTCATCGAATATGTCGACTCGCGATCTCTTCTCTCTCCATCTCGGTGCTAATTGAGCAAGCTGAGACTCGAGCTCATCAAATCGCGAGACATATTCTTGCACTTGGAATGCAAGTTCCTCCATCAAGAATTTCACTCGCAAGGTCTTCTTCTTGTATATCGGGGAATCTTGTTGCGGTGGCCATT
The DNA here is from genome assembly GCF_048544455.1 of Silene latifolia. Classification (NCBI taxonomy): domain Eukaryota; kingdom Viridiplantae; phylum Streptophyta; class Magnoliopsida; order Caryophyllales; family Caryophyllaceae; genus Silene; species Silene latifolia. The sequence goes on along the minus strand of NC_133527.1, from coordinate 90,170,532 downwards.
GATAGGGCGGATGTGGCGGCACAACTACAGCTGCATTGTGCTCGGCGAGACCACATCTCCGCCGTAAATCACCGTCTGTTCCATAAAATGGGACATAGGTGACGGGTCAAAGGTACTCAAGCCTTCCCTTTGACTGTCTTTCACCTAGAACTGTCTAGGTAGTACTTGTAAGGCCTATCAAAACAAAGACTAAACAAAAGATTAAAAACGGCCTCAAGGGAAAAATCCCCGAGGCTAAAAATGATAAAATTTAAACAAATAAATAAATAGATTGCCTCCCCGGCAACGGCGCCAAAATTTGATGCGGTCGTTTCTACACCAAAAATAAAATACCTAGATTACGCTATGAAGTCGGCGGCAAGTAGGGTCGATCTCCACGGGGAGGCGGTGTACTATCTATTTGTCCGTTTATCGCCTAAATGTCACAATCTTTGGGGTTGATTGATTTAACTAAGCTAGAAATTAAGGCAAGGGAAAAGAATTAACAGTAAAAGAAAGAAGTATGCTAAGAGTCGGTCCACCGTGGCAGCTATCAGATCTATTATATCAGGGATATTAAGGCGATTAGACTATTGATAAAAAGAGCTATGGTCGTCACCTTTCGGTCCTTAAACCGCCCTAGAGTGTAAACAGCTTAACTTTCGCCCTCACTGCAATACCCTATTGTAATTAAGCAAGCCTTCCCTTCCAATCTTTCGATCTAGGTCGGGGTTAACTAGAATTATTGGTCTCCTGTATGTCACTCATTCGACCGGATAACAATTAAATTGCCTAATACAATTCTTATCGCAAATTTAACCTATTTAATACAGTTAAAGCATCGCTACCACGGCTTCCCTAATCCTAACATACTAAGGGGAAATTAGCTACTCATGGGAATGGGGGAAACAAGAATAAAATAAATAACAACAATAAACATTAAAGGGGAAGAAGAAAAGGGAAGAAGAATTACTAGATTAAGGGATCCGGAAGAAAATAAAAAGTAACAGTGTTTAAGGAAGGAAAAGGAGTAACGTGATCCTTCCCGGATTGTTGGATGATTACAAATGACAACCTTTACTCCTATTTATAAGAAATTAGGAGTAAAGTTAAACCTAATGACGGAATATAACTAAAAAGCCCAGCCCGTCAGTAATATCAACTCGATCGACCACTTAAATCACTCGATCGAGTGGACTTGACTTCGAAAGCTTACTCGATCGACCAAGAAGGGTGCTCGATCGAGTAAGGCTATGCAGAAACTGGTCGATCGACTTAGGCTAGAGCTCGATCGACTGATTATTCTCCTAAAACCACTCGATCGACCAAGAATGTCTACGATCGAGTGATAACTGACTTCAGCAGCTTGTAATTCTCGTTAATTTGACTTTGACTTGTCCTTTTAGCTCCCGAAACACCTTCACGCATCCCAAGACAGCAACATTTCCCGCTCCAAATCTACTCTTTCTCCAAATGCATGCAAAATGGACGGTAAATGGCTCGATTTCGCTACCTTCTGGTTCATTCCTGCAATTAAGACATAATAACCCAAAGTAGCATATTCGGGGCATTTCGTAGCATAAAACCACGATAAAAGCATAGAAATACGTGCATAAAATAGGCTAAAAAGACTATATAAAATGCACGTATCACCTAACTAATGAATAATAACGAACTTAGGATGTGTCTAAATAAAATGAACCCCGGGTAGAAACTGTTAGAAGCCCCTCTTAGTGCGGTTAAGAAGGCGCCCTTAATTCGTACCATGGCCCTCTCAGTTTTGAACCGGGAACCTTGAGAGAATACTTGAGAGTGTGGGGTAATTTAAAACGAATATTGTTTGTTTTGTCTTGAAAGTTCTTGTTGCCTTGTGTACATGTTGTTTTCATTGATGATTGTGGTTACGGGGACATAACTTTGCTTCTAGGAAGAGGGGATGTGATATGATTTTAAGCATTGGTATATGTGTATGGTTATAGAAAAATGTGATGGTATGTATTTGGGGAGGCATAGTTGTGATTAATATGTGAAGTATGATGGGTATAAGTGAAATTGTGAAGAATGTGATTTTGGTTGATTTCTCGACATTTTATCCTTGATTGTTTTGGCTGTCATTTACTGTCGGTTTACAATTCTTGCCCGACATTTTTATGTGTGATACCGTTGTGAGTTAGATTTTATATGCCACTGGTCTCATGTTCAAATAATATACGGTTTAGGAGAAATAAATATTTTAGTGGACAGTAGTCGAAATATTCCTGTACAGTGATGTTTTCGCGCCATGTTTTTATACAATTTGCCATTTAAAAACTACGTAATTATTTGTTATAATTCTAACGCCACTGTTTAATAGACTCATGTATGTTGCTAAATTGGTAAGCCGCGTTTTAAGAAAATATTTTGACAATTTATGGTGATTTTTACAAGTTGACCTAAGTTTCTGACAAGTTGCTGTAAAATTTCTGTTTCGACCAAGTATCTTGTAAAATGCATTATAAATTGACCCCTTTGAATTTTTGACTTGATTCTTTCACCCATGATCTACTAAACTCTTTGTATTTTCTAGAAATCCTCCATAATTTATTTATGTTATTAATTATCTATGATTTTTAAGTGGTAGCATGTTTTCCTTCGTCTTGAATAATGGAAATTTTGTCTCTTGATGTTTTGCTCTTGTGAATTGTGTGAATTAGATTATCATGTCTAGTGATATGCGGAACGTGTTACCCTAAAGCCTATATATATATATATGTTACAATAATTGCATTCATGTTTAAGTTGGATGTTGTTAGTGACAATTAAGACGAACTAAGAAAAGATTAATTAAATAATTATGCGCATCTTTTGTTATAGATTATTATTAGTTTGGCAATGTATTCGCCACTAGTTAAGCACTAAGTTGGAATAAAGATTAATTCGAATATCTTATATGATGTGACTTGCTAGTAATTAAAATTTTGTTATTTATTCAATCGTTAATTCATGTTGGAAGCGATAAGTGTTCTACATTACAATATGTGTTTCATGGTTTTGTGGCATTATAATAATGAATTGATTGTTCTTATTTTTAGTATTCCAAACTTCGAGGACGAAGTTTATTTTTAGGGGGAAAGAATGTAATACAACATAAATTTTGAATTATTGTTTTGATGAGATTGATGTAGTTGATAATCGAAGTTGCTAAGTAATGTTGAATGGTGTGATGTTGTGAATGTTGTGGTTGTAGTTATGGGCGAACTTCGGGACGAAGTTCATTTTAAGGGGGAAAGACTGTAATACCCCGTATTTTAATGATAAGTTATGAGAATAGTTTATGTAATTTAATAATTAATTAAAGGCATTTCTAATAATGAATTACAAATAAGACGATAATTAAATAATAAAATAAGTAAAACAAGTCGGGAATTGGGCTTAGTTAATAATTGAGTATTGGACCATGTGACATTAAGTAATTGGACTGAATTTTAGTATAATAAGGTTAGTGTATAATCGGGATTTGCATCGGAAAATAATTATAATATAATATGGAAAGGTAGTAATTATATTATTACTAATAATAATTTATGACAATAATAGATTAGTAAAGATAAAATAAGGGAATCCTACCTATGATATATGTAATAATAATAATATAATTGTGATAATAATAATATAATGATAATTATAATAATAGTAATTCCTATATTAATTGGAATAGGTAAATTATATAGTTTCCTACTCGCATTCTCTATAATCCTACCCTATAAATACTATATTAAATCTGAGAAATAAATCACAAATTAAGAGGAGGAGCTTTTGGAGACGGGATTAGCAAGCTGTAAATAATAGGTAACAATTTCCAATCTTGTTTTATTTTCTTATACAGCTGAATGTCAGACGATCTTAAGACACTTAGAAACTGACCCAAACCTTGAGGGAATGAGACCAAACTTTGGGAGGTGGTTCGTGGGGTTGCAAGGGTTGGAATGGGTGTAGTGGTGGTATCAGGGATGGCCTAGGGTGGCGGTGGCAGGCGGCTAAAGGTGGCTGGTCAGGGGGTGTTGTGGGTTAGGTCGTGGGTATATGTAGTGGGTAATTGAACCCCTAATTGGCCGAGTCTTGACCTGGGCATGGTAGGGTTGTGATGGGGGGAGGTAATCGACCACTGTAGAGGTGTTGGCGTGGTGTCAGGTGGCGTCTGGTGTTGGTGGTGGCCGGAAATCGTGAGAACAGGGGTTTTGTCGCAGCTGTTTTAAGACGAGTGTCGTGTCTTAGTTAGGGGACCATTGGGGAAGTGAGGACCACCCCTGGAACCACAGTGGGACAGTGGTGTCAACGGTGGTGGCCATCTGTGGTGTGGGTAGTTGTGGTGGTGTTAGAGAGGAGTTTTATAGGCGGTGTATGTTGATGTCGGGTTTTCGGTAATTATTATGTTTATGGTTGTGTTGCTAGGGCGTAGGTTTGCGAGTGGTAGGGGAAGGTTGGGCTGCTGGCTGGAGGTCGTCGGGAGTCATGGTGGTGCAGGCTAGTGGTGGTAGATGGGGTGGTGCCACTAGGTGGCTAGTAGACCGGGTGTGGTGGTTGCAAAAGGAAGGTGTGTGTGTGTGTTGTTCACGGTTGCGTATGGGTGTTTGAGTTGTGGTGTGTTTGAGTTGTAACGTGGTATTTGTGACGGGGTTAATACAAATTTATTGGGTGGACGGATTTTTACGTAATGATCTACACGGGAGATAATTAATATAATTATAATCGAATAAATTAATATAATGAATTGAATAATGAATAAAAGTATAAATGAATTGAATTGAATTATAATATTTTGATTAGGTGATGGTTGTGAAGAATTATAATCGGATCGGATTGCTTTAATTATTTGGATTGCTTTGAGCTGCTTAATTGGATTTGCTCGCTAGGTAGGAAACTACTTAATCTTGTCTTATTTCTGTTATTGCTAAAGATGTATTAAATGTATGAGGTGGTGGATAGGTGAAGGTTGTATTTAACTGTTTACGGCGAGCTTTTATTATCTTTCTGAATTTTCTGCCTTATGTCATTATTATTGATTGTTGTTGGAGTTGGGAGATGAGTTTTGTGTATATCCAGACTGTGTGTCTAAGGCGGGACTGTGTGTCCTGTATATCCAGACTGTGTGTCTGAGGCGGGACTGTGTGTCCATTGGACTGTGTGTCTTGGAGTATGACTGTGTGTCTTGAAGAGGAGTATAACTGTGTGTCTAGAAGTGGAGTATGACTGTGTGTCTAGAAGTGGCTGTGTGCGGTGGTGTGGAGTGAACGGGATTGTGGTGGTAGAGTTTTTTTGTGTACCAGTGATATTGCAGGTTGTTTTATTCTCGTTCATTGTTTAGTTTCCTCAACCATCAACCATTGGTTGACGTGTTTGCTTCGTGTCAAAATAAAATTGATGCCTGCTTTAATTGATGGCATCTTGTGGTGAACCATTTAATATTTAGGTTAAATGGGGAGCAGATTTAAATAGCAGGTTTTGAGTTAGCTGGATATGGGGAGCTTGGGCATGTGAGCTTTCGGACCTGCAGGAGTCTAGATCACAAATGTAGTTATATCACTTATTTAATTTCCGCTGCGAGTTGTAATTATTTTATATTAAGTTTTACTTGATTAAGTTGTAATAAACATGTAATCATTAAGTTTTTAATTTAATGTACTTTGGTGAGTTGAATTTTGTTATTCACTGCCTCGGGAAAACCGAGATGGTAACGCTCTCATTTACTTGGGAATGTCTAGCTAAAAGCTCCCGATTAAATGGGGGTGTTACATGGATGGAACACCACAGCCAAGAGAAGGTCTGGTCCCAACAGGACTGGGGGCATTAACACCAGATGAGGAACCAGCACGCCGAGAGCCTACTCCCACATCAGGTGCAGATGGACATCAGAGAAGCAGGGCTATATTTGCGGTCCCGATAACACGGATGCCAGTTACGAATCAAGTTGAATATATCTGGGGAGGCACCCCGGCGGCAGCAACATCGCAGGTGCGCCAAACAGAAGTCTTGGAAGAGCAAAACTTCGTAAGAGGAGCAGAACGTCAGTCAGAGGAGCATCTGCGACCCACCGGGAGAGAGACATACATAGAACAGCAGTACCAGGAACTACGGAGCCTCTTCCGGAGGGTCCCAGGAATGCCTCTGTCGATGGAGATGGCTGCACCAGAAAGCTACGCTGACTCGCCGTTTACTGACGATATAGCTACGGTGGCCTTACCAAAAGGATTTAGCGTCCCAACGATGACCCTCTTCGATGGAACCATAGACCCCTGTGACCACATCAGTCAATTCAAGCAGAAGATGATGGTTACTACCGCCACGGGAGCCTCAAAGGAGGCATGTATGTGTAAAGGATTCGGTTCAACCCTAACCGGAGCAGCATTACAATGGTTCGTCGGCTTACCTAATGGGACCATATCTTCATTCGCTGACCTGGTAAACGCATTTAACCAACAGTTCTCCAGCAGCCGGAGAACACCCAAACAACCAAGCGACCTATACAGGATCGTCCAGGAAATAGGTGAATCAATCAAAGATTATGTGACCAGATTCAATGCAGAGAACGTCTCAATACGAGGCTGCGATATGTCCACTGCCATCAACGCCTTCAGGCAGGGCCTGGATAAGGAATCCAGCCTCTTGAAAGAATTAACGATGTACCCTTGTGAGAGGTTCGAAGAAGTCCAGCAGAGAGCTACAGCGGCATTAAGGTTAGAAGAAGACATACAGGCTCGAAAGGGAGTAGAAAACTTCGACAAGACAAGCAGGAAATTCACAACAGAAAAGAAAGACGAACGAGCTAATCCATATAACAGACCCAATATCAGCAGAATAGCAGAAAAAACTCAGCAAATTGACGACTCTCCACATCCTCCTAAGCTATCTGAATACGGATTCAATACGGGAATGGAAGGGCTGCTGAAAGCACTTAGAAGCCTGGGTGATCAGGTGAGGTGGCCAAAGCCTCCCACTCAGGATCGACCCAACGACGATAGAGACAGTAGCAAGAGATGCGAATGGCATCAGGACATAGGTCACAGGACAGAAGACTGCTACAGGTTGCGAAAGGAAGTAAAGTTCCAGGTACGCAAGGGAAACTTGGATCACCTGCTATCACGTGGGGGCAAGTAGGACAGGAGGGAAGCAGCAAATCAGGTGCTTCCTTCTGCCCCACCCATATGCACAAAAATTATTAACGTGATAACAGGCGGATCCGAGCTATCAGGTTTGACATATTCCGCCGCTAAGAGGAAAGCCACCGGAAGTAAAGGGGATCGTCCAGAAACTTCATACAGGGTAAGCCAGAGCAATTTACCCCCGGTAACTTTCGACGAGACTGACATAGAAAGCGGTGCAGAGCAACATGACAATGCCCTAACTATAACGTTATCCGTTGGCAATTGCACCGTACGAAAAGCATTAGTGGATACAGGAAGCTCTGTGAATCTCATCATGCTCGAAACCCTCAAAACCATGGGTTTTGATAAAGAGAACCTGATAAAGAAATCTGTGCCCCTGGTAGGATTCAGTGGTGAAACTGCGCATTCGGTGGGTGAGATAACCATTCCAACATATATTGAAGAAGTTAATAAACTACTGAGATACCTAGTCATTGAGGGTCCAACCACCTACAACGTGATACTAGGAAGACCATGGCTGCATCAGATGAAGGCGGTGCCCTCAACATATCATCAATGTCTCAAGTTCCCAACGCTATGGGGTACGGTCACAGTAAAAGGAGATCGAGAGGAATCAAGAAACTGCTACGCTCAAGCCCTCAAGGCTACAACCAAGCTCCCTTCATAGGAATTACAGGACCGGGGCACCTCGACAGAATATAAGGAGCCTCCCTCAGAGGAACTAGACTAGATACACCTGGACGAGGCACACCCGGATAGGACAGTATTGATTGGGGCGACTTGTAGTGAAAAGCTGCGCAGCCAGCTGATTCAATTTCTCAAAAACAGCATGGATTGCTTCGCTTGGTCCCACAATGATATGGTGGGCATAGACCCATCCGTTATTTCGCATAAATTAAGCGTGAACCCAAGCTGCACCCCGGTATAGCAGAAAACAAGAAAATTTGCGGCAGAAAGAAATGAGGTCATTAACAAAGAAGTAGACAGTGTCCTGGCAGCAGACAAAATTATGGAAGTCAGCTACCCTGAGTGGCTCTCTAATGTAGTAGTGGTACCCAAGAAGAACGGCAAATGGAGGGTGTGTGTAGAGTTCACAGATCTAAACAAAGCTTGTCCCAAGGACCCATTCCCACTGCCACATATCGATGCAATGGTGGACGCTACTGCGGGACATGAGGTACTCACTTTCCTCGATGCCTGGAGCGGTTATACTCAGATCAAGATGCATCCACAAGATCAAGAGAAAACAGCATTCATGTCAGAAAGAGGCATATATTGTTACAAGGTCATGCCCTTTGGCCTAAAGAACGCCGGGTCCACTTACCAACGGTTGGTAAATAAAATGTTCAAACAGCAAATAGGAAAGACCATGGAAGTATACATAGATGACATGGTAGTGAAGTCCAAAAAAATAGAAATGCACATGGAGCACTTGGCAGACACCTTCCAAACGTTAAGAGAGTTTCAAATGAAACTTAATCCATCTAAGTGCTCGTTTGGGGTGTCCTCAGGAAAATTCTTAGGGTATATGGTGACCCAGATGGGAATTGAAGCAATCAAGGAACAGATAAAAGCAATACTTCAGCTGGAATCACCCCAGAAGCCAAAGGATGTGCAAAGATTAGTAGGGAAGGTGGCGGCCCTAAACAGGTTCATATCAAGGGCCTCAGAGAGGTGCAAGCTGTTCTATGATATATTGAGGAAGAGTCAAAAATTCGAATGGACTGAGGAACATGAAAAAGCGTTCACAGAACTCAAAAGCTACCTAAGCACGCCACCATTACTCGTAAAACCGGAGCAAAGGGAACCACCATTCTTGTACCTGTCAGTAACGGAAGCAGCTGTAAGCGCGGTCTTAGTCAAAGAACAGGAAGGGGTGCAGCATCCCGTATATTACATTAGCAAGTATCTGCTTCCGGCAGAGACCAGGTACACTTCCTTTGAAAAACTAGCATTGGCTTTGGTTACTGCTTCTTATAAACTGCGGCCATACTTTGAATCTCACACCATCCACGTAATAACCAATTGCCCGCTAAAGACTATTATGAGGAAGCCTAAACTTTCGGGCAGAATGACTAAATGGTCATTACATCTTAGTGGCTATGACTTGCAATTTGAACCCAGAACGACGATAAAATCCCAAGCCCTAGCAGATTTCGTCTCTGACTTCTACCCTGCCACCCACGGGGAGGCAGAAGAGGGAATGCTGGCGATAACAGGGAATCAGGATGGTGAGATATGGACCCTATACATTGATGGAGCCTCAAATGCAAGAGGGGATGGTGTAGGTTTGGTCCTTCGATCTCCTAAAGGAGATATGATAGTACAAGCTATTAGGTGTGAGTTCAAGGCAACCAACAACGAAGCCGAATACGAAGCCCTTATACTTGGGATGTAGATGGCGTCAGGGCTCAAGGTGAGGAACCTGAGGGTATACAGTGACTCCTTACTTGTGGTAAATCATGTAAACAACGAATATGTAGCACGTGATTCGAAGATGATAGCCAACTTGAAGATAGCCACAGAGCAAAAATTAAAGTTTAGAACATTCAAGACAACTCAGGTGCCGCGAGTGCAGAATGTAGAGGCAGGCGCACTGGCCACGTTAGGATCCACCTTCCAGCCCACATAACTATCAAACATACCGATTACCCATGTGTTGACCCCAGCCATCCAGAGGGAGCCAGATCAGAGACCGGTGAAAGAGGATGTACACATGCAGTGTGCACAGGGAGACAGGACACTGGTTTCCACAGTAGGACAGCAGGATGCAGATTGGAGGGTTCCATACGTAAATTGGTTAAGGGATGGGACACTCCCTGAAGACAGAAAGGAAGCACAAAGTTTCAGAAAAAAAGCTTCCAGGTATATCATGATTGATAATATTCTCTTCAGAAAATCATTGGCAGGACCATGCCTCAGGTGTTTAAGCAAAGAGGAAGCTGAAACAGTACTGTAAGATGTACACAGCGGAGAATGCGGGAACCACGCTGGAGGGCGAAGTCTGTCAAACAAAATCTTGAGACAAGGATATTTCTGGCCCACCATGCGCGCAGACGCCGTAAATCACGCTAAACACTGTGAATCATGTCAAAAGGCGGCTCCAGCAATCCACCAGCCAGTAGAACCAATGCATCCGATTATCTCTCCATGGCCATTCATGATGTGGGGCATGGACATAGTGGGTAAGCTGCTCAGGGCTTCAGGAAACAGAGTATATATGCTAGTTATGACCGACTACTTCTCAAAGTGGATTGAAGCAGAGGCAATGACAGAGGTAAAAGAACAGCAGGTGATCTCTTTCATCAAGCGCAACATCATAAGTAGATTTGGGATACCATCCGAAATCATATGCGACAATGGGTCCCAGTTCATATCAGATAACACCGAAGTCTTCTGTGCACGGTGGAACATAACGCTAAGAAAATCAGGCCCCAGATATCCACAAACCAACGGCCAAGCCGAGTCTAGCAACAAAATCATTGTGGAGAACCTCAGAAAATGGCTGGAAGAGTTGGGGGGGGGGGGGGAAATGGGCAGATGAACTACTATTGGTACTCTGGTCAGACAGGACAACACCGAAAATGGCAACAGGCCAAACTCCGTTTAGCCTTGTGTACGGAGGAGAGGCAGTAATACCCTCGGAAGTTCTGGTACCCACGCACAGGTACGGCTGTCAGACGGCAGAACAAAACAAACTCGAAATGGCTAGGAGCCTGGATACAGTTGATGAGCTGCGAGAAAGTGCTTACATACATATGGCATCATATAAGCAATCCGTAGCCAGGACATATAACAAGAATGTCAAAATCAGGACCCTTGAGGTAGGGGACCTCGTACTCAGAAAGGTATTCGAAAATACCAAGAACCACAAAGCAGGCAAGTTTGCCTACAAATGGGAAGGGTCGTATCAGGTCGAAAGCGTTATAAAAAATGGGGCATACAGGTTGATGACCATGCACGGTCAAATCCTGGATAAACCCTGGAACATCCGTCACTTAAAACGGTACTTTGTCTGATAAAGTGCCAAAACTTTAGTGTATAAAGGACCTTTCAAAAGTCCGTGAAGCTAAAAAAAAAAAAGGGTGGGGGGTTAGTATATGCTTTAGGTATTGGTGTGTTTCCAAAAACTTTTTCTTTTGTCTTCCTTAGTTTTCCTTTAACCAAATGGAGTCGTTTTTAAACCAAGTAGTTGTTTGTGGCTTCTCGGACCCAGTGTGTTGCCCTGGAACACCATGAGATAGCACCAGATAATTTGCACTACTTAGGACTTTATAATGCTTCTACGAAGAAAGGCTTTGATACTAATGTTGGTTACTTGTCAGATAAGGAACACTTTGAGGGTCCACCCCCTGCCATGTGAGGCTACGAAGACGTTTATCTTAAGTCAAGCCACATGGAGAGCATACGCCGAGGTAGCCCGCAGGGTACGGCATACTAAGGCCACCCATACCTTAACGTTAACTCAGTAATCCCATAGCTATGTCGTAGATCAAAGAGTGCACGCACGGATTTCAAACGTCTGGAACCATAAGGAACGCAACATTCCTTGTTAGTCAGAAACATTCAATGAAGGTACGCTCTAATAAGCTAACCCTAGTGATAAGATATTTTACGTCATGGGTAAAATATGTTATCAAAAGTCTGCCACCAGGAGCAGGAGCTGCGCACCTGGAGCCAGGTCAGCTTCCTGGGTACACCTATGTGGAATAAAAACTCCAGAAATCAATGGCAAAAACGCAAGTATAACAAAAGTAGGGCCTAAAAACCTGGGCCCAGAGATACTTTAAGTTAAGGCACCTGCAACCTCTAGCAGGCGCCATCAGAAGTTCAAAACCTGCACACCGGCAGGCACAAAACGAGCCAAAACAAGAAAGAAAATAAAAAAGAGTTTTTTACAAAACTTGCGCCACATAGGGCCAAGTCCCCAGATAATTTGAAATAAAATTTAAGAGAGGTCAATCCTCTCGACAACTGCATCCTGACCATTGCTCTGCTCCCCGTGCTCTACTTGCTTCTCCATTGCAGGTGCCTGGACAGCCTCAGGAGTTGCAGTGGCGCCATCACCAGTCTCCCCCGCCAGGATCTCCTCCACAGTCCCAGAGGTGGTTCCAGAGATATCCATGGCTGTGACATCAGGCTCCGGGTTAGCAGCTTCAGCTTCAGGAGGAAATAGAGCGCTCAGGTCCATGCCATTGGGAAATGCGCGGGCAAACTCGGTCAGCTCCTCCCCCAGGTTTCAGGATGTGTGCCTCCCCTCAGTATAAGCACGGATGCAGTCAATCCGCCCCTTAAAAGCAGTGTAGGCTCCTACATTCTTGGCTAGCTCAGCCATCTCTTCAGCACGGGCCTCCGCCATTGTCAGCCAAGAAGTCAGAACGCAGTTAGCTTCCTGCGTCCTCGCCAGCTGGTCTTTAGCAGCCTCCTTCTCTTTTAGAGCCACATAGAGCTGTTCCCTCAGTTTGGCGCAGGTAGCTGTGAGCTCCTTATTCTTCCCCACGGAAGCCAGGCACTCAACCTTGGCTCTCTGCAACATCTTGTGAAGGTAGAGAGATGATTGAAGAGCCTGCAATAAGTAAACCGGGAGTCAGGAAAGCACAGGGTGAAAGAGAGAAAGGAGATAGTGAGAGAAGACTCACAAGGAAGCAGTGTTCAGTAGCCAGGTCAGTCATCTCCTGGGGGGCAGTCGAGTCAAATGCCCTAGAGCAAGCCGGAGTCAGGAACCTTTCCAGCGCAGGCCAGTAGTTGGCTTGATCAGCATCCCCAAAGTTAGCAGGAAGGCGCAACAGCAGCTCATCAGCATGAACAGGGGACCCAGGCGCACGCGATATTGGGGTCACTTCAATAGGCTCTGGAGCAGGCCTAGAGAAGGATCTCCTTCTTGAGGAGGCAGGGGAGTTAGAGGAATCAGCAGTTCTTTTTCTGGCATGGCGCATCAGGATCTCAGAGGCAGACGGTCTAGCATTTCCTACAGTGGCACAAGAACGCAAGGGATCAGAATAAAGAACCAATGGGTTAGGAGGTTCCTAAAGATTGAAGGGTATTTACCAGAAGACATGGTTTCTTCAGTAGCGGAGTCGGCTAAGCCAGAGAGCAGAAGGGGAAACAGTCTACGGTCTTCAGGAATGGAAAAGAGCTTGGCAACAGAAGTGTCCTCGTCCTCAGATTTCTCAGGGTTCTTGAGTTCTGCATCAGATCAAAGAGTAAGGACAGTGAGTGACAAGAGCAATCAAGAAAAGACATGCAAAATATACTTTTAGCAAAAACCCAGTTCTCGAACAAGTAATCGGCGTGAATAGGAAGAGAGTCAAGCTTGACATAGAAGAAATCCTCGTACCACCCATAATCCTTCCCCTTGGCAGCCGACTGAAGAAAATTCTCAGTCTTCTCCACAGCCCTAAAAGTGTATTGGCCATGTCCCAATGACCGACACTCAAACCTATGGGCCGGATCTGATAGTTCAATTTCAGCGCCCAGGCTGTTGTTCAGAGCAACGGTGGACAAGAGGATTCTCCATGCATAGGGGGTAATTTAGGCCATGGGTAGGGAGTTCAGACGAATGAACTCTTGAATCATCAAGGGAAAAGGGAATCTAAGGCCAAGGGCGAAGGGGTAAGTGTATAAGCAGATCCATCCCGCACGGAAGTCGTCTGCTTTCTGACCAGGTTTGGGGATGAGGATCACCACGTCATCACCCAATCCAAGCAGGGCTTTGATTCTAGGTATATCCTCTTGGGTTAGGTGGGAGTCGCCGGAATGCGGTCTTTTGAGAAATCCCTGTGAAGGGAAGTCATCGTTTTCGAGGTCGATGGTGGTGGAGGAGGATGATGTTAAACGGGTCTTTGCCATAGTAAACAAGGAGAGAGAAGCAGAAGTACCTGAGAAGACGGATGAAGACGGTGCTGGCAGTGAAAGGACATTGACGAAAAGGGATTTGAGGAGACGGAAATTTGAAGATTTTGAGGAAATGAAATGATGATGAAAGAGAAAAAGTCGGACGGGTGAGATTAAATAGGAGGGGGTAGTTGGGGTTTTGAGAAATGTGAATTGAAATGGAGTATGCGAGAAGTCACTCAACGATACACTGCAATTTCCCGCTCAAACAATTAGGGTTGCACTTTCGCGGAAAATTGGGGGCAAACTGTTAGGCCCAAAATCTGGATATGGGCTGACTTGGGGCAGCAGGCCTGGGAGCATTGCGGGATGCAGAATATCAGGGAGTCAGGGTGACAGCATCAACAAGCAGCGCAGGATGTGGGCCTTGATCTGCGCGGAAGAAGCGTGTGAGAGTCCAACCTCTTGCCGAATCCGAAGAAGGAAAGTCCTACCCGGTGTCAAATTAGGAATAACTTGGAGGGAAAGCAAGAAACCCTAGCTCATCGAGCTCCCCTATATAAAGAGCCTCAATGCAAAGAAGAAAGAGGATCAGAAAATACGAGAACTAAACCCTAGCATTCATAGCAAGCGAACAAACTGTACTTCCTCTCAAATTATAGTGAAAATATTGGTGGGATTCCGTCTCCCCCCGCGGTTGTTTCCCACGTCGGGTTTTCCGCATCACCAAAGTTTCTTGTGTTCTTTATTTACGTCGCTCATACAGGTTAACATACAACAATCAAACGAACCATATTCAGACCTAACGTTAAGACTACTTTAACCCTAAATTGGTAGAAATTTACCAAAACACCTGCATACATTCGGGTTAGTGGTTGGTGTCACATGCAGGGAGGTGCTTATATTCCCTTTCTTCCGCTTTTACCCATTAACTCCACATTTAGCCAAATTTGCCTTTTGACCCCTTAACTACATCCCAAACATAGCCTGCCTTGTCAAGCTAGTTTAGATTGTTTTCGCGGGTATACTGTTTATCGTGCCGAGTTTGGTTTGTATTGTATAGAAGAAAGGTGGTAATATATGGAGAAGGAGGAGGAAATGAAAAAAAAAAAAGAGAAGTTGAAAAAAAAGGAAAAAAAAAAGAAAGAAAAACCGAGAAAAAATGAGAAAAAGAAAAAAAATGAAATGTTTTTGAGGAAACGGTTTTTACTCCTATACTTTTATCTTTATCTTATAAGGTGTTGTTTGTGTTTGGTTAGTGAGCTTTTATGCCAAGTTAAGGCATTTGTGTTTCAGTTTTTCGATGGATTAGAAGCGGATATTGTTTAATTTGGTTCTGTTTAGGTAGCTAGCTTGGCTTATTACCTCACATTTCCAAAAATGTTTTGCCCTTCTTACCCATTGCCTCACTTTTCCATACTTTTGTAAGCCCTCGGCTGTGACGAGACCTTGTTGGTTGGAATGTATGTGTACGATAGCTAGAATTGTCTATCATACTATATTGCATGCATGTTTATGTGGGTCGTAGTTTAGGTGAGCGACTATATTTCTTCCTCTCTTACAATTAATTGCTTACCCTTTGCTTCATGAGAGAAGAGTGACCCGTGAGAGTCCATTTTTAAAGGTCTTGTAAGGTCGATGGTTCAGCTTTATTATAAACATCTTATAATTCGTTTGCATTTGACAGTTTATGTTATAAGTATTAGTTTGCTTGCATTAAATCGGTTTGAGTAGACTATTTGTAGCTAGCTCTGAGTTCTTACTCTGTTCCATTAGTTAGTTAGTTGCATATATTTTCTTGGGGACAAGCAAAGGTTTGGTTTGGGAAGATTTGATACGTGCATTTTATATAGTCTTTTTAAGCCTTTTATGCACGTATTTCTATGCAATTCTCGTAAGTTTTATATTACAAAATGCCCCGAATAGTCTACTTTGGTTCGTTTGGCTATAATTGCTGGAATGAACCCGGAAGTAGCGGAATTAAGCATTTTACTGTCCTGTTAGCATGCATTTAGGAGATGGGAGAATTGGAGCGGAGATATCACTGTCTCGAGATGCGTGAAGTTGCCTTGGAAGATAAATTACACGTCCCTTGGCCTATTTCAGTGGTAATCTACTGGATCGAGTAATTTGGTTGGCTAATATGCTCGATCGAAAGCTTGTGGATGATGAACAGTTCTCGATCGAGACCCGGCTGAGCTCGATCGAGAGGTGGCATAATGGAGGTCCTCGATCGAGTAGTCTAGGTACTCGATCGAGAGGTATTTGTTGGGAAGTGTTCGATCGAGAAGAATCAAGTTTCTCGATCGACCACCTTTATATCTGAACGCGAGATTTATTTCGCGTGAACTTATTTATTTTATTAAGTTGCGTGTTTTATAAATATATTTCCTATATAAAGGAAAGACGTCATTAGGTTTAGGTTTAACAGACTTTATTATCTGATACTTTTACTCTTAATCATTCAGTAGACACACTTCTTCTCTTGTTCGACGTTCATATTTCTGGATCTTAAACTTTTGTAATCTCTCTTTACTCTCTCTATTTAATTTAATTCTCCTTTGCATACTTTATATTGTTGTCTTTAATTTCTATTTTAATAGTATTGTTATTAGTTTATGCAATTTCTTCTTATTAATCTTTATATCATGTCTTCCATTATTTCATCAATCTTTGTTAGTTTTATTATCGCCATGAGTAGCTAAATCCCTTAATGCTAGGATTAGAGGAGCCATGATAGTAAAGCAATGTTGTTATAATTAGAGTAGGAGGTTTACATGTGAGAATTGTTTCATAGCAATTTAATTGTAATCATTTAGTTGAGTGCACGCTTCTAAACTAGTTAACCCGGTTAAATTCAGACCTAGATCGAAAGATTGGAATGAACAGACCTGTTATGAACAATAGACTACTCTAATGAGGGCGGAAGCTAAGTTAGTAGTATTTTAGGGCGGATAACGGACCGGAAGGACCTTTCTTTTACCCTTCTCACATTAGACCGACTGACCTACCCTTAACAGAATTGTGTGATATCATGGTGAACCGAAATCCTAGCATCTTCCTCTATTTTTTATCACATCCTTTCATCCTTATTAGTTTTATTGTTGTCCCTCTCTTTGCCTTTTATTTCGGTTATTAGTTTAGAAAACAAGTAAAACAACCCCCCACCCCCCCCCCACCCCATTTTGTGACCGTGATAGACTAAGCGACAAGTAGATACAATAGCCTCCTTGTGGAGTACGATACCCGACTTACCTCTACTATATTAGTTTGAGCCGGTTGGTTTATTTCTGATAGGGTTGCGACAACCGTGTCATGTAACCTTGAAGATTATAAAAAGTGTAACTTTGAAGACTTAAAAGTGTAACTTTGAGGATACAGAAGTGTAACCTTGAAAACTATGAAAGTGTAACCTTGAAAACTACAAAAAGTGTAACCTTGAAGACTGAAAAAGTGTAACTCTGAGGTTACAAAATTGTTACCTTGACAACTATAAAAGTGTAGCCTTGAGGACTATAAAAATTGTAACCTTGAGATTAACAAAAGTGTATCACTAAGGTCCATTAAAAAGTGTAATCTCTAAGATTATAAAAAGTGTAACTAGAGAGCACTTACGGTGTGGCTAAGACCAATGAAACAACGAGAAGTTACCACTAGTGCAGTATTCACACCCATCATCTGATTAAGTAGCAAACACCAGCTCTCAATCACACTGTCCATAATTTGCTGACCAGGAAGAAGCGTTAACATGCCTTCCCGACTTATGAAGAGAAATTCAGTATACCTTACCAATTGCTCCCTGCAAAGCAAACCTTTATTAATAATAGATAAATTCAAATAAGTCTCAGTTCAAAATTAAATTAAATTAAAGAACGTAACTTTATATTTAAATGAAGTACCATTTGTTAAAGGTAACTGAATTATTAAACACGTAATCCATTACATCATTCCTGAGGCTAAATAGTGTGTCAAACAGGTTCTTCAAGTGCTGCAATTCATCTGTGACAAATTCCTGGTTGGGATTGGGATGCCCACAGTCAATTGCACATGCAAGGTTCTCAGGAACCACATCCATACACGGTAGCGGCTCACTTGAATGAAGTAAGAATGGATAGTGGATCAGATTAGTATCCGGGGCATGAGTTACCGGAACGGGTGTTTCAGAAGGGCTAACCTCTTGTCCCATAATACTGCCAGCTTATGGCACCCCACAAAAAGCCTCTTTTAGGTAGGCAGTAGACATAAAAGTCGACTCAAATTGGGGTAACTTCATTTGACTCGCCACTGATTCTGCAACTTCTCTATCCACTCCCTCAATGAACCTATCGACAGGGCCTGGTATAGCGTCCACTTCGTCAACTTGTGGCAGCCCACGGAAAGCCTCTTTTAGATCTGTAGTAGACATAAAGTCGACTAAACTTGGGTTGACTTCATTTGACTCCCCACTGAATGGGCAACATCCTTATCCACTCCCTCAACGGACCTATCAACAAGGCCTGGATTAGCGTCTAGTTCAGCCACCGCCTTCACCCTTTCATGTTCAACCTCTATATCAACTCCCTCGTTGGGTTCGGAGAACCCTTGCTCTTTTACCATTCCAATACCAGCATCTGGCAACCCTTGAAAAGCCTCTTTCAAGTCGGCGGTGGAGAAAAAGGTCAAACCAAATTCCGGTGACTTAGTTTCACTTTTCCTGGCTTCAAGAATATCCTTATCCACAACCTGTACACCGACCTTATCCCCTACCTCAACTGATTTCACAGTCTCCTTCTCACCAGGTTCCTTCTCGCGGCCACCTTGTACAATGTCATCTGTCCCATACCCAACAACATCTCCACGGTCTCCATCACCATAGCAATTTGATTTAAGGACCACTTCCTCACAGTCAGACAAACCACAATACGCATTGTCAGTGTCAGCAGTCGAGATAAATTTAAACTTACATGAGGATGAAGCGTGTTCCAGTAGTGGAACTACAACATCAAAATTGACCTTGGGCACGTCCTCTAGACCATCTTTCTCACACACATAAATTTCTGCCTCAGCAGGCACTCGGTCCGCTGGTGCTTCCACTTCCATAATTTCATGCTTGGCTTCTACGCTTTTCCTCAGCGCCTCCTCAATTTCACCCGGACTATAATATGCTTCCAAAACCTGTACGTCAGGTAATTAGAAGAATTCAGTTTGAGAGGGTTACTCTACATCGCCTCCCTCTTCCTCTTGCCCTCTTAGACAAGCTTCATTCAGTTCGAGCGTGATGTAAAAATCAACAGTCTCCATATCCTGTGATGTTACGACATGTCTCTCAACAATAACATCATCATCTCTAAGTGAAACATACTCTGTCGATCAGCACTTCCTCTGCGTTTTTACAACCCAAAACAGTTCCTCGATTGCCAATTTTTTTCTTGTCCAATACAATGCTGATCTTCCTCATCTTTATTCTTGATTGACTTCCGCTCTTCTTGCAATATAGGAGCATTGTCAACCGACTGCTTCAGTCCTGTAGCTATCTCTTCAACTTCCTCGACATATTCTTTCAGCTTTTCAACTTTTAAGAATTCTTGGATCTGTTGTGAGGGAACAATGCCAGACGAAGTACTAGCACCACCAATTAAACATTTGATCTTCGACGTTGCATCAACATACCATGAATGGATGGCAATAACATTCCTTTGGATCTTCAAATATAGCTCATGTACAACCTATATTTAAACAATTCAAAACTAAAGTTACATTCGAAGAGGCTTCATTGAAAATACACGTAATTAGCAATTACACCTTGGAAATACAAAAATGATTAATACTAAAGCTTCCGCGTGTGTCGGCTCTAAGATAAATAATAAAAATTCATTACATATTAAAGCAATTAATAAAAAGCATACTTACATCCAAAGACCTAGCTTTCACCTCCTCATCATCTTCAACTCCCGGAAGCAGTTCAATCTGAATGAACTTCTTGTCAGCTGTTGTAGCCACCATAGAAGGAAGCTGAAATTGAGGGACGCCTGCACCAGTGATTGTGCACACCTTATTCTCATTGTCCACAGGATCAGGCTTCTGAAGACAATGCGGATACTTGACCTTAGAAAGGGTTAAACGACCCAAAGGACCATGGTCTAGCTCACCCTTTATCCTACTTCTTAGAGTTTTATTATCCCAGTAATGGATCAGCGCAAGTTCTTATGGGCAGCTCTTACCACGTAAATCGTAATGCTGAAAGGACGTGATCATTAAGAACGGGATATAGCTAAACAAATGGGACTTCGCTTTATGAACATTTGCTGCATCTTCTGCAGCACGTAGCATAGCTTCTAAAACCAGTGAACACTAGTCATACTAGGGGATGGGGCTTACGTCTTCAACAGCTTTGAAAAGCTTCATATCAAGCGCATTGTTTAAGTGGGGGTGAGAAATGATGACATACAAAGCAGAACAAAGAGCCGCCAAAATTCATCGCCACTGTCTTTGAAGGCCTTAGTCTCAATATGATTGAATGCCTTGCCTAAAAGAATAGAATCAGAAGATGATTTAACATTTAACATTTTCC
Source organism: Silene latifolia (assembly GCF_048544455.1). Taxonomy (NCBI): domain Eukaryota; kingdom Viridiplantae; phylum Streptophyta; class Magnoliopsida; order Caryophyllales; family Caryophyllaceae; genus Silene; species Silene latifolia. The sequence continues at coordinate 90,150,027 of NC_133527.1, read as the reverse complement.
ACCAACGATTTTTCAAGCGCACGTTTGGTTCGTCTTGGGACCCCGGCATATTCCCAGTCGGCAATATTTCCACTGGTCTTAAACCAAGCGGTAACATGAAACAGTCATATACATCATGCTCGGTGACCATAAACTCTTTCAATTCCGACGCCCTAAATATATGTGACTCATCACCAAATGCCTCGATAAATAACGGTACATGAGACAACGGGTAACTTCTGAGCTTGAGATAAACCCTCCTCTCCCCCCCCCCCCCCAAAAAAAAAAACCAATCCTCTAAACAGCAGCTAGCTGAGCATCGTTAAACTTTCCAATCAATTTAAAAAGCTTGTTCGGCCGACACTTGACAGTAAGAGTAGGGATAGATTGATCACCCTCATCAACTTGAGGTTGTTCTTCATCAGAAGCCATATGAAGAATAGAAAAAACAAAGAATACAATTTACACTTCAAGATTTCACAGTTACACTTCAACAATTCCACACTTACACTTACAGATAAATCAAAATTACACTTGCAGACATTCAAAATAACTCTTCAAAATCAAAGTTACACTTTCAGGCTATCAAAGTTACACTTACAGATAAATCAAAAATACACTTGCAGATATTCAAAATAACTCTTCAAAATCAAAGTTACACTTTGAGGCTATCAGTTACACTTGCATTGGTTGAAAGTTAAACTTCAAAATCAAAGTTACACTTCCAGAGTGTCAGAGTTACACTTCATTTCAAAGATAATCAATGTTACACTTCACAAAATCAAAGTTACACTTTCAAAGTGTCGGAGTTACACTTTCAGAGTGTCGCAGTTACACTTCTTGAGTGTCAGAGTTACACTTCACAAAATCAAAGTTACACTTCCAGAGTGTCAGAGTTACATTTAAATTCAAAGATGATCAACGTTACACTTCAAAAAATTAAAGTTACACTTCCACAGTGTCAAAGTTACACATCAAAAGTATCAATTTTAAGCTTATACAATAACACAGTTATACATATAAAGCGTTATAATTATATGATAAGATTATGCTACTCATTCAAGAAAATTGCACTTACAAATGTGTAAACTCAGAAATAATTAAATTCAATTGCCAAAAAAAATAAATGCCAAATGTGGTAAAACAAACTCAAACCAACGACAAATAATCTAAGTTAATCTGGGTACCGATTTGAATAACATAATATTGATAACCATTTACAAAACATAATGTGGATAAATTAATAAAACATAATAAAAAAAATTAACCAGTAAAAAAGGGAAAAAAGGAATGCTCACAAAAACCTAATTAAGAAAGAAAAGAACTACAAAGCCGATGAAAGAGGGAATTTCAAAGCCCAGCAAATACCGAAATGTTTGAGTGAAATGGAGTGAAATTGATTGAAGATGACGGTTTTGCAAATGGGGTTTGCTTTTGTGTGTTTTAGGATGATTTTATTTTTTGAATTGTGATGATTCGAAAGGGAGGGAGAGTAGACGTCTATTGTGACTGATGGAATACTTGCATGCAGAGTCTAGGGAATCTATGGAGAGAGGTAAATAGACAACATAATATTTTAGTATTATTTCATGCTTTTTAGTGCTAATTTCAGCTCTTCATCTCAATTATCCAATGGCTTATAAAGGGACTTATGAGAGGAGTTCTAGTAAGTCCCTTGCATCTTATGAGTCCCTAAGTCCTTCTAAGGGCCTTTGGATGAAGGAAATGGATGGGTGAGATTAGATCTCAATGGATGGCCACAAATCAATCTTCTCTAATTAGTTCCTCAACTCAATTAAGTTCCTCACTAATAATTCATCCTTTATTATCGCAAACAACTCCTCTCTCTCTATATCTCACATCACATTCTCTCATTTTTCTCCCATCAAACAAAACCAAACAAACAAAAACAAAATCTGAAAAAAAAAACCAAAATAATTAATCACCCTCACCCTCTCCTCTCCTTCCCACCATCCACGTCAACCCTCCCTACTATCCGATGGCCTCCTCTACCCCTTTCTTCTTCTTCCACCGTGATCTAGCCACCACACACCACCTTCCACTTTTTTTTAAAGAAAAACCTCAGATCTCCACCACCAACGGCCAACCCACACCTCTCCTCTGCCGCCTCACTCTCCTTGCCCCAACCTCTTTTCTGCCGGCGTTCTTGTGTCAATTCCAGATCTCGTGTCGGGTTTTTGTTCTTATTTTTTTGTTTTGTTTTGTTTTATGTTGTTTGTATGGTGGGGTGGTATGTCAAGTGGTTGTGGGGAGTTGTGGTGGTTGGAGGAGAATATGATGGTTGGGGGGAGTCGTAGTGTGGTAGTGGGTCAGGTGGGCCTCGGTTAGATGGTGAGGTAGTGTGTCCGATCTCTTTTTTTTTCCAGCTTTTGTGTCTTTAATTTGTTTGTTATTTTTGTTTTATGTTTTGTGTCGTTGTCTTTGTTTGTGTTGGTTTTGTTTTGTTTTGTTTTGCTTTTTTGTTTTGTTTTTGTTTTTGTTTTACTTTTCACCTCCCTTTCACAATTCTCGTTTTTTGATGTATCTTTGTTTTTTTTTGTCCATTTTTTATTTTTCAGATTTACTTTAGTTTATTGTTTTTTTTTTCAGATTTATTTTTTGTTGATGAATTACTGTGTTTTAAGATCTTTTTGTTAATTTTTATCGGATCTTATTATATATATATATATATATATATATATATATATATATATATATATATATATATATATATATATATATATATATATATATATATATATATAATTCTTTATTTAATTTTAGCTGTATTAATTATGAAATATGCAAAAAAAACAACTATACGACTAAAGTTACACTATTTGTGATGAAAGTTACACTATTTACGACTAAAGTTATACCCTTCAAACATTAAAGTTGCACTATTTACGACTAAAGTTATACCCTTCAAACATTAAAGTTGCACAATTTAGGACAAAAATTATATCATTATGGACGAAAGTTACACTCATAAAATACAAAAGTTACAGATCTATTTTATATAACTCAATTTGTTTTTTTTCTTTATTTGGTATTTGTGTGTTGGTGTTTTTGTGAGACGGTTTTTTCTACTTTTTAATTTTTGATGACAATTTACATTTGTTAATTTTTTATATTTTGAATTTTTCATGTCTACTTTTGAATTTTTAGGAACAAATTATATTTATATTTTTCATTATTAATTTTTTTGGATGAATCATGATTTTTTAAGATTTTTTTGTTAATTTTTTTAGATCTTATTTTATTTATATATATAATTTGTTTATTTAATCTTAGATCTATTAAATATGAAGTATACAAAAAATGGACTATACGATTAAAGTTACACTTTTTAGGATTAAAGTTACACTATTTACGACTAAAGTTGCACTATTATTGACTAAAATTACATAAACTTCAACTAAAGTTACATAAACTTTGACGAAAGTTACACCATTATGGCCGAAAGTTACCGTCATGGACTAAAATTATATAAATTTGGACTTAAGTTATATAAACTTGGTCTAAAGTTACACCATTATGGCCGAAAGTTACCGTCATGGACTAAAGTTTCAGTAGGACTAAAATTATATAAACTTGTCTTAAAATTACATAAATTCAAATTAATTTATCAAAGAGGACTAAATTACATAAATTTGGACTAAAGTTACATTCGTAAAACACTGGAATTACACTATAAAAAATACTGAAATGTCGTAAACTTGTCTCGAGATTACAAAAAGTCAAAAAAATACGTCAAAATCACTTTTTAGTATAAAGTTGTACTATTTTGAATTAAAGTTATACTCGTTAAACACTGAAGTTACACTCTAAAAAATAGTGAAATGTCGTAAAGTTATCTTAAAATTACAAAAAGTCAAAATAATACGTCAAAATCACTGGTTAGTATAAAGTTGCAGTATTTTGGATTAAAGTTATACTTGTAAAACACTGAAGTTACACTGTTAAAAATACTGAAATGTCGTAAATTTGTCTTAAAATTACGAAAAGTCAAAAAAATATCCGATAAACTAGTTTTTTTGTTTAAAGTTACGCTAATTAGTATTAAAGTTACACTCATAAAAACTAAAGTTACACTCTATAAAAAAACTTAAATGTCGTAAACTTGTCTTAGAATTACAAAAGGTCAAAAAAATATCCGTCAAAATCACTTTTTAGTTTAAAGTTACACTATTTAGTATTAATGTTACAGTCGTAAAACACTGAAGTTACACTCCAAAAAATACTGAAATGTCGTAAACTTGTCTCAAAATTACAAAAAGTCAAAAAAATATACGTCAAAATCACTTTTTAGTATAAAGTTGCACTATTTTGGATTAAAGTTATACTTGTAAAACACTGAAGTTACACTCTAAAAAATAATGAAATGTCGTAATCTTGTCTTAAAATTACAAAAAGTAAAAAAAAATACGTTACAATCACTTTTTAGTAAAAAGTTTCACTATTTTGGATTAAAGTTATGCTCGTAAACACTGAAGTTACACTTTAAAAAATACTGAAATATCGTAAACTTGTCTTAAAATTACAAAAAGTCAAAAAAATCGTCAAAATCACTTTTTAGTTTAAAGTTACACTATTTAGTATTAAAGTTATACTCGTAAAACATTAAATTTACACTCTAAAAAATATGACATGTCGTAAACTTGTCTTAAAAAGTTACACTCGTAAAAAGTTACAATATTTTTGACTAAAGTTACACTCATTAATTAGGATGGATTAGTGAAGGAGGAAAAAGTGTGTTAAATTAAGTCCTTAACCCCCCTTTTTGGAGGTTCATCTTAGCCATCCATCTTCACCATCCAAGGGCCTAGATGAGGGGACTCAAAAGGATCCGGTGAATTTGAAAGCCGGTGGCTTCAACTTACCTCTCTCATTCGAAAAGATGAGATAAGCTGGTCTTACCCTAGAGGATCATCCTAGTTTTCTTACCTTATAAAAAAAAGGATGCGGTGAGTTTGCCTCTTTTCGTGAGTTACCCCTACGTATATCTACAATTGACCTAACAAAACCAACTTTTGCGTCAAACACAATTGTTGCTTTCTCTTTTTTTTTCGCCTCTCTCTCTCTCTCCTCATCTCTCTCTCTACGATCAAAACCACTTATCTGTTCCGATGAGAAAAAAAATCGCACAAAAACTCTTCAAAGTTTATCAACAAATTCATCAATTCATCACATTTTGTTTTGTAAAATCCATTCATAATTTCGATTAATTCAATTGAAACAATAATTTTTTTCTTCAATTAATACTGAAATTCCGGAAAACCCTAACTTTTCAAAGTAGAACGAAGGTATGAATAGCATTTACAATTTCGTAGCTAATAATCGAATAACTTCAGTGATTTTTGTAGCTATTGGAATAAAAAAAACAAATACTAATCCAACTTTTGTGTTTTTTTTTCCCGTGATTTTCACCAAAAACATGATTTTTTTTTTGGTGTTGACCAAGAGTATTCCCTACCGACAGTTGGGGCAATCTCCTTCGGGGTAATGAAGGAAATTTAATGGGTTGACCCCTCCCAAGTTTGGCTTTTTCATTCGGAAGAGTCTGGAATCGAACCCTAGACCACTTGTTTAAGAGATGAAAGCTCCAACCACTCACTCCAGCCAACTTTGGTGCAAAAATATGATGAGAATAACACATACTATTTACATTTTTTTCTTCTAACGGATTCATAATTAATAACATTACTAAAGAATAAATTCTGATAAAATTTCATTATCTTTTGGTAATTTGCAAGTGGAATGGCGTTGAAAAAGGATATTGATGCTCAGTGGAATAATTGACGTCGTGTAATAGAATAACTGATGTCGTATGATAAAATAATTACGTTACTGTAATAAAGTAACTTGTTTACTGAGAATAATGTTCTTTGGTATGTATAGTTATTTGAATGTAGAAACTCAATTATTGTAATGAAGAAACATAGTTATTTTATAGTTAACTCAGTTGTTTACTGAGAATAATGTTTTCTTGTACTTATAGTTATTCTGATGTAAAAATTTAGTTATTGTAATGAATAACTCGTGTTATTGTATTGAGCTAAAACTCAAATATAGCCAACATTCTATCTTTGTTTTGTTTTCAACTGAAAATAATGTTCTCCGGTATTGATAGTTATTCTGATGTAGAAACTCAGTTATTGTAATGAATAATTCATGTTATTGTATTGAGCTGAAACTCAAATATAGCCAACTTTCTATATTTTATTTGTTTTCATCTTGTTTAATTAAATAACTGGCCATTTTCAATAGAATAATTAATTTTCTTCAATGAAATGATTGAGATTGGTTAATAAAATAACCAAGCTAATATACCACTTCCCGATTTGTTGAGCGTGCTTTAGAAGAAGAAGGCGAGGAAGATGAATAAAAACGAAGCTGGATGATGTAAAGAGGATGAAGATGAATTGGAATCTGAATTTGACATAAGCAACACTTATTTACAACATAAAAATAGAGTAATTACATCAGAGTCGTATAATAATTGCCTTAAATTATTACAATAACCATGAGTGAACTATTGTACTGTGCACTATAATAATTATTACAACAATCGTGATTGAACTTTATAATAACCGTGATTAAACGTTATAATAACAATGATTGAACTATTGTGTACTTTATCTCATACTTTATCATTGGAGTTAAATATTAACAACAAATTGTCTTGCTGGTGTTTTCACCATTCTTCCCAACGAGAACCATGTCTAGCCTATTGATGAGGGTTGAACTAGCCAAAAGCAAAAGCTCGCTGAAAAAAATAAAAACAAAGAAGGGCGTAAGTTGAAAATAACTATGCAATGAAAATGCAATAACCACCCATAAGTATTGAAATAATCATAAAAATACTTTAAAATAACTAGATATATTAGAGAAATAAAATAATACTTTGTAAGAATGGAGTAACCAAGAAATCTGAAAGACAATAATCCAACTAGTGCATTTAAAATAACTAAAACAACACAATAAAATAATTGGTTATTTCAGAGAAATAATAATGTACCAAAAAACTCCATCTGCATTAAGACGCACCATTGTTAGTAACATAAGATACTGTAAACAACCTTATTGTTCTGCCACCTATCTACATTCATAATAGTTTGTTTGAACAACCAGAAAGAACAACATCCTATTCAAATATCAGGTGCAAAAACGTAAAATACGATTACAACTGGTAGGGAGTATTCAAATATCAGGTGCAAAAACGCAAAATACACATTGACAAAGGCAAGAAAGTATATGGTCTCCAAAGGGATTGACAAAGGCAAGAAAGTTAGTAGGTTTAATTTTGTAAACATGAACTACAAATGGCAGGGAGTAGGGTATTCTGATAATGACTGTGGTATTTACGTCATGGTTCATTATGTTGCTTTATCGTGGAGAGCTATTTGGATGTACCTTAGGGACAAAGGATAGAATTAACCTCATGCGCGCGGAAATTGCTGCCACCCTTGTTCTCAGTGGCATTAACAAGGAGAGGGAATATGTTTTATCTAGGGTATCAGCTTTTAAGGTGGTCAAAGATGGTGAACGGGCGAGGATGATTGAGACACAGCGGTCAGCCGGTAACACAAGTGGAAGGAAGAGAGGTTTCGGCTCCGACGGAGGGAACAGTACTGCAAAACGCCCTTGTTCTAATGTCAGTTCATCCTATAAAACTCTACCTTCCAAAGTAGCTCTGGGTCGGATGCCGTCTAGTAGGGCCCCTTCAGCTGTTAATAGCCGCTCCCGTGGTAAGGGCGATGAACTTGGTTTCACCACGTTCTGCGGGGAACCGGACCCCGAGCTTACAGTGGTCTCCAAGATGCTCAAGTTAAACAATTCATTAATCAAGGATATCCCGGTGTTTCACTAACAAGTGGCAGATTACTACTTCCTTGATGACTGCAATTTGGAAAATTGGTAAGCTGTCTGAACCCTGCCTAAACGATTTACATTTGATCAATTTAATGAAGCTTATATTACATGTCTTAAATACACAGAACCACTTGAGTACTGTTTCATCCTTTGTAACTTCAACTATGAAATGTATAACTTTACCAACTAAAATTATACATATCGTTAATAGAGTTACACATCCTTGACTTGCAGTTTTATGTTTCCTCACTGAAGTTTAGATGTCATTTTAATAGCAGTTACATTTTCATTTAGTAGAAGTTATATCCTGATTGATTAACACCTGCTGTCTGAACCACAGTGAACCACTGGTGTACTATGCTCGTCATGCGAGGATTAATAGGTTGCAAATACTGTCCATGCTACCTGAGACGCCAATGGATGATTCAGTGATTGAGTGTTGGTCTATGTTGCTTAACCGTTTGGAGGCAGAAGAGAGCGAGTTTTCAAGGATGTCTTTTTTCGGTATCCGTCATATGGTATGATTGTAATCAGTCCTTTACATTGGCTTAATAACTATGCAATGTGTATCTTCAAATGGGTATGATATGTATAACTTTGATAGTGGAATATAACACTAAAGTTACACATATCCTCTATAGAGTTACACATTCATTAATGAGAAGTTACACATTCCCAACATCAAGTTAGTCATCCTTCAATATAACTTCACTGCTTTTCTGTGCAACTCCATTGCACAACCCCTGTAACTGCGCGGACTTGCTGTGCACCTGTATAGTTCACTTACTGTAACACCCCCATACTCCAAGTGCCTTACCAGGACCACTCAGGTATAAGGATGTCACCATCTCGGTTACCCGAGGCAATGATATTCATAAGACAATAAAGAAACATATTTAAAAGTAAATAGTTTAAGTGATTACATGATCAAAACCAAAACTAATAAACTGAAATACAACATTCTCAGACGGTTTACTGCTAAAACTATCAAAGCTATAAGACACCGTCGACACAACGTGGAAGACTTCTAATCGCCACGTGATGACTCATCCCGGCTATCCCATACGCGTCATATCATACCGCTCAATAATCGCTCACCACCCCGAATGGATCACCACGAGTTTTTAAAACATTTAAACGGGTCAAGTACTAATCACACAATTCAATATATCAACAATAAGATAAACAGACGGCTTAACCGTCACACACACACAACCACACCAATCCCAACAATCTCAATCACCGATCGTCCCTTTGGACCAGCCCGCCGATGGGGGACCGCGGCCGTACCCACCAAATCCCCGCTCCACATAGTGAGCGATAACCCTGTCCATTAATGTGCACATCCCTTTCCGTGGCGGGTTCCACGAAAGGCGAAACTAGGGCGTGAAGCCACTCCCGCAAGTGACCCCACTCAGCCGAGGCCACGCCTCGCGAACCATCAACAACGATCACAACCACAATCACAATACAATTATTATATCAAACAACCAAATACAATACATCAACCAATATCCCATTATGGGACTAATACTGAGTAGGAAATCCTACCTGGTAAGCACACAATCGACGGTCTCTCTTCTTTGAATCAAAAAGCTTCCTCTATGAACCCTCCTCCTATCATACAACATATAAAGGCTACCAAATCACATACTACACATAAACCCCCAAATCTCTAAATTAGGGTTTAACCAAATCAAAGGAAAGACAATAAAAAGGGTACATAGATCTTACCCTCGACGCAAGGAACTCAACGGTATAATCCACGCTCAGAACTGACCTTCCAAACTCCAGGTATTGCTAATAATGCGATTAGGATGAAGAACTTGCTTGCTTTCTCTCTTAAACAGTAATTTAGGTTTTGCAAAAGTGATTTAGAATAATGACGACAAAGCTTATATACCTTAATCGCATAATTAACAAAACCCGAGAAAACTCCCCGTAAAACCGGCTACTCGATCGAGTACCCAAGGCTACTCGATCGAGTACCCCTTACTCTATCAGTACCTAAGGCTACTCGATAGAGTACCCCTTACTCTATCGAGTACCTAAGGCTACTCGATAGAGTACCCCCTTACTCTATCGAGTACCTAAGGCTACTTGATAGAGTACCCCCTTACTCTATCGAGTACCTAAGGCTACTTGATAGAGTACCCCCTTACTCTATCGAGTACCTAAGGCTACTTGATAGAGTACCCTGTGTCGAAACTTTTCTAAAATGCAACTTACCCTTACTCGACAGAGTAAGGCCTACTCGATAAAGTACCCCAAGACTTATAAATACGGAGTATTACAGTCTTCCCTCCTTAAAAAGAACTTCGTCCCCGAAGTTCAACCCATACTCTAAAAACAACCATACTAACTCGACCAAGACACAACAACATAACTTAAAACTCAAAAACTCGACCAAACATAAAACATGAACTCTTAACACCCACTCCACCAACTATGTTTACTTCCTTAACATGACTCACGGTATCGTATCCACCACATATATATCTCTCACGACACCAACTTCATACATAACCAACCACCATCCACTAACACTGCTAGCTCCATAATATCATCCACTATCAAATCCAAAATCAAGACACTCCTAGACATCAAACGGAATGTTACATTCTACCACCCTTAAAAGGAACTTCGTCCTCGAAGTTTACTCAGACTCATAACATCATCCTCCAACTGTCAACATTATATAAAATATTCTCATACTCCGAAGCATCACACTACTACAAGCACGGCCATGGCCTTTTATAAGTATTATCCACAAAACAAATCCCTCCTTTACACTACGCTAACACTCTACTTCCAATTATATTACAACATGCACCACCATGAAACTCTCTTTTATCGCCTCCTACTCCTCTTAAGATAAATGTTATGTCCTCGTAACTCACTAATACTAAATCCTAGATATATCTTTTCATTTTCTCATCACCACCGCATGTCAAAGATAACCACCTATACTCTAAACATCGCCATGCATATATCCAAGGCTCTCTTACTTAAACATTTCTCATACCTCAACTCATACAGCACACCACCTAACCTATACCATAAAACTCATAGCAAAAATCACCATACTAACTCTCCATTCTTACTGCAAGACAACATACCTCTCTATGTAAAACACCTATCTCCCCAAAAGCATAACTCGCGATCTACACTCGTTATGTACACTCACACTAGATCCTCAAGTTCTTTTCTTTTATTACCGCAAGCCTCATACATAACTTAACACGACAATAATTACTCAACGCCCTACACTCACTGTCTCAACAAAGGATTATGAACCACCTGCATATATCAGATCATTACTACACATGTTCTACGAATCACTTGCCATTACCATGTCCACTAAAGCCTTATCTAGAACAAGATCAAAATTACTGTAACAACCTCTCACAACCGTGTCCCATCAACAGAATATCACTATACCATGACAACAGCGAAAACATATACCACTCTATTTCATATCATATTCTACCCTCATTCCCAACTTAACCTGGTAAGAAACATCAATAAAAAAACAACTATCTATCTGTACAAACTGAAACTCACAGGAAGCAACATCAAACAAAACAACAATCTATGTATGACTGGTATGTACTTTCGAAACTCGAATCATAATCATCCCACTTACTCCACCACAACCGGTGACGGCATCACAACATCGCCACCAACAGCCACACCGCAGTGCGAAAATACCCGCATCACAATACTAAATAACGTGCCCGGATCACCACCCGAGGCACCACAACCACATCGATAGACATCACAGCTACATACAATTCTCACCAACACTGACTCAAAATAACTTCTCAGACAAGAAAACTTATTCAAATCCACTTTACCAATTCACAAAGCAACATATTATATGAATTAAACAGATAACCTCATGAATATCATCCCCTTACCATATCACAGATTAACATGTATCGTGAATATATACAAACATAACTAGTCATGCCAAAACAGTCAAACTATTTCCTTTTAAAACATCATTCCATTACGCTATCGTATCCCACATGTATTACAGAATATTCAGATAACAACTTTATAATTATCATATCATACCACTTCTTGTGAGGTCAGAACCTCACACAAACATTTATATATAACATAGACCCATAATCACATCCAACCAGTCAATCCTGATCACGTAAGTTACCACTCAACATAGGCTACCTGTCGCCCGAGCTTAACTCGTATACACCTCATAACATATTCTCCCTTTCGCATATCCATCACCCTCTGCCAAATGTAGCCACACCATTAATACTCAACTACTAACAACCGCCTCATATAACCACATCTTATACTCTTTCATAACCATACTTATCAATCTTGTCCCTACAAAATCAATCTCTTTAGAATTGTTACCTTTCTAATATACCCTTACCCTTAACCACTAGTCACAAACCATAACACTACCATTTGTCCGGCATCGGACCTCTTACACTCATCTCTAAACATCACGATTTGTTTCCTATCCTTGGTTAACATCCCAAATAACGAACATCCAATCCATCAACAACACTACCTCAACATTCTTCCCAATACTATCCTTAATTGTGTCATTATCTAACTCTCTACTCAAAATCTCATATCATGCAGATATTCTACCAACTTCTTACTCCCTTAATTCCCCGAAACTCATGATTAATCATGTTGTCCTGAAACTTCTGTATAACTATTAACTTACTTACCCTTGATAGTATCATACATCTCGACGATTCCTTACTTTACGTCACATAACTCCGGTGAACTTTTTCTCAACTTACTTTTATCCTTCTTTTCTCGTTATACTCAAAAATACCATTAATAGCTCAACTCCTTATTACTTCTATCTAACTCTTTAGTGCTCCGATTATCTTTTCATTGCTCTAAAACTCAAATCCCATTATTTCATATCGATATCATCTCACTCTTTCTTACCATAAATATTCTCTTATTATGTCATCAATCACCCTTGCCACTAATCCATCCATAGAATCAACGTTTACTGTTCACCAATTACATCTCTAGAAATCAAAATTCCTTTCATACCGCTAATTGCCCAAAGAAATCACACAGTAGTTTCATCTCTTAATAAACCAAATCTCCCAAACTCATTCACTGTCTACAAGTCCACCTCGCGACATGTCTCCACAAAGTTCACTATATACTACTCTTCTTACCCTTTTAAAACGAACTTTCACTATGTATATTCTTAACCCACACGACTCCTAACCATCCCCCTCCATGATTCTTTACACATCTCCAGATGCCACCATTTGCGTCCCTCATTTCAATCTTTTCATTCTCACGTTCCATAAAGTCACATCATCCCTTGCCCACATTCACTTACTTTTACGTTACTCAACACACAACCATATCACTCATCTCATTTAATCTTAGAAAACATGCTCTATGTCTCAATTAAGCCATAACGATCTTCCTTTTCTTTTTCCACTATCTATCACAACCACGTATAACTCATGTCCTCCCACCGAACTCATACTCACCACAGGTGCCACTCACTACACCACAAGATTGGGTAACTTACGCGTCAAGACCAACATACATGCAAAACAATGCATAAAGAAGCAAAATAACAACTTTGAATTAAACAAAATATGCAACGAATTCAAAAGATAAGCGTATGACCCAAAACAAGGGTCACTAGATCGAGTACAGGCCACTCGATCGAGTAAGGGACTTACTCGATCGAGTAGGTGAAGATCAGAAGCACGTAAAACAAATCACCAGGGCTACTCGATCGAGTAACTAACGTACTCGAACGAGTTCCCCCTTACTCGATCGAGTACCAAGGCAACTCGATCGAGTACCCCAATTCTCAGCACTGTCCAGTTTTCGTAAAACAGTCATAATTCACTCATTACTTGGTCGTTTTGGACGTGTGACCTATCGTTAGAATCGTAAAAGGACAAGCTATCACCTCCAATTGGAATCACATCAAAATCATTTATTCATCTCAAGTTATAACAGTTTAAAGAAAACCTCTTTATCATCGAAAAACACAACTATTGATTTTTACTTCCCAAACGACTTAGACAACAACAAGGTAGACAAAACGACTCAGTACTCATAAAACCAGTATTGCCAATCTCATGTTACCATCTTCAAAAATCAAGCAACAACATCCATCATGCACATATATTATTTAACTCATTAGTCATGTACTAACCGCATGCTTTAAATTTTATAACTTTTCGTAACACAAAACATTCTCATACATTACAAATCCTATTTCCATGTTACTAATACAACAACATTACAATTACACTTCGTCACCTAAACATAGTTATAATCACAAAATTCATATTCTTATGCAATTGCTACTCCATCTTTTTCCAATCAATTCATCTATTTCCAACACATTACTCGTCATTCTCATGCACTTTTCTAACAATTCCAACCAACATTGTAAACCAACTATCATGCAACATGCTTTCAATCAACAACATACGAAATCACATTATCACCATCTTTTCTACACATTCCCCATTCTCCACATACATACATCCACTGATTCATGCCACACATCACTCCATAGGTACACAACGCACAAGGTAAACACATAGCGATCCCGACTCATATCCCATGTGACCGGTTCAAAATTGTAGGGCAAGTTCGCGACTTTAGGACGTCTCCCAAGTCTTTGCATTAGCTCCTACAACCTTTATCCCGGGTTCATTTTAATTGACTCCTTATGTTCATTAGGTTCATTGGTTACAGGTTTCAGGATCGTCGCTCTGATACCATTTGTAACACCCCCATACTCCAAGTGCCTTACCAGGACCACTCAGGTATAAGGATGTCACCATCTCGGTTACCTGAGGCAATGATATTCATAAGACAATAAAGAAACATATTTAAAAGTAAATAGTTTAAGTGATTACATGATCAAAGCCAAAACTAATAAACTGAAATACAACATTCTCGCATTTGACGGTCTCGCTAAAACTATCAAAGCTATAAGACACCGTCGACACGACAGTGAAGACTTCTAAGCGCCACGTGATGACTCATCCCGGCTATCCCATACGCGTCATATCATACCGCTCAATAATCGCTCACCACCCCGAATGGATCACCACAGTTTTTAAAACATTTAAACGGGTCAGTACTAATCACACAATTCAATACATATATCAACAATAAGATAAACAGACGGCTTAACCGTCACACACACAACCACACCAATTCCAACAATCTCAATCACCGATCGTCCATCCCTTGGACCAGACCCGCCGATGGGGGACCGCAGCCGTACCCACCAAATCCCCGCTCCACATAGTGAACGATAACCCTGTCCATTAATGTGCACATCCCTTCTGTGGCGGGTTCCACAAAAGGCGAAACTAGGGCGTGAAGCCACTCCCGCAAGTGACCCCACTCGGCCCGAGGCCACGCCTCGCTAACCATCAACAACGATCACAACCACAATCACAATACAATTATTATATCAAACAACCAAATACAATACATCAACCAATATCCCATTATGGGACTAATGCTGAGTAGGAAATCCTACCTGGTAAGCACACAATCAGACGGTCTCTCTTCTTTGAATCAAAAAGCTTCCTCTATGAACCCTCCTCCTATCATACAACATATAAAGGCTACCAAATCACATACTACACATAAACCCCCAAATCTCTAAATTAGGGTTTAACCAAATCAAAGGAAAGACAATAAAAGGGTACATAGATCTTACCCTCGACGCAAGGAACTCAACGGTATAATCAACGCTCGTAACCGACCTTCCAAACTCCGGGTATTGCTAATAATGCGATTAGGATGAAGAACTTGCTTGCTTTCTCTCTTAAACAGTAATTTAGGTTTTGCAAAAGTGATTTAGAATAATGACGACAAAGTTTATATACCTTAATCGCATAATTAACAAAACCCGAGAAAACTCCCCGTAAAACCGGCTACTCGATCGAGTACCCAAGGCTACTCGATCGAGTACCCCCTTACTCTATCGAGTACCTAAGGCTACTCGATAGAGTACCCCCTTACTCTATCGAGTACCTAAGGCTACTTGATAGAGTACCCCCTTACTCTATCGAGTACCTAAGGCTACTTGATAGAGTACCCTACAGGTCAGAAACTTTTCTAAAATGCAACTTACCCTTACTCGACAGAGTAAGGCCTACTCGATAGAGTACCCCAAGACTTATAAATACGGAGTATTACACTTACCCCAATTACTGTGTAACTTTATCTTACCTTATTTGTGCTGGTAAGTCGAGATTTAACCATTCATACATGAACTTCTTCATGAACAGGAAACAATCTTGGAGACTGTACGAAACCCTGAGCAACAAACACAAAACACCGAAAAGTTATACACAGCGTGGGACGTTTTTAGACAAGACAATGAATCTGATTTCAGCTTGAAGGCAGATTTAATCTTCGTACCCATTAAGATTGAAGCCCATTATGCTTGTGCGTGTATCAACTTTAATTCACGTACGATTGATCTCCTTGACAATAAGTACTACCTTAATGCGGAGAGGTCGAACATATGCAAAGCGTGTCATATAATTGTAAGTGGAGGTGAAATGTTTTTACAGTCAACTTAACAGTTTTGTTTCTGCTTTACAATTTCTCTGATAACTTTTGTTTTTTTGCATCCAGGCGAGCCACATGAGCGACTATTTGGAATCTGGAGACGAGGACAGAGGGAAATTCATACCCGAGTTCCAATTTCGTCAAGTTCAGTTTGCTTGGCAGAAGCAAACGATCAACGACACTGAGTCTGGCTTGTTCACAATGATGCACATGTTAATGTACGAGGGTGATATTTTTCGTCATGTGGATCTTGAGAGGAAGGTGAACCGTCGGTATTTGGTAATCCAGCTGGCAGCGACCCTTGTCCTAGCTGACATGAACGTCATAGGAAAAGGAATTTTGAACAAGGTCAACAGTTTCATA
Source organism: Silene latifolia (assembly GCF_048544455.1). Lineage (NCBI taxonomy): Eukaryota > Viridiplantae > Streptophyta > Magnoliopsida > Caryophyllales > Caryophyllaceae > Silene > Silene latifolia. The sequence continues at coordinate 90,133,224 of NC_133527.1, read as the reverse complement.
GCTGAGAATGATGAGATCCTGAAGCAAGTAGAAGCCAGACGAAAAATTAAGAGGATATTGGCAAAAAAACCTGTCAAAAAATAGAATGTTTTTCTATTTATTTTGTAGTCTCTCTTTTGTAACTCTAGTCTGTTGTCAAGAAACTCCTTACCAACCTAGACAACTTTTTGTGAATAGATTGTTATTATTTCATCTTGGTCTGTTTTAACTAAAATAAAAGTTATACAAAGTCGCGTAAAAGTTACACATAATTTGAGATGAAGTTGTACATAATGGCCAAAGAGTTACAGTATACGAAATATTTGAAAAAATTATGACGGAAGTTAGGTGAAGTTATACAAAAACGTCTACGAGTTATATATAATAGGCACTGGAGTTTTGCAAGATATCCTAATAATCATACAAATGGGCATTCTAACATTAACTTGAAGTTGCGCATAATATGACTGAAGTCATACAATCTGTAAGTTGAAGTTACCAAATTAATACCTCAACTAACTAATTCCAGTGCATATTACATCATTTCAGTGCAACTTCCATCCAAAATAGACTAAAGTTAGCTACTTAATACCCCCTCCGTCTCACCAGATTCTTTACCTTTTAAAGAAAAAGAGTGTAAATAATTTGTTGAGGCGGAGGTATTTCTCTATTGCCAACTACTACATTCCGTTATCTTTCCCCTCTTCTTCTTCTTCTTCTTCTGATGCTGGTAATGATGGTGGATGCTCTGAAAATGGGTTAGGCCAGGTCCGTTTATCGTGGTGTGCCATTTGTTTGAAGTTATTACACATGCGCTTTGGTTTACTAGCTAAGGCAATGGCTTTAGTCTTAGATGACACCATTCTTTTACCGCTGCCTTTGTTTTTGGATTGTTTTGGTGGAAGTATTGTTAACCCCTCACTGGCAGGGCAACCAAGAATTTGCTCCAATTCCCGTTGCTTAGTCAGAGCTTTCTTGCACGGTAAACGTTTCTCCTTGAATTCTCTAATTAAGAAGCTTAAGTTCACCACTTCAGTCACACTTATGCCACGAAGTAAACCAATGGTCACATGAACTTCTGACCACAACTTCACCATCTCAACTTCTTTTCCATCAATGCTACTATTTGCATCCATTAGTTCACTATCACAGACTGATAATCTGAATTAAAGTGCATCCTTTGTCCATCTTGCAGCAACGTAATCATCTAGTATTGTCTTCTTGCCGTTTGTCGAAAAAATCCATACTATATGCCGGCATAGAATTCCCTTCTTTTCAAACATTCTACAGCTGCACCGTGCCGCAAGTGTCCCTGAAATAAAATTAAATTAACAAGTTTCTGACAACTAAATAACTTCTTTTTCCACAGAGTATAACTCTAGAACAATATCATGCAACTTTAGTCATCTACTACATATTTCATTAGATGACAAATGTAAAACTTCTTTGTTCAGACAGTATAACTTTAGAACGATATCAAGTAACTTCAGTCAGCTACTACATAGATAAAGATTATGCTAAATGTATAACTTCTTTGTTCGAACAATGTAACTCTAGAACTATATCACGCAACTTCAATCTTCTAGTACTACATTTATTAAGTTTCAGACAAATGTATAACTTCTTTGTTCATACAATGTAAGTTTAGCAATATATCGTGTAACTTCAGTTATCTGTTGCATAATTCATAACTTCTAACAAAAGCTTTATTATTACATGGGTTGTACTCTACGTCGAAACTTCTCTCTTTGCAGGAATCCTTAACGACAGTCACTTTAAGTCCATCTACTTCAGCATAACCCCTGGTCCTACATGTATCGATCGAGTAAATAACCTCTTGTTGAAATTCTTTGAAAACCTCACGGGTATACACTTTTGACGCGTATTCCTCTATGGCTAAATGCGTTCCAATTCTTGGTGTTGAGTGTCGGTTATCATGGTCAAGCCTCTTCCGCGTATGCCGTTGATGGTCCATAGCGCTCTCAAAACGCATCCAAAACTCAACTAACGTACCTGACTTCTCTTCAAACATCTTAAAAAAACTATTAATGCTCTCTGATCTCTGCGTTGTCCTCATAACACTGCCCATGTTCAAGTCCCTGCAATGTGCCATCACCCACTGGCTCCTTTTACCGTATGCTTCTATAAACCACTCTTCGTTCACAAGACCCTGCGCTTTCATTATTTCCGTCCACCTAACGTCAAATTCGACTGCTTCTAGGTTGTCGTCCCATATAATGTCGTTCATTTTCTGAAGAAACTCCTTATAATCCTCCCTTGTCACCCCGAACTTCGCTGGCACCTTGTTCATTATATGCCACATACAAAACCGGTGGCGTTCAGACTTGAAGGCAATGGGTACAGCCTTAATAATCTCCGGATCCTGATCTGTTATAATGTACTGGGGCTCATTTCCCCCCATAGCATTCAAAAACCTATTGAAAACCCACTGGAATGATTCATGGTCTTCATGGGCAATCAATGCCCCACAAAATGTTACTGATCGCTTATGGTGATCTACACCGGTGAATGGTGTAAAAATCATATCATACTTGTTGGTCGAGTATGTTGGGTCATATGATACTAAATCTCCAAATACCGAGTAGTTCCTTCTAGCCGTTCTGTCAGCCCAGATTGCTCTACGAAGGCTATTATCCTCGTCAACTTCATAATCAAAATAAAACCCCTGCCTATTTTCTGCCATATTCTTGAACCGATCTATGAACAATTGACCGTCCCATTCATATATGGAGCATTTCACATCTCTGTGGAAGTTCTTAAAATCAGTTAACGTAGCACCAATGTTCTTGAACCCATTTACGTGTTCCTTACACATGTACGTCCTTGTTGCTCATATCCTCAACTGCAATGGAAAATATATCCTGATTAGTGCTGACTAATAATCAAAACTTCAATGATTGCTCGACAAAAATTTCTTATCTATAACTCTTAGACCTTTCTGTATAACTTCATAAAACAGTATGCATAACTCCATTCATGGATTGTGAAACTTCTTATTATTTATAACTCTTAAATCTTGATATATAACTTCACCTGAGATTATGTATAACTCTTAGAACTTTCTATATAACTCTAGAATATATTAAGTATAACTTCAGCCAACAATATGTAAAACTCCAGTATTATTTATGTATAACTCTAAGATCTTGATGTATAACTCTAAGATCTTTCTATATAACTCTAGACAACAGAAAGTATAACTTCAGCCAACAATATTTAAAACTCCAGTATTTATTTATGTATAACTCTAAGATCTTGATGTATAACTCTTAGAACTTTCTATATAACTCTAGATTGTTATAAATAAATAGAAGTTTCACAATCCATTACTGAAGTTTTACATATTTTTGGCTGCAATTATACATACTGTTGTCTAGAGTTACACATGATGGTCAAAGAGTTATACATAATATTTTTAGAAGTTATACAGAAGGGTCTAAGTGTTACTTAATATTAGTAGAAGTTGTACAGACATTTGCAATATTTATGTAAAACTCCAGTAATGGATTGTGAAACTTCTAATTATTTATAACTCTAAGATCTTGGTGTATAACTTTAAAGTATACTATGTATAACTCTTAGACATTTATGTATAACATCAAATAATCTTGTTTGTCATTCAATTACTGGAGTTTTGATTAATAGTTGACTAACCCTTGAGTTGTAGATTATCAGGTATTTGTGAAAATAATCTATGTTCCGCGTCATCTTTTGAAACTATCGATCCTGAATAGATACAAGCTCGTGATTATGCCCCGTGTGGAATCAGTCATTTACCAATACGCCATTCTTCATAAATAGCCTGATATGCGCTTTACACCCTACCCCCTTGATTGTATATTTCCTCTGCTTCGCATGTGTTAATCCCCATTGGATTCTTGTTCCCTTCTTCTGGTCTCAATATTTTTTATTACTGCCTCGCCTTTTGGGACATATGTGAATCCCTCTCTGTTGCAAACTAATAACTTTGACTTGATTTCACCGTCATGCCATTTTTTCGCTGTATACTTCCGAACATCAAACCCACAGGCCAGTGCATAAATTTTACAAAATGTCACTGCCTCGTCGATTTCAAAAAATTGTTGTCCTACGCAAGGAGTAAACTCACTTGCTAAATGCTTGCGCTGCAATACTCGGCTTCCGCATCCGTTTCCCATCCCTTACGACCCACTGATTCTGAACAGAACCGCACATCCATGAAATTGTAAGTACCATTATATGTAGTTAATTAACACGACATGAGATTATTAAGGCAAGTACCATTATATTTAACTCTAATCAAGATATATACAACTTCAACTCATTGTACGTGTAACTTCTAATAGGATATATATAACTTCAGAGCAATGTAGGTGTAACTTCAATTGAGGAATGTATAACTTCAATCAGAACATGAATAACTCTAAGCATATAATGTATAACTCCAACTCCAATACAATATAACTTCAACCTCGATTAGTATAACTGTAACTCTACAAACTGTGTAATTTTAATCTTACTAGTTATATAAAGGTTTAAGAGTTATATAAAAGAAAACCTGACGTTAAAAGTCACCTCTTTGAAGCTACAGTTATCCTGACTGAAGTTATACATTACATGAAACTTTAATCAGGATATATATAACTTCAAAGCAATGTAGGTATAACTTCAATTAAGAAATGTATAACTTCAGAGCAACGTAGATGTAACTTCAATTAAGGAATGTATAACTTCCGTCAGAACATGAATAACTCTATCTGTTTAATTCCTAGCTTGAGTATTATAACTTGAGTTCTGTAACTATGTAACGTCTACCTTGATTTGTATAACTTTAGTGAGGATGTGTTTAACTTTAGGCCCCCGTAATAAAACAAATTTAAACCTATTTAATCAAATTAGGTTGTTTAATAATATTTTAAATTCAAAATTAAGGGTAAGAATTACAGGAATTATACAGTATGTTACCTGAAGCTATACAAAAAAGTGTAAGAGATATAAAAAAACACACTAAAGTTATAACACGTTCTATATAAAATTTTATTAATATTTTCATTTTATAAAAAAATGTACAATCTGCATGACGTTCTATATACAGTCTGTATAATTACAGAAGTTATACAGTCTATAATTGAAGTTATACATATAGGGTTTAGAGTTTTACATAAACCCACTGAAGGTATAATACGTTCTGTATTAATATATTAAATTTCCATACATTTTGCCATCTACATGAATATATGATTATCACAAACTTAATGAACACGATGAAACAACAATGATACCAAAAAAAAAGAAGTGCTTTGATGAACCCGATGAAACTACCTAAATGATATTCATGAACAATAACCTAAAACAATAACCAAGAACGCTTAGTTAAAGAAAGCAAATAAATAACCAAGATTTCGAACTCACCAATGACGGCAACTTCAATATGCATATCATCCATTTTATGAACACTGACTGTCATTTTGATCGTGTTTTTGTGATGAACAATGACAATTTTTTCTTACCCACAACTAAATGTTCTGCGGAATGATGTTGATAAACGTACAATTAATTTGTTGGTTTTCGTATACAAAGGTGGGAAAGAAACTTTTCTTCTTTTTTAGATAAATTATAATGGGTTTACAGAATTATTAGGGTTTTTTGGATGATTTTAATGGGTTTTTATTGTTGAGAGGTTTTGAATGGTGAAAAGAAGAGGGAAGCATGCAAAATGAATTAGTTGGCTTTGTTTATTGATTTGCCCGATGGATCCTATTGACACAAGTAAACTCATAGTGTCCTTTGCATACCCTCTCTCATACTATCAACATTTTCCTTTTTTTATCCGCAAAAAACAGCCCCCTTCTCTCTTCATCTCATCCATTGGATTCACTCATCCAAGGGCTCTTATAAAGACTTAGGGTCTTATATGATATGAAGGACTTATGAGAACCCTTCTCTCTCTCTCTCTCTCTCTCTCTATATATATATATATATATATAGAGGCAAGATCCGGTGAGTCCACCTATATTTTTGAGTCCCATGAGTCCACTTATGTATCACACACTGTACACAAGAATATCACGAATAATAAAAACTACTATTATAATGGAAACTACTATAATGTTCACGAATAATGAAAACTACCAAACACATGTTGTTTATGTTTCCCCGCTTGGAAACCATATAAGAGTGCGGGATTTTAGAGACTATCGGCTAAAGAGGTTGAATAGTCTTTCTCCATAAGGATTTCACCTCATAACTTCTTAGGAACATGTTCCAGTGCTATCCCTTCTTGCCATGCCTGCCCGACTATTACCTAGGTCCACACATGACGAACATATAATACAACTTGATCATTGAAAGGCCGTGGATGTCTGCCTGAAATTGAAATTCATAGATTTAGTTCCGATCTCTAATATGACAAATTATTAAATGACACCATTAGGCTTCAACAATTGAGCATTTAATGTAAAGCCTGGAAAACGGATCTTACGGGTCTAGTTCAAGCCAGGTCATTGTGGGTTCAGGTAATTTCTAGTGAGCTGTTATCGGGTCCTTTTGGCTCAATAAGTCAATTCAGCTTCAGTTCATTTTTGAGTTGATGGTTACAGATTAGTCAATTTCTGGTCATAGCTATCAAGTTCTCGTTTCAAATTGTTAACTTGGAGTCATGTTGAGACATTATAGAGCAAATCAATTTATGATCTGTTATTCTTTTCAGGTTCGGGACATGTTTGGATCGGTCAAATACTCAAATCATTCAAGTCAGGTTTTCTTTCCATGGGTTGTTATCATCCATTATTTTGTTGAACCAAGGTATAAATATGCACAGCGTTTTCTTTGCCTATGGGTGTTAGAGTGAAAAAAATAAAAAAATAAATAAATGAAAAGCTTGTAATCTCACTCACCAGGTTTAGGGAAACCTTCTGTGATTGTATAGTATAACCCGTAATATTATTTAGTACAACAAGTGATATTGTTTATTGTAAGCTGTGATATTGTTTTGTATAACTTGTGATACTCTTTTACTGGACTCACAGACTCAGATACACTATCACAGGTTATACTAAACAAATATCACAGCTCAGACTTTAAAAAAAAAAAATTATCCATAATTTTTTTTATTCGTTAAAAAAAATCGTGATAATTTTGTGCAGAGCGTGTGATACATAAGTAGACTCACGAGACTCAAAAAGATAGGGTGGACTCATGTGATCCTAGTTCTATATATATATATATATATATATATATATATATATATATATATATATATATATATATATATATATATATATATATATATATATATATAGAACAAGGATTACATGAGTCCACCCTATCTTTTTGAGTCCGTGTGTCCATGATACAATATCACACGTTATATTAAACAATATCAGAGCTTATATTACAAAAAAAAAAAAATCGTGATTGTTTTGTAATACAATATCACTCGTTATGTTGAACAATATCACAACTTACAATATTACACGTTATACTAAACAATATGACAACTTACACTGGAAAAAAAAAATTCGAAAAAAAAATTCATGATATTGTTTTGTAATACAATATCACTCGTTATGCTAAACAATATCACATGTTATACTAAACAATATCACAGCCACACTAAAAAAAGTCGAAAAAAAAAATCGTGATATCGTTTTGTAATACAATATCACACCTTATGCTAAACAATATCACAGCTTAAAAAAAATCTTTCGAAAAAAAAACTTTTTGAAAAAAAAATCGAAAAAAATCGTGATATTGTTTTCTATAGTGCGTGATATTGTTTTATGGTCTCATGGACTCAAATATTTAGGTGGACTCAAAGCAAATTATACCTATATATATATATATATATATATATATATATATATATATATATATATATATATATATATATATATATATATATATATATATATATATATATATATATATATATATATATATATATATGTGTAGAGTCGGGATCCGGTGAGAACCCCTAAATATTTGAGGATTGAGTAACAGATACAATATCGCGCAATAAACTAAACAATATCACTTACAAAATAAGGTAACAAAAACAAACACGCACGCCTTTTGAAATTCTTAAACGCGCGACAGTTTTTCCGACTACTCACTTTCTCTGTCTAAAACCTGAAAAAACCACAAAAACTCTCGATTATTAAAGCGAATCAACAACAATTTACGAAGAAATACTAATCATTGTTCAATTCAATTGCATTTTGACTGAAAATCAGGTACAATTTCTGTCTTAATTCTCTCGAGGACTTGAATTTTAGTGAAATCATTGTTAAAATTGAGTGTTTGTTAGTTTAAGTATCAAAATTATTGATAAACTTCGTTAATTTCCAATAATTTTCATATAATTGTACAACTTCGTAGTTGTTAATTGAATGTTTTTCTGTTACAGTTGAAATTACATAATTTCCTCTTTAAATCTGCTAAATTAGCGTTGAATATTGTGCGACTGCGAAAATTACGGTTCGACATTGTTCGAAGTGCAAAATTAGTATTACGTATTGTTTTAATTAATTAAGAATAGGTTTTAACCTATTCAATAAAGAAATTTATGTTTAAACACTGTTCGATTGGGATATTCAAAGTTCAACAATGTTTATTTGTGAGAAATTAGGGTTAAAACTGGTTAAAAACTGTTTAGTATATTAAACCGTTTAATTATTCGTTTGAACACTATTGGATTGTGAAATTGAAAGTTCCAAATTGTGTATTTGTCAAAATAACGGTTGCAAATTGTTTGAATCGCGAAAATTAGGGTTAAACGTTTGGTTAAATGTGAACAAGTACAGTTTCATATGACTGAACTGAATTTGTTTGACAATGAGGTCAATGAATTAAAAGTTTATGTTCAGTACAATGAGTAACGTTGATATATGTGTTTGCAATGAGAAAGAAAAACTTGTAATACTGTTATTTGTATGGTCTGATATTGAATCTGAATATTAGTGGTACTCAATCTTCATGAATTTTGTGTAGTTCTATTATTGATAGTGTTTACAGAAATACGAAACTGTATACTCCTTTAAAAATACTTATTACCAGTGACATACAATACTGATGTTCTTTTGAATAAGGTGTGAAATTATTTCTAATGAAGTGTGATATTGATTCAGTAGAATGGACTTGACAGCTTCCAAACAACCTGAAAAAACATACAGGAGAAAGAGGAAATCAACAAATGATGAGGTTGAACAACAACCAACCAAGAGGTCAAAGGATGGTTTTTTAATGAAAATAAAAGTAAAGCTGACGAAATGGTGTTACAGGATGAAGTTGAAGAGCATCCTGCTGTCAACAAAAAAAAGGGTCAACCATCAACAAAGAAATCAAAGACTGATAGAAACAAAGATGCTGAATTGGTGATACAGGATGCACTGGTAGAGCAGCCCGAGATCAAAAAGAAGAAGGCGCAACCATTTCAGACTAAATGTAGGCCACTCAAATTGGTTGAGTTGATTGCCAACTTAAATGAAGAACAAAAGAAGGTTGTTTCTGATGTTGGGTTTGATGGATTGTTAGAGTTGAAACTAACAAAAATTGCACATGGAATTCTAATGTTGCTGCTGAAGGCATTTGATCACACAAGAAACATGTTCAAAAAAAAAAAAAAATGATTTTCTGTTGACGAAAGACGATGTGCATGACATATTTCAACTTCCTCGACAAGGTCGTAAAGTGGACGTCGCTCACATGGGAAACACCACTGCTGTGACAGACACAAAGCTGAAAAATGCATGGAGGGCAAAGTTTGGATTGGAGAGTACTTCGGCTCCAATAATGGTCAAGGATGTTCATGAAAGACTGATGGAATATAATGATGCTGGAGATGAATTTAAAAGAATGTTTATAATTTACAGCATGTCTATTTTCCTAGCACCGTCTTCAAATAAATCTCTGGACTTGAAACTAGTAAAGGCTATTGAGCATGTGACAAGGATAAGCCAATTTGATTGGTGTGAATATGTATTTGAGGAAATGGTTTGAAGTGTTAAGGTGTTCAAAGAAGGGGGAAAGTCAACTGTCAGTCGATGCGTAATAGTTCTTATGCTAGCATATATGCATAGGTTCAATTTCAAGGGCGATGTTTTGGAACACACTTTACCACTCATCCAATATTGGGACGATAAAAAATTGTCAAAGAGAGTGGATGATGAGAAAAAAAACAGGATCTTTGGGGAATGCTCCAATATCAAAGATTCAGTACCCCATCTGTCAGCAACAAGAAGTTCCTAAAAAAACACCATATTCTTCAGCAGCTCCAGAGATATTCGCCAAAGGCGTCGATCATGAAGCTGAAGTGGAAACAAAAGAGGGGTATATGATGGTGAAGTTGCCTAGTGGTGTTGAAACTGATGAACAAATCAGAGCAAGGGCAATGGATGTAAGCACTAATGAAATCATTTGCTATCTGATAATTAGTTTAGCTATGACATTAAAATATTATTGTGATATTGTTTTTGAACTAGTGTGATATTTTTTTGAGTCTGCTGTGATATTATTATGATATTGATATTGAATAAAATCATTTGCTATCTGATAATTATTTTAGATATGATATTGTTTGATATATTATATGATATTGTGATATTGTTAATTGATAATTGTGATATAGTTTATAAAAGCAAATGATATTGAATAACAGATTGTTGTGATATTGATTTAAAAATTGTTATGATATTGTTTTTGCACTATTGTGATATTATTTTTAGTAGGCTGTTATATTGTTATGATATTGATATTGAATAACCTTATTATTGTTTCATATTTCTTATTATCAAAGAGTCTATTTTAGTGTTTAATATATTTATTTTGTAATTTGGCAGCGTGCTCATGAAATTTATCTACGTATGAAGAGGGACAATGAATTGTTCATAGGTAGGTATGTACATAACATGAGAAAACTGATCACTATCAAAGCAAAAAGTTCAATGGGTGAAGCAACTACATCTACACAATCTGGTGCGAAGGTAGATGGTGCGGAAGATGTTAATCCTAAAGAACATCTTTTCTTTGAAGAAGAGGTTGAGAATCAAAACAGTACAACAGAGACTCAAACGCTGCCTTTCATGAAAGATGTTGGATATCATAACTTGATGGACATGTTGATAGCGAGGTCATATGAAATGAAGAAAGCAAAAGAAGGGCTGCCATCATTTGATGTTTGGACTGAAATGTTGAAAGTGCAATACAAGGAATTGAACAAAAAATATGGTGGATGTACAGATAAAGATCTTCAGAACAGTGATGATGACTTGGCATGTACAAACAATAAGATGATGATATTAATGATGTTATTAACTTGGACAGTGGTGATGATGAAGACCAAGATGATGGGTTGGATAATGACATGAATTCAAAATTGAATGATATAATATCCAATATTGGTGTAGGGGTAGGAAGTGCTGTTGTAAGGGAATTCAATGAAGAATTGAATCGTGATACACTTAATCAAGAAGCTGTTGAAAAAGAGTGTGAAAAACTAAATGAGGAGACAAATGTGTTGACACAGCTTGATGAAGGTGTAATCAATGTTGGTTTAGGAGGGACCAACATTGTTGAGGAGGTTAACACAGATAAACCAAATGAGAGCATTGAAAAAGAGGTTCAGGAAATAAATGTGGAGGCTGAAAAAAGGGATGAGGAGACATCAAATGTTGAGAACGTAACAAATGTTGAGAAGAGAATTGGAGAAGATGTTGAGAAAACTGTTAACAATGTACCAAATGGTGAGGAGCTAAATACTAAAAGTCCAGGCAAAGAAGGCAGTGGAAAAAAGGATGGGGAGAAGAATGATGATGAAAGTGTTGGGACTTATATGAACGAGGGTGTTCCAAATGTTCAGTTGGAAACAGCGGGAACAAGGAGCATCAATGACTATTTGTTGTAAGCAGACAACATGAACAAAATACCTGAAATGGCAGATATGTTACCTCATAATTTGGGGTGTACTATGGACTGTGGTTTGCCAGACAAGGATGCTCAACTTGTCTCAGATTCCATGTTCAGACAAGACAATTTATTTGAAACTGTCTTTAAGCGTCGGAAAGAAGTCATGGATTATTGCTTCCTTACAGATCATGCGATTAAGAAAACGTAAGTTTATTTTTTCAATGTAAGACATTAATTAATCTACTACATAATAATAATTAAAAACTAATATGCTAATTTTTTTGGAAAATGGTACAGACAGATTGTCTGTGACTTTGGTATTTACCATTCCATACCAAAGAGCAATATTGAGTCTTTGTTGCCTGACACTAAAATAGAAGCAGTGGTTATTGAGGCATGGGAAATATTGCTCAATCAGTTCCAAATGGCGCAGAAAGACAGCAACAGACCGAAAAGGATTTTTCATGGCCTTGCCCACTCGGTATGGAAAACATAAACTTCATGTGTTCCTTGTGTTTTAAATTACGTGTAAAAATGTGTCAATACGACTAATCAATTCTCTTATAAACAAACAGGGTGGTATGGAGAAAATCTTACTTGTAGATGAAGAAGATGTTGATGAACTGACAAGACTGAAGGAAGACGTATGGAGGACATGGGATATGTGGTCAAATCAGTATAAACAACCACTGAATTTGAATTCAGATATGGTAAGAATTTAAAAGTACTTTTAGTTCTGATACTGTTAAGTTAATTATCTGATATTGTCAGAAATAAGTATTGATATTGTTTCTTAAATCAGGTAACTATTTTAGTTGTGGTATTGTATTATATATTCTGTGATATTGTCACTCATGACTTGTGATATTGTATGCTATGGTCTGTGAATGACAATTGTTATTTTCTATAAAAATTTTCTATAGGTGTTCATACCTTTGCTATATCAAGACCACTACATTTGCGTCTGTATTGACTCCAAGAGGGAAAAAATGTTCTACTTGGACAACCGAGAATATGATGATTTCGAGGACGAGGAGCATGTACACCTTGCTCATTTAAATGTAAGTCCTATATTTAAAAATAAGAACTAAGGATATAATGCTTTTGTTAGCTAAGATTGAAATTTGATAGTTATTCATTATAAACATAAACAAGGGGCTGTTTACGGGTACTACCTCAATAGTAAAGGTTATGAAAGTGGGGCAAAAGTACAGGACTGTGTGCTGACAAATGTCGCCTTTGATTAGCAAACAAAAGAGTTGAACCTGGATTGTGGATTATTCATGATGTTCCACATGATGTTTTTTGTGGGTGAGGATTTTAAATGTGAACTGAATGATGAAAAGAAGTGGCAGTTGTATAGGGGGGAGATTGCAGCGACGCTTGTGTTGAGTGATTTAAATAAAGGTAGGAGTGAGGTCCTGAGGAAGGTGATAAACCTTAATGCAATCAAAGGGACACTGTTACCTAAATTACTAGCAAAAAAGAAAGCAGCAAGCAAAAAAAAGAGAGGGAAAGGTGGGAAAAAGAATGTTCAAACTCCTGTATCCAAAAAAACAGGTTATTTTTCTTCAACACTGACTTATTTTCATTATATATAATCATTACATATTCAAATAACGAAAATAAATATTTTTATAGTCGTGGTAAAAGATGGTTCTGCCAGTGTAGTGGGAAGCAGTAGGAGGGGGAAATCAGATGGCCTTGGGAGCACGTACAACTGTGGTGTGGCAGATTCTAAGGTGGAGGTCGTCTCAAGGTTTATGAAGGCTAACAAATCACTGTGTGCAAAGATGTTGACCATGAGGAAACAAGTGCTTGACTACTGCCTATTGGACGACCACAATTTCCCATTAGAGTATGTTTCTGTGATACTGTTTCTTAAAGAGTGTGATATTGTTTTTACAGTAGTGTGATATTGTTTGCACTATTTTAATTTCGTGGCAGTTTTAATTTTTGTCATAACTGCTATTTTTTGTGATACTGTTTCTTAAGGGGTGTGATATTGTTTTTAGAGAAGTGTGATATTGTTTGCACTATTTTATTTTTTTGTCAGAACTGCTATTTTTTGTGATACTATTTCTTAAGGGGTGTGATATTGTTTTTAGAGAAGTGTGATATCGTTTGCAATATTTTAATTTGGTTTGTGTTAATGTTTGGAGCAGTGAGGTGGTTGCCAAATTCAGTAATGATCAATATCTTGTCAGAAACGATATATTGTCGTTGCTTCCAAATGAGCACGTCAGTAGCTATGTGATTGAATGTTGGTCCCTAATTCTGAACCAGATTGAGCACACAGAAAAATGTGAAACAAGTTTAATGTTTTTTGGGATTCGACACATGGTAAGCTGTCCATTTAGTTTGATTAAATATAATAACTCTTTAAAACAAAAATAGGACTTTTAACATATATATTCAAAACATGAAATAAAAACCGAAGGAGCTGGAGACAGGGAATTGATTAAAGAAAAGATGTTCGAAGAATGGGACGAATTCATTAGAAGAAACACAGTTCCCTGTAACCTGGAAGCAGATCTGGTTTTTATTCCAATGGTATGGAAAGAACATTATTTCTGTATTTGTATAAATTTCAAAAGCGAAACAGTGGAAGTGCTGGACAACACAGAGTACGCCGACTGGGAGCAAACACAAATACACAAAGTTGCAGATTTGGTGGTATGATTAATTGATAGTTCTTTAAATTATTTTCGTATATCAACATTGAAATAATGAATTTCAATGTTTGTAAAATTATCACTAATTGTTAAGCTTAATATTGTAGGCGGAGCACATGAGTGACTACTTAGCAAAGAAGAACGTGGAAAAAGCCGATGATATAATAACGTTTGATGTTGTCAACATCAACTTCCCTTGGCAAAAGACAGAGATGAACAATACTGAGTCTGGAAACTTCTTAATGATGCACATGATTCGATATGAGGGTGTAATGTTTGAAGCCGACCTGAAACAAAAAGTGTATAGGCGATACTACTGGCTAGAAATGGCAGCAGTATTGCTTTTAGCTGACATAAATGAGAACAGAACACCTTTGATCGAAAAAGTAAAAGAATTTTCAGATGGGAAGGACGAAATCTTGAAGATATTGAAGCAAACGAGGAAGAACAACGAAAAGGTGAAAGGGAAGCAGAAAGAAGAAGTACCAATGGCAGAAGGTCAAACAAAAGAGAACGCTGATGTTGTTGTGGAGGAGACAAATAAAGAAGATGTTCCGGAAACAGCAAGGGAGGATTGTATTAAGAAACTGATTATTAACACAGAATTGCCAATTCTTCGGCAATCTCCTAAGAAAAGGTAAAAACCAAAGCATTTACAATTTTATATACAAAAAGGTAGGAAGTAATTATTACAAAGGTGTCCAGAAATAATAACTGACTGTTAGTATTGATTTGCTTTACAGAGGAGCTGATTCCGGAAAAGATGGTGAAAATCGTAGCAACGAGCCCGCAATAACATACAAACGTGGTAGGATTAAGACCGTTGCAAATCCTAAGAACCGTGGTAGAGGTAGAGAAAGGAATTAGGACTACTATATTTGTTAGAACAAATTTGTAATTAAACTAAATAGTATGTAATGTTAGTACAAGAAGGAATTTAATGGTACTTTTTATAATGGTAAAGTAGTGATCGCTATTTTGGGTCTCATATAACTCTTGCTAAAGTGTGATATTATTTCACGTTTGGTGTGATATTGTGTAATAATTGCTGTGATATTGCTTCTCAATATCACACAATTTGCTAAACAATACCACACTGGTTACTTAAAAATATCACTATAGATATGGATTTTTAAATCTAACGTTGATATTATTTTAAAATGTTGTGATATGGTTGTGTACACAGGTTGATATTATTTCTCAGTTTCACACAGTTTGATAAACAATATCACACAGATTACTAAACAATATCACACAGATTATTAAACAATATCACAGGTTACTAAGAATACCACACTAGTTACTTTAAAATATCACTATGGATATGGATTTTTAAATTTCACGTTGATATTGTTTTTAGAATGTTGTGATATTGTTGTGTACACAGGTTGATATTGTGTTAGAAAACTGCAGAAGCATATAATGAACTGCCATATTTTGATTTGATGTTTGTGATATTGTTTAAATATAAACTCGAACTGCTGTATTTTGACAACACACAAAACACAAGATGTGAAAATATTAAAGCAAAAGGCATATATAGTAGTTCTAATGTAGTGATACTGTTTAGAGTAAGATGTGAAATATATAAATATAAGGTGTGATATTGTTTCTCAGTATCACAAAATACAAAAACAAGACAACTGAGACAAATAAAATAATCAAATATTCTCCGAGTACGAGTATTTTCTATATAAAAATAAAGTATAATCTATACTTTAATGAAGGTTGTGGTGTATATTAATATACTAGTCATAAAGTATGTCATCTATTTGCTGCTGCTATAATTAATGAGCGCCATGAACAAAAACTCCTCCTTCAACCGATCAACCATCATCAGCATCAACCTCATCTGAACTGCCCTGAAAAGTACAAAAAGGTGAAACAGTGATATTATTTTATATAAGGAGTGATATTATTTCAAATGAAGTGTGATATTGTTTCTATCTCGGAACAATTACAAACAATATCACATTTTGTTATCCTCAAACAGTGATACTGTGTAGTATAAAGTGTGATATTATTTCTAAAATTACCAGGAAAATAGAAAAGAAAGTTGATACAGATGCGTTGACACATTCTGTTATCCTCAAATAATATCACATTCTGTTATCGTCAAATAGTGATACTGTTTAGTATAAGATGTGATATTATTTAAAATAACATGTGATATTGTTTCTGACTCGTCACCATACAACATATATAAAAAGTTTCATAGACTTTTCATGGTGAACATACCTTATTGTCAGCATCAGGTACAAAAGCATTAGGACAGTTACGTTTATCATGGTGAGCCATTTGTTTGCAATTACGGCAAAGCCTTTTAGGCTTCTCCGCTTTAGCTATGCATTGTTGCATTTTGGAGATCATTATCTTCCCGCTACCCTTGTTCTTTGCCTGACGAGGTGGTAGAATCCTCACCTCAGTTGAGGAACTTCACCCAAGAAGCATCTCCAACTCCTGCTCTTTGGTCATTGACTCTGATTGCGGATTGAGTTTCACCCTAAATTGTTTAAGTGTGTCAACAAGATGAGTGATGTCCTTTGTAGACACATTCTTGAGCACACTGATGGTCGCGTAGAACTCTGACCATAACTTGCACATTTCCATCTTTCTTAAATCAGTGGCATCAAAATCCTCAATTAACTCACCATGTGGACCATAAAGAGGGATCTTGTGTGCATTCTTGGTCCACTGCATAAGAATGTATTTATCGGGTAAAGTGTGTACTTGTTTTCCAGAGTAAACCCAGATAATGTGTCTACAAATAATACCCTTCCTGTTGAACAACTTGCAAGAACATTCAACATCATTGGTTAGAGAATTATAGACAACTTGGTAGGTCTTCTACGTTCTGGCATCAGCAATACCACTTAACTCTATACCGTTTGCAGGTTGTGTGAAGCCACCAACACTAAGGGAATAAATAGAAGCAGAAGCTCCTACTTGAAAATCTGCGAAAGCAGAATTTGTATAAACCTTGGAAGCATGAGCTTCCAACTTAAGAGAAGTTGCTAATTGTGGAAGAGTACAATCATCGTCTCTATCAAGTTGTTTTCGAGTATGGCGCTGTACATCAATGGCGCTTTAAAACCGCATCAAGAATTCAACAAGTGTACCATGTGCATTTTCAAAACGCTTGAAAAAATTATTCTGACTCTTAGAACGTTGAGTTGTTCGTAATAGACAACCCATAGGAACATCACGAAAATAAGCTGGGATCCATTTTCTCCTTTTTTCTAAACATATTTGACAACCAGGAATTACCTTCAAGATTATGCTCATTGACCAACTGACACCACTTTTCTTCAAATTCAAGAGGTTCTAACTCAGCATCCCAAACAATAGCATTCAAACGGCTGACAAAATCAGTCTCTTTTGATATTGCAGGCCCAACCTTATCAGTAAGCTTTTACATGATATGCCACATGCAATATCTGCGCCTAGCATGTTTGAAGACAAAGACGCAAACCAGACTTTATTCCAAAGACCGATCGGTTATTATACGATCGGCTCTCATTTGTCCCATAGCATCAAGGAACTTTTGAAAGACCCACATGAAAGAATCTTCATCCTCATGAAATAGCAAGGCGAAGTAAAAAGTAATCGACCTTTTGTGGTGGTCTACGCCTTGATAAAAGGAGTGAAAAGCATACAATACTTATTAAATCTTGTAAGTTGGATCGTAAGTGATGTAATCACCAAACAAAGCATAGTTTCTACGAGACTCTGCATCACACCAAAACGCACGAACCAAACATTTCCCATAATCCACCTCATAAGCAAAGTAAAAACCTTCAGTGGTATCACGTTTATCCTCAAAATAGTTAACAAACAGTTGAGCATCCCGGTCTCCTATGAAACATTTGATATCCCTTCCAAAATTCTTAAAATCAACCAGTTGAGCTCCAACATTCTCATAGCCATCTACATATTCCTTGACATTTCTAAATGCCCTTGTTGGGCCTTGATTAACCCTTGAATGATCAATAATTGTCTTTTTATGGTAAAGATGGAGGTGCCTGTGTTTTTTTTTGAAACTGTTGATTTCTAAGTGAACAAAGACGGTGATTATGCCACTCACGAAACTGAAAAACAACATAACCATCCCCATTATAGCGAAACATAATCATAGCAGTCCAACCAATCCTAGTTAATTTAGTGTTCCTAATATCAAAAGGCCCGGGAGTTGCCTGCTCCTTTCCACTATCTAAAACAGTAGCCTTCCCCTTACGATCTCTAAAATCTTCACGGTTGCAAACAACAAATTTATACTTCACATCACCAGAAATAGACCTTTTTTGGGAAGACTTCCTAGGTTCAAAACCACATGCTTCTGCATACACATCATAAAAACTAATAGTTTCTTCCAACGTCCCAAACAACTGGCCAATATGAGGTTTAAACCCAGCTGCAACATTCCTTGTCCACAATTCATTACCACCAGGTGTAGAGTCCAAAAGTAGTTGATGCACACGAGAAGGAACAGAATGTTGTTCAACATGTGGGGTCGAGCTAGATGCATCAGGTGGTTCAATGAGAACAGTAGAATGATTGAAGACTCAACAATATCATTACTATCTTTAGAGGTAATGGCATAGACATGAATATCATTACAGGAAGAAGAAGTTACATTACTTGTAGGATCTGGCAAGAAAAGTAAAATGTAAAATAACAAGAAAAAGTCTTAAAGATATGGACGAAATCAATATCACATAAGTGGGTGAACAATATCACATATCCAGGAAAACAATATCACGTTATCTGGGAAAAATATCACACATGAAGATGAAAGACAATATCAGAAAGGAATTTTGCAGGAACAATATCACACAAGTGGCTGAACAATATCACATATCCAGGAAAACAATATCACATATTCTGGAACAATATCACACATGAAGTTGAAAAACAATATCACAAAGGTGAATATACAATGGTACATATCAATATAAACAATATCACCAGTTGTCGAAAACAATATCACATATTGAGCAAAACAAAAACACACTTGCTGTAAGATACAAAAGAAGAACGTAAATGAATAGAAAATATTTATAGGTACAAAAATTATACGAACAGAAATAAAGACGACTAGTAATAGAGAATATTTACAAAAAGTATAAAGAACATGTGATTCAAAGCTGAAAGTACAAAATAAAGAGAGAATACGCAGAGATTTGAGAATACTATTTGAAAGTACAAAATTAAGAAGAATAACATACCAGACATCGCAATGACGATTGAATACGCAGAGATTTGAGCAGGAAAACCTGGAAAACAAACAAAAACGTACCGAATTTTAGGAAACACAAAAGTAAATTGAAAATAACAAATAAAACAAGATGAAATTCAAAGCATAGAAACGAAAGAAAAACAAACAGAGTAAGATGACAACGAATTCGAAACATAGGGACGAAAAACGCCAATTACGTACCTGAACAAACAAACTAATTGGAATAATATGATAATTGTGAAGAATGAGCAGCAAAACCTGGAAATAAAACAAAAACGTACCGAATTTTAGGAAACACAAAATTAAATTGAAAACAACAACTAAAGCAAGATGAAATTCAAATTATAGAAACGAAATAAAAACAAACAGAGTAAGATGACAACGAATTTGAAACTTAGGGACGAAAAACGCCAATTACGTACCTGAGCAAACGAAATAATTGGAATAATACGATAATTGTGATGAATGAGGAGGAAAAACCGAGATCACGCCTTCATTCTAGGGTTTTCCAGCTCAACAATGGAAGAAGAAGCTACAGTAGAGAGAGAAGTTGAAGGGAGAAGAAGAAAAAGGAGGAAATAACGACTTTGGCTGGGAAAAGCAGTTTATATAGGCACGCGTTAAATTACAAATTTGCCCTTGCTTGTTTCCACCGTAAATACCTATCATAGTATTAATCCTCAATCCTCAAATATATAAGTAATACTCACATGATCCCATTCCTATATATATATATATATATATATATATATATATATATATATATATATATATATATATATATATATATATATATATATATATGAAAGGGTTCTAGTAAGTCCCTCATATCATATGAGTCCCTAAGTCCTTATAAGGGCCTTTGGATGGAAGGGATGGAGGGATGAGATTACATCTCATTGAACGGTCACAAATCTCCCTACCTAATCCTTGTATAACTCCTTCTAATCTTGTTTAACTCCTTCCTTATTGTAATCTCCATACCCACTTCCTCATTATTCATTTTATCACACTTCTCTCAATCCCGTTCTCTCTCTTTCTTCACTCCCATATTTCTGAAAAAAAAAACCCAAAACAAAAATAACCGAAAATAAAAAAATCAAATATTCCTCATCGTCCAGATTTGGCCGCGTCACCACCCACAACCATCAATATCATCCGCACAACCACCGTCCCATCTCTTTTTCCGACACCGACCCCCCTCCTCCTCTCCCCTGGCCGCTGCATGCAGCCTCTTCTCCTCGACAATAGCCATCGCCGGCCTTCCTCCTTCTTCTCCTTTTTTCTTTTTTTTAGATCTGGGGCGGAGGGTGACGGTTGTGCTGATTGTCGGATCTGGACGCGTCACCACCGACAACCACCTCAAATTCCGCCGGCAGCCTCCTCTTCTTATTTCTTTTTTTTGGTTGTTTGTTTTCGTGTGGTGGTGTTCGTGGGTTTGTTATCGTGTGCGGTGGTTGTTTGTTATCGTGTGGTGTTTGTTTCGGTTGTTAGCAGTCGAGTCGTTTTCGTGTGTTTGGTGTTTGTGCATTTAAATTGGTGGTTGTTTCCTGTGTTTGTGCATTTCATTCATTTTTTTTTGGTGTTTTTTTTTTGGGTTTTTCAGATCATATATATACTCATGAGAACCCGTTTCCTATGATTTATGGGTTTTTTTTTGTATTGTTTTCGGGTGTTTTTTTGTTATTCAAATTATTTATTTTTTTTTTTTGTTTTTTTAATTATTTTATGGGATGATTTTATTTTCTAATTTAATCTTAGATCTATAATATGAAGTATGCAAAAAATGGACTATAAGACTAAATTTACACTATTTATGACTGAAGTTATACTATTTACGACTAAAGTTATACCCTTGAACTAGACGAAAAAATGAGTTGGTATTCCAAATTCGATTGCTTGTGATTTAAAATCTTGTCTTGTTTTATATTTTTTGTTATTTTTTATTTTTTATATCTAGATGATTTTTTTTTGTTATTTCAGATTTGTTGATTTTTTGAAGGATATATTTGTTATTTTATTTTATTTATTTATATAATTTGTTTATTTAATCTAATGTTATACAATTTACGACTGAAGTTATACAATTTAGGACTGAAGTTATACAATTTACGACTAACTTACACCCTTGAAAAATTAAAGTTATACCCTTGTCATATTAAAGTTATACTCTTGTCATATTAAAGTTATACTATTTTCGACTAAAGTTATACGATTTTGGACTAGAGTTATACGACTTTGTACTAAAGTTATACGCTTTTGGAATAAAGTTATACGATTGGGACTAAAGTCATACAAAAAATTGGACTAAATTACATAAAAATATATAAATTCCAACTAATTTATCGAAAATGACTAAAAGTTATATCAAAATAGACTAAAGTTATACAAATATGGACTAAAGTTATACAAAAATGAACTAAAGTTATACAAAAATGGACTAAAGTTATACCAATATAGACTAAAGTTATACAAAAATGGACTAAAGTTATACAAAAATTGACTAAAGTTATACAAATATGGACTAAATTTATACAAATATGGACTAAATTTATACAAACAGTACTTATATAAATTCAAATTTGTCCTAAAGTTATACAAAAGATTGGACTCAAGTTACATAAAATTATATAAATTCCAACTAATTTATTGAAAATGACTAAAAGTTATACAAAAATAGATTAAAGTTATACAAATATGGACTAAAGTATACAAATATGGACTAAAGTTATACAAAAAACGACTAAAGTTATACAAAAATGGTGTAACTTTAGTACATCATAGTATAATTTTAGTCCTTTTATGTAGAACTATAGTCCAAAATTGTGTAACTTTAGTGCATAATAGTATAACTTTAGTCCTTTTCTGTGTAACTTTAATCCAAAATTGTGTAACTTTATTCAATAATAGTATAACTTTAGTCTTTTTTTTGTATAACTTTAGTCCAAAATTGTGTAACTTTAGTTCATAATAGTATAACTTTAGTCCATAATAGTATAACTTTGGAACATAATAGTATAACTTTAGTCCATATTTGTATAACTTTAGGCAATTTTTGTATAACTTTAGTCCATTTTTGTATAACTTTAGTCCATAACAGTATAACTTTTGCCCATAACTGTGTAACTTTAGTCATTTTATATCATGTTTATATAAAAATGTGAAATATAAGATTAAAATCAACAAATCAACAAATTATAAGAATTTTTATATAGCTAAGATTAAAACAACAATTTTTATGAAAAATATTTTAGTAGATCTTAGATGGAAAAAAAGTATCTCAAAAAAAAAACGAGATTTAAAATCCAAAATCTTTAAAAAAGGTATAACAAGAAGAGATTTGAAAAGAATAAATAACAACAAAAATTAACAAATAAAATAAACCGACCCCAAACAACAAATTTAACACAAAATCTGAAAAAAAAAGTGACGGAAATAATGTGACGCAAAATCTGGAAAAAAAAAAACGAATTTTACCGGCGGCAGCGGTGGCGGCGGCGGTGGGGTGTCGGGTGGGGTAGTGGTGGGTGGTGGTGAATGAAGAAGAAATGAATGAATGATTTATTAGGGTTTTGTATTTTTTTGGATTTTGATTTTTTTGGGTTTTAGAGAGGAAGAAGAAGTGAGATGTAGAGAGAGGAAATGTGTTGTGATAATGAGATGATGAATGATTAGTGAGTTAGGTTAATTGAATTTATGAGTTAATTAAAGAAAAGGTGGAGAGATTAATTTGTAGCCACATATTGACATCAAATCCTAGCCTTCCATTGCCTTCATCCAAGGGCCCTTAGAAGGACTTATGAACTCAAATACATCTGGTGGACTTAGTTGATCTCTTCTCTCTCTCTCTCTCTCTCTCTCTCTCTCTATCTCTCTTTCTCTCTCTCTCTCTCTCTCTCTCTTTATATATATATATATATATATATATATATATATATATATATATATATATATAGGTGTGTTCAAATGAGTCCACCTAAAATGTTGAGTCCACTGCCCTTACCAACCACTACCACATTCACGCCAACAATAACAACACCAACATCCCCTTTCGCCACCAACAACACCAACCAAATCTGAAAAAAAAAAAGGAAAGGAGGAGGGAGAGAGGCGGTGTGGTAGGCAGTGGGAAACACCAATATCCACCGGATCTACAACCACCAATAACAACTTTCTCAAATCAGAAAAAAAAGGAGACGAGATAGAGGCGGCAGGGCAGGGGCGGGTGGTGGCGAGGGAGACAGAAGAAGAGAGGAGGAAGGCGGCGGGTTCTGAGGCGTGACAGTGGAGGACGGAGAGGAGTGAGTTAGAGTGTGGTGGTGTCGGTTAGAGAGGGATGGGAGGAAGATAGATAAGTGAGTTTGGTGAGGAAGTGAAATCAGAAAGATGTGAGATGAGATTAGGGTTTGTAGTAATTTATATCCCAACCTTTTATTTTACTCTAATCCTAGTCGTTTATTTTTTTAATCCAATGGTTTAGATTAGGACTCATGGGACTCACCTAAACTAAGGGGACTCACTTGAATCTAATTATCCATATATATATATATATATATATACATATATATATATACATATATATATATATATACATATATATATATATACATATATATACATATACATATATATATATATATATATATATACATATATATATAGAAGGGTTATAGTAAGTCCCTCATATCATATGAGTCCCTAAGTCCTTATAAGGGCCTTTGGATGGAAGGGATTGAGGGATGAGATTACATCTCATTGAACGGTCACAAATCTCCCTCCATAATCCTTGTATAACTCCTTCTAATCTTGTGTAACTCCTTCCTTATTGTAACCTCCATACCCACTTCCTCATTATTCATTTTTTCACACTTCTCTCAATCCCTTTCTCTCTCTTTCTTCACTCCCATATTTCTGAAAAAAAAAACCAAAACAAAAAAAACCAAAAAAAAAAAAAAACAAATATTCCTCATCGTCCAGATGTGGCCGCGTCACCAACCACAACCACCAATATCATCCGCACAACCACCGTCCCATCTCCTTTTCCGGCACCGGCCTCCCTCCTCCTCACCCCTGGCCGCTGCACGCAGCCTCTTCTCCTCGACAACAGCCATCACCGGCCTTCCTCCTCCTTCTCCTTTTTTTTTTTTAGATCTGGGGCGGAGGGTGACGGTTGTGCTGATTGTCGGATCTGGACGCGTAACCACCGACAACCACCTCAAATTCCGCCGGCAGCCTCCTCTTCTTATTTCTTTTTTGGTTGGTTGTTTGTTTTCGTGTGGTGGTGTTTGTGGGTTTGTTATCGTGTGGTGTTTGTTTCGGTTGTCGGCAGTCGAGTCGTTTTCGTGTGTTTGGTGTTTGTGCATTTAAATTGGTGGTTGTTTCCTGTGTTCGTGCATTTCATTCATTTTTTTTGGTGTTTTTTTTTTTGGGTTTTTCAGATCGTATATATACTCATGAGAACCCGTTTCCTGTGATTTATGGGTTTTTTGTTGGTATTGTTTTCGGGTGTTTTTTTGTTATTCAAATTATTTTTTTTTTTGTTTTTTTAATTATTTTATGGGATGATTTTATTTTCTAATTTAATCTTAGATCTATAATATGAAGTATGCAAAAAATGGACTATAAGACTAAATTTACACTATTTATGACTGAAGTTATACTATTTACGACTAAAGTTATACCCTTGAACTAGACGAAAAAATGAGTTGGTATTCCAAATCCGATTGCTTGTGATTTAAAATCTTGTCTTGTTTTATATTTTTTGTTATTTTTTATTTTTTATATCTAGATGATTTTTTTTTGTTGTTTCAGATTTGTTGATTTTTTGAAGGATATATTTGTTATTTTATTTTATTTATTTATATAATTTGTTTATTTAATCTAATGTTATACAATTTACGACTGAAGTTATACAATTTAGGACTGAAGTTATACAATTTACGACTAACTTACACCCTTGAAAAATTAAAGTTATACCCTTGTCATATTAAAGTTATACTCTTGTCATATTAAAGTTATACTATTTTCGACTAAAGTTATACGATTTTGGACTAGAGTTATACGACTTTGTACTAAAGTTATACGCTTTTGGAATAAAGTTATACGATTGGGACTAAAGTCATACAAAAAATTGGACTAAATTACATAAAAATATATAAATTCCAACTAATTTATCGAAAATGACTAAAAGTTATATCAAAATAGACTAAAGTTATACAAATATGGACTAAAGTTATACAAAAATGAACTAAAGTTATACAAAAATGGACTAAAGTTATACCAATATAGACTAAAGTTATACAAAAATGGACTAAAGTTATACAAAAATTGACTAAAGTTATACAAATATGGACTAAATTTATACAAATATGGACTAAATTTATACAAACAAAGACTTATATAAATTCAAATTTGTCCTAAAGTTATACAAAAGATTGGACTCAAGTTACATAAAATTATATAAATTCCAACTAATTTATTGAAAATGACTAAAAGTTATACAAAAATAGATTAAAGTTATACAAATATGGACTAAAGTATACAAATATGGACTAAAGTTATACAAAAAACGACTAAAGTTATACAAAAATGGTGTAACTTTAGTACATCATAGTATAATTTTAGTCCTTTTATGTAGAACTATAGTCCAAAATTGTGTAACTTTAGTGCATAATAGTATAACTTTAGTCCTTTTCTGTGTAACTTTAATCCAAAATTGTGTAACTTTATTCAATAATAGTATAACTTTAGTCTTTTTTTTTGTATAACTTTAGTCCAAAATTGTGTAACTTTAGTTCATAATAGTATAACTTTAGTCCATAATAGTATAACTTTGGTCCATAATAGTATAACTTTAGTCCATATTTGTATAACTTTAGGCAATTTTTGTATAACTTTAGTCCATTTTTGTATAACTTTAGTCCATAACAGTATAACTTTTGCCCATAACTGTGTAACTTTAGTCATTTTATATCATTTTTATATAAAAATGTGAAATATAAGATTAAAATCAACAAATTATAAGAATTTTTATATAGCTAAGATTAAAACAACAAATTTTATGAAAAATATTTTAGTTGATCTTAGATGAAAAAAAGTATCTCACAAAAAAAAAACGAGATTTAAAACCAGAAATCTTTAAAAAAAAAAAAACGAATTTTACCGGCGACAGTGGTGGTGGCGGCGGTAGGTGTGGGTGGCGGTGGGGTGTCGGGTGGGGTAGTGGTGGGTGGTGTTGAATGAAGAAGAAATGAATGAATGGTTTATTTGGGTTTTGTATTTTTTTGGGTTTTGATTTTTTTTGGGTTTTAGAGAGGAAGAAGAAGTGAGATGTAGAGAGAGGAGAAGGAGTTGTGATAATGAGATGATGAATGATTAGTGAGGTAGATTAATTGAATTGATGAGTTAATTATAGAAAAGGTGGAGGAAATAATTTGTAGTCACATATTGACATCAAATCCTAGCCTTCCATTGCATTCATCCAAGGGCCCTTAGAAGGACTTATGAACTAAAATACATATGGTGGACTTAGTTGATCTCTTCTCTCTCTCTCCTTTTCCCTCTCTCTCTCTCTCTCTCTCTCTCTATATATATATATATATATATATATATATATATATATATATATATATATATATATATATATATATATATATAGAATTGGGATCCTGTGAGAACCACCAAGATAATGAGAACCGTGAGAACTCCACCTTACGGATACTTTCTTTAAAAAATAACGATATATTTGGATTCGGCATTGAATTTTATGGTAGATAACATATTTCTTGGTCCAAAAAGTATAAAGTATTGACGGAAATCAAAGCGACTTTCATTTTATTAATTTTCATGCATCTGCTACTCATTTTCATTTAACTAACAATATTCATGCACCTAGAACTCGATTTCGTGCATCTAGCGCTCGTTATTTTCATGCACCTAGTACTTATTTTCATGCATGTAACAATTTTCATGCACCTAATATTCGTTTTAGTGCATCGATAGCCATTTTAGTATACTTAATTGTATTTTTTTACATTAAGTTTATTTATTGTTAATAAAATCGATAAATTTTGTTTAGGTATGCTAAAAAGTGTGTTTGAATAAACTAAACTAAGGGTAAATGATCCATCAAAACTTTCGGAATAAGATTTGATGATGATTTAGTAAGGGTTCTCACGGTTCTCATTATGTTGGTGGTTCTCACCGGATCCTGGCCCTATATATATATATATATATATATATATATATATATATATATATATATATATATATATATATATATATATATATATATATATATAGGTGAGTTCAAATGAGTCCACCTAAAATGTTGAGTCCACTGCCCTTACCAACCACTACCACATTCACGCCAACAATAACAACACCAACATCCCCTTTTGCCACCAACAACAACACCAACCAAATCTGAAAAAAAAGGAAAGGAGGAGGGAGAGAGGCGGTGTGGTAGGCAGTGAGAAACACCAATACCCACCGCATCTCCAACCACCAATAACAACAACTTTCTCAAATCAGAAAAAAAAGAAGACGGGATAGAGGCGGTGATGGACAAGAGTTGGTCGTCACACATCCAATCAAACACATTTGTAATACTCAACAAACAACTAGTTAGCGGTAAGTCGAGGTCGATCCATGGGACGGTGTGCTTTGGGTTCTAAGTCTATCTATCTCAATTTGTGCTAGTGTCACAATTTGGTTGGGTTTGTAGTTGCGTCTAGACTAATGCAAGCAATATGGTCAAACAAGCAATAAAATGAAGGATGCAAACAAATGATTAAAAGTGCTAGGATATCATGGGGTCATAGGGGATTCATGGTATTGATCATACAAACATGTTCACAATGTTGCAAGCAATTAATGTTGTGGAGGAACCGAGTTGGTTTATGTCTTACGGTTCATAGGAAGGGTTGGGTCCCGGAGCCGAATCGATTAGATTGTACAACACCTACAAGTCGACTTACTTTCCTCCTATTCAACTTCTATGCATGGTCTAACAAGACTCGAGTTGGTTTATATCTTACAAGTCAAGTTGAGTAGATAAGAGATGGTAAAAATGCAAGGATTCATAGGCTTAGCATTTCATCAAACATAACATGTGCATAAAGTTGACATCACAACAAGCAAGCAATTTTGATTATGACAACATATTAGATTAAGCATGAATCAATCCCATGTTGGTTTCCCCTAATTACCCACTAATCCTAGCTAAAAGACTACTCACTTATTATCAAGTTTAGCATGTTAACAAGGTTGTCAATCATATTAACAAGGTAAAACATGATGAACAAGTAAGAAAGATTAACAATAATTAAAACAAGGATTAAAAGGATTATACCTATGGAGATTCCAAAACAATAATGCAAAGAATAATAGAAGAAACTTGATGATTGATGGAAGGTTGTCAATCTCCCAATAACCCAATAATCTTCAATTACCCAATAATAAACTTGAATAATAAACTTGAACAATAATTAAGGTGAGATTAATGTGTAATTTGTGGAAAGATTAAAGAGTAATCTATTCTAATCTACTCCTAATCTAATCTAAAGAAGAATTTCTAATTAAGAGATCTTGATTATATCTAATAAAACTTGATTGTTTGATTATTACAAATGGGGTATTTATAGTGGAAATTAGGTGGATGCATTAGGTTAACTAAGGGCTAAACTAGTAATTACACTTTTGAGATTTGAGCAGGGAGACGCCGGTATTTTTCGAAGGAAGAGCGTCTTTCTTTGAAGCTTGAAGAAGACGAAATTGTGCTGTGAGGGAATCCGGGTGTCTTTGGTTCGGGACGGGCGGATTTTGAGAAGACGGGCGGATTCCTGAGAAGACGGGCGGATTCTCTTCCAGTGAATTTTCTTGTTTTTCCCAGCCAGAAGACGGGTGTCTTGTGGGGAAGACGGGCGTCTTGGGGAAGACGGGCGTCTTGGCGAACAGCTTCTTTGTTTGAGCTCGGATTGTAAAACGGACGTCATTTTCTCATCCGGACTCCTATTGGAGTGATTCAAAAGCCTAGATCATTTGTTTTTTTGACGCCGTTCCATCTAGCATATTTTCAGAGCCAAAGGAGCAACCCTTAGTTCGGTTTTCGAGCGATTTCTTCTTGTAATGTCTTCCCTCTCGTCATTCTTACTTTTAACCCTTTGATCCTTCTATATACACTTTATTCCTACGTCTTTGGTCATCATTCTTGCCTCCTC
Source organism: Silene latifolia (assembly GCF_048544455.1). Lineage (NCBI taxonomy): Eukaryota > Viridiplantae > Streptophyta > Magnoliopsida > Caryophyllales > Caryophyllaceae > Silene > Silene latifolia. The sequence continues at coordinate 90,103,210 of NC_133527.1, read as the reverse complement.
TTCATACTAGTCCATCTAATATCATCAATAAGCTTCCAAATATGCACGAAAGACGGGAATTTCCGCCTTATTATCTCCTTTTCTACAAAACATATGAAATGCGATAGAAAAGCAAATAGGAAGGTTTTGACGGATAAAATGGCCATAAAATGTTATAATAGTATGCAAAATAGGCTCAATTAGGGGACTAAATGTGCGCAAATAATGTTCACATCAAATATCCCCAAACCGAACCTTTACTCGTCTCGAGTAAAGAGGTGACAAAAACTAGACCTTTATTTAAGCTAACCTACTAATATAACCGATATGAGACAATTAGCGGGACTCACTCCGCCCCTTCAACTCACAATAAGACAACCACGAGGTAGGATGCCTTCTTGCAAGGCAAGGTGGGTCTTGCCAAAATGGCGACACATCCAAACATTAAGCACACAAAATCAAATAATGGATGCATCTACAAAAGGAATAGCCACTTCCTCATCTAAGTGGCGGAAATTATCTACAAGGGAAGCAATTTAAGGGTACACACTCCTTCATATATGCAATTTCTTCAAACTACTAAGCCTAGAAGGATACCAATAAATCACCTCCAAGTTGTGTCAAGCTAGGGTACCTTTGTCCTCAATCGTTAAATGCTTTTGTCAAGAGTAGACTCCCTATGGTGTTAGAAACACTGGAGGATCACGGAATTCCCCCTCTTGCCTAGACAAGAAGAAGGGTCGTCCCCTCTCTACCATGCACAAAAATGGATACGATGGATAAAGGGATCGATAGTATTTGAGTTTCATTTGGGAGTTTGCTTTTGTTTTTGTTTTTCCCCCAATTTCTTGTGGCATATAACATTTGAGAACACTTTCTTTTGCCATTTCTTTTGATTTTTGGCTTTTCAACACTTGACAACTTTCAACTTTTTGCATTTTCTTTGTGAACATTTTCAAAGTCACCCCATATGTAGTGAGGATGGCTTATATTTGAAGCTTTAGGAGTCTATTTTTGCTCCTCTTTTCTTTTGATGCATTTTTTTTTTCAAACTTTCTTTCACTTTTCATTTCATTGAACTCAAATCAATTTCTTTGTGCCCATTCCCTTTGATGACAAAAATATGGTAGAACATGGATGATAGATGCATGGTTTCAAGGGTCACCTTGGAATAAATGGTAGCCAAGGAGTTATCACACCACAAGGTACTCTTGACTAGGCCTTAAGCATGGGTCAAAGGATACTAGCATGACACATCCTAGGGTGTTTTACAAGTATTCTAACAAGCAAAGTCTTAAGAAGAAAAAGCATCTACTAGGGCCTATATACACTTGTCAAGCTTCCCAAGTAGACGGTTTCGCAAAATTTTTCTAACATGCAACTACATGCCATGATGCAACTAACATATATACATCCTAATGCAAATGATTCTACCAACTAATATGCCATATAAACTAAATGCAAGTCCTAAATTCACATTGTTATACCGCATCAATCAAAATAAAGCCACATAGTCATTAACATAAAGAGGAAAAAGGAGATTGGAAAGATCATACCATGCGGTCTTCAATATCCTCATGTCTCGGATGTGGCGTAGTCAATCAATGTGAACAAGGATAGACAAACAATATATACAAGACTACACTAAAAAGGAAATGAACATGTTTTTGATTTTTTCAATTTTTCAATTTTTTATGGTTTTTGATTTTATGAAATTAAAGAACATATTTTTGTGATTTTTTCGAAATTTTTCAATTTTTTTATGCATTTTGGAATATAAATTCCCATCCCCCATTTTATTTTGGACATTGTCCTCAATGTACATGTAGGAGTAGGAATAAAAAAGAAATACATGTTTTTGGATTTTTGAATTTATGCAATGATATGAATGAATGCATGCTCTAACTAAATGCAATTCTATATGACATATATAACAAATGAACGCAATCTAAACTATACTATGTGATGCATGATTTCTAGTAAACTATGGTCACCTATGATCAAACCTCCCCAAACCGATTTAAACACTATTTCTAGTGTAGAAATGAATAGGATTGGTCATTAGTGACTATGCATGAATTCTAGTCTATATGCAACTATCTACATGAATCATGTGAGGTATATACAATGCAACTATACTATATGAACTCACTAATGTAAATGCAATATGAAATATAATATAAATGTAAGTTAAATGTTTATGTATATAACTAAATGCAAGTGGAAATGTAATGCAAAGTGAGAGGAAAGGATATCTTACAAATGGTGGTTTGAGGGAGGACTCCACCAAACTCGTTCCTTGTTGCCATGATTATTGATCTTGTCCATGTTTCTTAATGCTCTCAATAACCGGTCAAAGGCTTGAGCACAATCCTCAAATAAGCATGAATACGGTTTGTTCCAATTCAAGATGAAGCTTGGCTAAGGGAGCTTGTCACTTATTCTCTTCTTCACCTTACCCTTAGCACTTGAGTCTTTGTAATGCTTCAAACCGATAGGCCCATGATTCTTGTCAACACTAGGTATGAAGTATGGCTTATTTTTATCCGGAGATTTCCACTTGCCACCTTCTCCTCTAATTTTGGTGATGATGATAGCGTTTTGATTTTTCAATCCTTCCAAAGTGGAAGAAGAATTCTCATAACATTGATGATCGGATACCTTAGGAGTTGAGATTGTGGGTGCCAAACCTCCACAAGCACGTTCATTTGCAATTTTGTTCTTGAGCTTCTCCACCAAGTACCCTTTATATGATGATTTGACTTTTTGGAGAAGGTCCACCATATCATCTCCAACAATCATAGGTTCCATGGTGGGTGCGAAAAGGTCTTTATGGTCAATAGTAAAGAGACATTCATCTTCCTCATGGAAGCATACCTCAAATTTCTCAAGGATGGGCTCCTCAAGTGAGGCAATCTCACAACTCTATTCCTCTTCTTCATTGCAAGACATATATTCCGCACAAGCTTCTTCCATAGGCTTGTCATCGTCGCTATCTCCATAAGAATCATAAATAGGGGCTTCACTCCTCTTCATTAACTCTTTCTCCAACACCTTAAAGTCAACATCAAAAGTCACACCCTCATACTCACAAAGGCTAAGAGTATTTGGCTTACTCAACCTCATGTCTTCATCATCAAATACCACACTTTCATATTCACAAGAGCTCAAGGAGATTGGCTCTTTCCACTTCACATCTTCTTCATCAAAGGTCATTGCCTCAAATTCACATTCATGTTCAATGCTCAAGGATTGGTGAGGAGTGTTTGTTTGGGTTGCTTTCATTTGGGCAATTCGAATTGCCAACTCCTCACCATGGGTAACAATGCTTTGGAGAACATTGTTTCTATTTTGGCTCTCCTCTAGCACTTGTTTGAAGAAGTTTTCTTGGTCTCCCATCATTTGGAGAATCATATTTTGAATGGGTTCATCTTCTTGTTGTGGGTAAGTGTGAAGGTGGTTGTATTGTGGTAATTGAAAGTCATTATGAAATGGGTATTGGGTGGGTGGATGTTGTGGATATTGGATGTGGTGATTTTGGTGGGAAAAATTGGGGTAGTGGTTAGGATTTTCATTGTACAAATAGTAAGGTAGGTTTGTGTTAACTTTGTCCTCAAACTTCCCATACCCATAGTCATACTCAAAGAATCTACCACATACTCCATGTGTCAAGTCTTGAGTCATCATAGCTAAGACAAGGAAACAACTACAAGCATGGAAACTACACAAAAACGGTGAGAACAATCCTTGAGGAACAAGTTCCTCAAGGTGAGAGCAAAATTAAAATAGACAAACAAGTAAGAACTTAATCACATAGCACCGTCCCCGGCAACGACGCCATTTTGATGGACAAGAGTTGGTCGTCACACATCCAATCAAACACATTTGTAATACTCAACAAACAACTAATCAGCGGTAAGTCGAGGTCGATCCATGGGACGGTGTGCTTTGGGTTCTAAGTCTATCTATCTCAATTTGTGCTAGTGTCACAATTTGGTTGGGTTTGTAGTTGCGTCTAGACTAATGCAAGCAATATGGTCAAACAAGCAATAAAAGGAAGGATGCAAACAAATGATTAAAAGTGCTAGGATATCATGGGGTCATAGGGGATTCATGGTATTGATCATACAAACATGTTCACAATGTTGCAAGCAATTAATGTTGTGGAGGAACCGAGTTGGTTTATGTCTTACGGTTCATAGGAAGGGTTGGGTCCCGGAGCCGAATCGATTAGATTGTACAACACCTACAAGTCGACTTACTTTCCTCCTATTCAACTTCTATGCATGGTCTAACAAGACTCGAGTTGGTTTATATCTTACAAGTCAAGTTGAGTAGATAAGAGATGGTAAAAATGCAAGGATTCATAGGCTTAGCATTTCATCAAACATAACATGTGCATAAAGTTGACATCACAACAAGCAAGCAATTTTGATTATGACAACATATTAGATTAAGCATGAATCAATCCCATGTTGGTTTCCCCTAATTACCCACTAATCCTAGCTAAAAGACTACTCACTTATTATCAAGTTTAGCAAGTTAACAAGGTTGTCAATCATATTAACAAGGTAAAACATGATGAACAAGTAAGAAAGATTAACAATAATTAAAACAAGGATTAAAAGGATTATACCTATGGAGATTCCAAAACAATAATGCAAAGAATAATAGAAGAAACTTGATGATTGATGGAAGGTTGTCAATCTCCCAATAACCCAATAATCTTCAATTACCCAATAATAAACTTGAATAATAAACTTGAACAATAATTAAGGAGAGATTAATATGTAATTTGTGGAAAGATTAAAGAGTAATCTATTCTAATCTACTCCTAATCTAATCTAAAGAAGAATTTCTAATTAAGAGATCTTGATTATATCTAATAAAACTTGATTGTTTGATTATTACAAATGGAGTATTTATAGTGGAAATTAGGTGGATACATTAGGGTTAACTAAGGGCTAAACTAGTAATTACACTTTTGAGATTTGAGCAGGGAGACGCCGGTATTTTTCGAAGGAAGGGCGTCTTTCTTTGAAGCTTGAAGAAGACGAAATTGTGCTGTGAGGGAATCCGGGCGTCTTTGGGTCGGGACGGGCGGATTTTGAGAAGACGGGCGGATTCCTGAGAAGACGGGCGGATTCTCTTCCAGTGAATTTTCTTGTTTTTCCCAGCCAGAAGACGGGCGTCTTGTGCGGAAGACGGGCGTCTTGGGGAAGACGGGCGTCTTGGCGAACAACTTCTTTGTTTGAGCTCGGATTGTAAAACGGACGTCATTTTCTCATCCGGACTCCTATTGGAGTGATTCAAAAGCCTAGATCACTTGTTTTTTCGACGCCGTTCCATCTAGCATATTTTCAGAGCCAAAGGAGCAACCCTTGGTTCGGTTTTCGAGCTATTTCTTCTTGTAATGTCTTCCCTCTCGTCATTCTTACTTTTAACCCTTTGATCCTTCTATTTACACTTTATTCCTACGTCTTTGGTCATCATTCTTGCCTCCTCTTGATACTAGTCCATCTAATATCATCAATAAGCTTCCAAATATGCGCGAAAGACGGGAATTTCCGCCTTTTTATCTCCTTTTCTACAAAACATATGAAATGCGATAGAAAAGCAAGTAGGAAGGTTTTGACGGATAAAATGGCCATAAAATGTTATAATAGTATGCAAAATAGGCTCAATTAGGGGACTAAATGTGCGCAAATAATGTTCACATCAGGCGGCGTGGCAGGGGCGGGTGGTGGCGAGGGAGACAGAAGAAGAGAGGAGGAAGGCGGCGGGTACTGAGGCGTGACAGTGGAGGACGGAGAGGAGTGAGTTAGAGTGTGGTGGTGTCGGTTAGAGAGAGATGGGAGGAAGAGAGATAAGTGAGTTTGGTGAGGAAGTGAAATGAGAAAGATGTGAGATGAGATTAGGGTTTGTAGTAATTTATATCCCAAGCTTTTATTTTACTCTAATCCTAGCTATTTATTTTTTTGATCAAATGGTTTAGATTAGTACTAAGGTGAGTCATATATATATATATATATATATATATATATATATATATATATATATATATATATAGAGAGAGAGAGAGAGAGAGAGAGAGAGAGAGAGAGAGATAAATGTGAGTCCATGAGTCCTATTTAGAGCCTTTGGATGAAGGAGATGGAATGTTGAGATTGAAAGCTAAAAATGATGATTAATTAGCTAATTTACCACTCCCTCTCTACATACACTAATTAATCTCTAACTCATCTTAATTAACCACTAATTTAATATATATATACCTTTCCACTCATTTACTTTTCTCTTATCTCACACAATTTTAATCCTGTTATCTCTCTAAAACCCAAATATCTTAAAAATCCAAATAAATCAAATCCTCCAAAATCCCAAATAAATCACTCCCTTTTCTTATCCTCACCACACCTCACGACAGCTGCCACACCACCCTCCACTCGACATCACCACCACTCCCCACGGCCGCCATCGGCCCACCAAACCGCCACCTCCACACAACCCCTACAACCAATACCCCACTCATCTCGCACAGCCACCACCGTACACACAACCATCACCTCTTGTCCTCCCCTTCCTCACCACCAACAACGACGACCCACGACCCTAACCGCACACAGCCACCACCTCACACACAAACACCACTTCCTCTCCTTCTCTGCCTCACCACCAACCACCACTTCCCCTCCTCCCCATGCCTCACCACCACCACTACCACCTCCTCCACTGACGTGCGCCATCACTTCCTCCCTCATTCACGCCCCTTCTCCCTCCACCAACGCAGCAACCCCACCATCCTCTTCTCCATCTCCTCTCTCTTTTTTCCAGATCTGATTTTGTGGCTTTTTTTTCGGATGTTATTATGTACATTTTTCAAATTTTAGATTTTAGATCTAGTTTTTGTTTAAGATTTGGTTTTTGATATAAAATTATGATTTTATTTTTAGATCTATAAAATAAAGAGGAAGATTTAAATAGTTGTGTGTTTATATTTTTGTCAAATTTCGTCTTGTTATATTTCTAATTTTCAGATTTTATATTTAAAATATCCTCTTGTTATTTTTTAGTCTTTTTTTTGCCATTTTTCAAATTTGTTTTTTAAAATCTCGTTTTTCACCTTATTTTTGTTTGTTTTATTTTCTTTATTTTCATACTTGTTATTCAATTCTTGTTTTTCACATTTTTTAGACCTTGTAAAGTTAAAGTTACAGTCATAATCTATTAAAAGCATACTATTAAAAATTTCATCTTGTTATTTTACCTTATACCTTTGATTTGTTTTACCATTTTTCAGATTTTTTTTTTTCAAATATCATTTTTCATTTTCTTTTTGTTGATTTTAATCTTCTAGTAAGTTAAAGTTGGAAGATGATACACATACACATTGTGTATGAGAATTTCCACACACCCAACTAAAGTAGGACACGTGGCATTTTTATTTTTCATTTAATTTGCTACTCCAAGGGTAGGTTAGTCAATTTACATAACATAGTTAGTTACCTAAATTGTTGTATTACTACTTTTTAAACAAGTTTTATTCCTCAATTATTATAGTTTTTTTATTCGTTTACAAAATTAATTTGTTAATTATTATAATTTTATTTCAGTTTGTAATCATTAGTTACTTTGTTCATTTTATTTATTGTAATCACTGTAAGTTTCACTCCCCTTCCCCCGTGCTTTACTCCAACTATGGGTTCCTCTTTTCCTTATCTTTTCTCATATGACCCATTATTTGTTAAGTGGGCGTTTCCCTATTATGTGATTTTTAGCCCAAACAGTTTGGCCCAAATTACTTGTGAAGTACGCTTCGAGGTGTCGATCAAGGAATTTACGTAATCGTCTGCTAAAACCCTAAGCCGTCATTTACACTCATTTTCATGCAACTCCATCATTTCAGCCGCCCACCCCCTCTTTTCTTGCACCCTACTCCCTCTCTCTTCCTTTATAACCTCAACCTCCACTCCCACTTCCATTAATCACTTTTCATAAAAACTCCCCCTTTCTCTTCTAAAACCCTTAACCTCCCTCTTCTCTCACCTTGCCGACTCCACTGTTTCATCCTCCATCGTCCCTTCCACCAGGTATTTCCCTCCTCTTTTCTTCTTAATTTTCATTTTCTCTTTCTTCACAATGGGCAAAACCCGACACTCCTCATCAACTTCCACACCTGCTGACCGCAATCCTGATCTGGTCTTTCCTTCCCGGGGACTCTTCACTCACCCCCATGACTGTGACTCTGCCTTGACCTCTGCTGACATCCCTATGATCAAGGGTTTGCTTGGTCTTGGTGACGGGGTTGATATCGCCATCTCTAAACCGGGTCAGAAAGCTGATGCCCTTCGTCCAGGATGGGTTTGCTTTTATTTATATCCATTTAAATATGGTCTTCGCTTCCCTTTTCCTAAACTCGTCCAGGACTTCTTCTTTACAAACAACTTTTCCATGGCACAAATTTTCGCCAATGTCTAGAGGGTTCTTCTTTACTCCTTAGCCACTTGTCAAAATACTGGCAACTCTATCTCTCTGGGCGATCTGGCCCACATATACAATATCAGGTCCCTGGGTAGGGGCCAGTTCTCCCTCCGGGGCTCTAGAGAGGCTCCCTTCAGGCATGTGTCCAAATCTCGAGATGAGAAATGGTTTGAGGATTTCTTCTTTGTGAGGAAGGACTCTATCCAGCCTCCTGCCGATTACATCTTCGATAAATGGCTCATAACTTCGAGTAAGTAGTCTCCCTGTCACCTGATTTATTTATCTCGCTGCTTACTAGCTTACTTAATCGTCCTCGTGCAGGTCCCTGCTACCTGACTCGTATTGGTGCCCAGATCCCTGCCCGCAGCAAGTTGTTCTATATCCCTGAATCTGAGAGAAAGTTTCCTGGCCTGCTTCCTGGTTTCTCATCTGCTTCCTCCTTCAACCCCCTTTAATTAGTCCACAGCATGTCTTTTGGTAAGCCTCTTTACAATTGTTTCAGTTTGCATGCTACTTCACTGACAGCTTTAATTTTCCTGACGCCTGAGATGATGTCTGCTTGCAGGGTTCAAAAGTTGATCCTCTAGAAGTTATCCTCCAAAGTGCAAAAAGAAAGAGAGTTACTGCCAGCCCTGACGTGGTATCCGCCTCCAAGAGGAGTGCGCATGCCGCCTCTTTGCAGACCCCTCCTACGCATTCCAGTTCTGCTGGGCCTGAGACCTTGGAGGTTGATCCATTATCTCGCCATCTCCCTACTCCTCCTACCAGTCCTCATGCCTCAGCTAGCGGAGGCACAATTGCTCACTTCCCAGAGGGTTTTGGAAATGTTTATAAAGTGCCCTACTTGCCAGAGATCGACCAGCTACTCTTCCCTCCTCTAATAGAGGCTTTCTCGGAATTTTCTCCAGAGGAGATGGCTGAGAACGATGTGCACAACGCCTTTATGATAAGTGATCTTCGTCTTCTACCTGTTCCAAAATATATATTTTTTTGAATCCTTCTTGCTGACTTTTGATTTTTCCTGCCCCAGACCCTCCATTATACTCTTTACAACAGAAAGATGATCAACATAGTGCAGACCACCAATTGCGCCACCAACGCCAAAAACCAAGAGCTGAAGGGGACAGTTGCCGATTTGGCGCATCAGCGATCTGATCTGAAGAAACGCGTGGTGGAACTGAAGGCTAAGCTTGCTGCTGCCAAGAAGAAGCTGAAGGAAGGGGCTGATCAGCTGGCACGCATTCAAGAGGTGTGCAGCACCTTCTCTGATTCCCTCAAGCGCTCTGATGAGAAGATCAGCGAGCTGATCTCCATGGCCACCAATGTTGTTGTCTATGCTACCTGGCGGGGAAAATTCAGCGGGATGCGTGCTGATCTTGAGGAGGCTCCCACCCAGCAAGCTATAGAGAAGGAGGAGATACAGCTGGAGATGCTCTACCCCACCCCCACCTGATCTGAGTGCGCTGATGCCTGAAGTTGGGGAGGTGAATTCTCCTGCACTGGCTGAGCGAGCTGCTGGTGGAGATGCTGGAATGCCCCAGGATGCTGCTGACGGAGCTCAAGAAGCTATGGCAGTTGAGGGTGTGTAAGCTGGTGCGGTACCTGAAACAGAGGGTCAGCAGGCAGAGGAGGTGCCAGAAGTGGAGGTCATTAATGTGAACGATAATTGTTTTTTTTTATATCAATGAACTTTTTGGTAGTCTGGCCCAGTGGTGGCAGACTTGTAAGTTTTTAAACTTTTTCTAGTAGCTCCGCCAAAGTGGCGGTTAAACTCAGGGGCCGTATTTTGGCCATGTTTTGGAATGCCCCTTGCCTTAATTTTTGGCAAGTTTTAGCTTATATCCTGTGTGCTTGTTTCTTAGGTTTCCTTAGTTTAGGAGGTTGCCGTGTTAGCCTGCTGGCCGATTTAGACGAGTCCTGTCTTCCTGAAAAGGCTGACTTTCTGACTCAGCTAGCTGCCGTTTCAGTTTGCTGTCTGATTCAGGCGTATGCCGCAATGTAAGGTGTGGTGGCCGTGTCAACCCGAGAGGTTGATTTAGACCAGTCGTGTCAGCCTGGAAAGGCTGATCCCGACTCTGCTAGCTGCCGTGTCAGTCTGACGACTGATTTAGGCGTATGCCGCAATTTTCGACTACTTAACCTTGTTCATGACGCAAGGTGTGTTCATCACGTTTAAAGCCAACAGGGGCGTAATTTAGGCAATTTTATCGTCATTCTAGGACCAATGGGACGCTGCAGGATTCTGGTAGCGTAGAGATCCCTACGTTCCATGTATGTGTGCATGCATGCTGGGGCCCTAATTAATTGCGATTAGTGCGAGCTAAGTCCAGGGGGTGGTATCAGGGGTAGCTGGGTAAGAGTGTTTAGCTGTCAACCAGGCTCCCTTTCGTATATTCCACAGTCTGCCTGGTGAGGGTGCTCCTGATGGAGAAAATAGGTTAGGCATGTTGGAGTGCCATGTGCCTTGTCACCCCGCGTTGTGATGCGTGTCTTTTATATGATGTTTTACACCCTGTTTTACACGCATTTCAGAGCTCAATTATGTAGTTTATGCTACTATTTGCCCCATTTCGTCTACTTTCGTATTTTCATGTAATATTGCAGATTATTGCGGAAATGAGTAGATATCGAGCCAAATCCATCCCCGAGTACTAGGAATTGTATTTGACATGAAGTATTGACTCGAGGAATGAGCTTGGTGCGCGTTTCAAGGCTTAAAGATATCAAAAGCATGGGTGCGTACGAGTTTAACAAGCAAAGAAGCACTTCACGATATTGCATCTTGATTCAGATGGCTATATCTCGAGTTCTAAACCAGATAATCGAGAGATTCCAGTTGGAGGTGAAAGCTTATCCTCTTAGCTTTCCAACGCCGTGTAGAACGCCTGATTTGACTAAGTAACGAAGAAATGGCAGCTGTTTTAAGATTGGTGCGCGCTGCAGAATTCGTCAGAATGCATTACTGTACAGCACCCTTGGTCGATCGACTGACCTACATGGTCGATCGACCAAAGCACGACTACAGAAGCTACTGTTCAGCAAGAGTCAGTCGATCGACTGGCCTCAGTGGTCGATCGACCACTCCACGAGCTGATGCGCAAACAAAAAGATCGAGAATAAGGAAGCCCAATGTGTATTAGGTTTTGCAAATAATGTTACGTTATATTCCTATATAACGTAATCTGACATTAATCTTTAATCATCTAGTTTTCATTCAGTTTTATTTAGGTTTTAGAATATCAAATAATTAGGGTTCCCAATATTGTTTCGTACAATTTACAATTACATTCGATTTTTGGATCTTTATTTCTCTGCAATTCCGTTCGGTATTCTCCTGCTCTTACTCAGTTTCATTGCTTATATTTTGTTCATAGTATAGAACTGCTAGTTAGTTTCCCGAAGCCTTAATTATCGTTTTATGCTAATCTTTTATTCCGTTAATTCAAGCATGAAATCAGTAGTTTTAATCCTTAATAATATTGTTGTTTCCACTATGTCATGAGTAGCTAAATTATTCGTGCTAGGATGTAGGGAATCTGTAGGATTAGGCGGCGTAGAATAGTAGACTAAAATCGCGTGTCAGTCGATCGACCGCCGTACCTGGTCGATCGACTGGCCACGTGAGGTTTTGCTTCGTTTTAATTGATTTAAGCTCTATATTTGACGAATCGAGTGCACACGACTAGTTAAATGTTTAGGATATGACTGATCCATTAGATCGAAAGATAGGGAAGGTTAATTGACCACCAATTGAAATGACTAAACTATGCTGAGATCGAAAGATAGGTAAAGTTTAGGTTTTTAGTCACTTTTCAGGACGAGAGTCAGTATTAGTGATATTAGGGACCCGTAGCGAGATCGAAAGATGCTACTTGTTAGGAGTGGACCGAGAGGACCTCTTATTTTCCCGCCTCATGTGTTTGTTTTAGACCTACCTAGCCGCTGCCGCCGAAACTACAGTGAACCGACCATCTTAGTACCCCTTTTTATTATTTGATTTAATCTATTTCTTTTATTAGCTCGTTTATTTGCCATTAGTTATAGACCAATTCAACTCAAACCCCCAACACAATTGTTACCTTAAGACTAGAATTAGACAGCTAATTATTACATCTGCCTCTCTGTGGTTCGACCCGACTGCCGCTAGATATAGTTGTTGTTGGAATTATAAATTTATCTTTGGTGCTTACAACGACAGGTATCAAATTTTTGCGCCGTTGCCGGGGAGGCAATTGTTCTAATTTTTAGTTGTTTTATTTTTAGTCTGTTTTTCGCCTCAAGGGAAGACTGAGTACCTTGGGCAGTTCTTTTCTTCTTCTTTAGTGTTGTTTATTTGCATTACTTCACGAGAGTCCACTCATGTTCCGTTCTTGGGAGCCGCAGGTGGAGATTTGTGGGAGATGTGGCGCTGAGGGGCATGGTTCTGCTATATGCCGAGCAGATATGGACCAAGTCCATGCTTACTGGCAATATAAACAAGGTCATTATATGCCACCACATCCGTACTATCAACAAGGCTTTCAAGAGCCTTCATATTCCTTTGCACCGCTTCAGCAAGACCCTCTTCCTTCTGAAGAGAGTGGGGAATTGAAGTTTATGGTGGAGATGCTTAAACTCCAAATGCAAGAAGAGGCTGAACGGAGAGAAGCTTCTTTCAAAAGACTTGAGCTTCTCTTGGCTCAAGTAGCTGCCGAGCAAAGTGATGATATGTATGACTCGGAGGATGATGATTTGGAGGAAGATGAAGTGTCAATTGAAGACTTCAATGCTGTGCCACATGAAGAATTCGATCAAACAGATTTGTGTGGTCGAACGATTGACATTGCAGAAGGGAGAGCGGTCGATCGACTGGAACTAGTGGTCGATCGACCAGTTATGCTGGAGGAGGAAACTACTCGATCGAGTAGTGACGCTGTTCGATCGACCCCTGCAGCCTTGGGAATTGTTAAATCGTCACCAACGCCTATTCCGGATGACGATGAGAAGGTGAGTGAAGACCATTCTTACCCGATTAGAGGTAATTCCACTCCTTTAGTCGATTATGTATACCTTCTTACTCCTTCTGTTGAACCATTTGCTGCTGTAGAATTCACGCCTCCGCCCCAGTTTGGGGACAAATTGGAGGAACATCGCTTTGTTTCTCTTTCTACAGGTCTTGACAAGTTCAAAGACCCCGGAGGTGAGTTGGGTATTCCTAGCTCGAAGTCTGGAACTGCTCAGATATATGATCCAGGAGGAGGTCTTGATGAGGATATGCCATCTAAGAAGAAGCTATGCGCTGAGGTGAAAGATTGGGATCCGGATGCTGCGAGACGTTGTTGTTCTTCCGTTGCCTTGTTGTGGAGGCCGGGAGTAGATTTGACAGTTGCTGAAGCCACTGCGTTCAGTCAAAAGCCTAGAAGTGGGCCAGTGATTTGTGCTTTTTGATGATCGAAAAGTGGGTCGAGCTGGGACCGTCTAATCTAGCGCTACCGGGAGGCAACCCGGAGTTTGAAACATTTCGTTTAATTTGGTTTTGGAACATTTAGCTTTATTTATTTTTGTGTGCTCTAATAATTAGCTAGACTTTAGACTTTACATTTGGGTTTTGCGCAATTTTGGTCACGTTATTATGTGCATTTGCAGGTTTATAGACCTCATTAGTTCAATTTATTGAGCTAATTCGAAGAAAATCAGAACTTTCAGCAGGTATTTCAGTCGATCGACTGGCCTGAGTGGTCGATCGACTGAGCTGCGAATTCCAGGAGCTGCTGTTCCTATTCATCCTGGTCGATCGATCGGGTGATGTGGTCGATCGACCAACCGTCGCTGCTGTACCTGTTCACGACCTTTCCCCTTCTTTGTTGGGTCGTTTTGCGGAATTGAGGGAGTTTTCTCTCCACTATTCTCTGATTTATTTCTGATTTCTTCCATTTTCTTAACTTTGCACGTAATTTACCGCTTCATTTTTGTTTTCTCGGATAATGCGCGGTATATTCTGTCTTTTTAGGTAGTTATGGTAGCACTGCTGGCTACTGAAACCTCCTAGCTCACGCTGGTTTGGGGAGGTTTCCTTTTGCTGCGCTTAAAGTCTTGTGAGTTTCCGAGTTCCTTTTCATGTCTTATTTAGTTAATTTTATCGCAAATTCCCGTTTCCCTTTTTTTTCATTACACGATTTTGCACAATGGGGACATTGTGTGATTTGGTTTGGGGAAGGGTTTTGCATTGCATTCACATGTTTTTATTGCATTTCTGTTTCACGTTGTAGGTTGAGTCGGAACGGTAGTATTTCAATGATGACATTGCATTTTCAGCTGTTTGTGCCTAAGCCGTGCTCAATTGACATGTTATTAGTAGAATCATATATGCATAATCTACTAGTTTTCGTTAATTTATTTGCTGAACTTGAGACTTGACTTAGATTTTTGGCAAACTACTTATACTTCTGAGGTTTTGAGCCTATAACTGGTGTCATTCATGACCAGTTCATCTAGGATTGTCAGTAGTTACTCCTTATGAGGCATGTTACATAAATTTGCATAAATATGAACTTAATCTGCTTAATACCTGTATGCATTCGGGTTCGTGGTTAGTTGACACATGTGGTAGAGGTCCCCTTTTCTCATTTTACCCATAAGCTCCACACTCCCAAAAATAGCCTTTTTGTCCCATTACTACATCCTACATTTAGCCTGCCCTTGTCAAGCTAGTAGTTTAGTTTTTGGGATTGTTACTACGTTTTTGGTGGCATATGCTCATTTTGAGATGTTGTTTAGAAAATGGAAGAGGAAAGAAAGGAACAAAGAAAAAAAAAAGAGAAAAGAAAAATGATTCGAAAAAGAAAGAAAAAGAGTGTGCTGTACTGTTCAAGCAGTCGATCGACTACTCTACTTGGTCGATCGACTGCAGCCCGAGAAGAAAAAGAAAAAAATCAATTCGCATAATTCAAAGTTTTCTTATGGCGATTTTTGCTCCCATGCTGTGTTTGTATCTTATGGGGAGTTAGTTGATTGATTATTATGGAGATTGTGAGTTTTGTGCTTGCTATAGCACCGTGTCGATTGAATTTTGAGCAAGAAGTGGGTGTTGTCATATGGTTTTGTTACGGTACTAGCTTGATCACCTGTACCTCCACCTTCCCATAAATGTTTTCCCCTTCCTGCCCATTACCACACATATCCATATTTACCTCGGCATGTGTCATGGTCATCTGTTTGGTTGGAATGCATATGTACGGTTGTAGAGATTATTTTCATATTAGATTGCAGGCATGTTCTTATAGGTCGTAGTTAGGTGAGAGTCACTACAAAATGTATTCTTTCTATCTTTTACATATATTCACCTGTGCTTATTGAGTGATATGAGCGACCCGTGAGAGTCCATAATAATAAGTCTCTACAGTTGATGGTTCAACAGCCTTTAACGACTACATAACTCGTTTGCATGATTCACACTGCTAGTTGATTGTTAGTTGTAACATTAAATTGGTTTAGGCTATTCAGTTGCATTTCGCTCTGAGATTGAAATCGTTCCAATTAGGTTCTAGGATCGAGTCTTGTTCTTGCTTGGGGACAAGCAAGGGTTTCGTTTGGGGAAGTTTGATGCGTGTCTTTTATATGATGTTTTACACCCCATTTTACACGCATTTTAGAGCTCAATTATGTAGTTTATGCTACTATTTGCCCCATTTCGTCTACTTTCGTATTTTCAAGTAATATTGCAGATTATTGCGGAAATGAGTAGATATCGAGCCAAATCCGTCCCCGAGTACTAGGCATTGCATTTGACATGGAGTATTGACTCGAGGAATGAACTTGGTGCGCGTTTCAAGGCCTAAAGATAGCAAAAGCATGGGTGCGTACGAGTTTAACAAGCAAAGAAGCACTTCACGATATTGCAGCCTGCTTCAGATGGCTATATCTCGAGTTCTAGAGCAGATAATTGAGTTATTCCAGCTGAAGGTGAAAGCTTATCCTCTTAGGTTTCCAACGCCGCGTAGAACGCCTGATTTGACCAAGTAACGAAGAAATGGCAGCTGTTTTAAGATCGATGCGCGCAGTAGAATTCGTCAGAATGCATTACTGTACAGCACCCTTGGTCGATCGACTGACCTACATGGTCGATCGACCAGAGCACGACTACAGAAGCTACTGTTCAGCAAGAGTCAGTCGATCGACTGGCCTCAGTGGTCGATCGACCACTCCACGAGCTGATGCGCAAACAAAAAGATCGAGAATAAGGAAGCCCAATGTGTATTAGGTTTTCGAATAATGTTACGTTATATTCCTATATAACGTAACCCGACATTAAGCTTTAATCATCTAGTTTTCATTCAGTTTTATTTAGGTTTTAGAATATCAAATAATTAGGGTTCCCAATATTGTTTCGTACAATTTACAATTACATTCGGTTTTTGGATCTTTATTTCTCTGCAATTCCGTTCGGTATTTTCTTGCTCTTACTCAGTTTCATTGCTTATATTTCTTTCATAGTATAGAATTGCTAGTTAGTTTCCAGAAGCCTTAATTATCGTTTTATGCTAATCTTTTATTCCGTTAATTCAAGCATGAAATCAGTAGTTTTAATCCTTAATAATATTGTTGTTTCCATTATAGTCATGAGTAGCTAAATTATTCGTGCTAGGATGTAGGGAATCTGTAGGATTAGGCGGCGTAGAATAGTAGACTGAAATCGCGTGTCAGTCGATCGACCGCCGTACCTGGTCGATCGACTGGCCACGTGAGGTTTTGCTTCGTTTTAATTGATTTAAACTCTATATTTGACGAATCGAGTCTACACGACTAGTTAAATGTTTAGGATATGACTGACCCATTAGATCGAAAGATAGGGAAGGTTGATTGACCACCAATTAAAATGACTAAACTTTGCTGAGATCGAAAGATAGGTAAAGTTTAGGTTTTTAGTCACTTTTCAGGACGAGAGTCAGTATTAGTGATATTAGGGACCCGTAGCGAGATCGAAAGATGCTACTTGTTAGGAGTTGACCGAGAGGACCTCTTATTTTCCCGCCTCATGTGTTTGTTTTAGACCTACCTAGCTGCTGCCGCCGAAACTACAGTGAACCGACCATCTTAGTACCCCTTTTTATTATTTGATTTAATATATTTCTTTTATTAGCTCGTTTATTTGCCATTAGTTATAGACCAATTCAACTCAAACCCCCCACACAATTGTTACCTTAAGACTAGAATTAGACAGCTAATTATTACATCTGCCTCTCTGTGGTTCGACCCGACTACCGCTAGCTATAGTTGTAGTTGGAATTATAAATTTATCTTTGGTGCTTACAACGACAGGCATCACGTTGGCAGTTGACAGTCCTGCTAGATATCCTTTCAACGTACCATAGACACTAGGATTCAGAGTGATGTACTTAGAGAAGCCTGAAAATAGGAAAATCTATTAAAATGATGTGAAGTACCTGACGCCATCTCATGGGGTACCAGAGCAATTGTGGTCCCAGGACGCTGCCAGACCACACCATCTAATAGCAGTTTAAAGTTTGAAACAGTTAGAGATACCAAAAAAATAGGAATGAAATTGGCGGTATGCCTACCACCGGATTTTTATTTCAAAATGATTTGTCTTTTCATAGTACATCATTCTGAAGCCTAAAATCTACTTATTATTAAAAGTAATATCTCTTCACGTGAAGTATGTTCCATGGGCGTTGTATGATTTGACCGTCCATAGTCAACAGTCTGTACGCACCATGGTCAAAAACTCCTTCTACCTGGTATGGTCCTTCCCATTTATAGGCGAATTTGCCTGCCTTTTGATTCTTAGTGTTTTGAAACACCTCTCGGAGAACCAGGTCTCCTACCTCCAGGAGCCTGACTTTCACATTCTTGTTGTAACTCCTAGCCACTGACTTCTTGTAGGCAGCCAGACGTATTTTTGCACTTGCTCGCAACTTGTCTACTGTGTCCAGGCTTCTAACCATCTCTGCATTGTTCAGTTCCCTTGTCATACATCCATACCTGTGAGTGGGAACTAGAACTTCTGATGGAATGACTGCTTCCGCGCCAAACACCAGGCTGGAGGGTGTTTGACCTGTTGCTATCTTTGGCATTGTTCTATCTGATCACAATACCAGTGGTAATTTATCTGCCCACTTTCCTCCTAACTCCTGTAACCTCCTTCTCAGGTTGCCATTGATGATTTTGTTGCTGGACTCAGCTTGCCCGTTGGACTTTGCAGTCCTGGGTGCTGACTTTTTCAAGGTGATGTTCCACCTGGCACAGTATCCCTCGGTATCGTTGGAGATGAATTGTGAGCCATTGTCACATATGATTTCTGATGGGATACCAAACCTGCAAATGATGTTTCATTTTATAAACGAAATGACTTGTTTGTCCTTTACTTTCATGAATGCTTCTGCCTCTATCCACTTGGAGAAGTAATCTGTCATTGCCAGCATCCATGTCCTTTTTCCCGTGGCTCTTAGCAGAGGTCCTACTATGTCCATGCCCCATGCCATGAACGGCCAGGGAGAAATGATAGGCTGCAAGGGTTCGGCTGGCTGATGGATCATTGGTGCTGAGCGCTGGCAGGCGTCACACTTGCGTGCATATTCTGCTGCATGTGCCTTCATTGTGGGCCAGAAGTATCCCTACTTAAGAGCTTTATTTGCCAGACTCTTGCCCCCTGCACGGTTTCCACATTCGCCACTGTGGAGAGCATGTAGCACAGTCTCCGCCTCCTCCTTGTCCAGGCATTGTAAGTAGGGGCCTGCCAGTGACTTCCTGAATAGTGTATCGTCAATAAGTATGAACCTGGAGGCCTTTACTCTGAAAGCCCTCACTTCCTTCTTGTCATCTGGTAGCTTGATATGACGCAGCCAGTCTAGGTAGGGTTTGCGCCAATCCCAGTCATCTGCATTTCGGCTGTTTGGTCAGGCGGCTGATCGGCTGGCTGAGAGTCCTCACCTACCTCTGTAGCTGCCTGGACTCCCTCTCTGTTCTGTGGATCCTCCAGTTCTCCTCTATCTATTTCATCTGCCTTCTGGATAGAAGGCTCTAGCATGTGTGCTATGGGGATGCTGGACAGTTCTGTCGGTTTTAATGTTGCCCCCAGGGTTGCTAAGGCATTTGCTTCCACGTTCTGATCTCTGGGGATCTGCTTAAGCTTGCAAGTTTCAAATTTCTACTTTCTAACTCCCTTGCTACTTTTAAGTATGCAATCATTTTTGAATCTCTGGCTATAAATTCGTCATTTACGTGGTTGACTATTAGTAGACAGTCACTAGATATGTGCAGGTGCCCGACTCCTAATTCCAGAGCTAGCTTCATTCCTAATATCAAGGCCTCGTACTCTGTTTCATTATTGGTTGCCTTGAATTCACATCTTACCGCTTGTGCTATCAGGTCTCCCTGTGGTGACCGCAGGATCAACCCTACACCTGCCCCCCTTTGGTTGGAGGCTCCGTCAATATGCATCTGCCAGACTTCTGCCTCCTAGTCCCCCCTCCAAGGTGAGGATTTTCTCGTCTGCCAGATTTTGGATAGCTGGGCTGAAGTCTGACACAAAGTCTGCCAGTGCTTGCGATTTGATTGCTGTTCTGGGGTCGTACTGGATATCGTACCCACTGAGGTGTACAGACCACTTTGACATTCTGCCTAATAGTTCCAGCTTCCTCATGATAGATTTCAGTGGGTAGTTGGTCACAATATGTATGGTGTGGGACTCAAAATAGGGGCGCAGCTTGTAAGATGCTACTACCAGTGCTAGTACTAATTTTTCAAGAGATGTGTACGTGGTCTCTGCCGGCAGCAGATACTTGCTTACGTAGTATACTGACTTCTTCTCCTTTTCCTGCTCTCTGACTAGGAAAGTGCTTACTGCCACCTTTGTGACGGCCAGGTACAGGAATAGTGGTTCTCCATGTTCCGGTTTTAATAGCAGTGGTGGGCTGCTGAGGTAGTGTTTCAGCTCTCTGAATGCTTGCTCGTGATCCGCGGTCCACTCAAATTTCTGGCTCTTTCTTAGTATGTCGTAAAATAGCCTGCACTTATATGAGGATCTTGAGATGAACCTGCTCAGGGCTGCTACCTTGCCAGCTAGTCTTTGAACATCCTTAAGCTTTTCAGGTGACTCCATTTGTAAGACGGCTTTGATCTGCTCGATGCTGGCTTCTATCCCTCTTTGAGTTACAATGTAGCCTAAGAATTTGCCAGAGGATACCCCGATGGTACATTTAGATGGATTTAGCTTCATTTTGTACTCCCTCAGGGTGCTAAATGTTTCTGCCAGGTGCCGCATATGATCTTTGGCTTTTTTTGACTTTACCACCATGTCATCAATATATACCTCCATAGTTCTTCCTATCTGTTCTTTGAACATGCAATTAACCAGCCTTTGATATGTGGAGCCTGCGTTCTTTAGGCCGAATGGCATGACGTTGTAAGAATATATTCCTCTCTCAGACATGAATGCCATTTTCTCTTGATCTGCAGGATCCATCTTGATTTGGTTGTACCCACTCCATGCGTCCAGGAATATCAACATTTCGTGCCCAGCTGTCGCATCCAGCATTGCATCAATATGAGGCAGCGGGAAGGGATCTTTTGGGCATGCTTTGTTGAGGTCGGTGAAGTCCACGCATACTCTCCCCTTTCCATTCTTCTTAGGCACCACTACTACGTTAGACAACCACTCTGGATACTTTACTTCTCTTATTTTCTTTGCTGCCAGGAGGCTATCTACCTCCTGGTTGATTACCTTGTTTCTTTCTGCTGCAAACTTCATTCTTCTCTGATGGATAGGCTTACACTTTGGGTCCACAATAAGCTTATGCGTTATGATGGACGGATCTATTCATATCATGTCGTCGTGTGACCATGCAAGACAATCCATGTTATCCTGCAGGAATTTGATTAGTTGTTGTCTCAAGCTTCCTGTACATCCTGCTCCAATTAGCACAGTTCTTTTTGGGTGCAGCTTGTCCAGGTTAATTTGATCTAGCTCTTCTGCTGGGGGCTCGATATATTCATCCTGGACAGGCTGTTTCTGTAATTGCTATGCGGGAGGGTTTGCAGTGCACTTTAGTGCCTTCTTATATCAGGCTCTAGCTTCCTCCTGATCTCCTCTTATTGCTACTCCCCATGGTGTGGAGAATTTTATGCATTGATGATATGTTGAAGGGACTGCTTTCATCTGGTGTAGCCACGACCTTCCCAGGATGACATTGTAGGTAGAGGGTTCGTCTATGACCAAGTACCTGATCTGCTTGTTGACTCCTCCCACGTAGGTTGGGATGAGTATCTCGCCTAGTGAGTTGGCTGTCTCTCCGCTGAAACCTACTAGTGGGATAGTCTTCTTCTGCAAATCCTTCTCGCTGCATCCCATGTTCTCTATGGTTTTCAGCATAATCAGATTGATCGAGCTGCGTGTATCTACCAAGACCTTTCTAACTGTACAGTTAGCCATTGACAAGGTGATAATGAGTGCATCATGATGTTCTCGTTCGTCATACGTATCTCCCTCATCGAAGGTGACTGCTGGCAGATCACTGTGAGAAATTCTGCAAGAATTTGCTGGTCTATCTCCTTTAGTACCGGTGGCATGCCTCTTGGCTGCCGAGTATGTTAGTCCACTTATATCTGAGCTGCTTGTCTCATGTTTTCCATGGCTCTCTGGAGGTTCTCCACGCCAGCGAGCAAGGTTTGTGTGGGGCTAGGTGGCGGGGTGAGGCCTGAGTTTGTCGCTACCTTATCTGATCTAGCTTGGGTCGTGACAGCAGGAGCTTTAGGAGGCAAATAAGTTTTTGTTGTTGGTGTGGTTCTTGAGGTATGTCTGGGAGCCTGCGTTACCATTGTCGATGCTGGGTTTTGAGTAGAGGTCGGCGGTGGTGACGGTTGTCTACTCCCTGACACGGATTCCGATGCTTGCTTATCCATCGTGTACTTAGATTATCAACGATTGACGACCACAATGCCCCACGGTGGGCGCCAAACTGTTTAGGTATTTTTTACCGAGTTGGTTGATTCGGGTCAATGCGGTCTTACTCGTCGGATGTTTGATAGTTTGTTTGTATAACGATATTTAAATAAGGAAATAAAGTACGAAATATAAATTAACGCGTAAGATTTGATGACGCGGAAAACCTAATGTGGGAACAACCGCGGGAGGGACGGTACCCTGCCAAATACTGCACTAGATATAAATAGGCGGATGATTCCAATTGTATCGCAATGCTAATCTTGCTAGCACGTGTTATCGAGCTTGTATGATCTTGGACGAATGTATGTGTGCGTATGTGAATATGAATGTGAATGTGTGAATGTCATTCTTTGATTGCTCCCTTGGCTATTTATAGGGTAAGAACCCTAGTCATATCCTTCCTTGATTATGGAAAGGGAATATAACTTCCATAACAACTCTTTCCATGTTTGGTCGTCTCCCTCAATTCTCCCTGACCTCCCTGACTTCTCCCTAACTTCTCCCTAACTCCTCTTTCCTAATTCCAAGCGTCTCCTCCAATGGGATTTTGGTCTTTTCCCGCATATGCCAGCCCACTCCCCTTCCCCCGTGCTTTACTCCAACCATGGGCTCCCCTTCTCCTTATCTTTTCTCTTATGACCCATTATTTGTTAAGTGGGTCTTTCCCTATTATGTGATTTTTAGCCCAAACAATATTTTTTAATAATAATTTATAATATATAAGTTATATATCTTATATAAAAATATATTTAATTTTTAAGCTAACGTAAAGTAACCCTTTTTAATTTTTTTAATATTACATATTAAAAAAAATTGTTAGCTTAATTTAGGAAAGATCTATCTTTATTTTATATTTTGTTATTATATTTATTTTGAGAGTATCCTCTTTAATATGTTTTGAAAATTATTTCAATTATCTTTTGGAATATATTCTATTTTGAAATTAAAATAAAATAATACTCAGTATGTTTTTTAATATGCTTTTTATTTTATTCCGGTTGGCATTTTTTTATTTAGATTGAGTATTTTGGGTTTACTTCCGTTTTTTCTATTTAGTTGGAGTATTTTTGATTTTAGGTATTATTAACTAAAATATCATAAGATTTGGTATTAGACAAAGATTACGTAGATATCATAAAATATAATTAAAAAATAAATAAAAATAACACAACATTTCATAAGATTTCGTAAAACTATTATACAAAGATTACGTAATAAATATCATAAAATATCATATGATTTCGCAAAGCAAATTAAATATCATAAGATTATATAAAAATCATAAAATATAATAAAAAAACAATAAAAAAAACGACTGCACAATTACGCAAACTACAATTTCAAGACAACAATATCATATCATAAAATATAATTATACTAACTAAAATAAAAAATAAAAAATAAAGGATGGATTGAGGAAAATGTAAACCAAATGCAAGTTATTATAATTATAATAATAAATTGTTAACTAAAACGTATAATTAACTTAATTTAACATTCTAAAAATAAAAGCAACCACATTGAGTAAAATGACTAAACCACCCTTATTCTAACCAATTCAAGTTAAAGAAAAAAGGCCGCGTGTCATCTTCTTATTTGCCGTGTATGAAAATTCCATAAACATTGTGCATGTGTATTCTTTTTGGTTAAAGTTACACTTTTTTCTATTAAGATTACACTTATCTCCATTAAAGTTACACTTATCACTACGTCAAATAAGACGTTCAATAACGGTCAGATAATGCAATTACCGTTTTTAAATAGAAACATGGAACCGTTATTGTAACAACGGTTGTTAAATATATACCACGACTGTACAAACACGCGACCGTTATATAACATCAATAACGGATCTATAATACCGTTATCACTACTCAAGAACCGTTATAAAACTGTTGTTAAATTTGTTTATGGCAACGGGTATACTTTTAAGAAACCGTTAGTAAATTTTAATAATGATTTCAAATCCGTTGTCGTAGTTTACTATTGACAACGGTTTAGTGGTACCAAAACTGTTGTTAAATATTATATATGGTAACGGTTGATTTCGTTATCTTATTTAATTGAATGTCAAAATTTAACAACGGCTTTATTGCATGCAAAACCGTTGTTATATTTATCTATTGACAACGGTATGTAACCGTTATCTATTTTTATTGATGAAACTTTGACAACGGTTCTGCTTAAATAAACCGTTGTAAAAGTTTTGAATTCGACAACGGTTATCGTTCGTTATCTTATATTTTTGGTGGTTTGAATGAGAGGGAAAATATGTCAACGGGTATTTATCTAAATAAAACCGTTGTCAAATGTATGTTTACAACGGGTTGTTTTTAACCGTTATCGTTTTTAATTATTGTTTTAAAAAAAAATGATTTTAGCTTGTTCTAGCAGCTGCTGAAATACTATTTTTTCAGCAGCGTTTTTAGCAGCTGCTGAAATACTATTTTTTCAGCAGCTGCTGAAAAATAGCATTCCAGGAGCTGTGCACTGCAAAAATTCAATTCTTTATCAAAATATTACACCCCACGATCAATTAAACCCAGTTTAAAAATTGTGCAAACAAGATGATCAAAAGCCAATACACAACTTCTTCAAAAAAACAAAAGAAGCCAATACACAATGGCTTTATATATACACATGTACATAAAGCATGAGCAAACTATTGAGACTCCGCTAATGAAACAACATAACTGGCCCACATATTTCTCAACTGGGTGATGTACTCTGGTGAATATTCTGGGGCTTTATTGAGTATTAGTGGAAACTACAATTTAAAATATACATAATCAGAATAGATATAATACATGGAAGTATACAGAATTGAACTCAATTTACGTCTGAAATAGTTTTTAAATCACACTAACCCGTACCGGAATGTTAGAATAATTTCCATTGATAACCTCCCACATGGAATGACAAACGTAAAAGGCGCATTGTTTGTCGTCTGGTGCTTTAGGAGACTATTATATAAATCACACACAAATCAGCTGAATTAGATAATCAACCTCTCGAATAAACATAAATTAAATGATACGAGTAACTATTAAGAATACACTTACTAATAGCGTGATAAAATTGGTATCAATGTTGCTTTCATATTTCCCAAGAGGACGTAATCTTCTTTTTGATTCAAAAACACTAATTCATAAATATACACACATGCCATTATTATTTGCATATATATAGCTCAAGTCATACAATAACAAATGACATTATTGAAGGTTGTCAACTTACGCAGTTATCATCTTTACTATTCTGTCAGAGGGTTTGCCTTCCCGAGAGTCAATCCAGTACACTGTTTTTGTTTCCACTTGGATTGCCATTAGCACCCAATGCTTCCTATTCAATTTGCGTCATTGAACTCTTAGTTAGTTTTTCCATAAAACCGGGTTATATAAACGATATAAGTTAAATAGGGCGATTTGGCACATAATTTGGCATGATAGATACATATTATATTGCTGCATATTTCAATTGTTGAATGTCTTTTATTTATATAATTTTGAATTATGTAATTTTATCTTAGTATGACCTTAGTTTTAATCGATATTACCCGTAATGAAAGGGAATATTGATTTGGTTGTAATTTAATGTGATCTCGTATCACTTTTAATTTTACTAGTTTTTCATATTACAAATGTATAATAGGAATAGCTTTGTATTTTTATTATTATTTGTAATCCTGGAGTTTCTTCAAGACGGTGCCATTCAAAAAGGCGTTACGATGAAGACGGTGCTCTTGGGAGGCGTGCCACTTGAAGATTTAAGGGACCAAAGGAGTTGGTTTCCGAATATGTAATAGATTATTTGATTTTCTATTTTAGGAAGGCTATACTAGGAATTTATTATTATTGCTCTGCATTTCTTTTAATATGTTGCATGCATTGCCAAATCGCCATAACAACACATGCATATCATATCGAGTCATCGACCATGTCAATTGTAATTATCGTAGTTTACCGCTTTAGTTCACTTAAAACGTGATAGATAATAAATTGACAAGACCTCTCACTAAATAATAATTGAGGATTAACCTTACCAAATAGTAGAAACCATGAGTACCAATTTCATGAGGAAGTAAGCTCGGCTCACTGGGGTGCTAAACTTGTTACGTTGGGTCATTGGAAATATTAATCTCATTAATTTACATATTCATATATGAAATAATTTATTTAGTAATAAAATAAAAGCTAGATCTTATGCATGCAAACTTTAATAAAAGAGATGAAAAATATATTTCGTCATAAAATAAAAGCTAGATCTTATGCATGCAAACTTTAAAAAAAGAGATGAAAAATCTATTTCTCACCATCTTATTTCGGCCATTTGGGCACCAACAAGATCTCCTTCTTGTTAGTTCTTGAGCTTTCCTTATAATGGATGAACAAGGTTCAAATTAGAACCTCTCCCAAAAGCATATACCCAAGGTGTTACTCTTAATAATTAATAATATTATGAACTAGTAATATTATTAATCTAGCTTAAAATTGATCCAAAATATTTATTTTATTCTCCTCTATTTCGGTTTAGAGAAGAGAGTTTTTGTGGTTTTTCTTTCTCTAAAAATGTCTCACAAAAATGTAGAGAATAATCAATTTTCTTACACTAGAAAATTATGTGTTGTAGAAGTGAATAATAAAAGAAAAGCCCCTGTCTTTTCTATGTAGAAAACCGGTTGGAGGGGGAAGGAGAGCCCAATGCATGGTCTTGTGTTCTTCTCAAGACAAGACTACGCATGCATGGCTAGTCATTAGGCATAATCATTATGTTTTCCACTTAAAATAAAAACACAATATAAACCTTATACTCCCTCCATATTTTCGGCACATTTAACATAAAATGGATGGTCCAATTTTTTTTTTTTGTCATTTGTCAATTGTAACATATGTGACATGTTACTTGACATATGAAATTGTAATGTATTTTTAACATATTAAAAATCAACATACTCATAAAATATGTCATATACAAAATCGACTAGTAATTCGTAATTACTTGTGTCAAAACGGTTTATCAAATTCTAAATTACAACGTCTTCTATTTATAATAAATTATTCATTCAATTTCAATTTCAATTGTTTCGTAAACAATAATTTTATCTAAGTAATAAAACAATTCGATTACTTAGACCGTATCTCATTTAATCAAATTACAATAAGACACGTTAACTTTACTCACAAAATCACCCGTCAATTTTAAGCAATTTAATTAACCCGTATCGACATACGATTAATTAAATAATCAATTAAGAGCGTCACCCTTTAGGTATGACCTAAGGGGATCAACTGATCACCACCGTCGCACGACAGTAATGTCAAACTCTAGTCAGCCAATCATTACCGATATGTGTGGACCGGTTGACTGTAAAATATTATATTCCACATGTATTCTTAAAATGAGATTTAAACATGTGATCATCATGATCGACAGTTGTGATTGCATTATTGTCGGAGGACACTTATTCCAACAATCTCCAACTTGTCCTCGACAAGTGTGCGTCACCAATTCTCTTGTCCTATTACTATCTCCCACTCAATGCAAGGTGTCTTTCAGGTCGTACTTGCAAGTGATCATATCGAGAGTGGTTTCCTCGATCTGGAGAATAACTGATTGACCGGAGTTATCTACCATAGATACCTTCCGAGCGTGGCCACGCATTTCCAGTTCATCACTCCTCGAGTGGCCCTGAGATATTGTTTTAACCCTGACAAGGGGGTGGACAATTCCTATAGCACTATTCCCTTCGACTAGCCACAACCATCATAACCCAAAATATGCCCATTTGACCCCATTTACGAAGGTCGTAGTAACATAAATCAAAGTTAATCTGAAACTATGCCACCTTAGGCGAACAGTCTTTTGTAAAAAGAATCGACTCATTAGAATACTATAGTAGCTCTCGCCACGACCAGGCTTTATAAATTTGCCAGAACTCTATTAGAGGTCAAAAGGCCCGACAAAGTGTTCCTAACAGTCTGCCTATGTGATCGACTAGTCATTTCACATGACTCTATGGCACTTGAACTTGCCATCAATCACATCACACTCTAGTCACTTCGAGACGTCACCTCATACAAGTGACTATGGGAAAATACCATGTTAATTCGAGTTCACTTTAACGGGGTTCAATATTGTCTCTACAACTCGTTTGGATGTAACAGAGTATAAAAGGAGTTTTTAGATTTTAAAAACTCAAACGCCAAATGTGATTATCGAATATGAATAGTCAATACCTGATTACTACTTTATAATTTTATAATCCATTTTCATCTTATATGTAGTTGTTCATCTCAATGCAATTGAAATAACATATGACATGACTCATCATGTTAAGCCCATGAGAAGGCTTTGGTTAGTAGGTTTTATCAACTTCTTGTACCTTACTCAACCATACTACATACTCGTTTTCCTTTGTAATGTATACATTTGCATTACAAAACTTTATGAGTACGTGTCTAGATCCAATCTAGACATAAGCTCTCTAGCCTTAGAATAGCTCCCACTGTTTTCACAGTGTGTGAGATCCATCCTCTTGCTCATTTCATGATTGCAAGTGTACTCAATTTCCGTTGTGAGTATCTCTCATTGTTCTTTATTGCCTAGAACGATTCTAGCAAATCTATTTCTTAAATAACATAGCCACAATGGTTCCTTAACCATCTTCACGTGTTTTGAATATGATTTTGTCTGAAACCTTTCGCAATCTCAATAGTCATTCGTGTAACAATGTTACACAAATTAGTTAATTGCGTCAAAAACACTTAACTTTCCATCCTTAATGCTTCCTGAAGCACTTAAGAATAATCTATATGGCTACTTGGTAACTATTACTTAGATTTGATTATGAAACAATTCATCATACTCAAAGTATATGAAGTGTTGTACATCATTACTCATTTAATTGATCCGGCAGCGGAAACAAATGGAATCAATCAAATATGTTCAATTCGATTGAACTAATCATGAATCTTATCAACATAAGACTTATTATTTGATGCTAATATCAAGTAGATTTATCTCCATAAATCCGGATATTAAAGATGTATTATAATACTCCATAAGTGTCGAATCATTCCCAATGATCAATATGTCATCCACATATAAGACTAATTAAAAATTCCGTAACTCCCACTAAACTCCATGTATAAACACAACTTCTCGACTTATCGAGAAAAGTTTTATAACATGATCAAAACATTGATTCCAACTCATTGATGTCCTACTTAAGACCCTCTATTAAGTTCCATATTATCTTAGGATTGCAAGAATCTACAAAACTCAAGACATGTATTGAATACATTCCTTCTAATTGAAGAAGTGGGTTTTAGATTCACTTACTATATGTATATCATCATAATGAAACACAATTCCTAAGAAGATCCAAATAGACTTAAGCATTTCAACTAGTGCAAAACCCTTTGCTACCAATCAAGATTTGATATCTAACAATTCACTTGGATTTTCATGGCTCTAAGCCTTGTATTGAGTTGTGACTTAAACACTCTCATGTAAGTCATATGTTCATTATTTTCCAGAAGTAATCAACTTGAATTAAACAATTTCTTTGTATGTTGCAAGGTCTCTTTACTTTCTAAAAGTAACACTAATTCATCATATTCAACAAGTGATGACTTTAACCTCCTAGGTTTTGAAGAAACAACGTCTTATACAAAACGTCTCATGTAGCTAAGAAAGACCAGTTTCTTGCGACATAACGTTCTTTGTGGCTCTTAAATAGACCAGTTTCTTGCGACATAACATTCTTTGTGGCTCTTAAATAATTTCTCCCACTCTGTCTTCTAGAAATAAACTTGTATTCTAGAAAGACAGTTTCACGAGCCACAAACCCGTTGTACTCGTGATTATAGTAAGGAAAAATGAGCATTTGTTTCTTTTGAAAACTTACAAACATGGTACCCTACCATTTCATATCTCATATGATTCGTTTTAGATTTAGTGGAAAAATAATTT
This sequence comes from Silene latifolia, assembly GCF_048544455.1. Lineage (NCBI taxonomy): Eukaryota > Viridiplantae > Streptophyta > Magnoliopsida > Caryophyllales > Caryophyllaceae > Silene > Silene latifolia. The sequence goes on along the minus strand of NC_133527.1, from coordinate 90,072,834 downwards.
AGACAAAATGATAAAATCCCCAAAAGGATCAAGTAACTCAAAGTAACTTGATTAAAGTTCAAACCATATCGAATAGCGTTTGATTTCTTATCCAACCACACAGTATCCCATAATGCGTGCTAAGAGAGATTAACTTGTGATACTATATCACATTTCCTTTGGCTTATATCAAAGTCTTCACTTTGATAGTCCCATCACCACTAAATCGTGATTCCTGGAACTCTTTGAACTTCTTCAAAGATTTCTCTATTTACCTTATTAAGTGAACACATTAGTGTCAACTTAAATCATTGGTAAAAGAAATGATCAACGTATTTTGGATCAATGATTTACAACCTCGATCTCCTTTTCAACCAAAAGCACGAGACATCTTGCTTTGAATACAAGATACGCATATACCATAAGATTAACAATCTAATGGTTCCAAGAGTACTCGATAACTCTTTGCGTTCATCATTCCAGAATTTAAGGTTTAATCTTGGGTTACCAATTTGAGTCTTGCATCATCTACATGATATGTCATTCTAGTTTGGTTTAGAATATCATCACCTTGATAATGGGCTACCCATACATCAAATCATGGTGTATAAGGTCACAAAAGTGAAACCTCTTTTGTATCTTAACAAGTTTATATTCTTATTTAGAGTTTATGCACTTAATAGTCACAATTAAGTACAACTTGAAGGAAATGTAGATTCATATACATACTAACATACTCTTATATGTCAAAATTAATTTGTCATAAGATTAAACATGGATTTTATGCATGCAAACAATATAATAAAAGAGAAGAAATCATATCCTTACATTGAAATTTCGGTTCAAATGGGCACAAAAGAAATCTCCTTTTCTTTTGTTCTTGAGCTTTCCAAATGGAAGAACAAGGATTCAAGTGTAGAATCCCTCCCAAAAGCATATACCTAAGGAATACATCTTAATAAACCAATACTATTTAGATCTAGTAATAATAATGGTTTTACAATAAAATTGATACAATATAAATTGTATTTTCACTCTTGAAATTTCGGTCAAGAGGTGGTAATATTTGTGAGTTTATTTCTCTAGAATTATCATAAATTGTAGAGAGTTTTCAAGGATTTTCTTACACTAGGAAAAAAAATATGGGAGGAATGAATGATGTAAAAGAGAAGAGCTTTCCTCTCTTTTCTTGTTGGTGGCCGAAAAAGGGGCATTGGGTAGTATGCCCAATGCCTTTTGTTTTTGCTCTTCACAAGAGACTAGGCATGCAAGCCTACTACCTAGTGTCATGATTGTGTTTTTATTTAAAAATAAATAACACAATATTTACTAAACACTCACCCATATTTCGGTTTTAAGTATAAAATGGAGAATCCATTTTATTTTGTCATTTGTCAAATTTGTCACATGTAACATGTTACATGACATGTTACGATGCAATGTATTTTTATCATATTAAAAATCAACATACTCATAAAATATGTCATTTACAAAATCGACTAGTAATTCGTAATTACTTGTACCAAAATATTTCACCAACTTATAAATCGTATTTATAATAATTCATTCGAATTTAATTGTTTCTTTAAACAATAATTTCATCCGAGTAATGATACAATTCGATTACTCAGACCGTATCTCATTTAATTACATTTCAATTTGATACGTAAATTATACTCACAAAATCATCCGTCAATTTTAAGTAATTTAATTAACTCGTATCGGTATACGATTAATTAAATAATCAATTAAGAGTATTTCCCTATAGGTATGACCTAAGGGGATCAACTGATCACCACCGTCGCACGACAGTAATGTCAAACTCTAGTCAGCCAATCATTACCGATATGTGTGGACCAGTTGACTTGTAATATATTACATCCCACATGTATTCTTTTAATGAGATTTAATAATGATATTAAAATCACATGATCGCACTATTGTTGAGGACACATTTCCCAACAATCTCCCACTTGTCCTCGACAAGTGTGCGTCACCAATTCTCTTGTCCTATTACTATCTCCCACTCAATGCAAGGTGTCTTTCAGGTCGTACTTGCAAGTGATCATATCGAGAGTGGTTTCCTCGATCTGGAGAATAACTGATTGACCGGACTTATCTATCATAGATACTTTCCGAGCGTGGCCACGCATTTCAAGTTCATTACTCCTCGAGTGGCCCTGAGATATTGTTTTAACCCTGACAAGGGGATGGACAATTCCTATCGCACTCATTCCCTTTGACTAGCCACAGCCATCATAACCCAAAATATGCCCATTTGACCCCATTTACGAAGGTCGTAGTAACACAAATCAAAGTTAATCTAAAACTGTGCCATCTTAGGTGAATAGTCTTTAGTCAAAAGAATCGACTCATTAGAATACTATAGCAGCTCTCGCCACGACCAGGCTATATAAATTGCCAGAACTCTATAAGCGGTCATAAGGCCCGACAAAACGTTCCTAACAGTCTGCCTATGTGATCGACTAGTCATCTCACATGACTCTATGGCACTTGAACTTGCCATCAATCGCATCACACTCTAGTCACTTCGAGACGTCACCTCATACAAGTGACTATGGGCGAATACAATGTTAATCCGAGTTCACTTTAACGGGGTTCAATTGTCACTACAACCCGTTTGGATGTAACAAAGTATAAAAGGAGTTTTTAAAGAAAAACTCGAACGACAAATGCGATTATCACATATGAATAGTCAATGCCTGATTACTATTTCATGTTCTATAATCTAATTTGATCTTGTACGTAGTTGTTCATTTCAATTCAATTGAAACGACATGACTCATCATGTTTAGCCTTTGAGAAGGCTTTGGTTAGTAGGTTTTATCAATTTCTTGTACCTTACTTAACCTCACTACATACTCGTTTTCCTTTTGTAATGTATACATTTGCATTACAAAACTTTCTGAGTACGTGTCGAGATCCAATCAAGACATAGGCCCTCTAGCCTAAGAATAGCTCCCACTTTGTTTTCAAAGTGTGCGGGACTCATCCTTCTTGCACATCTCATGATCGCAAGTGTACTCAATTTCCGTTATAAATATCTCTCATTGTTCTTTATTGCCTAGAACGATTCTAGAAAATCTACTTCTTAATTAACATTGCCACAATGGTATCTTAACCATCCTAATGTGTTTTGATTATGGTTTTGTCGGAAACCATGCGCAATCTCAATTGTCAATTGTCACTTGTGTAACACCCTTACACAATATTGCATCATAAACACTTTGCTTTACTTCCTTAATGCTTCAGCAAGCACTTAAGGGTAATCTTTATAGCTTACTTGGTAAAGATTACTTAAATTCGATTTTTGAAAACAATTCATCATACTCAAAGCATATGAAGTGTTATACATCATTTCTTTTTAATTGATTCGGCAGCGGAAGCAAATGAAATCAATCAAATATGTTCAATTTAATTGAACTAGTCATGAATCTTATCAACATAAGACTTCTTACTGACGCTAATATCATGTGGATTTATCTTCATAAATCCGGATATTCAAGATGTATTATAATACTCCAAAAGTCTTAAATCATTCGCAATGATCAATATGTCATCCACATATCGGACTAATTAAAACTTCCGTAACTCCCACTAAACTCCATGTATAAACACAACTTCTCGACTTATCGAGAAATGTTTTACCACATGATCAAAATGTTGATTCTAACTCATTGATGTCCTACTTAAGACCCTCTCTTAAGTTTCACATTATCTTAGGATTGCAAGAATCTACTAAACTCAAGACATGTATTGAATACATTCCTTCTATTGAAGAAGTGGGTTTTAGATTCACTCGCTATGTATTTCATAACCTCATGATGAAACACAATCCCTAAGAAGATCCAAATAGACTTAATCATTTCAATTAGTGCAAAACCTTTTGCAACTAATCTTGCTTTGAAATATCTCTTTATTAGTGCAAAACCCTTTGTCACTAATCAAGCCCTTTTGTTTCGGATTTTCATGGGTCTAAGCCTTGTATTGAGTTGTGACTTAAACACTCTTATGTAAGTCATTCGTTCATAACTTTCACTTGAATCAACCAATTTCTTTTGTAAGTTATAAGCTCTTTACTTTCTTAAAAGTAGCATGAATTCATCATCTTTAACAAGTGACGAATTTAACCTCCTAGGTTTTGAAGAAACAATGTCTTACACAAAACGTCTCATGTAGCCAAGAAAGACCAGTTTCTTGCGACATAACATTCTCTGTGGCATTTTTTGTGGCTCTTGAATAATTTCTCCCACTCTGTCTTCTAAAATAAACTTGTATTTTATAAAGACAGCTTCATGAGCCGCAAACCCATCGTGCTCGTGATAATTGCAAGGGAAAAATGAGCATTTGTTTCTTGTGAAAAACTTACAACCATGGTACCCTTACCATTTCATATCTCATATGATTCGATTTAGTGGAAAAATAATTTAGACAAAATGATAAAATCCCCAAAAAGATCAAGTAACTCAAAGTAACTTGATTGAAGTCCAAACCATATCGAATAGCGTTTGATTTCTTATCCAACCACACATTAATCCATAATGCGTGCTAAGAGAGATTAATTTGTGATACTATATCACAATTCATTTGGCTTATATCAAAGTCTTCACTTTCATAATCCCATCACGACTAAATCGTGATTCCTTGAACTCTTTGAAATTCTTCAAAGATTTCTCTATTTACCTTATTAAGTGAACATATTAGTGTCAACTTAAATCGTTGGTAAAAGAAAATGATCAACCTATTTTGGATCAATGATTTACAATCTCGATCTCCTTTTCAACCAAAAGGCACGAGACATCTTGCTTTGAATACAAGATACGCACATACCATTAACAATCTAATGGTTTCAAGAGTACTCGATAACTCTTTGCGTTCATCATTCCAAAATTTTAAGGTTTAATCTTGGGTTACCAATTTTGAGTCTTGCATCATCTTCATGATATATTATTCTAGTTTGGTTTAGAATATAATCACCTTGATAATGGGCTAGCCATACATCAAATCGTGGTGTATAGGTTCACAAAAGTGAAACCTCTTTTGTATCTTAACAAGTTTATATTCTTTTTTAGAGTTTATGCACTTAATAGTCATAATTAAGTATAACTTTAAATCCAAAACTAGATTGAGTACACAATTACTCTATCTCTCGACATTATTGTTGCTAGTCGTCATATTCTAATCATCTTATGTATCAAGTACAACGATGTAAACCACCACCGGTTTCTAATATGATTAAGTAGTACTAGCAAAATTTATGTTTAATCAAATAAACATTTAAAGAAGAAGGTCTCATTAGATGTCCCACAACTAACTTGTTGATACTTCAACAATTTGGGGTAGTTTCCTTTCTCGTGTCCAACATTTAAGACAATGGAAACTTTATCAGTCGGGATTGAAAGGTTTAGTATCGCTATTCTCAACAACTTTACTTTTAACATTACCTTGTATCAATTCCATTATAATCCTTACTTCTTGAACCTCGTCCTCATCTTAACGGTTTAAGAGAATGCTCCCACTTAATTCAATGAGTCTTTGCTTTGAGAAGCAAAATTGAATTCATGAAGATTCACTCTTCATTTGTTCGTTTTAGTCTTAAAACTTTCATTGAAGTGGTTGCGTTATTTTGGTCAATTACGAATTCTTGACAAAACTAATTACCAAAACAATTTATCGCTTCAAGGTACTTAATTCATTTAAGTACATGAAAGAATAATCCATTGTAAGTAGAAGTGTTAGTCATGAATCAAAAACCTGTTTGATAATGAATAACTTTAATCTATACTCTTTACAAGAGATCCTTATCAATGGTTCATTTGAGGTTTTAGAAGTAAATTCATATTTGTCTTTAGTTACGATGTTTTAAGGAGATTTGAATCAAAAATCAAAATGATATCGTATATAAATTGTGGTAAAGAAATAGAACAATAATAACGAAATAGAGGAAAACTTAACATTTATCGTTTTATTAATACTTGGAAAAACAAGTATAGCATTTACATAGTGACCTCTACCCAACTATGATAAATGATTCCAAGATCCAAATTCATATTAACTTGGGCACGGTGGGGCCGATACATCCCTTATCAATATAACTCGGTGGATTAACTCTTTAATCGATTCTACTTTTAGAACTCTTGGTCGATAATATTACATTAACAATTATCTTTAGCCCAAAACACATCGACAAGGGCACGGTGGGGCCGATACATCCCTTATCAAATACTTTTGTTGAGTTCAATCCAAATTTCGAATAAATGTGTCCATGATCCAAACCCACGTTAACTTGGGCACGGTGTGGCCGATACATCCCTTATCAACATGAATTCGGTGGATTAACATTCATCACCCACTTCCCCTACGTAACAAGGTTTGTACCCCGGTGTGGCCGAGCGCACTCCCTCACGAAATAGGTTTTCATGGTTTCTACTCTTTGGTAAGGCTAAGTCTCAATTGTTTATTTTAGCGAGAGGTCATGTCAATTTATTATCTATCACGTTTTAAGTGAACTAAAGCGGTGAACTACGATAATTATATTTGACACGGTCGATAAACTCGATAAAAAGACAATGCATGTTTAAGTTATGGCGATTTAGCGATGCATGCGACATAAAATAAAATGCAAGCATAAAAGTAAATAAATCCTAGTATGGCCATCCTAAAATAGAAAAACTATTTAACTATTACATTTCGGAAACCAACTCCATTGGTCCCTTGAACTTCGGTTGTGGCACGCATCTCGAGGTAACACCGTCTTTATGTATCGCCATTCTTGAAGAAATCCGTCTTTGGGAACTCCGGAATGAATAAAATTACATAATAAATTACATAATTTCCTATTATACATTTGTAACTAAAATAAAATAAATCTATTAAATTACAAAACGGTGATACGAGATCACAATAAAAATTACAACCGAATCGATATTCCCATACATTTCGGGAAATACCAATTAAAATCTAAGGCCATACTAAGTAAAATTACATAATTTCAAAATTACATAAATTAAAATTATGACAATCATAAAGAAAATGCAGCATTATAATATCTAAGAACATGCTCAATTTTATGCTAAATCGCCTTTAATTAGCCAATATCGTATATTACTCGGTTTTTACGGATTTGCGTGATTTCAACATTTTTATAATCACAAAAATACATAAACTCATATTTATGCATAAGTTAATTACCCTAACCTCTTAGGACTCAAAATATAGTCTTCACTAATAATTTGACCATAATTAACCCATATTTTATAAAATTGTTCATAAATGGACTAAAAATTACAAAAATAAGCCATAAACTTCAAATAAATCACAAAATTACAAATAAATTCAAAATTTGAAATTTAATCTCATGAACATTCTGGAAAATTTCCATGACACTCATAATGTTCAAAATCTTAGGTTAAAAATTTCGAAATTTTTCCGGAAAAACAATGTTGCGGTTTATCGATTTTTAATAAAATAATCATAAAAACATGGAAAAATTATTTTCATTAACTTTTCAATTTTAGATCTAAAAATTATAATAAAATGCAACATTAGACGTTTTTCCTAAGTCATAGATTATGTTTTATTAATTTTCCACTAATAATGTCACTATTTATGCTACTTTTCTTCAAAAATCCATAAATCATGCAAAAAGACTTCTTTATAGCCAATTATTTTACACACATCTTGTAAAATGGCATGTGACAACATATAAATTTTCTATGGCCAGATTCGAAATTTAACTCATATTAACCTATTTTTCACTTAAATCCGAATTTAATAATGAAAAATTCATTTTTCGAGCATAACAAGTCCAAAAATTATGAAAATTTACAGGTTATCTCAAAATAATATATGTGACAACATATCCAAAAACCAAGTGAAAATTCGAAGTATAGCTAATTTTAGACCAAAAATGACATTTTTACTCATAAAATCACATTTAAATGCCATTATTGTAAATTATGAACAATAAAAATCCGAAAAATAACCAAAATATCCCAAAACACTTTAGGACCAGAAATATTAACATGCATGGATTAATTTCGTGATATATCATAATAACACAAATTTTACAAGTTTTATTTGTTATTCTTATAACTCGGAAAAACTTTTAACCGATTTGCATGCAAACAACCGTGGCTCTGGATACCAATTGAAGGAAATGTAGATTCATATACATACTAACATACTCTTATATGTCAAAATTAATTTGTCATAAGATTAAACATGGATTTTATGCATGCAAACAATATAATAAAAGAGAAGAAATCATATCCTTACATTGAAATTTCGGTTCAAATGGGCACAAAAGAAATCTCCTTTTCTTTTGTTCTTGAGCTTTCCAAATGGAAGAACAAGGATTCAAGTGTAGAATCCCTCCCAAAAGCATATACCCAAGGAATACATCTTAATAAACCAATACTATTTAGATCTAGTAATAATAATGGTTTTACAATAAAATTGATACAATATAAATTGTATTTTCACTCTTGAAATTTCGGTCAAGAGGTGGTAATATTTGTGAGTTTATTTCTCTAGAATTATCATAAATTGTAGAGAGTTTTCAAGGATTTTCTTACACTAGGAAAAAAAATATGGGAGGTATGAATGATGTAAAAGAGAAGAGCTTTCCTCTCTTTTCTTGTTGGTGGCCGAAAAAGGGGCATTGGGTAGTATGCCCAATGCCTTTTGTTTTTGCTCTTCACAAGAGACTAGGCATGCAAGCCTACTACCTAGTGTCATGATTGTGTTTTTATTTAAAAATAAATAACACAATATTTACTAAACACTCACCCATATTTCGGTTTTAAGTATAAAATGGAGAATCCATTTTATTTTGTCATTTGTCAAATTTGTCACATGTAACATGTTACATGACATGTTACGATGCAATGTATTTTTATCATATTAAAAATCAACATACTCATAAAATATGTCATTTACAAAATCGACTAGTAATTCGTAATTACTTGTACCAAAATATTTCACCAATTTATAAATCGTATTTATAATAATTCATTCGAATTTAATTGTTTCTTTAAACAATAATTTCATCCGAGTAATGATACAATTCGATTACTCAGACCGTATCTCATTTAATTACATTTCAATTTGATACGTAAATTATACTCACAAAATCATCCGTCAATTTTAAGTAATTTAATTAACTCGTATCGGTATACGATTAATTAAATAATCAATTAAGAGTATTTCCCTATAGGTATGACCTAAGGGGATCAACTGATCACCACCGTCGCACGACAGTAATGTCAAACTCTAGTCAGCCAATCATTACCGATATGTGTGGACCAGTTGACTTGTAAAATATTACATCCCACATGTATTCTTTTAATGAGATTTAATAATGATATTAAAATCACATGATCGCACTATTGTTGAGGACACATTTCCCAACACAACTTTAAACCCAAAAACTAGATTGAGTACACAATGACTCTATCTCTCAACATCATTGTTGCTAGTCGTCATATTCTAATCATCCTTTATATCAAATACAATGATGAAAACCACCATCGGTTTCTCATATTGACGAAGTAGTATTAGCAAAATTTATGTCAATCAAATAAACATTTAAAGAAGAAGGAACCATTAGATGTCCCACAACTAACTTGTTGATTCTTCAATAATTTGGGGTATTTTCCTTTCTAGCGTCCAACAATTAAGACAATGAAAACTTTATTGGTCGGGATTGATAGGTTTAGTATTTTTATTCTCAATAACGTTACTTTTAACATTACCTTGAATCAATTCCATTCTAATTTTACTTCTTTAAACCTCACCCTTTTCTTAACGGTTTAATAGAATGCTCCCACTCATTTCAATGAGTCTTTGCTAAGAGAAGCAATATTGAAATTCATGAAGACTACTCTTCATTCGTTTGTTTAGTCTTAAAACTTTCTTTGAAGTGGTTGCGGCATTTTGGTCAATTTTGATTTCCAACAAATCTAGTTACCAAAATGATGTAACGTTTCAAAGTACTTAACTCAATTAAGCATATGAGAAACAATTCATTGTAAGTAGATATGTTAGTCAAGAATCAAAAACCCTTTTGATCACCAATAACTTTTATCTATACTCTTCACAAGAGATCCTTACAATGGATAATACGAGGTTTTTAGAAGAAAATTTAAATTTTGTCTTTAGTTACGATGTTTTAATGGAAATTTGAACTAAAATCGAAATGATATCGTATATAAATTGAGGCAAAGAAATAGAACAATATGTTAACGGAATAGTGGAAAACTTAACATTTATCGTTTTATTAATACATGTAAATAACAAGTAAAGCATTTACATAGTCACCTCTACCCAACTATGATAAATGATTTCAAGATCCAAATTCATATTAACTTGGGCAACAGTAAAGCCGAATACAACCCTCATTAATATAACTCCGTGGATTAACTCTTTAATCGATTCTACTTTTAGAACTCTTGGTCGATAAAATTACATTAATATTTATCTTTAGCCCGAAACACATCCGGCAACCGTCGAGAATACTTTCGTTGAGTTCAACCCAAATTTCGAATAAATGTGTTCATGATCCAAATTTACATCAACTTGGGCATCGGTAAAGCCGAATACAACCCTTATCTTTATAAATTCGGTGGGTAGACATTTATCACCCACTTCCCCTACGTAGCAAGGTTTGTACCCCGGTAAAGCCGAGTGCACTCCCTCACGAAATAGGTTTTCATGGTTTCTAATTTTTGGTAAGGCTAAGTCTCAATTGTTTATTTAAGCGAGAGGTCATGTCAATTTATTATCTATCACGTTTTAAGTGAACTAAAGCGGCGAACTACGATAATTGTAATTGACACGGCCGATTAACTCGATTTAATGATAATGCATGTTTTAGTTATGGCGATTTAGCGATGCATGCAACATATTAATAAAATGCAAAGCATAAATAAAATCCTAGTATGGCCTTCCTAAAATAGTAAATCTAATAAACTATTACAAATTCGGAAACCAACTCCTTTGGTCCCTTGAACTTCGGTCTTGACACGCATTTCAAGGCAACATTTTCTTTGATGGATCGCCTTCTCGAGTGGCGCCGTCTTCAAGGTACTTCGGAATAAATAAATTACAAAATGAATTACATAATTTCCTATAATACACTTGTAATTAAAATAAAAATAAATCTATTAAATTACAAAACGGTGATATGAGATCACAATAATCACAACCGAATCGATATTCCCATACATTTCGGGTAATATCAATTAAAACTAAGGCCATACTAAGTAAAATTACATAATTCAAAAATTACATAAAATTAAAATATGAGAATCATAAATAAAATTCAGCATTATAATATGTATGAGCATGCCAAATTTTATGCTAAATCGTCTTTAAGAGCCAATATCGTATACTAATCGTTTTTTACGGATTTGCGTGATTTAACATATTAAAATCACAATAATTACATAAATTCATATTTATGTACAAGTTAATTACCCTAACCAACTTAGGACTCAAAATTAGTCTCCACTAACATTTGACAATAATTAAACTTGATTTCTTAATATTGTTCATAAATGGACCCAAAAATACAAAATTTATGCTATAAACCTCAAATTAAATCATAAATTTTTTAAATAATTTCAAATTTTGAAATTTAAACTCATGAAAATTCTGGAAAAATACCATGACACTCATAATGTTCAAAACTTAGGTTAAACATTTCGAAAATTTATCGAGAAAAACAATGTTGCGGTTTATCGGTTTTAACAATTATGACCCTAAAAATATGAGAAAAATTATATTCATCAACTTTTCACTTTTATATCTGAAATATATGATAAAATGCAACATGTGACATTTTTCCTTAGTCATGAATTATGTTTTAGCATTATTACTAATTATAGTCACTATTTATGTGATTTTTCATCAAAAATTCATAAATCATGGAAAAAGACTTCATTATAGCCAAATATTTTACACACATCTTTTAAAATTGCATGTGACAACATACTAAATTTCCATGAGCAGATTCGAAATATGACTTATATTAACCTATTTACCCATTTAAATACGATTTTAACTTGAAAAATCTATATTTCGAGCAATATAACTCATTTTATCATGAAAATTTATAGGCCATCCGTAAATAATATATGTGAAAACATATCCAAAAACCACTAAAAAATTTGAAGTTTAGCTATTTTTCGTCAAAAAATGACATTTTTATCATAAAAATCACATTTTAATGCCAATATTATATGAAATGAACAATAAAATCCATAAATAAACCAAAATGTCCTAAAAATCACTTCGGACCAGAAACTTTTAACATGCAAAGTTATTTTAAGGTTTATCTTCATAAAACCAAATTTATTAGTTTTGTATGTTAATCATATAATTCGGAAAAACGATAAACCAATTTGCATGCAAACAATCTAAGGCTCTGATACCACTTGTTAGAAATATTAATCTCATTAATTTACATATTCATATATGAAATAATTTATTTAGTCATAAAATAAAAGTTAGATCTTATGCATGCAAACTTTAATAAAAGAGATGAAAAATCTATTTCTCACCATCTTATTTCGGCCATTTGGGCACCAACAAGATCTCCTTCTTGTTAGTTCTTGAGCTTTCCTTATAATGTATGAACAAGGTTCAAATTAGAACCTCTCCCAAAAGCATATACCCAAGGTGTTACTCTTAATAATTAATAATATCATGAACTAGTAATATTATTAATCTAGCTTAAAACTGACCAAAAATATTTATTTTATTCTCCTTTATTTCGGTTTAGAGAAGAGAGTTTTTGTGGTTTTTCTTTCTCTAAAAATGTCTCACAAAAATGTAGAGAATAATCAATCTTCTTACACTAGAAAATTATGTGTTGAAGAAGTGAATAATAAAAGAAAAGCCCTTGTCTTTTCTATGTAGAAAACCGGTTGGAGGGGGAAGGTGAGCCCAATGCATGGTCTTGTGTTCTTCTCAAGATAAAACTAGGCATGCATGGCTAGTCATTAGGCATAATCATTATGTTTTCCACTTAAAATAAAAACACAATGTAAACCTTATACTCCATCCATATTTTCGACACATTTAACATAAAATGGATGGTCCATTTTATTTTTTGTCATTTGTCAATTGTAACATATGTGATATGTTACTTGACATATGAAATTGTAATGTATTTTTAACATATTAAAAATCAACATACTCATAAAATATGTCATATACAAAATCGACTAGTAATTCGTAATTACTTGTGCCAAAACGGTTTATCAAATTATAAATTACGTCGTCTTGTATTTATAATAAATTATTCATTCAATTTCAATTTCAATTGTTTCGTAAACAATAATTTTATCTAAGTGATGTGACCATAATTAGCGCATATTTAGCCCCCGAATTAGCCTTGTTCCCATGCTTTTTAGTGCATATTTGGGTCATTTATTGTCTTTAGTTCTTTGTTTTGCATATTCTTTGAGATTTTGATCCCTTGGTAGGAAAGGAGTGCAAATCTTGCATTTTCATGGCAAAACGAGACTAAATTGATTGAAATCAATGACCAAGCATCAAGGAGAGACAAGATTAGAAGGCCTTTGTACATATTATAGTAGATGAGCAATGTTGAGAAAGGATCCTTGCATTCCCGAGGAAATCCCCAAGGATTTTATGAAGAAAAGGCAAGAAAAGAAGAAGAAACCGTGCTGAGCTACAATCCGAGCGGATTGTCCTGAATCCGCCCGTCCTCCTTAAGCACAATCCGTGCGTCTTCCTTCAAAGACGCCCGGACAGCAGCCACAGAATCCGCCCGGATTCCCCCCGAAGACGCCGTCTTCCCCTCGCTGAATCCGCCCGTCCCGACTCCAATACGCACGGATTCAAGACAAACAAATTTCGTCTTCTCCAAGCTACAAAGAAAGAAGCCCTTCCTTCGAAAAATACCGGCTCCTCCCTGCTCAATCTAAAAAGTGTAATTACTAGTTTAGCCCTTAGTTAACCCTAATGCATCCACCTAATTTCCACTATAAATACCGCATTAGTCTAATTAGAAGAGCATGTTCTTCTTATCAATATTTAGAGTAGTTAATATCAATCAAATCTCTCTTTATTATTGTAATCAACAATTAATCAAGTTCTAATACAAGTTTTATTTCCTTAATCTCTCTTTTGTTTATCCTTTATTTTGGGTAATTGAAGATTATTTGGGTTATTATTGGGAGATTGACAACCTCTCAATCAAGCATCAAGTACTTCTTTTATTCTTTGCTTTATTATTGGAATCACTAGTAGGTATAATTCTCTTAATCTCTTTTTAATTATTGTTAATTACTTTCATTTATTCATCATGTTTCCTTTTGTTGGTATGATTGACAACCTTGCTAGCATGATCAACATGATAATGAGTGAGTAGTGACCTAGCTAGGGTTAATGGGTAATTAGGGGAAACCAACATGGGGAATGATTGATGCTTAAATTAATATGCTTTCATGGTTTATTTGCTTGCTTGTTTTGATCTCAACTCATGCACATGTTATGTTTGATGAAATGTGAGCCTATGAATCCTTGCATTTTTTACCCATCACCTATCTTTTCAATGAGACTTGTAAGACATTAACCAACTCGAGTCTCATTAGACCATGCTGAAGGAAATGTAGAATCATATACATTATAACATACTCTTACATGTCTAATAATTTGTCATAAAATTAATAACGGAACTTATGCATGCAAACAATAAAATGAATAGAGGAGAAATTATGTCCTTACATATTTAATTTCGGATATTAGGGCACAAAAGAGATCACCTTTCTCTTTTGTTCTTGAGCTTATTCCAATGGAAGAATGAAGATCTAAGTGTAAGATCTCTCCCTATGCTTTATACCCAAGGCTCCTCTTAATTAAAATTAATATTACAAGTACTAGTTATAATATTAAATTTAGAAGAAAATTGAACCAAAAACTTTATAAAACCCTTATGTGTTTTCGGTTTTAGAGAGAAGAAGAGAGGATTTTATTTCTCTAGAAAATCTCTATTTTGATGATGGAATTAGAATGAATACACTACTAAACATTTTTAGTGTTATTAGGTGAAAAAATAGGAAAAACAATGATGGCATTTTTCTTCCCAAAACCGTGTAAGAGGAGAAGGAAAAAGAAGCCAATGCATAGAGAAATTGTTCTTCACAAGGAACAATAGGTTTGCATGGCTAGGGATGCCTTTAATCATTGTGTTTTCCACTAATTATAAACAACATATAATTAGCTAAACACCTTCTAATTTTTCGGCCCTTTGCATAATATGGTGTCCATATTATTTTTGTCAATTGTCTATATGTTACATGTCACATGTCACATATATTTGTTTATGTATTTTTATCATATTAAAAATCAACGTATTAATAAAAATACGTCACATACAAAAATTGACTTAGTAATTTCATAATTACTTGTGCCAAAAATTTTACCAATTTATAAATCACAACATATTGTATTTATATCAATTCATTCAATTTAATTGTTACATTAAACAATTTATTTCATCCGAGTAATTATACAATTTAATTACTCGGACCGTATCTTATTTAATCACATTTCAATATGATACGTAAATTTTACTTCCAAAATCGTCCGTCAATTTTCAAGTAATTTAATTAACTCGTAACATTATACGATTAATTAAATAATCAATTAAGAGTATTGCCCTTTAGGTATGACCTAGGGGGTCAATTGATCACCACCGTCACACGACAAAGAATGTCAAACTCTAGTCACCAATCATTACCGATATATGTTGACCGGTTGACAAGTAACAATATTACTTCCCAATTGTATTCATTTTAATGAGACTTAAACATGTGATCATCATGATCAACAGTCGTGATCGCATTATTGTCGGAGGACACATATTCCAACAATCTCCCACTTGTCCTCGACAAGTGTGCGTCACCAATTCTCTTGTCCTATTACTATCTCCCACTCAATGCAAGGTGTCTTTCAGGTCGTACTTGCAAGTGATCATATCGAGAGTGGTTTCCTCGATCGGAGAATAATCGATTGACCGGATTTATCCACTCGGATGCCATCCGAGCGTGGCCACGCATTTCCGATTCATTACTCCTCGAGTGGCCCTGAGATATTGTTATAACCCTGACTAGGGGTGGACAATTCCTATCGCACTCATTCCCTTCGACTAGCCACAGCCATCATAACCCAAAATATGCCCATTTGACCCCATTTACGAAGGTCGTAGTAACACAAATCAAAGTTAATAATCGTGCCATCTTAGGCGAATAGTCTTTAGTCAAAAGAATCGACTCATTTGAATACTATAGTAGCTCTCGCCACGACCAGGCTATATAAATTTGCAGAACTCTATAAGCGGTCATAAGGCCCGACAAAATGTTCCTAACAATCCGCCTATGTGATCGACTAGTCATCACACATGACTCTATGGCACTTGAACTTGCCATCAATCGCATCACACTCTAGTCACTTCGAGACGTCACCTCATATAAGTAACTATGGGCATAAACAATGTTAATCCATGTTCACTTTAACGGGGTTCAATTGTCTCCACAACCCGTTTGGATATAACAATGTACCAAGTGAGTTAATAATAACTCAAACGACAAATGTCGACATCACACTCGGGTAGTCAATATCATATTACAACCTTGTGATGTTTATCATAAGTGTAAACACTTATCGATTGCAATAGAAGTTTAACATCCCATGTGTCCACGTGTTCAAACTTCTTACACTTGCAATTTCCTTCACATTCATGTTCTCATACCATGAATTTTACAAGCATACATCAAGGTTCTCGACCTTGGTTTTGGTTCTTTAACTTGAAAGAACTTTCTTATCGATCATCTCATAATGAACGAATTTGTGATGAATAATACAACTTGTACCGATCAAGTATTCCATCCACACACAATGCACTAGGTATATGTTTTGTAGAATCTTGTAACAATTGACAAGATTATTAGCTTAGTACTTCTCACAAGTCCTAGCTTTATTAGGAAAGATTGTTTTGAATAACCTCTTATTTAACCAAGTATCTTTCCAAAACTCCTCATTTCTCTTTCTGGGCTTGAAAGATTTGGGATTCTCATAAATCCTCATATGTGCTCGGATTTTCTACAATATGTGCAAACTCTTGACACACAATAGAACATCCGTCAATCACTGAAATCGCTCATCGGATTCTACTCGAGAATTCATGACGCTTCTATTATGGCTCACCAAGTCAATCATCATGCTCTTATGCATATGATTCATAATTGGACATGTACATGATTATTCTAATGGCGGAAACATTAGTTACTAATAATCATGAGATCAACCGTTCATAGGTTCAATGAACTACCATGACTGCTAATGGTAATCCCATTTTCATTCATACGAATAACCTACGCGTATGTTGATGTGATGTGTATCTCTTAATACTAATCCAACATCCCATGATGTAATTGGATTCATCATTGTCCATTTTCATCCAGAATTGAAAACTCAAAAGCTTCTTTATGAAAGAAGATATTAGCTCGTCATTCTTTAATGAGTAATGAGTTTTATACATTCAAGGATGATAGCTCCCACTAAATTCTATGTCTTCACATGAGAATTTCCTAACTCCCACTCAATTCTACATATTTCGAGATGACTTCTTAATCGAAATTTGTCAAGAATATAAATATAAATTGCTTTGCCAAGTTACTAGGATAAAACCATATATGTTCCCATCATACCCTTTCAAAAATGCCTATTTTGAAGTGGTCTCATCTCAACCTTACGGAAAGAGATTTTAAATCTCTAACACACTCATGTCATAATGATGTGTAGCAATGTCATTATTCAAATACAAATAATATTTAGAATAGGTCCTTCGGAATACCCTTTCGGAAGGAGGTTTAACCATTTCATAGGGAGGTTAAACAATGACATTTGCGGTTAAAACGTTGGCTATTGAAGATATCGGAATATCAATCTTTGCAACTTGATCATAACTAGTATGTTACTATGATTCATTTAGGCTCTTAAGTAAAACTCATGATTGAAACTATTGGTCAAATGATTCATAACCTTAGTCAAAAGCTTGTTAAGACTTTACATTTGTCATTATTCTTCCAAAACTTCTTTTGGTCTCCTCGTGTAGTTATCTTGAGAATAAACTCTTGTGATTATTCCACTTGGTCTCTTAAGTCATTTAGAACTAACTTGAGACTATAGATCTCATCTATTTGGTATACTATGTAAATAGATATACCTTCATTCAAATCATTCTTTCTTGCGTAGATCTTCATTTACACAAGTACACAATTATATCTTGCCTTGTGTGTTGTGTCCTCATTTTTCTCCCACTCTATCTTTAGAATGAATACACTAAACATTCAAAGATAGCATATGAGACACAAATTAATGATGTTGAAGTATAAGGAGGACTACCTCATAGGTTGACTAATTGTTATAGATTTCATATGTGTACTTGGTGGTTGACATACCTTTAAGAGAGTTCATAGACTCAAAATCACTTCATTAATGATCATACACAAGCCTTAAGCATGTGGACATATAATGAAACCGGTCATTATATTTGTCTATTAGATCACTTTAAGTGAATAATCTTATGTTTCAAAACGCAAGCAATTTAAAGATGAAATTTTAGAACATAAAGGATAAATGATAAAACGTGTGACTTGGGTTGCAAACCAAGTCACTATCATCCAAAATACAAACCATTATCCAAAATACCTTTCCATGTCGAACACGGAAACTTAAAGTTCTAAAATTCAAAACATAACTTAAAATAAGACAATGAAAAACAAAGCTCCATAAAAGCTATCCTTAGCTTCTTCATGGTTTTTATGCTTGCTTTTCTTTTCCTTTGTCTTTGCTTGGTGGCGGCCCTATTTACAATAAAAAGGGAGATACATTATCACAACTTTGCATCATAATACCATAGTTGAATTTTGAAACACAAAAGAAGGTTAGTCATTTACCTACTGGAGTGATCTTTCCGTTTTGATATCACCAAGGTATTTGGAACAATTCCTCTTCCAATGTCCCATGCCATTACAATAATGGCATTTGTCAAGAGGACCCTTCTTGACTTTGGAGGTGCTAGCTTCACAAGACTTAGCTTTGGTGAATGTGGGAGCTTGCTTTTTACCCTTTCTTCCACTCTTCTTGAACTTCCCCTTACTCTTTGCGCTTATATTAAGCACATCCTTGGGAGGGTTCACATTTAACCCCATGTCCCTCTCGGCTTGCACAAGTAACTTGTGCAACTCCTCAAGAGACACATCCTTGTCTTGCATGTTGAAATTCACCCGGAATTGCACATATGCCTTAACTTTAGACAAGGAGTGTAGAATCCTATCTACGATGAGTTCTTTGGGGATTTCAACTTTTTGAATTTTCAAGGTCTCGACAAGCTCCATGAGTTTGAGCACATGAGGGCTAACCTTTTGGCCCTCTTTGAAGTCGAGATCAAAGAATGCCGCGGCCGCCTCATATTGGACGATCCGCGGAGTTTGTGAAAACATGGTCACAAGTTTGGAGTAAATCTCATTAGCATTGCCCATTTTGAAGGCTCTCCTTTGGAGTTCCGCCTCCATCGCAAATATTAAGACATTTTTCATTGCGGCGGACTCCTTTTGGTAAGCCTCATAGGCTTCCCTAGTGGCCGCGGTGGACCTAGTGGTGGGCTCGGGTGGAGAGGCCTCGGTAAGGTAACGAAGCTTGTCGTCACCTTCGGCGGCTAATTTGAGTTGGGCATCCCACTCGGAGAAATTTGACCCATTCTTTTCAAGTTTACATCGATCCATGAAGGATCGGAGCCAAGATGAAGTAGCGAGTGGTGTAGCATTAGGAGTTGGTGTTGCCATTTGTTATGAAAAAGAAGTGGTCTACAAAACAAAATATAAGGAGTAAAACAATTGTCGTTTTAATAATACTCGTAAAAATGTATGATTTAAACAAGTTATAAGCATTTTTCTAGTGACCTCTACCCAACTAGAATAAATGATTCCAAGATCCAAATTCATATCGACTTAGGCACGGTAGGGCCGATTCATCCTTTATCAATATAACTCGGTGGATTAACGCTTAATCGATTCTACTTTTAGAACTCTTGGTCGATAATATTACATTAACATTTATCTTTAGCCCAAAACACATTTGACAAGGGCACGGTAGGGCCGATACATCCCTTATCAAAAACTTTTGTTGAGGTCAATCCAAATTTCGAATAAATGTGTCCATGATCCAAATCCATATCAACTTGGGCACGGTAGGGCCGATACATCCCTTATCAACATGAATTCGGTGGATTAACATTCATCACCCACTTCCCCTACGTAACAAGGTTTGTACCCGGTAGGGCCGAGTGCACTCCCTCGCGAAATAGGTTTTCATGGTTTCTACTATTTGGTAAGGCTATATCTCAATTAATTGTTTTAGCGAGAGGTCATGTCAATTTATTATCTATCACGTTTTAAGTGAACTAAAGCGGTGAACTACGATAATTCTAATTGACACGGTCGATAAACTCGATAAAAAGACAATGCATGTTTAGTTATGGCGATTTAGCGATGCATGTGACATAAAATAAAATGCAAGCATAAAGATAAATAAATCCTAGTATGGCCTTTCCTAAAATAGAAAAACTATTAATCTATTACATATTCGGAAACCAACTCCATTGGTCCCTTGAACTTCGGTTGTGGCACGCATCTCGAGGTAACACCGTCTTTATGTATCGTCATTCTTGAAGAAATCCGTCTTTTGGAACTCTGGAATGAATAAAATTACATAATAAATTACATAATTTCCTATTATACATTTGTAACTAAAATAAAATAAATCTATTAAATATTACAAAACGGTGATACGAGATCACAATAAAAATTACAACCGAATCGATATTCCCATACATTTCGGGAAATACCAATTAAAATCTAAGGCCATACTAAGTAAAATTACATAATTCAAAATTACATAAATTAAAATTATGACAATCATAAGAAAATGCAGCATTATAATATGTATAAACATGCTCAATTTTTATGCTAAATCGCCTTTTAATTAGCCAATATCGTATATTACTCGGTTTTTACGGATTTGCGTGATTTCAACATTTTATAATCACAAAAATACATAAACTCATATTTATGCATAAGTTAATTACCCTAACCTCTTAGGACTCAAAATATAGTCTTCACTAATAATTTGACCATAATTAACCTTTATTTATAAAATTGTTCATAAATGGACCAAAAATTACAAAAAAAAGCCATTAAACTTCAAATAAATCCAAAAATTTCAAATAAATTCAAAATTTGAAATTTAAATTCATGAACATTCTGGAAAAATTCCATGACACTCATAATGTTCAAAATCTTAGGTTAAAAATTTCGAAATTTTTCCGGAAAAACAATGTTGCGGTTTATCGATATTTAATAAAATAATCATAAAAACATGGAAAAAATTATTTTCATTAACTTTTCAATTTTAGATCTGAAAAATATAATAAAATGCAACATTAGACGTTTTTCCTTAGTCATAGGTTATGTTTTATTAATTTTCAACTAATAATGTCACTATCTATGCCATTTTTCTTCAAAAATTCATAAATCATGCTAAAAGACTTCTTTATAGCCAATTATTTTACACACATCTTGTAAAATTTCATGTGACAACATATAAATTTTCTATGACCAGATTCGAAATTTAACTCATATTAACCTATTTTTCTCTTAAATTCATATTTAATAATGAAAAATTCATTTTTCGAGCATAACAAGTGCAAAAAACATGAAAAATTACAGGTTATCTCAAAATAATATATGTGATAACATATCCAAAGATCAACTTAAAATTCGAAGTATAGCTAATTTTCGACCAAAAATGACATTTTTACTCATAAAATCACATTTAAATGTCATTATTATTATATATGAACAATAAAAATCCGAAAAATTAACCCAAAAATCCTAAAACACTTTAGGACCAGAAATATTAACATGCATGTAATTATTTCGTGATATATCATAATAACACAAATTTTACAAGTTTTATTTTGTTATTCATATAACTCGGAAAAACTTTTAACCAATTTGCATGCAAACAACCGTGGCTCATGATACCGATTGAAGGAAATGTAGAATCATATACATTATAACATACTCTTACATGTCTAATAATTTGTCATAAAATTAATAACGGAACTTATGCATGCAAACAATAAAATGAATAGAGGAGAAATTATGTCCTTACATATTTAATTTCGGATATTAGGGCACAAAAGAGATCACCTTTCTCTTTTGTTCTTGAGCTTATTCCAATGGAAGAATGAAGATCTAAGTGTAAGATCTCTCCCTATGCTTTATACCCAAGGCTCCTCTTAATTAAAATTAATATTACAAGTACTAGTTATAATATTAAATTTAGAAGAAAATTGAACCAAAACTTTATAAAACCCTTATGTGTTTTCGGTTTTAGAGAGAAGAAGAGAGGATTTTATTTCTCTAGAAAATCTCTATTTTGATGATGGAATTAGAATGAATACACTACTAAACATTTTTAGTGTTATTAGGTGAAAAAATAGGAAAAACAATGATGGCATTTTTCTTCCCAAAACCGTGTAAGAGGAGAAGGAAAAAGAAGCCAATGCATAGAGAAATTGTTCTTCACAAGGAACAATAGGTTTGCATGGCTAGGGATGCCTTTAATCATTGTGTTTTCCACTAATTATAAACAACATATAATTAGCTAAACACCTTCTAATTTTTCGGCCCTTTGCATAATATGGTGTCCATATTATTTTTGTCAATTGTCTATATGTTACATGTCACATGTCACATATATTTGTTTATGTATTTTTATCATATTAAAAATCAACGTATTAATAAAAATACGTCACATACAAAAATTGACTTAGTAATTTCATAATTACTTGTGCCAAAAATTTTACCAATTTATAAATCACAACATATTGTATTTATATCAATTCATTCAATTTAATTGTTACATTAAACAATTTATTTCATCCGAGTAATTATACAATTTAATTACTCAGACCGTATCTTATTTAATCACATTTCAATATGATACGTAAATTTTACTTCCAAAATCGTCCGTCAATTTTCAAGTAATTTAATTAACTCGTAACATTATACGATTAATTAAATAATCAATTAAGAGTATTGCCCTTTAGGTATGACCTAGGGGTCAATCGATCACCACCGTCACACGACAAGTAATGTCAAACTCTAGTCACCAATCATTACCGATATATGTTGACCAGTTGACAGTAACAATATTACTTCCCAATTGTATTCATTTTAATGAGACTTAAACATGTGATCATCATGATCAACAGTCGTGATCGCATTATTGTCGGAGGACACATATTCCAACACATGCATGTTGTTGAGTAGGGAAGACTAAGTCGACTTGTAGGTGTTTTACAATCTAATAGATTCGGCTCCGGGACCCAAACTTTCCTAGGATTGTAAGATATAACCCAACTCAATCCATCACAATAATAATTGCTTGCTTATAATTTGAGAACATGTTTGTATGATAAATTCCCATGATTCCCCTATGACCCCATGACACCCTAGTGCTTTTTATCAATTGTTTACAACCCTCTTAATTAATCTTGCTTATTTACTTTCATTGCTATTTAGTTAGTGACCTTCTACATCAACCCAAATTGTGACACCCCTAAGACATCACTAGTTTCAATAGAAATCTCATCTCAATTCCCGTCCCTTGGGATCCAACCTTTACTTGCCTCTTTACTAATTGTAGTGTTGTTTGTGAAGATATAAATTGTGTTTTGATTCGGACGTGACCCAACGACAACATCTATTAAATTGTGAACACGAAACGGACCGATAAAAAATGGCGCCGTTGCCGGGGACGGTGTTAACTTGATTTAGATTTTCTTATATTGTTATTAGTTGTGTCTTTCTTGCCTTGGGGAAGTAAAACTCCTCAAGGTTTGTTCTAATTATTTTCAAGTTGTTTGATATTTTGCAAGATGGACCTTATTGATTGTTTTGTAGAGGACCACTTAAGTATACCTTTCTTCAAAGATCCCATGCAAGCATTGGAGGCCTTAGAAGCAAGTGAGGCTAAAAATATGTATTGGGAATTGGAGGTGGATCTTTTTGAGGCCGCTCTAGCTAACAAAGAACTTACTCATGCACAATCCGTATTGGTGCATAACATCCTTGTGGAAGCATGTCAACCCATAGAAGATGAGCAATCCATCCTAGAAGATATTTTACAAGCTCAAGAGCAAGAGGAACCCATCATGGAATTTGAATATGATGAGGTTGATGAGAATGAAGTTGAATATGCTATGAGAATGGATTTTCTAATGGAGATGGAGCAAATTCTCAATGAAACTCCAAAGGAGGAAAGTGAGGTACAAATTCCTACTTTAAAACCCCTTCCCCCAAATTTGAAATATGCTTACCTTGACGAATCAAAGACCAAACCCGTGATTGTTAATGATAGACTTGATGAGAACCAATTGGGAAAATTGCTTGATGTGTTGAAACAACATGAAAAGGCTATAGGTTATAGTCTAGATGACCTTAAGGGGATAAGTCCCAACTTTTGCATGCATAGAATTCATCTAGAGGAAGACCATAGACCTACCATTCAACCCCAAAGAAGATTGAACCCCCACATGCAAGAAGTTGTCAAAGGAGAAGTTACGAAATTGCTTGATGCGGGAATCATATACCCATATCGAACTCTTTGTGGGTTAGCCCCGTCCAAGTGGTACCTAAGAAAGGAGGCACCACGGTAGTGACAAATGAAAAGAATGAACTAATACCCACAAGAATGATCACCGGTTGGCGTATGTGTATTGACTATCGAAAATTAAACTCCGCAACAAGAAAGGATCATTTCCCCCTACCATTCATTGACCAAATGCTTGAGAGGTTTGCCTCCAACAAATTCTTTTGTTACCTTGACGGGTATTCGGGATTTTTCCAAATCCCTATACACCCGGATGACCAACATAAGACCACCTTCACATGCCCTTATGGTACTTTTGCATATAAGAGGATGCCTTTTGGTTTATGTAATGCCCCCGCCACTTTCCAAAGATGCATGATGAGTGTCTTCTCCGATTACTTAGAGACCATAATTGAAGTTTTTATGGATGATTTTAGTGTTTATGGAAAGGACTTTGACTCATGTTTGCATAATCTTTCTCTTGTATTGCAAAAATGTGAAGATGTTAGTCTTGTTTTAAATTGGGAAAAGTGTCACTTCATGGTCAATGAAGGAATTGTTTTGGGTCATATAATTTCGGAAAAGGGCATCGAGGTCGATAAAGCTAAAGTTGAGTTGATAGAGAAACTCCCACCTCCCGTGAATGTTAGAGGGGTGAGAATTTTTCCCGGTCACGCGGGTTTCTATCGCCGTTTCATAAAGGATTTTTCAAAAATAGCGAAACCCCTCACTCAACTTTTGCTTAAAGATGCCCAATTTCAATTCACTGATGAGTGTGTAGAAGCCTTTAATAGAATCAAGGAAGCACTAATCTCGGCACCGATCATCCAACCTCCAAATTGGGAATTACCATTCGAGATTATGTGCGATGCTAGCAACTACGCCGTTGGAGCGGTTCTTAGCCAACGGGTAGGGAGAGCTCTTCACGCCATCTATTATATAAGAAAGACTCTTGACTCCTCCCAAGTGAATTATGATACCACCGAGAAGGAGCTTCTTGCCATTGTCTATGCTTTGGACAAATTCCGTTCCTACTTGCTTGGATCCAAAGTGATTGTATTCTCGGATCACCGTGCTCTCCGACATCTCTTGATAAAGATGGAGGCAAAGCCAAGATTTTTGAGATGGATTTTGTTTCTTCAAGAATTTGACTTAGAAATAAGAGACAAGAAAGGAGCCGAGAATGTAGTGGCGGATCATTTGTAAAGGATCCGGTTTCATGATGAAAATGGAGAAACCCCGATCAATGACTCATTTCCCGACGATATTTTGATGGCCATTCAAACCCAACTTGAAAGGCACATCACCCCATGGTTTGCCGATTATGCTAACTATATTGTTGGAAAGGTACTCCCTCCAAATTTGAACCACAACCAAAGGAAGAGATTCCTATTCGAAGTGAAGAGGTACTTTTGGGATGACCCAAACCTCTACAAGGAGTGTAGTGATGGGCTCTACCGGAGATGCATCCCTCAATGGGAAGTCCAAGGAATCTTGGAAGGATGTCACTCATCACCTTACGGTGGGCACCATGGAGCAAGGAGGACCGTTGCAAAAATTCTTCAATCGGGCTTCTATTGGCCTACAATGTTTCAAGATACAAGAGAATTCATCATTCATTGCGATGCTTGTCAAAGAACGGGGAATATCTCTTGGAGGAACGAAATGCCACAAAGGGGCATTCTAGAGGTGGAGATCTTCGATGTTTGGGGAATCGACTACCAAGGTCCCTTTGTGACATCCAATGGACATAAGCACATCCTTGTGGCCGTAGACTACGGCTCAAAGTGGGTTGAGGCCATTGCCACTCCAAATGATGATGCAAAAACGGTCACCAAGCTCTTCAAGAAGATAATCTTCCCAAGATTTGGAGTTCCTAGAGCGATCATTAGTGATGGAGGAACGCATTTCCATGAGAAGAAACTTGCATCTCTTTTGACCAAATATGGTGTTCAACATAGAACCGGCTTGGGATATCATCCTCAAACAAGCGGTCAAGTTGAAATTTCAAATAGAGAGATCAAACAAATCCTTGAGAAAGTTGTGAACAAGACGCGAAAAGATTGGAGCACAAAGCTTGATGATGCTCTTTGGGCTTATAGGACGGCCTATAAGACTCCCATAGGAGCCTCCCCTTACAAGCTTGTCTATGGAAAAGCATGTCATTTGCCAATCGAATTGGAGTACAAAGCTTTTTGGGCAATCCGAGCACTTAATCTTGATCTCAAATTGAGTGGTCAAAAGAGGATGATTCAAATTCAAGAGTTGGAGGAATTCCGACTACAATCCTATGAGAATGCAAAGATTTACAAGGAAAGAACAAAATCACTACATGACAAGAGAATTAGACAAAAGGCCTTGCACAAAGGAGACAAAGTCCTTCTATTCAATTCCCGCTACCGACTTTTTCCGGGAAAGTTGAACTCTAGATGGATGGGTCCCTACGTGATAACCGAAGTTGGAAAATATGGAGATTTTGAACTCAAGGTGGAAGATGGAAGCAAGTTCAAGGTCAATGGTCAAAGATTGAAGCCATATTATGAAGGAGCGTTCATTGGAGAGGTCGAGGTCACCTACCTCGGGCCTTCTCATCCTTGAAAGAACCGTCAAAGGGAGAGTTTGGTGGAGTCCTCCCTAAACCACCACTTGTAAATATACTAACCCTCTAACTTGTATTTATTGTTTTATTGCATTTCTTTTAATAATTAGCATGAACTCTTTTCATGAGCGTAAGTGAGGGAGGGTTACTAATGAATTTTGAATGAAGGAAGGAACCAATTTTTAAGTATGGGGAAGCATCTAGGAGAGGAAAAAAAGTCAAAAGACGAATTCACAGCTTGAACACGTGCGTGTTCCCTGGAATCCGGTCGTCTTGCCAGAATCCGGGCAGCCTGAGGAGAATCCGTCCATCCTGCTGATACGTGCCTAATGTATAGTCTTTTTAGCCTATTTCAGCACGTATTTTCCATGCATATTTATACTATTTTTATGGTATTTTGCCCCGAATTGGCTACTTTGGTTCGTTTTGTCTATTTTGTAGAAATGAACGCAAGAGTAGTGGAGTCGTACCCTTTTTCGTCCTTTTTGCATGCATTCAGAGGAGACGGGATTGTTCCAGAGTGAGATACTGCATTTGGAAGCGTCGTGGCACGCATTACGAGGCACTTAGGTGAAGACGTGAGCTGAAATGAAGAAAAAGTGCTCGATCGAGCTGTTTACCAGTCGATCGAGTGGTTTCTACACCCCCATTTGGTCGATCGATTGGTTTTCCACTCGATCCTTAGCTTGCAGTAAGGCCTGTCACTCGATCGAGTAACTATTTGGTCGATCGAGTGGATTCTGCTCAAGAGTTGGTCGATCGAGTGATTTTAATCCACTCGATCGAGTGGTTTTTATGGGTTTGGGCTTATATCAATCTGGTTGAGAAAAACCAATTTGGGGGAGCTGCAAATGAAGATGCAGCTAAGCACATGGAGACCTTTATCGATTATTGCTGCTCCATACCTCCACCTGCTGGCGTGACCCAGGATCAGATAAAAGAAACCATGTTTATCTTCTCACTCCGCGATGCTGCAAGGGAGTGGTATAGGGATTTGGACCGGGCTGCCCACGGTATAACCGACTGGAATTCACTGGCTTTAGCATTTTATAAGAAGTACTTTTCTGCATCGAAGACTATTGCCATTAGAGCTCAAATCACGAGCTTTAAACAAGGGCCTGACGACAACTTTCACGAGGCATGGGTCCGCTTCAAGAAGATGGTGCGAACCATTCGGCACCATGGGTTCGAAAAGTGGAGTCTATCCAATCATTTCTATAACGGGTTGTACGACGATCAGAGAGCTATTTTGGATGCTGCTTCCAATGGCCGATTTGCTGACAACATGAGAGAGACCAAGGGGTGGAAGATCATTGATGATTTGGCCACCCATAAGGCCGAATATGGGAACTCCAGAGGTAATCAAAGAAGAGCTGCTGGATCTTCTTCTGTCCCTGCACTTGAGGCTCTCACTGCAAGATTTGATAAATATTAGTTGGGAGGAGCTTCCAAAGGAGGGATGTACCAGGTTAATGCTGTGACAGACGGTCCTTTCGTCTGTAGAAGATGTGGAGGAGAGGGACATGTCTCAGATCATTGTCCCAATTCCTATGAGTCATGTGTCGCCTTCCAACACTACGGGCGAGAACAACGATTATTACGAGCCGAATGTCCACCCCAATTTGAGGTGGAGTAGTCAGAATGTACTCAATCCCACTGCCCCTCCGAATCAGCAGCAGCCGTATATTCCTCCACACAAGAATCAACAAGGCTATCAGAAGCCCCCTTCTTTTAATCCTCCTAACCATGGTGCATCATATTCCGGCGGAGTGAGTGAAATGGGTGAGCTTAAGTCCATGTTGCAGACCATTACAAAGCACTTGCAGCTAAATGATCAACAAAATCAACAGAAGGACGCGTCATTCAAGGCACTTGAGACTCAAGTTGCCCAACTTGCTGCAAATCAATCCTTGAGGAAGCAGGGTCATTTACCGACTCAAAATGAGAAGAATCCACATGACACGGTAAATCTGATAGAATTAAGAAGTGGTCTTTCTTATGAGGGACCGGAAGTATCGAAATCAGACCCGAAGATAGCTGTAACTGATGATGAACAGTGTTCTGTCAAGAAAAAAGGGCTCACGACAAATGAATTACTCGATCGACTGAAATCTGGTGTTCGATCGAGCAGAATTGAGGATGATAGTGGTCGATCAAGTGGTTTTTCCACTCGATTGAGTGAACAAGAGGAACAAACTGGTCGATCGAGTAGAATTTCTACTCGATCGAGTGAAGCAGATAATGAGGTTAGTCGATCGAGTGGAAAGTTTACTTGATCGACTGGTGTTGAAGAAGAAACTGCTCGATCGACTGAAGAAGTTGGTCGATCAAGTAGTATTGATGACGGGAAACTTATACGAGAGCCTGCTAGTGCTCGTTTAAGTGAGATATCACCGGAAAGACCTCGTTCGAGAGGTAAGAAGCGTCCAAAGGATACTGAACTTGCTCCGGAAGATACTTTGGAAGAGAGAAACAAAGGACTCGAGATACCTATCACGGTTCCTTTCCCGAGGAGGCTGCAAAAAACGAAAGCTAATCAACAGTTCGGCAAATTTGTCGAACTTTTGAAGAGTTTGGAAGTCACCGTGCCGTTCACTGAATTGCTAACTAAGGTACCCTCTTATTTAAAGTTTATGAAAGAGATTTTAGCACGTAAGAGGACTATTAATGTGAGAGACCGTAGCTTTGGATCGAGGTGGGGTCAGCCCTATTTCAAAATAAGTTACCCCCTAAGCAGTCAGACCCGGGTAGTTTTTCGATTCCGTGTCATATCGGTATGCATTTGATTGATAACGCGCTATGCGATTTAGGCGCTAGCGTAAGTGTCTTACCTTTGTCTCTGGCTAAGAGACTTGGTTTGGCAAAGCTGAGTTGCACCAACATGACTGTTCAGATGGCCGACCGTAGTTTATCACGGCCATTAGGTGTAGTAGAAGACGTACCTGTTCAGATCGGGAAGTTCTTTATTCCCGTTGATTTTTTTGTCTTAGACATCCCCGAAGATGCACACACCCCTATTATTTTAGGGAGACCATTTTTGTCTACTGCCCGTGCAGTGATAGACGTCGGGGGGAAGACTTTGATCTTGCAGGTAGGGGACGAGGAGCTGATTTTTCATCAGTCTAAGTTCCGGAGGGCTCCCATGCAAGCTCAGCCTTGCAATGCCCTCTCTTCTATTGACCCTATTATTGACACTCCAGATGGAAATTTGGAGAAATGTGCTGCTATTGTTAACCCTCTACCTCGGGATCGAGAGCAAAAAGGAGGAAAGTTCGTCTGTTTTCCATGCTGCAGGTACAGATGAAAGCAATAAAGGAGTTGTCAAAGGACGTTGTGCAACTGTTATCAATCAAACTGGAAGTAAGGATGCTAAAGAAGATGACAGAGGAGCAAGGACGAGTAAAGTTCGAACCTACGTGGATTGGAACTACATTCCTCCTACTGTTGCAAATGGTAATTCAAGCTCATGGAAATTAAAGAGGTCGGTCAGTGTTGCTGAAGTGACGTCCTCGAGTCAGAAGCCCACCGAGGGGCTACTGAAATTTGATGAGAATTGAACGGGGAAATGCCCCGTGTAACACATTGTAATAGATAATTTTATTTGACTTTCTTTTGAATTTGTTTTATTGCGTTTTAATTAGGACAATTAGTTTTAGACAATTTTTAGCATAGACGTAAGACTATAGACTGTGCTTTTGCGTATTTGGTATTTTGGGAAACTCTTGGATGTGTTTATATGCAGGTTTGGGGAAGTCTTACGCATTCCGAGGAAGAAAAGACGAAATTCAAAAGCCTATGCGAGAAAAGTCCTCGATCGAGTACTTTTTGTACTCGATCGAGTCAAAATCCGGTCGATCGAGCGTTTTTCCAGTCGATCGAGCAAAGCAAAAAGGGGACTTGGTCGATCGAGTAACATTTTTACTCGACCAAAGCAGCTAGACCATAAAAGCCCTCGATCGAGTGATTTAAAACCACTCGATCGAGTGAAATGAGCAATGGACACGGGAGTTTTCTATCTTAAACTCTGTATTTCATCTTTCATTTAATTTCACCCTAATTTCCGTCTAACCCCTTCCCCTAATTGCGATTTAAACTCCCCCAAATCCCCATTTTCTTGCCCAAATCACCAAATCCGTCACCTACATTTCACTGCTTGCATATTAATCTTCAAAAGCCCCTTGATTTCCTCTCTATTTGTGTCCATTTTCGCGGTTTTAAAAGGGATTTAGGCTTTAAGGGTTTTTCGACTGAAATCCGCCATTGTTGCTTGTTCATTTGAGGATTATTTGCATTTGTAGGTTCATCATCATCAAGTAAGTGATTTCCATAACCTCTTGCATTTTAATTTCAATTACTTTGAATTTTATGAGGTGAAATTAAATTAGGGTTTCGAAAATCCATGTTTAGTCGAAATTTTCGACCTGATTGTGTTTGTATGCCCTTAATTAGCTTGCTTGATGATCATAATTCCCCTTCCTCGCTGTTTTACATGCTTAATTCGATTTCTACATGAAATTATGCGATATGGGTCAAGGACAGTCGATATCTTCGATTGTCACTAAGGTTCTTGTTGCTGTAATCTGTCTAGTAGCTTTAGGGTTGCTTAATTGCTGTTAACATTACCTGTTTTGACCACCCTTTCGCCAAATATATGCTATTAGGGTATTTCAGTCGAAGTCTTCGACTGTCAGACGGGTTTACGAGCTTTCGCGCCTTGTTTAGCCTCAGTCATCACTTACTCATCTTTGTCGATTAATCTGTCATCCCGTCCCCTATCACCAATTGCATCGTAGTTCGAATTTGTTTGAGGATTGTTGGGAATTCTATCTTTGTAGAGTCGAATTTTTCGACTTTTAGGGGACTTACATCTTTGTCACATCTTTGATTAACGCGTTGTTTTAGCCACGGTTAGCGCCATTTTTCTTATCATGTCCCTTGCTTTGATTACGGGATGGAGTCTAGTACTTTACCTTCTACTAGTACCACTTCTAGCCCGTCCTTGAGCGAGTCGGTGGCCCCCTTTGTTGCCACTACCTCGCCCTAGTCACCACCTGCGACTCCGTTTTCCTTGTTTCACTGCGGGGACGGTTTTTGCTCCGGCTAGCTCATTTGGAAGCCCGATTCAGCCGCCACTTCCACTTCAAAAGGCCACCACGTGTACACCAGCCTCCACTTCGCACTTGTGGATCGACTCACTGCGGTTGCAGCTGCCTTCAGAGCTGCTTTAGTCCCTTACACAGTCCGAGAGCGGACCGCTGCCTTGCGTTCCAGAGACGGAGGTCGGGGTCGTAGACGGTCTAGAGCTACGCCAGCTCCTGTTGCCTCTACTCCAGCCCCAGTCACTTCAACAGCTGCTGCTTCCGCTTCTACTTCGAGACGAGTCGAGTTCGAGGGACACTTCCCTCGACTCTCACCCGGACTATCCGCAGGTATTATTTGTCAATGCTTTACACCGCGATAAATTTTATAACCTGCTGAAGTGTGAACATATGCCTTCCCGATTTCTAGAAAAATCGGCATTAGAGAAACTCGGTATTTACGATTCAGTCTGTACCTTGCTATGGGTCACGGGGATGCCTGGCCTCATTACCATGAGGGGCCACACCTTCTTAGAGCTGAGTCTCGAGTTTCTCAGCTCTTTTACCTTCTCCCCAGACGCACATGAGACCGACCCCGACAGTCATTCAGTCTCCTTAGGTTATTTAACTTAGGACCTTTCAGATGCCTCTGGTAGAGTTTGGTAGTTTACTTGACCTCACCTCCTCGGGCGTGAAATCAGACTCGAGGACGGTTTACAAACAAAGTTTGGCGGTGCTTGGCTCGGACCCGTTTCCGGAGCGAAAGCTCCACCAGTCCACCACCCCCGTCCGTTGTTTTCTCGACTCATGGGGAGCTCTATTTTCGGCCGAAAGGAGCCGAATAACATCACGAACCGCGAGCTCTCCATCCGAACGGTTACCCGAATGTCGATTTGTAAGGGTCCTTTTACCTTCAACATTGCCTACCTCACCGCCCGAGACCTCCACGACCGGGGAAGAAGGAGATGGGGACCATTACTGCGGTGGCATAGCCACCATTCTTGCCCATCGCTTTTTCCCCACCTGGCCACGTGACCTACAGTACCTCACGGGAGAGAGGTTACTGAGTCTGGATGCCATGCTCTCTCGGCATTGGCGACCCCGGCACCACAAGACTTGGAAGATTGACGGCTCCTTGTCTGCCGACTTACCCGCGACAGTCTCCCCGTCTTGACCCTTACCTACGGTGGTAAAGGGCCACCGTCTCGCATGCCTTGCCTCTACTTTACCTTCCACTCCGGCCTCGACCACCCTCGATGCAGTGCCAAGAAGCGGCGAGTTGAGACCGGACAGGGTCCGCACCTTCGGGAGTACCCGGCCCTCCACGGCTACTCCCGATCGACCCCTACTCCCATTGTTACTACTACTCCTACTCCCGCTCCACCTCCCACCGACTGAGACAGCCGAGCCGGTCTTCCGGCTACTTTTAGACCACCTCCTCCTTTGTAGCGCCGCGGTCCAGGACCAAGGGGGCGCAGTTTACGGTCTGTTGATTGAGATTGCAGAGCGTCAGGCTCGTATGGAGAGGGACTTAGCTTTGACCCTACACCCTCTGTACGAGTACCACTTGCGGAGACACAGACCGATCCCCGAGGGTTGGCCATACCCTTCCTTCTTCCGGTACCCACCGAGGGGTACCGGTGTCGAGGACGAGGAGGAGAGCGAGGACCCAGAGGTGGCGGTGGAGAGAGCTCGCGCTGAGGAGCGGAGGAGGAGAGAGGAGGAGAGAGACCCGGAGTATCAGGGTGAGGGAGATGGCGACGACGACGACGACGAGTAGCTACTGGTCTACTCACTTCCCCAGTTTTCTGGCTGGTTTGGGGAAGTTCGTGTTTTGTATGTTTTCTTACTCTTTTATTTTGTCTCCTTTATTTATTGCTTTTATTTTATTTATAGGTCGTATATTCCCGATCCCCTATATTTCTGCTGGTGTATGCTGGAGGACAACGAGGGCGTTGTCCATTTTGGTTTGGGGAGGGTATTGCTTCCTTTTGAGTCTGCATCTGCATTTGTTTTTGCATTCACGTTTACTTTCCAGCTTGCATTGTTCTTTATTTTCCATCAAAAATCCAAAAAAAAAAAAAAAAAAAATTAGAAAATTTCAAAAATTCAAAAAAATTTCACGTTTATTTCTGCATATAGGTTGAGTAGGAACGGTAGATTCCCATGATGACAATGCACTATAACTTGTCAATTTACTTGAGCCTTGCACATTGTTTATAGTTTTTAGCTTTGGCATACGCATAATCTACGAATTTCTGTTCAAATATAAGCTGACTGTTTAGACTTGACCTATAAATTGGCAAACTACTTAAAAATTCTGAGTTTTTAGAGCCATAACTGGCGACATTCATGACCAGTTCATTAGGAATTTTGAGTAGTACTCCTTGCATAGCATGTTCATCTCATTTGCACATTTATGACATTCAATTTCTTGTCAAATGCACATATTCGGGTTTGTGGTTGGTGTCACATGCAGGGAGGGTCTTGCAAATTTCCCTTTCTTATTACTTTACACCCATTTAGCTCCATTTAAGCCAAAATTGCCTTTTGACCCATTAGCTACATCCCAAACTAAGCCTGCCTAGTCAAGCTAGTTAGTATGTTCTTCTGCGGTATATTTTTCCCTTGCAATTTGGTCTGTGTTTCTTGTTTTGGAGTTGGTGTAAGTATGGAGGAAGAAAGAAAAAAAAAAGAGTATTGAAAAAAAAAGAGAAAAACGTGAGAAAGAAGAAAAAAAAATAGAAAAACGTGAGAAAGAAGAAGAAAAAAAAATGAAAAATGAAAAAAATGAGGAATTCACGTGTACAGTGAACAAAAAAAAACAAAAAAAAAAGAGAGAGATTGTGAAAATAAAAAAGAGTTGAGAAGATGTTCGAAGATGTACAATCGAAAAGGGTTGTTTGTTTCAGTTAGTTATTTAAGACGGTGTTTAAAAAAGGAAGGTTGTGACCGTCTAACTCCTCCGTTCTATCCCATATTTTTTTGAGGAGATTGTGTTTCGAGTCTAGTGAGTTTTGTGCCAAATGAAGGGCACTTGTACTTAGTCTTTCAGTCAGTTGAGATCCGGATGGTTTCATTATGGTTCTGTTAGGAACTAGCTTGACGCTTCTACCTCCACATTTCCATAACTTGTTTTGCCTTTTCTCACCTGAACCTCACTATTCCCATATTATTTGCAAACCCTCGGCTGTGACGGACATTATCGGTTGGAATTTGTGCATTAGTGCTTGAATTGTCCTTCATTTTTGTTGCATGCATGCTATGTAGGCCGCAGTTAGGTGAGTGACTGTCTTTTCTTCTCTCTTTTACATATAACATTTGCCCTTTGCTTCATGAGAGAAGAGTGACCACGTGAGAGTCCAGTTTTGTTGGTCTTGCATGGTCGATAGGTCACCTATATTTCTGAACAACTTATAATTCGTTTGCGTATTGACTGTTTAGCCTTAACTGTTAATTTTTGTTGCATTAAATTGGTTCAAGTCGACAAGTTAAGCTAGCTCTGAGTTATCATTTCCGTTCCATTAGTTTAGTTTTGAGTTTACTCGAGGGCGAGTAAAGGTTCGGTTTGGGGAGATTTGATACGTGCCTAATGTATAGTCTTTTTAGCCTATTTCAGCACGTATTTTCCATGCATATTTATACTATTTTTATGGTATTTTGCCCCGAATTGGCTACTTTGGTTCGTTTTGTCTATTTTGTAGAAATGAACGCAAGAGTAGTGGAGTCGTACCCTTTTTCGTCCTTTTTGCATGCATTCAGAGGAGACGGGATTGTTCCAGAGTGAGATACTGCATTTGGAAGCGTCGTGGCACGCATTACGAGGCACAAAGGTGAAAACGTGAGCTGAAATGAAGAAAAAGTGCTCGATCGAGCTGTTTACCAGTCGATCGAGTGGTTTCTACACCCCCATTTGGTCGATCGAGTGGTTTTCCACTCGATCCTTAGCTTGCAGTAAGGCCTGTCACTCGATGGAGTAACTATTTGGTCGATTGAGTGGATTCTGCTCAAGAGTTGGTCGATCGAGTGATTTTAATCCACTCAATCGAGTGGTTTTTATGGGTTTGGGCTTTAATTAGCCCGCGTGATGTTTTATTTCGCATAAACTTGTTTTGTTTGCTATTTAAGCACGCTTTACTAGGTTAATTAGGATCATCTTTTACTCTATCTTTGACAGTAGAAAACTTTTACTACGTTACTTTTATTCCTCTTCACTGCTACTTTATTTTGGGATTATTATTGCTCGGATTCAGTTGTTCTTTACGCCGGATTCGCATTGATTGTAATTCCTTCTCTTCCTTTATTAATAATAATCATTTGGTTGCTTTGATTTCTTGTTTGTGCTACTATTCCTTTTGCCCTAATTTTCCTTATTGCAATTTATTGTTATTTCATTATGTTTTCTGCTGGGAATTTAATTGCTGTTAGTTTAATTAAGAATATGAGTAGCTAAACCCCCTTCATGTTGGGATTAGGGGATCTGCGGTATAAAAACGACGATGTAGTGAATGAATTAGACGAATTAATTACGAGACTCTGTCACTATAGCAATTTATCTGTAATTTCTGACCTAGTTGAGTGCACGCTTCTATGTCACCCTTTAATCTGGCTAAAATTAATCCTGAATCGAAAGATTGGACTAAATAGGCCTGCTAGAAACAGTGGACTACCCTAATGAGGACGAAAGTTATGTTAGTGGTATTTTAGGATAGAAAGTGGACCGAAAGGACCTTTTAACATCCGTCTCACATCTAGTTCATCTGAATCATTTACAGCTGAGTCATTGGACTACCGTAGTGAACCGAATTCCCGACATGTCCCTCTCTTCTTGATAGTTTAACCGTTTTTATTGCCTTTACTGTTCTTTATTTTTTTTCTCTTCTTTTCAAACCTCGTAGTTTAGAACCAAATTTAAACAACCCCCCCAATTATTACCGTAGGATTAGAATTAGACAGCTATAATTACATTACCACCCTGTGGATTCAATACTCGACTGCCTCTACTACATTTTAGTTGAGACCGTTAGGTTTTATCTTTGATAGGGTTGCGATAGCCGTGTCACCTGCTACGCTGAGAATCTGAAGATTTTGGACTAAAGGAGAATCCGAGCGTCCCAGAAGGGAAAATGCACGTCCTGAAGAATCCGGCCGTCTTTGTAGAAAGACGCCCGTCTTTCAACCTGTGCATTTCAAGAAAAATTCCTGGAGAGGAATCTGCCAGTCTTCAGAAGAATACGCCCGTCCCGATAGAAAAGAATCCGAGCGTTTCATGCTCGGGACGCCCGGCTTGTGGCGTTATATTTTTGGAAATTTAGCTGTGAAAGAATCCGGGCGTCTTACCCAGAATCCGCCCGTCCCGAGGAGCCTGAATCCGAGCATTTTCTGCTCGAATCCGCCCGTCTTCTCACGGTGATTTGACCCGTCTTTTCTTAATTAAAATTACATCCCACCACACATTTAGTGACACATCACTCCTCCTTCCACTTGCATTATAAAACCCACCTCCTTATGACTCCCAAGCACATCCAAATCACTCTTAAACCCACAAAAATCAAAAAGCCCCAATTTTCTAGGGTTTCCAAAGGCAACACTCAATCAACAAGGAGCATCTCTATTTCTTCACAAATCAAAGAATCCAGCTCTATAATCAAAGAATGGCACCAAAGAGATCCTCTTTTAGGGATAGGAGGAGACCAAGGATGAGGGGAAGTTCTTCTACCTCCCATGTCAACACATTAAGAAGGGAGCATGAAGAAATTGTAGATCTCACAAGGCTTGATGACTTCTCAAATGTGGAATTTGTCAATGATGTACAAAGATTAGTCTTCCACCGGCTTCTAAGTAAGAATATTTTTCCCACTAAGTTTTTATGTCATGCTACCTTGAGGAAACTTGGGATTTATCACCAAGTGGAAGCTCTCTTTGAAGTATTTGGTCTCTCAACCCTTTTTCGCATGTATGAACAAACTTATATCGATCTCTTGTGCTTGAATTTTTGAGCTTTTTGATGATTACAACCTTGAACAAAACAATTTGCATAGAGTTTAGGTTGGAGAATGTTTCTAGGATGATGACCCTTGTAGAATTCGCAAATGTACTCGGTCTCTATGTTTCGCCTACCCGAACATCGAAGCCAAAGAAGTATAGTGTTGAACCTTTGTGGAGGGCCATGACCGGCCGGGATTTCATACACACCAAGGAATGCCTCGCTTTTCATATCCAACATCCGATCATAAGGCTTACTTATCGATTTCTTTCGGGCACTCTACTTGCCCGCCGAGATCCGGCCATAGTGAACCAATTAGACCTTGTGTTTATGGAGTCCTACCTCAATATTCAAGGAAGAAATGTGTACCACTTCAATGCACCTCTAGTATTACTAGAGAAATGGGCAAAGTTTAGGAATGGTGACGATGATGGAATGAAACACATTGTGAATGGAGGACTCATTACTAGGCTTGCAAAGCATTTCAACCCAAGATTCAATGAGAATAATGAGTATGCTCCTCTTTTGGGAAACACGAGGATAAATGAAGATCTTCTTCTCATTGATCACCATTGGATAACCCTTGAGGGGGTCGATAAGCGGATCAAGTGGTTAACAAAAGGAAGCGATCCGATATATCTACCAATGAACGACCTACCACGTATCTCCCCGAGAAGAGGACATTTGTCTCCAATTCCATCCTACCTCATCCCTCCAAATCCAACCCAACCAAGTTAAGCACCACCACCTCAAAATCCACCACCACAACAACA
This sequence comes from Silene latifolia, assembly GCF_048544455.1. NCBI lineage: Eukaryota > Viridiplantae > Streptophyta > Magnoliopsida > Caryophyllales > Caryophyllaceae > Silene > Silene latifolia. The sequence continues at coordinate 90,033,645 of NC_133527.1, read as the reverse complement.
AGAGGAACAATCCCGAGATGACAAGATCAAAGTGCCTCCCTACCCATTTCCTTACCAACCGTACAACCATCCAAATCGCTTCATCCTTCAACGTGACGACTTTGTCACGGGAATCTTACAAGATTTGCACTACCGCCAATACGAAACCAACGTGGACATCTACTATGCACTCTATCCTCAATACCACGATATGGTTCAAAAGGGAAAGATTAGTGAGGAAGGAGCATTTCCCTCATGGGCTCAAATGGACCTACTCTTCCCCAATTCGGAGAGAGCAAATGAAGGAGGAAACGGGAGACAAGAGGAGGGAAGCAACAATTCTTGTGGAGGAGATACGGTGGAGCTTGAAAGTGAAGAGGATGAGTTCATGGACCCAAGTTTGAGTGATGCATCAAAGAAGATATGGGATAGCGATCTAGAAGGAGATGATGCCGACCTCTAGAGGATTACGTCATAGCTAGGTGGAGCGGGCGAGAGGCACCCACCTAAGTTTAAGTGAAGTTTCCTCATCTCCCCTCTTTAATTTTAAAGTTTCATGAAAAGAAGTTTGTGTTTTGTTAACTTGTATTTTATTAATCTTGATCATTGTTGGAGTAGTCCTAGCACCATTGAGGACTCACACCTCGATACCATTGAGGTGTTCTCATTTTATTGTTCCCACCTTTCAAAATCCAAATTGACAAAATTAGTTTCATGCATTGCATAGTGTGTGCATGAACTACACCCATCCTTGGACATTAGCAATAATGTCTAGTTCGGTTTGGGGAAGTTAATGCATACACAACGGGAGGTAATTTAAATTATCCTCTCCGTCATAAACAAAAACCATGCATCATGTAGTATAGATTAGTGTAGCTTGCATTTAGTGTAGAAATCATGCATCATGTTTGCATAATTTCCCATCATTTTGGCCATTGAGGACAATGCCCATATTAGTGTGGGGATGGGGAATTCTAACTTAACTTTTATTCAAAAATCCAAAAAAATTGAAAAATTTCAAAAAACCATAAAAATTTAAAAATTGAAAAACCCAAAAACATGTTTATTCCTTTTATAGTGTAGTTATATATATATTGTATATATTGTTGTATATACTGTGTTTGTTCTATCCTCGTTCACATTGAATGACTACGCCACATCCGAGACATGAGGATCATGAAGACCGCATGGTATGATCTTTCCAATCTCCTTTTTCCTCTTTATGTTAATGACTATGTGGCTTTATTTTGATTGATGCGGTATAACAATGTGTATTTAGGACTTGCATTTAGTTTATATGTCATATTAGTTGATAGAATCACTTGCATTAGGATGTATATATTAGTTGCATCATGGCATGTAGTTGCATTTAGATAAAACTTTTTGAAAAGTGCCTAATTGAGAACTTTGACAAGAGCAACTAAGCCATTACAAATACTTTTTCAACTTAAGACTTTGCCTACTAGAATGGTTGTAAAACACCCTAGATAGTGTCATACTAGTGTCTTTTGACCCATGACCCAAAGCCTAGTCAAGGGTTTGCATGTGAGTCACCTATCCAACCCCGTGATGCGATGTGGACTTGGTTAACTTGTCTAGGTGACCTTGATTGACCTTGTGGTAAGGCAACCCAAAAATATTTTCTATCAATAAGCTTGAAGTGCTCATTTCAAAGAATTTTGTCATGTGGAAGTAATTTATTGCCAAGGAAACCTCAAATGTTATGAAATGTTGAAATGTTGAGAAATTTAGTTGTTTTGATGGAGGCGCACCACTTCGATGTGCTTTGGAGCGGGATCCATTGAATTGGGCCCCCACACGGTTGTGAATTCGACCGCCCAGAGACAGAGTGACTATCACCCCGAAAAGCTATTGTCTAGAGGTTAATCGGTTGCCTAATAAGCGATTGGCGAAAGCAAAAGACACTAGCCCGGAAGGGACAAACCTCATCTTAAATTTTTGAAATGTGAAAGTTAAATGAGGACAATTTTGAATACTAGTCATATCCACCCTTGTTTATAAAGATTTGAGCATTTCATTCCCAAAAAGCCTTTTGTCAAACCACTTTGTCGCGCTTGGGACGATCCATGACCTTTACTTTTGTAGAGAATTCGAGACTTGTCATATCATATGCTACTAGCATCATAGAGATCATCATTTCACCACCATCCGATCGCTCTTGACGAAAGCATTTGGAAATTGAGGACGAAAGTAGTCTAGTTTAACACCATTTGGAGGTGATTAAGTGCCATCCTCTTAGCGTGATGTTTTATTTCGCATAAACTTGTTTTGTTTGCTATTTAAGCACGCTTTACTAGGTTAATTAGGATCATCTTTTACTCTATCTTTGACAGTAGAAAACTTTTACTACGTTACTTTTATTCCTCTTCACTGCTACTTTATTTTGGGATTATTATTACTCGGATTCAGTTGTTCTTTACGCCGGATTCGCATTGATTGTAATTCCTTCTCTTCCTTTATTAATAATAATCATTTGGTTGCTTTGATTTCTTGTTTGTGCTACTATTCCTTTTGCCCTAATTTTCCTTATTGCAATTTATTGTTATTTCATTATGTTTTCTGCTGGGAATTTAATTGCTGTTAGTTTAATTAAGAATATGAGTAGCTAAACCCCCTTCATGTTGGGATTAGGGGATCTGCGGTATAAAAACGACGATGTAGTGAATGAATTAGACGAATTAATTACGAGACTCTGTCACTATAGCAATTTATCTGTAATTTCTGACCTAGTTGAGTGCACGCTTCTATGTCACCCTTTAATCTGGCTAAAATTAATCCTGAATCGAAAGATTGGACTAAATAGGCCTGCTAGAAACAGTGGACTACCCTAATGAGGACGAAAGTTAAGTTAGTGGTATTTTAGGATAGAAAGTGGACCGAAAGGACCTTTTAACATCCGTCTCACATCTAGTTCATCTGAATCATTTACAGCTGAGTCATTGGACTACCGTAGTGACCCGAATTCCCGACATGTCCCTCTCTTCTTGATAGTTTAACCGTTTTTATTGCCTTTACTGTTCTTTATTTTTTTTCTCTTCTTTTCAAACCTCGTAGTTTAGAACCAAATTTAAACAACCCCCCCAATTATTACCGTAGGATTAGAATTAGACAGCTATAATTACATTATTACCACCCTGTGGATTCAATACTCGACTGCCTCTACTACATTTTAGTTGAGACCGTTAGGTTTTATCTTTGATAGGGTTGCGATAGCCGTGTCACCTGCTACGCTGAGAATCTGAAGATTTTGGACTAAAGGAGAATCCGAGCGTCCCAGAAGGGAAAATGCACGTCCTGAAGAATCCGGCCGTCTTTGTAGAAAGACGCCCGTCTTTCAACCTGTGCATTTCAAGAAAAATTCCTGGAGAGGAATCTGCCAGTCTTCAGAAGAATACGCCCGTCCCGATAGAAAAGAATCCGAGCGTTTCATGCTCGGGATGCCCGGCTTGTGGCGTTATATTTTTGGAAATTTAGCTGTGAAAGAATCCGGGCGTCTTACCCAGAATCCGCCCGTCCCGAGGAGCCTGAATCCGAGCGTTTTCTGCTCGAATCCGCCCGTCTTCTCACGGTGATTTGACCTGTCTTTTCTTAATTAAAATTACACCCCACCACACATTTAGTGACACATCACTCCTCCTTCCACTTGCATTATAAAACCCACCTCCTTATGACTCCCAAGCACATCCAAATCACTCTTAAACCCACAAAAATCAAAAAGCCCCAATTTTCTAGGGTTTCCAAAGGCAACACTCAATCAACAAGGAGCATCTCTATTTCTTCACAAATCAAAGAATCCAGCTCTATAATCAAAGAATGGCACCAAAGAGATCCTCTTTTAGGGATAGGAGGAGACCAAGGATGAGGGGAAGTTCTTCTACCTCCCATGTCAACACATTAAGAAGGGAGCATGAAGAAATTGTAGATCTCACAAGGCTTGATGACTTCTCAAATGTGGAATTTGTCAATGATGTACAAAGATTAGTCTTCCACCGGCTTCTAAGTAAGAATATTTTTCCCACTAAGTTTTTATGTCATGCTACCTTGAGGAAACTTGGGATTTATCACCAAGTGGAAGCTCTCTTTGAAGTATTTGGTCTCTCAACCCTTTTTCGCATGTATGAACAAACTTATATCGATCTCTTGTGCTTGAATTTTTGAGCTTTTTGATGATTACAACCTTGAACAAAACAATTTACATAGAGTTTAGGTTGGAGAATGTTTCTAGGATGATGACCCTTGTAGAATTCGCAAATGTACTCGGTCTCTATGTTTCGCCTACCCGAACATCGAAGCCAAAGAAGTATAGTGTTGAACCTTTGTGGAGGGCCATGACCGGCCGGGATTTCATACACACCAAGGAATGCCTCGCTTTTCATATCCAAAATCCGATCATAAGGCTTACTTATCGATTTCTTTCGGGCACTCTACTTGCCCGCCGAGATCCGGCCATAGTGAACCAATTAGACCTTGTGTTTATGGAGTCCTACCTCAATATTCAAGGAAGAAATGTGTACCACTTCAATGCACCTCTAGTATTACTAGAGAAATGGGCAAAGTTTAGGAATGGTGACGATGATGGAATGAAACACATTGTGAATGGAGGACTCATTACTAGGCTTGCAAAGCATTTCAACCCAAGATTCAATGAGAATAATGAGTATGCTCCTCTTTTGGGAAACACGAGGATAAATGAAGATCTTCTTCTCATTGATCACCATTGGATAACCCTTGAGGGGGTCGATAAGCGGATCAAGTGGTTAACAAAAGGAAGCGATCCGATATATCTACCAATGAACGACCTACCACGTATCTCCCCGAGAAGAGGACATTTGTCTCCAATTCCATCCTACCTCATCCCTCCAAATCCAACCCAACCAAGTTAAGCACCACCACCTCAAAATCCACCACCACAACAACAAGAGGAACAATCCCGAGATGACAAGATCAAAGTGCCTCCCTACCCATTTCCTTACCAACCGTACAACCATCCAAATCGCTTAATCCTTCAACGTGACGACTTTGTCACGGGAATCTTACAAGATTTGCACTACCGCCAATACGAAACCAACGTGGACATCTACTATGCACTCTATCCTCAATACCACGATATGGTTCAAAAGGGAAAGATTAGTGAGGAAGGAGCATTTCCCTCATGGGCTCAAATGGACCTACTCTTCCCCAATTAGGAGAGAGCAAATGAAGGAGGAAACGGGAGACAAGAGGAGGGAAGCAACAATTCTTGTGGAGGAGATACGGTGGAGCTTGAAAGTGAAGAGGATGAGTTCATGGACCCAAGTTTGAGTGATGCATCAAAGAAGATATGGGATAGCGATCTAGAAGGAGATGATGCCGACCTCTAGAGGATTACGTCATAGCTAGGTGGAGCGGGCGAGAGGCACCCACCTAAGTTTAAGTGAAGTTTCCTCATCTCCCCTCTTTAATTTTAAAGTTTCATGAAAAGAAGTTTGTGTTTTGTTAACTTGTATTTTATTAATCTTGATCATTGTTGGAGTAGTCCTAGCACCATTGAGGACTCACACCTCGATACCATTGAGGTGTTCTCATTTTATTGTTCCCACCTTTCAAAATCCAAATTGACAAAATTAGTTTCATGCATTGCATAGTGTGTGCATGAACTACACCCATCCTTGGACATTAGCAATAATGTCTAGTTCGGTTTGGGGAAGTTAATGCATACACAACGGGAGGTAATTTAAATTATCCTCTCCGTCATAAACAAAAACCATGCATCATGTAGTATAGATTAGTGTAGCTTGCATTTAGTGTAGAAATCATGCATCATGTTTGCATAATTTCCCATCATTTTGGCCATTGAGGACAATGCCCATATTAGTGTGGGGATGGGGAATTCTAACTTAACTTTTATTCAAAAATCCAAAAAAATTGAAAAATTTCAAAAAACCATAAAAATTTAAAAATTGAAAAACCCAAAAACATGTTTATTCCTTTTGTAGTGTAGTTATATATATATTGTATATATTGTTGTATATATTGTGTTTGTTCTATCCTCGTTCACATTGAATGACTACGCCACATCCGAGACATGAGGATCATGAAGACCGCATGGTATGATCTTTCCAATCTCCTTTTTCCTCTTTATGTTAATGACTATGTGGCTTTATTTTGATTGATGCGGTATAACAATGTGTATTTAGGACTTGCATTTAGTTTATATGTCATATTAGTTGATAGAATCACTTGCATTAGGATGTATATATTAGTTGCATCATGGCATGTAGTTGCATTTAGATAAAACTTTTTGAAAAGTGCCTAATTGAGAACTTTGACAAGAGCAACTAAGCCATTACAAATACTTTTTCAACTTAAGACTTTGCCTACTAGAATGGTTGTAAAACACCCTAGATAGTGTCATACTAGTGTCTTTTGACCCATGACCCAAAGCCTAGTCAAGGGTTTGCATGTGAGTCACCTATCCAACCCCGTGATGCGATGTGGACTTGGTTAACTTGTCTAGGTGACCTTGATTGACCTTGTGGTAAGGCAACCCAAAAATATTTTCTATCAATAAGCTTGAAGTGCTCATTTCAAAGAATTTTGTCATGTGGAAGTAATTTATTGCCAAGGAAACCTCAAATGTTATGAAATGTTGAAATGTTGAGAAATTTAGTTGTTTTGATGGAGGCGTACCACTTCGATGTGCTTTGGAGCGGGATCCATTGAATTGGGCCTCCACACGGTTGTGAATTCGACCGCCCAGAGACAGAGTGACTATCACCCCGAAAAGCTATTGTCTAGAGGTTAATCGGTTGCCTAATAAGCGATTGGCGAAAGCAAAAGACACTAGCCCGGAAGGGACAAACCCCATCTTAAATTTTTGAAATGTGAAAGTTAAATGAGGACAATTTTGAATACTAGTCATATCCACCCTTGTTTATAAAGATTTGAGCATTTCATTCCCAAAAAGCCTTTTGTCAAACCACTTTGTCGCGCTTTGGACGATCCATGACCTTTACTTTTGTAGAGAATTCGAGACTTGTCATATCATATTCTACTAGCATCATAGAGATCATCATTTCACCACCATCCGATCGCTCTTGACGAAAGCATTTGGAAATTGAGGACGAAAGTAGTCTAGTTTAACACCATTTGGAGGTGATTAAGTGCCATCCTCTTAGCCTTAGTAATTTGTTGAACTAGTATTTGTGAAGGATTACATGCTCTTAAATTTGTTCTCTCTTGGTTGCCCCCGCCACTTGATGAGGAAGTGGCTATTCCTATTGTAGATGCATCCATTATTTGATTTTGTGTGCTTAATGTTTGCATGTGTCGCCATTTTGGCAAGACCCACCTTGCTTTACAAGAAGGCATCCTACCTCATGGTTGTCTTGTTGTGAGTTGAAGGGGCGGAGTGAGACCCGCTAATTGTCTCATATCGGCTATGTTATTAGGTTAGTTTAAATAATGGTCCTAGTCTTTGTCACCTCTTTACTCGGGACGAGCAAAGGTTCGGTTTGGGGATATTTGATGTGACCATAATTAGCGCATATTTAACCCCCGAATTAGCCTTGTTCCCATGCTTTTTAGTGCATATTTGGGTCATTTATTGTCTTTAGTTCTTTGTTTTGCATATTCTTTGAGATTTTGATCCCTTGGTAGGAAAGGAGTGCAAATCTTGCATTTTCATGGCAAAACGAGACTAAATTGATTGAATTCAATGAACAAGCATCAAGGAGAGACAAGATTAGAAGGCCTTTGTACATATTATAGTAGATGAGCAATGTTGAGAAAGGATCCTTGCATCTCCGAGGAAATCCCCAAGGATTTTATGAAGAAAAGGGAAGAAAAGAAGAAGAAACCGTGCTGAGCTACAATCCGAGCGGATTGTCCTGAATCCGCCCGTCCTCCTTAAGCACAATCCGTGCGTCTTCCTTCAAAGACGCCCGGACAGCAGCCACAGAATCCGCCCGGATTCCCCTGGAGACGCCCGTCTTCCCCTGCTTGAATCCGCCCGTCCCGACTCCAATACGCACGGATTCCAGTACAGCGAAATTTCGTCTTCTCCAAGCTACAAAGAAAGAAGCCCTTCCTTCGAAAAATACCGGCTCCTCCCTGCTCAATCTAAAAAGTATAATAACTAGTTTAGCCCTTAGTTAACCCTAATGCATCCACCTAATTTCCACTATAAATACCTCATTAGTCTAATTAGAAGAGCATGTTCTTCTTATCAATATTTAGAGTAGTTAATATCAATCAAATCTCTCTTTAGTATTGTAATCAACAATTAATCAAGTTTTAATACAAGTTTTATTTCCTTAATCTCTCTTTTGTTCATCCTTTATTTTGGGTAATTGAAGATTATTTGGGTTATTATTGGGAGATTGACAACCTCTCAATCAAGCATCAAGTACTTCTTTTATTCTTTGCTTTATTATTGGAATCACTAGTAGGTATAATTCTCTTAATCCCTTTTTAATTATTGTTAATTACTTTCATTTATTCATCATGTTTCCTTTTGTTGGTATGATTGACAACCTTGCTAGCATGATCAACATGATAATGAGTGAGTAGTGACCTAGCTAGGGTTAATGGGTAATTAGAGGAAACCAACATGGGGAATGATTCATGCTTAAATTAATATGCTTTTATGGTTTATTTGCTTGCTTGTTTTGATCTCAACTCATGCACATGTTATGTTTGATGAAATGTGAGCCTATGAATCCTTGCATTTTTTACCCATCACCTATCTTTTCAATGAGACTTGTAAGACATAAACCAACTCGAGTCTCATTAGACCATGCATGTTGTTGAGTAGGGAACACTAAGTCGACTTGTAGGTGTTGTACAATCTAATAGATTCGGCTCCGGGACCCAAACTTTCCTAGGATTGTAAGATATAACCCAACTCAATCCATCACAATAATAATTGCTTGCTTATAATTTGAGAACATGTTTGTATGATAAATTCCCATGATTCCCCTATGACCCCATGACACCCTAGTGCTTTTTATCAATTGTTTACAACCCTCTTAATTCATCTTGCTTATTTACTTTCATTGCTATTTAGTTAGTGACCTTCTACATCAACCCAAATTGTGACACCCCTAAGACACCATTAGTTTCAATAGAAATCTCATCTCAATTCCCGTCCCTTGGGATCCGACCTTTACTTGCCTCTTTACTAATTGTAGAGTTGTTTGTGAAGCTATAAATTGTGTTTTTATTCGGACGTGACCCAACGACAACATCTATTAAATTGTGAACACGAAACGGACCGATCACTAAGTAATAAAACAATTCGATTACTTAGACCGTATCTCATTTAATCAAATTACAATAAGACACCTTAACTTTACTCACAAAATCACCCGTCAATTTTAAGCAATTTAATTAACTCGTATCGACATACGATTAATTAAATAATCAATTAAGAGCGTCACCCTTTAGGTATGACCTAAGGGGATGAACTGATCACCACCGTCGCACGACAGTAATGTCAAACTCTAGTCAGCCAATCATTACCGATATGTGTGGACCAGTTGACTGTAAACTATTACATCCCACAATTAAAATAAGATTTAAATATGTGATCATCATGATTAACAGTTGTGATCACATTATTGTCGGAGGACACTTATTCCAACATGGGTAAGTGGGTAGTAAGAAGTTATTACATTGAAATTTGGATTGCGCTCAACGGAAGTATTCATGACCGTAGTCGCATGTGTTCTGGGATAAAGATAAATATTAGAGTAATTTTTATCGACCGGGAGTTCTAGAAGTAGAATCGAGTAACAGTTAATCCACCGAGTTATATTGATAAGGGATGAATCGGCTCACTGTGCCTGAGTTAATATGAATTTGGATCTCGGAATCATTTATAATAGTTGGGTAGAGGTCACTATATAAATGCTTAAAACTTGTTTAAAATGTTTACAAGTATTATTAAAACGATAGATGTTAATTATTTCCTTCATTTCCATTTTTGTAGTTATTTATTCGCAATGGATTCATCTAATACACTTACACCAATCACCATTAATTCATGGCTCCAATAATTCGATGAAAAGTGCTCCGAGTATGACAATGATACGATTAGAGAATTACTCCACTTGGTACTATTTCTTCCGAAATCGTTGTTATTGATATAAATTATACATCCACCTCAACGTGGGTATGGGATACCGGTTTTGGTTTTCACCTTTGTAATTGTATACAGGGGCTTGGAAATGTGGAAAAGCTAAACAAGAGTGATATAAATCTCCGATAAGGAAACGGAGCTAGGATGGCCGCCACATCAAAAGGGACTTATGTACTTGTTTTACCTAATAGCTTTGAGTTGTAATTTACGTAATTGTTATTATGTACCCATTTTGTCCAAAAACATTATTACCATTTCTATGTTAGACATAGAAGGATTTTTTCCTTTAAAAACAATTGTTGTACTTTGTTGAATATGATATGGCTGTGAGCCAAGCCACTTTTATCAATGGTATTCATGTTTTAGACACTTACAACTCAACTAAATATATCTATTAACATACAAATCCAAAAGACTCATAACTCGTAATCCAAATGATTTGTACATTTGGCTTTTTCGATTAGGTCACATAAATGAGAAACGCATTAAAAGGCTAGTGTCGACTAGATTTAATGGACCATTTGATTTAGAATCATATGGTATATGCGAATCTGGTCTTCTTCGCAAAATGATTCGTACTTCATTTAGTGGTAAAGGGACACGAGCAAGTGATTCGTTGGGACTAATACATGCCGATGTATGTGTTCTATGAGCATCACTGCAAGGGGAATTTATGATTACTTTATCACTTTTACCAATGATTTAAGTAGATATGGGTATATTTACTTAATCAAATATAAAGTGAAGCATTTGAGAAATTTCTAAATGATGTAGAGAACCAATTAAACGAAGTACTAAAGCATTACGATCCGATCGTAGTGGCAAAGATCTAAGTAATGAATTTGATTTATTAAATATGGATTATGACCTAGTGTCACTACCCATAAGATCAAACTAATATGATTCGGTTTGAGTTACCGAACTCAATTTTGGGAATTTGCAATCCAAAACGGACACGTAATTCTAAGCGGATTGTCAACCAGGAAATACCTGAAATAGAGAATCTATTTAAAAATTGACATGGATCAGATTCGCATATAACATGAATCAAGCTGCCATGATGGGGCTGGTCTTTTATGAGCTAATGCGTTAATATAGCGAAACTTCCAATACTCCACCATATATATGTTTGTAACTCCCAAAGCTATCTCTCAAGAAGATAGATGTATTTCTGAGAGATAGAGTGAGAGTAGATTGGATCGTCACAAACATGTCTTATAGTTAAAGTGTTACTTTGAGAAAGTAATGGAACTATAATCTATAAAGATAGAGTGGGAGTATAGCTCAGTGGGAGTTTGGCACACATGTCTTGTTGTTAAAATGTTGCTTTGCGAAAGTAATGGTATTATGACCTTGTCCGAAATCGACCTAGTTACATACGAGCCATATCATTACAATCCAAAAATTGTTACTCAAGAGTATATTTACTTTAAGGCGAGAGTCTCCTTAAAGGTAAATAAAGCTTTAGAGTACCAAAGTGCATAGATTGACATGAAGATGTTAATCAAGATAAATTATGTTAGGAATTGCCGCATTTCATTTTGATGAAGAATGGCAAATGATATTAAAAATTCGCTTTTCTAAAATGGGAATTTAGAGAAGGATGTGTTTGGAACACAAAAACTTAGATAAAGATCTAAAAATCCTAACATATTATGCGTAGCCTTCTTAAGTTATCCTAGAATGGTCCTAAGCAAGCATTAAAGGATTATACTTTTCGTTCATGTGATAATTGAGAATGGTATTGTTCACATGATTGAAGAATCATGTTTATACATGAAGTTAAGTGGGAGCTAGAATTATTTTTCCCGTGTCTTATATGTTGATGACATATTACTTATTGAGAATAATGTACCAATGCTCTCTTTTGTGAAGAGTGATTGGAAGACTAGGAAAGGGTGCAAAGTATTCTAGATTTTTGAATCTATGTGAGGGAATTTTGGCATAGAATTGTGAGTCTTACGAGGATAAGATCTTTCGTATCTGTTTAACATCAAAAAGGTTGAATGGGTTATTCATGTTGATGGAAGTGGAATTACTATGATCGAGTCATAGTCGTTCACTGAACCTATTAAGTTGTTGATCACATGAAATCGATTGCTAATGATTCCGCCATTAGAATGATCATGTATGCCAACAGACGCACAAGCTATGATGAACCATATGCTAGGAGCATAATAAGTCAATAACAAGTTAATTCATAAGATGGTATTGTGAAAGACTTAAAGAACAATTGTGGATTTGTTCATATGTCTGGATGATGTACTAAGTTATGTGTTGAATGGTTTCACTAGCTTTAGTTTCCAAACTGAAAAGGATTAGTCGAAATCCTAGGCTAATTTTGTTGACTAAGGAGTAAGAAACTAGAGAAGTGTTTTAGTTTCGTGCATTGCAAATTCTACAAAAGCAATGTATGTTAATTGTGACAAATATGGTCAACATAAGGATTAAGAGTGAATCCCTCTACATTGACTTTATCATAAGTTATGCGATAAAAGTGGGAGCATCTTTCAAGTTAAAGAGCCCAAGCCTGGTAAGAAGACTAGACATATACTTAGATAAATTCATGTTATTGGATATAACATTGAAAAAAAGGAAATAACAATTGATAAAGTTGGAATATATGGATATATGGTAAATCCACTTGCCAAGCTTTTATTGCATTTCAACAAGTGTAAAAGGTACACTATATATTATAAGATATGAAGTAGTAATAGAGTATTGACTATTCATATATGATAATCGCATTTATCGTTTGAGTTTTATTAAACTCACCCATTACTTTGTTAAATCCAAATGGGTTGTAGAGACAAATTGAACCTCATTAAAGTGAACTGGATTGACATGTTATTCGCCCCTAGTTACTTATATGAGGTGACGTTTCAAAGTGACTAGATTGTGATGCGATTGATGGCAAGTTCAAGTGCCATAGAGTCACATGGGATGACTAGTCTATCACATAGAGAGACTGTATGAGACACTCTATCGGGCAGTGACCGCTTATAGAGTTCTGGTAATTCATAAAGCCTGGTCCATGCAAGAGCTGATATAGTATTCTTATGAGTCAATTCTTTTGACTAGAGACTATTCGCCCAAGTTGGCACAAATTTCTGATTGGCTTTGATTTATGCTCTACGACTGTCGTAACTGAGGTAAAATGAGTATATTTTGGGTTATGACGAACTGTGGCTAAGCAAAGAGAATAGTGCGATAGGAATTTTCCACCCTCTTGTCAGGATTGTTTGAAATCTCAAGGCCACTCGAGGAGTAGTGAATTGCAAATGCGTGGCCACGCTCGGAAAGTATCTATGGTAGATAATTCCGGTCAGACAGTTACTCTCCAGATCGACGAAACCACTCAAGATATGATCAAATGCATGTACGACCTGCGAGACACCTTGCATTGAGTGGGAGATTGTAATAGGACAAGAGAATTGGTGATGCACACTTGTCTCGGATAAGTGGGAGATTGTTGGAATATGTGCCCTCAATAATAGTGCGATCACATGTTTAAATCTCATATTAAGAATACGTAAGGGATGATTCATTATATAGTCAACTGATCATCATTAATCGGTAGTGATTGGCTAACAAGAGTTTGACATTACTGTCGTTTGGCTGTGGTGGTCAGTTGATCCCTTAAGGTCACACCTAAAGGACAGTTCCCTTAATAGAAAAATTGATTAATTGTATTACGATACAAGTTAATCAATTCCTTAAAATTGAACAATTCATTTGTGAGAGAGAATATTGATATCTTATTGTAATGGGATTAAATAAGATTTATTTTAGTAATTGAAATACTTTATTACTAAAATTGTTTATTGTTTGAGAAACAATAGGGGTAAGAATGAATGGTTAATTATAATTATAAGATGTTGTGAATTATAATTATATGACCTATTTTATTTATGTGATCAAGTATCACTAGTCAATTTGTTGTATGTGATTTAATTAATTTATAAAATGATATTTATTTGATAAATATGCATTAAATTAATTAATAATATGTAACATACTACATGTGACATATTGTGTGACAAATGACAAATTGACAAAATAAAATGGTAGTCCATTTTAAGTGAAATGGACTGAAATATGGAGGGAGTAGTTATGGATTATGGTTGTTTTATTTTTATTTGATAAAATAGCTAATCATGCGTATGCATGATGGCCTTACACATCTACTCCTTATGAAGTACAAAAGCTAAAAAGAAAGATGCCACCCCTTGGCATTTTCCTCCCCCACCACCGGTTTTCCCTCCTCTTTCTATAAAAGAATTGTTCTCTTAATTAGTAGCAAAACATTTATTCATTTTTACGTGCAAAAATTGCTCCATATTCTCTCTAGTTCTCTCTAAAACAAGTTTTAGAAAACAAGAATTTGTTCATCAATTCTAATATCAAAATAAGGTTACTAGTGTAGTAATAAGTATATTATTAGAATTAATTTTAAGGGTACTAGTGTATTAATCTAGTTAATTAGTATACTAGTTTAAGGGATTAGTCTTGGGTGCAATCAAAGGAGAATCTATACATTGGGATTTTTGGAGGATCATCCACCATTATAAGCTCAAGAACAATTGAGGAAGGTGACCTTATTTGTGCCCATATTTCGATCCATATAACAATGTAAGGGACATTGTTTTTCTTTATTAATCTCTTATTTTGTTATGCATGCACTAGATCTAAAGAACAAATATTAAGAAGTTAATTAGTTCACTATTAGAAGAGTCTAATAATAGGTATATGAACCTAACAAGTGGTATCAGAGCATAGGATGTTGCATGCATAATCGGTTTGGTTTTTCCGAGTTCAAAGTAACTTAATTAAAACTAAAAATTTGTGATTTATAAGAGTAAGTCACGAAACCATGATGCATGTTATATATTCTGGTCCTAAAAATTTTTTCGGTCATTTTTATGATTTATGGTAATTTATTGTTCATTTTTATGATTTTTAGTAAAATAATTACATTTTTATGAGTAAAATGAACTTTTATTCACTAAAATAAGTTAATCTTCACTAGTGGCCGTGATTTTTTAGTATGACCTCACATGGATATTTTATGTATTTTTTGTAATATATTATATTAATGTGATTAATATTTCATGATTTATGATTTTTATGTGATAAAAATGGCATAAATGGAGGTTAAATGACTAAAAATGGTTAAACTTAGTCTCTGACCTTGAAAATTTTATATGACCTCATATGCATATTTTACAAGTTGTGTGTAAAATATAGTATTAATTTGATTAATATTGCATGATTTATGATTTTTACGAGATAAAAATGGATTAAAAGAGGTAAAATGTTTAAAAATAGTTAAACTTCGAACCAGGCCATGAGAATTTATTAAGTTATCACATGCATGATTTACACACTGTATGTAAAGTTTGAGATGAAATGATTTCATTTTGCATGATTTATGAATTTTTAGTGTAAAAATGGCATAAATAGTGACTATTTTAGAATAAATAGCTAAAACGAATTACATGGCGTGAGAAAATTATTTTAGTTTGCATAAATATCCCACTTATCAGATCTAAATTTGTAAAACTGATTGGATTAATTTTTGGATACTTTAGATGTTTTATGAGATAAAACCGATAAATTGCGCCTATATTTTCTTAAAATAAATTCAAAAATTTTAACAATTATTTTTGACATTATGAGTGTCATGGAGTTATTCAGAATGTTTAAAAATTTAAAATTCAAATTTTGAAATTATTGTAATTTAATTTGGATTTATTTCATAAATGTTATGATTTTAAGGTAAAAAATGAGCATAAAATTAAATCAAGTTGAATTATTGTCAAAAATTGAGTGATCACTAATTTTTGAGTAGTAAGAGTGTTAGGATAATTAACTTCAGCTTAAATGTGATTTAAGTATTGATTTGTGATTTTAAGAAGTTATTATCACGCATTTCCATAAAACCGGGTTATATAAACGATATGAGTTAAATAGGGCGATTTGGCACATAATTTGGCATGATAGATACATACTATAATGTTGCATATTTTAATTGTTGAATGTCTTTTATTTATATAATTTTGAATTATGTAATTTTATCTTAGTATGGCCTTAGTTTTAATCGATATTACCCGTAATGAAAGGGAATATTGATTTGGTTGTAATTTAATGTGATCTCGTATCACTTTTAATTTTACTAGTTTTTCATATTAAAAATGTATAATAGGAATAACTTTGTATTTTTATTATTATTTGTAATCCTGGAGTTTCTTCAAGACGGTGCCATTCGGAAAGGCGTTACGATGAAGACGGTGCTCTTGAGAGGCGTGCCACTTGAAGATTCAAGGGACCAAAGGAGTTGGTTTCCGAATATGCAATAGATTATATGATTTTCTATTTTAGGAAGGCCATACTACGAATTTATTATTATTGCGTTGCATTTCTTTTAATGTGTTGCATGCATTGCCAAATTGCCATAACAACACATGCATATCATATCGAGTCATCGACCGTGTCAATTATAATTATCGTAGTTCACCGCTTTAGTTCACTTAAAACGTGATAGATAATAAATTGACAAGACCTCTCACTAAATAATAATTGAGGATTCACCTCACCAAGTAGTAGAAACCACGAGTCCCAATTTCATGAGGAAGTAGGCTCGGCTCACCGAGGTGCTAAGCTTGTTACGATGGGTAAGTGGGTAATAAGAAGTTATCACATCGAAATTTGGATTGCGCTCAACGGAAGTATTCGTGACCGTAGTCGCATGTGTTCTGGACTAAAGATAAATATTAGAGTAATTTTTATCGACCGAGAGTTCTAGAAGTAGAATCGATTAACAGTTAATCCACCGAGTTATATAGATAAGGGATGAATCAGCTCACCGTGCCCGAGTTAATATGAATTTGGATCTCGGAATCATTTATAATAGTTGGGTAGAGGTCACTATATAAATGCTTAAAACTTGTTTAAAATGTTTACAAGTATTATTAAAACGATAGATGTTAATTATTTCCTTCATTTCCGTTTTTGTAGTTATTTATTCGCAATGGATTCATCTAATACTCTTACACCAATCACCATTAATTCATGGCTCCAATCATTCGATGAACAGTGCTCTGAGTATGACAATGATACGATTAGAGAATTACATTGTGGCATTGGTCAGGATGGAAATCTTTGCTTTTTTACCACCTCCACACCACCCACTCCAATTTTAATGCCCACCACTTTGGTAAGAAAATCTTATGAAGAAACTCTCACTAAACCCAAGGCATCCTTGTTTGAAGAAACAAGGAGAAATATTAAATTCAGTGGGAGTTCTAGCAAGAATGTTCTTGCAACTGAAAGAAGTAATGGTATTAATAAAGAAAAAGCAAATATGGGTGAGAAACCCAAACCTGATAATGAATTGGAAATGGATAGTGAGACTACCACAACCAAGACCAAGAAGGGTGCCCAATCCTATGAGGAATGTCATTATTGTAATGTCATGGGCCATTGGAAAAGAAATTGCCCAAAGTATTTGGGAGATATCAAAGCTGGACTTGTCACTCCACTTGGTACTATTTCTTCCGAAATCGTTGTTATTGATTTAAATTATACATCCACCTCAACGTGGATATTGGATACCGGTTGTGGTTTTCACCTTTGTAATTGTATACAGGGGCTTGGAAATGTGGAAAAGCTAAACAAGAGCGATATAAATCTGCGACAAGGAAATGGAGCTAGGATAGCCGCCACTTCAAAAGGGACTTATGTACTTGTTTTAGCTAATAGCTTTGAGTTATAATTTACCTAATTGTTATTATGTACCCATTTTGTCCAAAAACATTATTACCATTTCTATGTTAGACATAGAAGGATTTTATCCTTTAAAAACAATTGTTGTACTTTGTTGAATATGACATGGCTATGAGCCAAGCCACTTTTATCAATGGTATTCATGTTTTAGACACTTACAACTCAACTAAATATATCTATAACATACACATCCAAAAGACTCATAACTAGTAATCCAAATGATTTGTACATTTGGCTTTTTCGATTAGGTCACATAAATGAGAAACGCATTAAAAGGCTAGTGTCGACTAGATTTAATAGACCATTTGATTTACAATCATATGGTATATGCGAATCTTGTCTTCTTCGTAAAATGATTCGTACTCCCTTTATGGTAAAGGGACACGAGCAAGTGATTCGTTGGGACTAATACATGCCGATGTATGTGTTCTATGAGCATCACCGCAAGGGGAATTTATGACTACTTTGTCACTTTTACCAATGATTTAAGTAGATATGGATATATTTAATTAATCAAATATAAAGTGCAGCATTTGAGAAATTTGAGAAATTTCTAAATGATATTGAGAACCAATTGAACGAAGTACTAAAACATTACGATCCGATTGTACTGGCAAAGATCTAAGTAATGAATTTGATTTATTAAATATGGATTATGACCTAGTGTCACTACCCATAAGATCAAACTAATATGAGTCGTTTTGAGTTATCGAACTCAATTTTGGGAATTTGCAATCCAAAACGGACACGTAATTCTAAGCGGATGGTCAACCAGGAAATACCAGAAATAGAGAATCTATTTAACAAATGACACGGATCAGATTCGCATATAACATGAATTAAGCTGCCATGATGGAGCTGGTCTTTTATGAGCTAATGCGTTAGTATAGAGAAACTTCCAATACTCCACCATATATATTTTTGTAACTCACAAAGCTATCTCTCAAGAAGATAGATGTATTTCTAAGAGATAGAGTGGGAGTAGATTGGGTCGTCACAAACATGTCTTATAGTTAAAGTGTTACTTTGTGAAAGTAATGGAACTATAATCTATAAAGATAGAGTGGGACTATAGCTCCGTGGGAGTTTAGCACACATGTCTTGTTGTTAAATGTTGCTTTGCGAAAGTAATGTTATTATGACCTTGTCCCAAATCGACTTAGTTACATACGAGCCATAGCATTACAATCCAAAAATTGTTACTCAAGAGTATATTTACTTTAAGGCGAGGGTCTCCTTAAAGGTAAATAGAGCTTTAGAGTACCAAAGTGCATAGATTGACATGAAGATGTTAATCAAGATAAATTATGTTAGGAATTGCCGCATTTCATTTTGATGAAGAATGGCAAATGATATTAAAAATTCGCTTTTCTAAAATGGGAATTTAGACAAGGATGTGTTTGGAACACAAAAACTTAGATAAAGATCTAAGAACCCTAACATATTATGCATAGCCTTCTTAAGTGATCCTAGAATGGTCCTAAGCAAGCATTAAAGGATTATACTTTTCGTTCATGTGATAATTGAGAATGGTATTGTTCACATGATTGAAGAATCATGTTTATACATGAAGTTAAGTGGGAGCTAGAATTATTTTTCCCATGTCTTATATTTTGTTGACATATTACCTATTGAGAATAATGTACCAATGCTCTCTTCTGTGAAGAGTGATTGGGAGACTAGGAAAGGGTGCAAAGTATTCTAGATTTTTGAATCTATGTGCGAGAATATTGGCATAGAATTGTGAGCCTTATGATGATAAGATCTTTTGTATCTGTTTAACATCAACAAGGTTGAATGGGTTAATCATGTTGATGGAAGTGAAATTACTATGCTGAACTCATAGTCGTTCACTGAACCTATTAAGTTGTTGGTCACATGAAATAGATTGTTAATGATTCCGCCATTAGAATGATCATGTATGCCAACAGACGCACAAGCTGTGATGAACCATATGCTAGGAGCATAATAAGTCAATAATAAGTTAATTCATAAGATGGTCTTGTGAAAGACTGAAAGAACAATTGAGGATTTGTTCATATGTCTGGATGATATACTAAGTTAAGTGTTGAAAGGTTGCACTAGCTTTAGTTTCCAAACTGAAAAGGATTTGTCGAAATCCTAGGCTAATTTTATTGACTAAGGAGTAAGAAACTAGAGAAGTGTTTTAGTTTCGTGCATTGCAAATTCTACAAAAGGAATGTAAGTGAATTGTGACAAAAATGGTCAATATAAGGGTTAAGAGTGAATCCCTCTACAATTGACTTTATCACAAGTTATGCGATAACAGTGGGAGCATCTTTCAAGTTAAAGAGCCCAAGCCTGGTAAGAAGACTATACATATACTTAGATAAATTCATGTTGTTGGATATAACATTGAAAAGACGGAAATAGCAATTGATAAAGTTGGAATATATGGATATATGGTATATCCACTTGCCAAGCTTTTATTGCAATCCAACAAGTGTAAAAGGTACACTATAGATTATAAGATATGAAGTAGTAATAGAGTATTGACTATTCATATATGATAATCGCGTTTATCGTTTGAGTTTTATTAAACTCACCCATTACTTTGTTAAATCCAAATGGGTTGTAGAGGAAAATTGAACCCCATTAAAGTGAACTGGATTGACATGGTATTCACCCCTAGTTACTTATATGAGGTGACATCATGAAGTGACTAGAGTGTGACGCGATTGATGGCAAGTTCAAGTGACATAGAGTCATATGGGATGACTAGTCGATCACATAGACAGACTGTATGAGACACTCTGTCGGCAGTGACCGCTTATAGAGTTCTGGTAATTCATAAAGCCTGGTTGTGGCAAGAGCTGATATAGTATTCTTATGAGTAAATTCTTTTGACTAGAGACAATTCGCCCAAGTTGGCACAAATTTCTGATTGGCTTTGATTTATGCTCTACGACTGTCGTAATTAAGGTCAAATGAGTATATTTTGGGTTATGACGAACTGTGACTAAGCAAAGGGAATAGTGCGATAGGAATTGTCCACCCCCTTGTCCGGGTTGTTTGAAATCTCAAGGCCCCTCGAGGAGTAGTGAACTGGAAATACGTGGCCACGTTCGGAAAGTATCTATGGTAGATAATTCCGGTCAGACAGTTACTCTCCAGATCGAGGAAACCACTCAAGATATGATCAAATACAAGTACGACCTGCGAGACACCTTGCATTGAGTGGGAGATTGTAATAGGACAAGAGAATTGGTGACGCACATATGTCTCGGACAAGTGGGAGATTGTTGGAATATGTTCCCTCAACAATAGTGCGATCACATGTTTAAATCTTATATTAAGAATACGTAAGGGATGATTGATTATATAGTCAAATGATCATCATTAATCGGTAATGAATGGCTAATTAGAGTTTGACATTACTGTCGTTTGACGGTGGTGGTCAGTTGATCTCTTAAGGTCACACCTAAAGGACAGTTCCCTTAATAGACAATTTGATTAATTGTATGACGATACAAGTTAATCAATTCCTTAAAATTGAACAATTCATTTGTGAGAGAGAATATTGATATCTTATTGTAATGGGATTAAATAAGATTTATTTTAGTAATTGAAATACTTTATTACTAAAATTGTTTATTGTATGAGAAACAATAGAGGTAAGAATGAATGGTTAATTATAATTATAAGATGTTGTGAATTATAATTATATGACCCATTTTATTTATGTGATCAAGTATCACTAGCCAATTTGTTGTATGTGATTTAATTAATTTATAAATTGATATTTATTTGATCAATATGCATTAAATTAATTAATTACATGTAACATACTACATGTGACATATTGTGTGACAAATGACAAATTGACAAAATAAAATGGTAGTCCATTTTAAGTGAAATGGACCGAAATATGGAGGGAGTAGTTATGGATTATGGTTGTTTTATTTTTATTTGATAAAATAGCTAATCATGCCTATGCATGATAGCCTTACACATCTACTCCTTGTGAAGACCAAAAGCTAAAAAGAAAGATGCCATCCCTTGGCATTTTCCTCCCCCACCACCGGTTTTCCCTCCTCTTTCTATAAGAGAATTGTTCTCTTAATTAGTAGCAAAACATTCATTCATTTTTACATGCAAAAATTGCTCCATATTCTCTCTAGTTCTCTCTAAAACAAGTTTTTAGAAAACAAGAATTTGTTCATCAATTCTAATATCAAAATAAGGTTACTAGTGTAGTAATAAGTATATTATTAGAATTAATTTCAAGGGTACTAGTGTATTAATATAGTTAATTAGTATACTAGTTTAAGGGATTAGTCTTGGGTGCAATCAAAGGAGAATCTCTACATTGGGATTTTTGGAGGATCATCCACCATTATAAGCTCAAGAACAATTAAGGATGGTGACCTTATTTGTGCCCATATTTCGAACCATATAACAATGTAAGGGAAATTGTTTTTCTTTATTAATCTCTTATTTTGTTATGCATGGACTAGATCTAAAGAACAAATATTAAGACGTTAATTAGTGCACTATTAGAAGAGTCTAATAATAGGTATATGAACCTAACACTTATCGCAGCGTAATGGCCTCCACCTTTGGCTCTTTTGCGCGCTTTCTTCTTGTACGGCCTAGCCTTGTCCATTCCCCCGCCCGGGTCATCAATCCACACTGTTCCAGTCTCCATAGTCAAGGTATGATGCCCACCACCTGGGTCCGTTAACCTATCAGTACCTGCAGAAGAAGTAACAAAGGAATTAACCTTATTTGCAGAGTCATCATCCAAAATAAATGTAGATGACCATTTATTATTATCAGCATAAAAGTTACTCGATCGAGCACTTAAGTAACTCGATCGATGCATTTCTTCAACAATTTTACTCGATCGAGCAACTTGTGTCACTCGATCGAAGGCCATGTTTTCCTCATTACTCGATCGAGAGCTTTCAGCCTCTCGATCGAATACTTCCTCCGGCATTTCAGTCGATCGCGCAAATAGAAGTCCTCGATCGAATTCCGGAACAGGGGCATGCGTGGCTGCATAGAACTCTTCCTCTTGAACAACATTTTTAACATCCGAGCCGTATTTTTCATTAATAGGCAGAACCGGCCCTTCGCAGGGAATATCAATCCTGGTGCAATTAGCATAGACTGTCTCGGGTCGCCTAGAAATTTGCTCGGCCATTACTTGAGCCAACCGAGCTTCAAGTCCCTTGATATTGGCGTCTTTAGTTTGCATAACCTCTTGCACTTGAAGCGCAAGTGTCTTCACTATAGACGTCAACTCAACAATTTCTTCTTTATGTTTATTAGGAGGAGGAGTTTGTTGTGGCGGCGGCGAAACAAAGGAGGCTTTTGATAGTCTCGTTGCTGAAACGGGTGTGGCGCTACATATGCAAAAGATTGATTAGCTTGTCTACGCTGCCTAAACGCATAGACTTCGTTGTCTTCTGCCAAACAAATAACAGCATTGTGTCCCACTGCACCCCATCTCTCACAGTAAACCACCTGTTGCGCCATAGTATGGAACTCAGGTGGACTACCCCAAGACTGTCTACTCTCCAGCTTGTCAAATCTTGCGTTCTGAGTTTCAAATTGTGCTATAATTCTAGAGACGCTAGTCATCTTGGTAGAAGAATCAAAGGTAATCAAGCCTTCCCTTTGACGATCTTTCTCCTAGAATCCTGTCTAGGTAGGACCTGTAGGACCTATCAAAACAACACTAAAGGAAAAAGGTAAAAACTGCCTCAAGGAATAAATTCCTTGAGGCGAAAGACAGACAAAAATAAAACAAGTAAATAAAATAGTTGCCTCCCCGACAACGGCGCCAAAATTTGATACCGTCGTTTAGTACCAAAAATAAATACCTAAAACAACTAACAGAAGCTAGTGGAAGTAGGGTCGATCTCCACAGGCAGGCGGTCACTATCTACTCGTTAATTAATTCAGTCCGTCTGAGGTAACAAGATGGGGGTTTGAGTATTGCTCTAATCTACGGAGATTAATAGAGAAATAAAGAAGAGTTTTGACGAGTTTATCAAGTAGAAAAAAATAACTAAGACAGTCGGTTCACCATCATTCTCAAGAAGTCTTGTCTAGGGTCTTAGGTCAATGCAAATCCGGTCTACAGGGTAGTTAAAAGGTCCTTCCGTTTTGCTATTCACCCTAAAACATTACTAACTTAGCTTCCGTCCTCATTAGAATGCTCTAATGTTCACTGCAGGTCTTACCCCTTCCAATCTTCCGATCCAGGTCAAGGTGTACCAAGGTTAATCATCTAATTTTGTCGACTCAAGTAGACAAGAATAGTTAATTGCAATGATTAACAACATAGATCTAATTCGCACTAAACCCTAGTCACCTATTCATAATCCCCTTAAAATCATGGCTCCCCTATGTCCTAGCAAAGTGAATTAGCTACACATAAATAAAAATAGAACAAGAACAAGAGATGAAGAAGAAACAAACATAATAAAGAAAAGAGCAAGAGAGAAATAGCATAAAAGAAAGAGAGAATTACAAGGAATAAGGTCAGGAAGGAAGAGCGAAAATAACGTCTGACCAAGAAATGTCTACTGAGTATTAAAAGTAAAAAGTACCGAATGAAAGATGTCCCAAACCTAAATAAATCTCTCCTATTTATAGGAAAGATAATTATTAACTTAATCTGATATTAAAACCCTGCGGTAGGTAGAAAAGTACTCGATCGAGTACTTTAAAACTCCTCTATCGAGTAACTTCTAGCAAAACCTCTTGATCGAGGACTTTAGGTTCTCGATCGAACACTATAAAAAAGAGGCCATTCGGTCGAAGACAATAGCTGCTAGATCGAGTAAGATAGTACTCGATCGAGTGATTTCCAGCGCACAATTCCTGCTTCGCGCACTGAACTTCAAACGGCCGCCATTTCTTCGTCTATTAGACAAACAGAGCGTTTCCGGTGGCGTTTGAAAGCTAAGAGGACAAGCTTTTATTTCCAATTGGAATCACTTGAAATTAGGTTGTAGAACTTGGGATATGGCTCTTCAAAGTAGGCACTAGCAATTTAAAGCTCTTCCTTTGCTCTCCTAGCTAACTTACTTCTATGCGCATCTCAAAATAGTAGTCTTCAAGCTCCGACTCAACTTTTCTCCTAAATGCATGCATAGGGACATGTATTAAGCTTGATTACGCTCCTCTCCAGTTTATACCATCAAATAATACAAGAGACACCGAAGTAGACAATTCGGGGGACATTTGTCGCTAAACACTATTAAATATGCATAGAGATGCGTGCAAATATGGTACAATAAGTCTATATAAAATGCACGCATCAACCACTACACATCAATCAATCAATTAATCTAAAATTCTCCAACGAGGGCACTTCCTACATACATTCGTGTCGAGCAATCACTAACGTTAACTTAGTCAATCTCGTTTCGTCAAACATGTAAGTCTAAGGGTGTAAATCCCACTTTTAATTTATTTTTATGTTTTTGTACCAATTAATGTAAGGTTTACGTCAAAAGTACATTTGAAACCGTTTTTTAAAACCACCTTTCAAAACCGTATTTACAAAACAGTGGAGATCTGACGTCGAGAAGAAACGCAGCAGTAGCTACGCCTCTCCGAAGAGTCGCAGCATATGATACGCCTCTTCCAGAGGCTGCTTGCTGCTCTTGCTCTTCTTCTTCTTCCTCGAGTTTCCATTGTTTTGTCCTTTTTGTCTTGTTTCCTTATTTTATTTCATCTTTCAGTACATAAACTTCTTTTAATAATTGGCTTTTGATCATGACGAATTATTTAGACCAAAATCCTGTTAGTTTCTAAAACCCCTATTAAACTTATTTAATTGATTTTATAAATTACTCATTAATTTATTTCTTGGATCTAGTTGCATGCAAAATTAATTTAACAAAATGAGAAGAAGAAAATGATGTTCTTACATCATATGGACGAATTTAAGGGCACTAGTTTTGGACTCCTTCCAAAACAAGATCTTGAGCTCATGATATTGGATGATCCTCCAACAAGATCGCATAGTAGAAAATCTCCTCTTGATTGCACCAAGACTATCCCAAAATACTAATATTATTACTAACTAGATAATAATATTAGTTACCTTAAATTAATTTCTAATATTAGTATTACTACTTCTAGTAATATATTTTTTATGTATTAGAAATTATTGAACAAATTTTACATAAACTAATTTATGTTACCTTTTGTTTTTAGAGAAGGTGGAAGAATAGAATCATTATGTGATAAGAATGAATGATGTAAAGAGAAATTAGTTCTCCTTTTGTTTTTGGTGGTGCCGAGTAGAGAGCCCAAAAGAAGCCACTGCATGCACTTCAATTTGTCTTCTCAAGATCATAGGCATGCAAGGCTATAGCTATATGTTATGATGGTGTTTATTCTACAAATAAAATAAACATCCACTAACTCTAACAACCTTCCATTTTCGGTCCATTTTATAAAATGAAAATCCATTTTATTTTGTCAAATGTCAATATGTCACATAAAATGTCACATATGATATGTGGTATGTAATTAATCAAATTAATACATACTTAATAATTAAATATCCCTTATTTAGATTAATTAAATTACATTTAACAAAATATCTAGTAATTCTTAATTACTTGTGTATAAAATTGGTCAAGTTAATATAATTCACAACATTTTGTAATTATAACTAACTATTCATTCTTATCTTAATTATTTCATAAACAATAATCAATTTTTAGTAATATAACATTTTAATTACTAAATTGATCTTATTTAATCATATTACAATAAGACATAATATTCTCTCTTATACATCAATTTGTTCAATTTAAGGATTTAATCAATCTGTATCGTCATACAATCGATTAACTTTACAATTGAGGGAATCGTCCTTTAGGTGTGACCTTAAGGGATCAACTGACCACCACCGTCAAACGACAGTAATGTCAAACTCTAGTCAGCCAATCATTACCGATTAATGTTGATCAGTTGATTATATATATCGAATCATCCCTTACGTATTCTTATCATGAGTTTCAATAATGTGATCGCAGCATTGTTGAGTACACATACTCCAACAATCTCCCACTTGTCCGAGACAAGTGTGCATCACCAATTCTCTTGTCCTATTACAATATCCCACTCAATGTAAGGTGTCTTGCAAGTCGTACTTGCATTTGATCATATCTTGAGTGGTTTCCTCGATCTGGAGAGTAACAATCTGACCGGAATTATCTACCGTAGATACTTTCCGAGCGTGGCCACGCATTTCCAGTTCACTAGTCCTCGAGTGGCCTTGAGATTTCAAATAACCCTGACAAGTAATAAAAGAGTTTGTAATTAAAAGAGTTGGTAATTAAACTCCATCGACAAATGTATTATCAGATATGTAAAATTGATACAATATCAATTACTACATAATCTATAATATATTTTTAATTTTGTATATGGTTGTATATTTCAACTGAATTGAAATGACATGACTTGTCATGTTAAGCCCTTGAGAGGGCTTTGCTTAGTAAGTCTTAGCAACACTTTGCACTTAACTAACTTTACTATATACTTTTTCCCTTTGTTATGTATAATCTTTATTATGAAACCTTTTTGAGTACGTGTCTAGATCCAATCTGGACATAGGCTTTCTTGCCTTTGAATAACTCCAACTGAATTGGAATGAACTACAATAGTTCCTCCAATTCACAAAACCGAATCCCAATATCATCCCTTACTTCTTGCATATCTCATTATTGCAAGTGTACTCAATTTTGGTTGTGTATACTCATTGTTTAACTGCCTAGGACGTTTCTAGCAGATATCCTCCTTAAATAATACAACCAAGATGGTTCTCTAACCATCCTTATGAGTTTTAGAATATGGTTTTTGTGTAACTCCTTGCACATAAATCAATCTTATTTCTAAATGCTTAGCTTCATATCTTTAGTACTTCCTGAGTACTAAATAATGAACTATGTGGCTATATAGAGACTTCTCTCAAGGACTCACTTTGTAACATGTCGTCATAATCCAAGTATACGAAGTTTAAGAATGGTGATACATCTTAGCGTAATGAATTAATCCCGCGGCAGAAGCATGTGGATTCAATTTCTACATGTTCAAAACCTTTGAACTTGTCAAGATTCTTATTAACATAAGAATATTAACTTTATGCTAATATCCATCAAACTGGATATCTTAGAGATGTATTATTCTTCTCCTAAGTCTTTTATCATTCAAAATGATCAATATATCTCTTACATATTAGACTAGTAACACCACATTACTCCCACTAAACTCCATCTATAAACAAAACTACTCGACAATTTGAGAAAAGTTTAACACAAGATCAAAACATACAATTCAACTCCTTAACTTCCACTTAGGATTTCTTCTTAAGTTTGTATCCTAACTTAGGATAGTTGCGATTTACAAAACTCTTGCAAGATGATTTTAAAATCCAACTATATCAAATCATATCCGAATACAATGAAGCATTGTGGTTGCGTGCAAAACCCTTTGCCACCAACCAACCAAGCTAAATAAACACTTTCATGTTAATGCTTATTTCGGACTTTTACGCAGTTGAAACTAGATAAAGCATCTTAATAAGTTACAGATTTGTTACTTCAAAAAAAAAACATGACTCCTGTCCACTTTAGGTTTCGAAGAACCAAGTAGGAACATCTTCCTAAGAAATATTTACTGATTTTGACCAAGAAGGAACATCTTCCTACGTCTTATTCTCAGTTTGCTCAGTTTGTGGCTCTAGGCTCTATGAACATTTTCTCCCACTCGTCTTTAAGAAATAATCCTCTATTCTTTAATAGACAGCATCACGAGCCACAAACCTGTTGTTCTTGTGATAGTTGGGTTATAAAGCCACATGCTTTCTTCCGAAACAAGCTACAACTTAGGTACCATGCCTAATCATACCATATATGAATTGTACTTTATTGCTTTAACTATAACTTTTTTAGTGGAATAATTAAATACTAGACAAATTGTGATAGAAACTACTTCTAACTTTATAGTAAAAATTCAATCATATCGTATAGGATTCTTTGTATCCTTATAACACACCTTATCTTTACAGGGTGTGATTATGAAAGTGATCTTATGATATCATATCACACTCTATTTGGTGTAAATCAAAGTCATTACTTTATTTTTCCAACCTTAACAAAGTACTAATACTTTGATTATATAATCTCTAGGTTTCGATACATCATGTAAAGAATTCATTGAACTTATTCAAAGAATTTTTCTTCTTACCTCATTAAGTGGATATCAGGTATCTACCTAATTCGTTGGTAAAAGAGATAAAGAAGTAATAACCTTCTCTGATTGAAATTTTATTCGACCATACACGTCAAAGTGTAAATTGGGCGAATATCTTGCTTTATTCATAATCCTTTTCAAGGAAAAATCATGAATTATCTTGCTTTGCATATAAGATTCGCACACACCAAGAGATTTCCAATCAAATGGTTTGGGACACTAGTCAAAACTAGTTTCTAAATGAGATTTTCAATCGAGAATTAAGAAATTATTGGGGTCACCAACTTGAGTCTTGTAAATATGACATTTAGTTTGAATATAATTACCATGATTTGTATGGTCTCACCCTAAACTTAATCGTGGTATGTTAGGGCACAACGCTTGTATTAATTGCATAATTGAGAAACCCTTTTGCGGTTTTCTACAAAAACTTGAATTATATTCTTATTTAGAGTTAGTGTACATCATAACAATTATTGAGGTACATTTCTAAATACAAAACTAAAATGACTACACTATAACACTTATATGTCCATGGATGAAATGACAACTACCCTAGTTCCATTCATGTAAATTTCTTAATTTATTCTTGCTAGTCGTCACACGATAATGCCAAATATCATGACGAAATCCATAAATTTGTATCAAATACTCTTGATGTGGTAATTGGCAAGAATGCAATGTCAATGTCATAGATATTCATGAAAGAATATGTTGGAGTCACACGACCAACTTCCTAGATCTTTACTGATTCGGGGTTTGTATCTATTTTAGTGTCTAACACTTTCTCTTTCGAGCCTAGTTCTATCCTTAACAATTAAGATAGGTACTTACTTCTTATTGCTCCCACTCACTTCAAGAATTTCTATTTTATGAAGACTTATCTTCATATAAATTCCTAGTTAAACCTTCACAAGGACTTATCTTCATACAATTTCCTAGTATGACCTTCCTAAAATAGAAAATCAAATAATCTATTACATATTCGGAAACCAACTCCATTGGTCCTTGAACTTCAAGTGGCACGTTTCCCAAATACTCCGTCTTCGTCTGAACGCCTTTCCGAATGGCACCGTCTTGAAGGAACTTCAGAATTAAAAATAATAATAAAATACATAGTTATTTCTATTATCCATTTATAATATGAAAAACTAGTAAAAATAAAAGTGATACGAGATCACATTAAAATTACAACCGAATCGATAATCCCTTACATTAAGGGTAATGCCGATTAAAACTAAGGCCATACTAAGATAAAATTACATAATTCAAAATTATATAAATAAAATATGACATTCATCAATAAAAATACAGCATAAATATATGTGTCTAACATGCCAAATTAATGTGCCAAATCACCCTACTTAAATCTTATATCGTATATAATCCGGTTTTATGGAAATGCGTGATAATAACTTATTAAAATCACAAATCAATACTTAAATCAAAATTAAGCCCAAGTCAACTACCCTAACTCTCTTAGGACTCAAAAATTAGTCTTTTCTCAAATTTTGACAATAATTCAACTTGGTTTTCTATTATTGCTTATTAAACTTCTCTTAATCATAACAATTGTGAAATAATTCCCAACTCATCATAAAAATTGGAAAATTTCGGAATCACATTTTTGTAAATACTGGAATATTACTAAGATTCCAAAAACTCAATAAAATGTGCCCACAAAATATTTATAATTTATTTCATTAATAAATCGTGTAAATCATAACTTTTACCATTTAATTCCAAATTAAACATAAAAATTACGGAAAAATCAAAATAAAAATTTTGAACATTCTTAAATAATTTTTAGAACCTGGAAATGGCAAAATTGCAACCAAAATTTCGAATTAATGTTTATGACTAATAAAGTTGCCCTTTTATCGATTTTATCACATAAAAAACAATAAACATACCAAATCATTCAAAATTAATCATGCAACTTTAGATCTGATGTTCATATCATATCTACAACATTAGGGAAAAATTTCATGCCATAAATTTTATTTTAGCTATTTTTGCTAAAAATAGTCACTATTTATATCATTTTAACCATTAAAATTATAAATCATGCATAATAAATCACATTTATCTAAAATTTTACATACAATATGTAAAATATGCATGTGACATCATATGAAAATTTCATGGCCTATTTCGAAGTTTAACTATTTTAGTCATTTTTAGCATTTTTATCTCATAAAAATCATAAATCATGCAATATTAATCACATTAATACGAAATTTTACATACAATACATAAAATGTGCAAGTGAGGTCATACTAAAATTTCATGGTTAGAATCGAAGTTTAACTATTTTTAGTTAAAAAATGCCATTTAATACATTAAAATGCAATTATTTCACTAAAAATCATTAAAATAAGCAATAATCATCCATAAATCATAAAATGACCTAAAAATATTTTAGAACCGGAATATATTACATGCAAAAAATTTCGTGGCTTTATCCTTAAAAATCACAAATTTTAGTTTTTATTTTGTTATCAAATAACTCAAAAAAATACAATAAAATGATATGTTAACTGATGTGGTCACTTTAGGGCATGTGTTGATTACTGTGGGCTGGTTGACCTTAAAGGGAAGGGGCTTTCTTTACCTGGAAAAACAAGCAGGATCCTAGTGTAAGAGGGTTCTCTAGAATTGAGAGGTTCATGGTAAATTCTGACTGGTTGGCTCTTTATCCTGAAGCCTATGCTCATTTTTTCCCAGAGGGTCTTTTTTATCACAACCCTAGTGTATGCTTTAGAAGATCCAGCAGGGCTAGGAGAAGAACTCCATTTAGGTACTATAATATGTGGAGTCTGGCCCCTGATTTTAAGGAGGTTGTGCAAGGTGCATGGAATCAGACTGTTAATGGGACACTAATGTTTCAGCTGGTTACTAAGCTAAAAAAGCTTAAAAGCTCTCTTAAAGTCCTCAATAGGAATTGTTTTTCTGATGTGGAGAAATCTGTGGGAGTGGCTAAAGCTTTGCTAGATGATATTCAGATTCAGATGCATCATAATCCTACTGATTACACTATTCTGGCTTCTGAAAGTGAAGCAGCAGAATCTTATAGACATCTGTGTAGGATAAAGCATAACTTCCTTAGTCAAAAAGCCAAAGTTGGTTGGATTAAGTTTGGAGATGAAAATACAAGATTTTTTCACAATCAGATTAGAGCTAGACAAGTTCATAATAGGGTTATGTGTTAGAATTTTAATCTCATTAATTTACATATTCATATATGAATTTATTTATTTAGTCATAAAATAAATTGTTGATGTTATGCATGCAAACTAAATAAGAAGAGATAAGAAAATCGATTTCTCACCATCTAAATTTCGGTTTTATGGGCACCAACAAGATCTCCTTCTTGTTAGTTCTTGAGCTTTCCAATAATGGATGAACAAGATTCAAGTTTAGAATCTCTCCCAAAAGCATATACCCAAGGAAATCTCTTAATAACTAATATTATTTTATAGTAGAAATAATATAAGTCTTACTATAAAATTGACACAAAAATTATAATTTTTGCTATTGAAAAATCGGTTCAAGAGGGAGTAATTATGTGAGTTTGTTTCTCTAGAATTTTCACAAATTGTAGAGAGTTTTTTTTTTTTTATTTCTTTCTTACTCTAGAAATTATAGATTTTGAATGAATAATTAATTAAAGAGAAAACTCCTCTTTTTTTTTCTTAAAAAAAGGGGGTTGGGTAGGTTGCCCAATATTTTTCATTTTTGCCCTTTACAAGAGACTAGGCATGCAACCCTAGTTATAGGTTTGTTCTTCTCAAGAGCTATAGGGTTGCATGGCTAGTAGTTAGCTTTCATCATTGTGTTTTTCCACTTAAAACAATTAACACAATTTTTCCACTAACTCCCTCCAATATTTCTGTACATATCTATAAAATGGGAGGTCCATTTTATTTTGTCATTTGTCAATTGTGACATATGTGACATGTTACTTGACATGTGAAATTGTAATGTATTTTTAACATATTAAAAATCAACATACTCATAAAATATGTCATATACAATATCGACTAGTAATTCGTAACTACTTGTACCAAAATGGTTTATCGAATATAAATCACAACATCTTGTATTTATAATAAATCATTCATTCAATCTCAATTCAATATCAATTGTTTCGTAAACAATAATTTTATCCAAGTAATAAAAAAATTCGATTACTTAGACCGTATCCAATTTAATCGAATTATAATAAGATACGTTAATCTTACTCACAAATCATCCGTCAATTTTAAGTAATTTAATTAACTCGTATCG
This sequence comes from Silene latifolia, assembly GCF_048544455.1. NCBI lineage: Eukaryota > Viridiplantae > Streptophyta > Magnoliopsida > Caryophyllales > Caryophyllaceae > Silene > Silene latifolia. The sequence goes on along the minus strand of NC_133527.1, from coordinate 90,000,200 downwards.
GCGTACGATTAATTAAATAATCAATTAAGAGTATTTCCCTATAGGTATGACCTAAGGGAATCAACTGATCACCACCGTCGCACGACAGTAATGTCAAACTCTAGTCAGCCAATCATTACCGATATGTGTGGACCAGTTGACTGTAAAAATATTACATCCCACATGTATTCTTAAAATGAGATTTAAACATGTGATCATCATGATCGACAGTTGTGATCGGATTATTGTCGGATGACACATATTTCAACATTATGAACATCTATGGTGTTGATGGGGTGTTGTATAGTACCTGTAATGACATTAAGGGAGCATTTTTGGAGTATTACAGGTCTCTTTTGGGCACTTCCCTGCCTACTCATGATGTTCATGTCCCTACAGCAAGGAAGGGTCATTTGATTACTGGGGAGCATTCTCATATTTTGTTATCTACTGTCACTCCTGATGAGACCAAGGAGTGTCTATTCTCTATCCCTTCTACTAAATACCCTGGTCCAGATAGGTATTCTAGTCAATTTTTTAAGGACTCTTGGGATATAGTTGGGGGGATGTCATTAAAGCTATTCAACACTGTTTCCATTCAGGTAATTTACTTAAGGAGCTCAATACTACTACCCTTACACTCATCCCAAAGTGCTCTAATCCTACCAGTGTCCTAGAATTTTGTCCTATTGCCTGCTGCAACACACTGTATAAGGTTCTGGCTAAGGTTATTTGCAAAAGACTGAGTAAGGTTCTTCCTGATGTAGTGAGCCCTAACCAAGGGGGGGTTCATTAAAAGGAGTAACATAGTGGAAAATGTTCCTATCTGCCAAGATTTGGTCAGAATGTATAACAGGAAAGCTGCATCACCTAGATGTCTGATAAAGATTGATTTAAAAAAAGCATATGATTCAGTTGAATTGAAATTCTTGCTTCAAATGCTCCATGGTTTGCAGCTTCCTCAGAAATTTATTGATTTTATTATGCAGTGTGTCACGAGCCCCACCTATTCTCTTGTTGTTAATGGTAGTCATTTTGGTTTCTTTCAATGAAAGAGAGGTCTAAGGCAAGGGGACCCCTTTCTCCCTTGCTATTTACTTTGTGCATGGAATATTTATCTATGATATTGGGGGTTGTTGCACAGCAAGATGATTACAGGTTCCATCCTATGTGTGGCCACATTAGATTGAATCATCTTTTATTTGCAGATGATCTCCTTCTTTTCTGTAAAGGGGATGCTGCATCTATAATGTGGACTCTTACAGCTTTCTCCACTTTCTTAGCTGCTTCTGGATTGAGTATGAATAAGACTAAGTTTGAAATTTATTTTAATGGAGTGAATGATGAAACTATGAAGTCTATTATTCATATCTCTGGTTTTCACAGGGGTGCATTGCCTTTTAAATATTTGGGAGTCCCTATCTCCTCCAAGAAACTGACCAAGCCTGAGGAGGAAAAGTTGACTGACAGAATAGTGGCAAGGATAAGAGGTTGGGACACCAGGCACCTTTCTTATGCAGACAGGGTGGTCTTGGTCAACTCAGTTCTTATTACTCTTCACTCTTATTGGGCCTCTCTATTTCTGCTCTCCAGTAGACTAATGAATAGGATTAATGCCCTTTGTAGGAATTTCCTTTGGAGTGGTACTTCTGAGTACAAAAGAGTCCCTAATGTTAGCTGGCAGATTTGTTGTTTACCCAAGGAGGAAGGAGGGCTTGACATTCAGGATATTAAAACTCGGAACAAGGCTCTCTTAGGGAACTATGTGGGGTGGCTTGCTAATAAAAAATATCACTTATGGGTTCGGTGGGTTAATCATGTCTATATGAAGAATGTAGCTTGGACTTATTACATGGCTCCTGCAGACTGCAGTTGGTCATGGAAAAAGATTATTTCCCATACTATGAACACTTTTAAGCAAGCTTATATATATTGGTCATAAATGGTTGAACAAAGATGTTGAGTACTCTATTGTAGAAGGGTATGAGTGGTTGAGAGATGCACAACCTAAGGTGGACTGGAGATTTTTATGTTGGAATTCTCTTAATATTCCAAAGTGCTCTTTCATATGTTTGGAATTTATGCATCAGAGACTGCCTACTAGAGATAGGTTGTTTAGATTGAACTTGCTGACTGATGCTCTTTGCCCTGTTTGTCAGATTCATAATGAAAGTCATTCTCACCTGATGTATGAGTGTGGTTATGCTAAAGCCTGTGTGAGTCTATTGCAGTAGCATCTACAAATTTCACTCAGGTTTCTTGATTTAGTGGCCTGGTATTCAACTGGAAGAGTTACCAAATTGCAAAGGAAGTATACAGGAGCTTGTCATGTTGCTTTGATCTATTGGTTATGGAGAGTTCATAATGAGGCTTGGAAGAAACGGGTTGTGAGAAGTCCAAGGCTGATTGTCAAGCACATTATTGCTGATGTTAAAGCTCGTTTCCTGAAGCTGAATGACAGTACTCTTCTGAGTAGGGATAGAGCTTGGTTCCAAAAACTATAGAGTGCTTTGATTAATCTGTTTTTTTTGCCTATTCTTTTGTACATCCTTATAAGTCAACTTGTAAAAACTGCATTGTTCTTTTGCGCTTTTGATGATTAATATACTTAACCTTTCCCAAAAAAATAAAAAATAAATAAAATGATATGCATGCAACACCAAAGCTCTTGATGCCAATTGTTAGTTTCTAAAACCCCTATTAAACTTGTTTAATAGATTTTATAAATTACTCATTAATTTATTTATTGGTTCTAGTTGCATGCAAAATTAATTTAACAAAATGAGAAGAAGAAAATGATCTTCTTACAACATATGGACGAATTTAAGGGCACTAGTTTTGGACTCCTTTCAAAACTAGATCTTGAGCTCATGATATTGGATGATCCTCCAACAAGATCCCATAGTAGAAATCCTCCTCTTGATTGCACCAAGACTATCCCACAATACTAATATTATTACTAACTAGATAATAATATTAGTTACCTTAAATTAATTTCTAATATTAGGATTACTACTTCTAGTAATATATTTTTTATGTATTAGAAATTATTGAACAAATTTTACATAAACTAATTTATGTTACCTTTTGTTTTTAGAGAAGGTGGAAGAATAGAATCATTATGTGATAAGAATGAATGATGTAAAGAGAAACTAGTTCTCCTTTTGTTTTTGGTGGTGCCGGGTAGAGAGCCCAAAAGAAGCCAATGCATGCACTTCAATTTGTCTTCTCATGATCATAGGCATGCAAGGTTATGGCTATATGTTATGATGGTGTTTATTCTACAAATAAAATAAACATCCACTAACTCTAACAACCTTCTATTTTTGGTCCATTTTATAAAATGGAAATCCATTTTATTTTGTCAAATGTCAATATGTCACATAACATGTTACATATGGTATGTGGTATGTAATTAATCAAATTAATACATACTTAATAATTAAATATCCCTTATTTAAATTAATTAAATTACATTTAAAAAAATATCTAGTAATTCTTAATTACTTGTTTATAAAATTGGTCAAGTTAATATAATTTACAACATTTTGTAATTATAATTAACTATTCATTCTTATCTTAATTGTTTCTTAAACAATAATCAATTTTTAGTAATATAACATTTTAATTACTAAATTGAATCTTATTTAATCATATTACAATAAGACATAATATTCTCTCTTATACATCAATTTGTTCAATTTAAGGATTTAATCAATCTGTATCGTCATACAATCGATTAACTTTACAATTGAGGGAATCGTCCTTTAGGTGTGACCTTAAGGGATCAACTGACTACCACCGTCAAACGACAGTAATGTCAAACTCTAGTCTGCCAATCATTACCGATTAATGTTGATCAGTTGATTATATATATTGAATAATCCCTTACGTATTCATATCATGAGTTTCAATAATGTGATCGCATCATTGTAGAGGACACATACTCCAACAAATCCCTTATAATTCGATATTTGCGGGTTTTCGTCACTAAATCAAACCCGGATTTTAAGAACTCGATTTGTCCATATCAAGTTTCTGGGATTCGTATTTTGTACATGCTTTTCACATTCCGTTCTGTTTTGTTTTCCAACCGTCTTAAATCCAAGTTTAGTAATTAATCTAATTCCGACACCGTAAATAAAATCTAACTTGTTTTAATTCGTTTTAATCTGTTTTGTCGCTTTTATGACGGTTCCAGATGTATATAACCTGCTAAATCACTTTTACTCGAGTTCCCAATCAATAATTGATCTTAAATTTACCAATGAACATTAACAGACCGCGGTTCTAACTTCACAGACAGAGGCCAACTCAAAGAACTGACGCAGGAGGAGTTGCGCCTCTTCCAAAGGACGCAGCAGATGCTACGCCTGTTCTGAGGTGGTTTCTGTCCCTGAACTCTTTCTCGCTTGGACTTAGCTTCTAATTACGTGTTTAATTAACTAATAATCATATTATCGCCCCTAATTTGACCTATTTTATTACTTTAATTTCTAACCTTTAATTTCTTCCTTTTTTTTCATCTTCAAAATTCCGTTTTAAGTGTATTTTTGACATAAATCATATGAGAGTTGTAATTATTGTAATTTAATCCTTTTTTTAGTTATTGTAATTCATTTTTTAGTTGTTATGTATGTTTTCACACGTAATCGATTCTAAATCTCAACTTCGACCTCAAATATTTGCTAAATTATTTGTTCACCGACATAGTTTAATTCACATGCTAGAAATAATGTGTGTTTGTTGCATTGCATGCATATAATCGACGACATATCAACTATGAACGAATTCCCTAATCATTAGTAGAGGCCTCTATCGAGGCGGGCGTGATTAGGTGTTTAGTAAAAGAACTTCCTAATACGTCCCTCACCCCTTACTCAAGATCTCTGTGAACATCCGTGTTCATTGGCATCCACGAGAGTCATTCTAGACATAGAATGCTAAGGGTAATGAGTTCTTAGTGTTCATTTCACTACTTTGTGTCTTGACATGGCACGAGGTATTCGAACGGTTCCAATTTCCCATAAAAATTGGTGGCGACTCCACAAATTCACGCTTATTAAAGCGTTTTCGCGCGCGCCGCGGGTGGCTCATGTCCACAGTTTGGTGACTCCGCTGGGGATGATACACTTACGTGTTACCCAGGGTGAGACTTGAACAAGATTAGGGAATAGTTTATACGAGACAGTTGTCGTTTTTTATTCATTACTCGACCTTCTTAGGTCATTTTAGCTAGCCTTCCTAGGCTTAACCCAACCCATTCGACCAATCCTCCCATCTGGATGGTCCAAATTCTTATCTGGGCCTCAAGATGGATAGCGATTGACGTCAACCATACCATGGTGCATACTCATGTTTGTATCAAGGGCTTTCACTACTCGAGGGAATGGACTAGGATTCGACATTACTCATGTTCGGCATGGACCTGTCCACAGACCAAGGTTTGATTGTTTGGTATGGCAACCCAACCTTCTAAACCAAAACCCTTTAAATGCACTCAGCGTACCGTTATAATGCCTGTATGTATGTATATACGTGATCACCGTTTTGTAAAATGAAACTATGACGAAATTTTGTAAAATAAAATCCTTTCAAAATGTAAACACTTTCGAAATGGCCTAAAATAGCGCAAAATAAGCCGAAACTCTGTTCAAACGTCGAGTCAAAATTCGGGCCTCAAACCCATTTCGAACTTCACATCGAGTCAGCACTCCTACAACTACGCCACAGTTGTCTAGGACCAACATCTTAAAATTTGTCCTTTTCAACCTTCACTTGACACAGTGGCGGACGCTCACTTCACGAGTCGAGTCTTTTCTTGAGTTAGTGTGCGAAAATGGTCGATCGTGTTTTGATTCGTCGTTGATTTCTTATCCGCAGTTCCAAAATGGTGGGAACTAGTCAAGGAAGCGTTAATGGTCGATCCGAACAACCCGGAACTGGTAATGATCAAATCCTAGCTGCACCCATTCGTCTGCAAACAGGCCAAGACCAAGCTTATGCTCGCCTCAACGCCATTAAAGGCCGCATTGTTGCTGTAGAAACTAGACTTCCTTGTGCAGAGAATAACATTCCCGACATGGTCGTGCATGATAACCTTTCACCCTTTGTTGGACAACCAGAGACCACTCCAGGTCTCACTGAAGCTGAAAAGCGACTCCAATACTTGGAGGAGCAATTAATGTACCTCAAGGGAGATGACATATACAGGGAAAATAATCGCAAGTATGAGGCTGTAAATGCTCAGTTACCAACTAACTTCAACATGACTAACATTCCAACGTTCAAGGGGCATGAAAACCCTTTGAACCACATTCGTGCCTTCAAAGATTACATGTCTATCAAAGGCATTAAACCAGATATGTTCTTAAGGATCTTTCCTTCATCTCTCGATACTATCCTTAAACAATAGTTCTACTCCTTGGAACACAAGAAAATTGCTACCTGGCATGATGCTGCAATTGAGTTCACCAAACAGTACGCAGATAATGCTGAAATTCAAGTCAATATGCGCACTCTAGAGGTTCTTTCCCAAAATGAGAAAGAAGGCTTCACCGACTTCCTAAGTTGGTGGAGAAAGACCAGCACACAACTGGTTGAACGCCTAGACGAAGCCACACTTCTGGAAAAGTTCGTGGATAATTTGAGACCCGTTTATGCGAACCATTTGAGGTACCAAAACATAAAGTCTTTCAAAGACTTGAATGGGCTAGGAACGAGAATTGAAGACGACATCCGTAAAAGACTCTTATCCAAAACGGTAGGTCGCGGATATCAGGGTTCAACGAGTCGTTGTTATGGCTCCACTAGCAAGACCGATGTGGTTAACCTTGTCGAATCATCTGCTAAGAAGAATAACCCACAGAGGAAATTTACCTATGTTGGTGAATCATATTCCACTGCTCTGAAAAGGGTGATGAAACAAGGTAACCTCCAACCCATATGACCTACACCTGAGAAGAAGTCTAAATTTTGGGATGAGAACGCATGCTGCGAATATCACAGAGGCAAGGGACATGATACGGAGAAATGCTTCAAATTGAAATATGTCATTCAGGATATGATTGAAGATGGTCGTTTACCCATACCTCCCGCAAGAAAGCCTAACAATACTCAGAATCCTCTTGGAGTTCTGACAATCACAGATGAAGAATCCACCTTGTATTGATCACATCTCATTTCTCCAGTTGAGGACGAGATTCATTCACTAGAAAATGAGGATGGTCATTCCACCATCTCTCCTACCATTGCTGATTTTATCGCATGGGCAAAGAGTGTAGGTAGGCAAGTTTCAGAGCTAGAAACTATAGTGGCATCCCAACGCAATCCAAGCACTATACCTAAAGGAAACATGCCACTGGCCCCAGCTCTATCTCAAGAATCTACGATACAAGAGGTAATCACAGTAGTCGACAATCTAGTCGAGCAAATAATTAGTCTGGAAGCTGAAATCATCAGGTTGAGAGAAGTCAGTATCGTCAACGGTGTATGGGCGGACAACGATGAAGACAAATACCTCACGGAACACTATCTCGTCAAGGTCAGTGACGATATAGTCAAGGCTAGCGAAGGTCAAGATATAGACCACCTTACTCGCTCAAGACGTCCATATCAAAATGTCTCTCAAAACGGTCCTACTGTTAATTGTCCAACTACTAACACCAATGTCATCACACCAAATGACGGTGAAGATACATCTGCTGACCGTTTACTAAAATAACTACAAAAGACAAAGGCTGTTCTTTCAGTCTGACAACTAGTTACGAGTTCATTTTCCTATCATCAAGCTTTACTGCAAGCATTGGCTAAACTAAACGTAGCGCACAATTCTACACCTGATGACGTAGTCAACCTAGTCTTCCAAGACTCAGTCATGCTAAGTAACCCAGTTACTTTTTCAGATGAGGATTTGCCTCCTTTCGGCGCCACCCATAACCTCGCTCTATACATTACAGTCACATGCGTAAAGAAGAACGTACCAATGACTTTAGTTGATGATGGCTCCGCAGTCAACGTCATACCACTGAAGACAGAATACAAGTTAGTCATGAAAGAATCAGATTGGACTCCTACCAATTAAGGTGTTCGAGCATACGATGGTACACGATTTAAAGTAGTAGGGCTAATTAACCTTACTATAGCCACAAGACCAATCGAGCGAAAGGTTAATTTTCAGATAGTGGATATCGAGGCGTCCTTCAACATACTTCTAGGAAGGCCCTGGATTCACGCTTTTAAAGCGGTAACATCCACCTTGCACCAGAAGATCAAGATTCCTATAGATGGCAAAGTAGTGACGATCACTTCATCACCTATCAAGGCTGTGATAGAGAAAATGTTAAGCAACCAAGTAGTCATAGACCCATTATACGAGCTTGAGGGATTTTAAAGAATAAATCTTATAGAGAGCGAGCTGACGCCCTTATACTTCAACCCATACTCCAATTTAGTGGTCAACCACATACTCAAGTCCCAGGGATACTTCTCAGGAATGCCAATAAACCCTGTCAACAGGAATACCTTTGCACCTTATAAGGAAGGAATTCTGAAAGGATACCATTAGGTTTGAGATACAAGCCCACAAAAGCAGAAGCCTTAGAGATACTTACTCAGTTCCAAGACCGTAAAGACAAAGGAATCCAGATGCGATCCTATCTCCCTACTCTAAATGGATACTTCGTCAGGGAGGGGAGTCATGAATACTTTCACGAACCTTGGCATTATAAGGGGACACGACTAGCAAGAATCGAGGTCTTCCACGATTGCTACTTCATCCCTTCAGAAACGGTTCCTACCGTCAAAACTCGTCAAACACCTTGTCTAGACGAACAAGCCGTTAATCTTCTGTTTGGAGAATACTGATTCGTCAGAGCAGCACAGGATGATATCATTACCATGATACTTCAAGATGACCATTTCAACCCAACAACGCTAATTACTAACACCAGCTTAAATCAGCAGAAATGATGGAGAAAGTCGATCAAATGGACCAACAACCAAGGAAAGCTTTTCAAAGTCACTACTGGAGAAGGAGAAATGTTCAAAGGAGAACCCGAAGACGATGAATTTGAGTCAGAGTCAGAGTCGGAGTCAAAGTCGGAATCAGAGTCTGAGTCTAGAGAAGTCGCTAGAGAGTCTTCCTCTGTCATCACTCCCCATCCCGTTGTTTCTCCTAGCATAGCATCACATAGTAACAGCAGCTTGGGAAATGTCCCAGCATCAGTCCCTTTAACGCCACTGACTAGTGAACAGATGGCTTCTTTGTTTCAGCTCTTTTCAATGTTTAATATGAATAAATCTGATTCTGCTTACTCCTTTTGTTATTCTGAATGCAATTCTATTTACGATGATAATGAGAATGATCCTGACCCAGACTCAATCAAATTATCTCCCTATATAATTAAAGAGATACTACAAGAGGGGAAAGCGCACCAGTTATAGAAAACACTGAACCCATCAACGTAGGAACCGAACTAGAACCCCAAGAACTTAGGATAGGGACGACCTTAAACCCAACAGAAATGGCCAATTTCATCGACATCCTACACGAGTTCAAAGACGTTTTCGGTTGGTCTTATAAGGACATGCCAGGGATCGACAGGGATATTTCAGAACATCGCATTCCAATCAAACCAGGCTTCAAACCTGTAAAATAGAAGCTCCGTCGGATGAGGACCGAGTGGGCTCTTAAGATCAAAGATGAAGTCGATAAGCAATTCAAAGCCGGGTTCATCAAAGTTTCCGAGTATTCAGACTGGGTGGCTAACATAGTCCCCATACCTAAAAAGGATGGGCGAATCCGGGTTTGTGTTTATTTCAGAGACTTGAACAAAGCGAGTCCCAAGGACGACTATCCTCTATCACACATCGACATATTGGTAGATAATACAGCAGATCACGCGTTATTATCCTTCATGGACGGGTATGTAGGGTATAAGCCGATCAAAATGGCCATAGAAGATATGCATAAGACAGCCTTCGTCACTCAGTGGGGCACATATTGTTATATTGTTATGCCATTCGGGCTAATCAATGCTGGAGCTACATACCAATGCACTGCGACCACTTTACTACATGACATGATGCATAAAGAAGTAGAATTATATGTAGATGATATGATTGTCAAATCCAAGGATAGAAAAGGGCACATTGATAACCTTCGCAAATTCATCCTAAGACTGCGCATATACAACATGAGGCTCAATCCTTAGAAATGTGCGTTCGGAGTCACATTAGGCAAGCTTCTAGGATATGTAGTTAGCCATAGACGGATATAAATTAATCCATCCAAGATAAAAACTTTAATCAAAATGCCACAACCCCAAACAGAAAAGGAGTTTAGAGGATTTCTAGGCAAAGTGCAGTATATAAGCCAATTCATATCGAAGCTTACTATGATCTACGAACCTATTTTCAAAAAACTAAGGAAAACAGATCATACCATATGGGACGACGACTGTCAAAAGGCGTTCGACAGGATTAAAGAGATATTAGCTAAACCACCAGTGCTAATGCCTCCCCAACGAGATCAACCTCTTGGTTTATATCTCACAGCCATCGAAATGGCCATGGGGGCTATGCTCGCACAGACCATTGGAAAAGAAGAAATAGCTATTTACTACCTTATTAAGAAGTTCTTGGAGTACAAGAGTAAGTATATACCTCTCAAAAAGACATGCCTCACTTTTGAATCACTCCAATTGGAGTCCGGATGAGGAAATGACGTCTGTTTTACAATCCGAGCTCAAATAGACAAGCTGGCCGCCAGGACGGGCGTCCTAGACTCAGGCCGGGCGTCCCTGACTCAGGACGGGCTTCCCCAAGCTAGGATGAGCGGATTGTTAGGAAGTCAAGAATGGAGAACAAACACTGTCCCAGGATCCCAGCGTCCCGAGCTCAGGACGAGCGTCCCAGACCTAGGATCCGGGCGTCCCGATGCCAGCCCGAGCGGATCACCTTACAGGACCAAGCATGCATCAGGCCAGGACAAAGTGTATATTAATGAATGAAATCATGCCAGCTATCAAAAGATTGGAATAACATACTCAACACTAACAGTTCAGTCAACCCCACCTCATTACATGAAACATAACATCAATCACAACCACGAACAAGTCAACGACCTCAGCTTGGTCATATGAAACACAAACAAGTCAACTCAATTCAATGATACGGTAAGGAGTCAAGTGTGTTTCCCCTACCTCAAAGTGCCAGCGAATCCAACTAAGCAGTTAAGCAGTCCAGAAATAAGGCAATGAATTTGACTATCGATCCTTCACGAGTCCGTCACCTAAAACCATTATAATATTTATAATTACTAACTACTAAATATAGCAATTTCCCAAAAATAGAAACTTTCCCCTTATAGTAACTTTCCATTTTAACCAGTCCCGACTCAAAGTCCATCTCTAATTATTTTAATGCACTCGGGAATTAATTAATTAATTTAGAATACGACCCGATACGAAATATCACGATTAAATCAATAAAAACCGTTTCAAACGACCAAAACAGCCCGTACCCCTTCACACTCACCCACGCACCACCACAGGCCACCGTGAGGCCGTGTCAACCACCAGCCCCAACACCCACTTCAACCCAGCCACCCGAGACCACCTCCAGTAGGGTCGACTCCCGCCGGCGAGGTGAACCACGGCCGCCAAAACACCTGGTTCACCACCGCGCAACACCAAACATCCCTTTTCTCCACTCACCACCACCGCTCCTATTAACTAATCCCTGCCCAAACCACCACCATTCTTTTCGCCGCCAACCCATGAACACCGACAACACAGCACCACCTCGTCGACCTCCCCCTAGTCGACGGTGGTGCCACCCAAAACCCACTGGTCTAAACTCCCCTGAAAACCGTGTATAAACCTGTTTCCTACCCCCTTATCGACACCGCCTCTCTCTGCCCCTACAACCACCTACGACCACCCTAACCGCCACCAAAGCACTCGTCACCAACCACCCTTTACGTATACCCAGACACCAGCCACCATTATCCCCTCCCTAAGACACACAACAACTGCCAATAACTCGACATAAAACAAAAACAGAGAAGGGAGTTTAACTTCTTACCTTGCCGCCACCACAACAGCCACCACGGCCACCCACAGCCGTCGACAAAAGTCCCTAGCCCTTCCTTGCTTTGCTGTCAACACTCACGGCCACCACCTCTCCCTCTCTATGCGTGAATTCTGGTGTTTTGGTGTTGGTGAATGGGGGAGGCGGGTGAGATGAGGGGTGAGTATGGTTAGGGTAAAATTAGGTTAAAACTTAGGTTAAACAATCAAGTTAGAAGGTAAATGGGTCATGGGTATGGGTAACGTGATATGGGTCATGGGTAAGCTATCGTTCAGTTAAGCCCGTCTCAACAAGTTTACGAATAACTTGGTCTTACGATATCAACACGACTAAACAATTACTCGACTCGATAGGCAATATAAAATACGGGGTATTACAGTCTTCCCCCCTTAAAATGAACTTCGTCCCGAAGTTCGCTCAACTACCAAACAGATTTTCTAGTACGAGGATTCATGAACTCAAGCGGATCAAACGGAATGTTACATTCTACCCTCCTAAAAAGAAAGTTACGTCCCGGAACTTACTTCATGCAAATCTATCACCACTCATGAACTCGTGCAACTATCGGAGCGCCATAACAAAGAAATAGTTTAATTACACAACATAGAGAACTCATTTGTATGGGTACCACGCAACGAAACATCGCGAAACATCGGCTTGAACAAACTACGATCTACAACTTGATCAAAACCACAATCTATACACAAGTGGAACATAAACCTTAAGATTTTACAATCCTACCCAACTAAAAACATGGTTACGTCCTCGTAACCTCTTCTCAACTTCCATATTCCAATGTAACAAAACACTGTCAACAACATGTAATCGGAAAAGAACACATGACCAAAAGATTGCGCAGTAACATTAAAGTTGAAAACAAGGTTTTATTATGAAATTAACTGATTGTCAACAAGTATCACCTATTACTTAGTTCATGCTTGACTTAAAACACAACATCGAACTAAAAGAACAACAAGAAGGAACCAAAGGTTTACACGGTTTCACAACAGACCAATCATGGTGTTACTAGCCCTAACCTAACGGTCCTTAGGTCGCGCTTCCTCTCTTTTCGGTGACTTCTATGTCATTCCCTTCCCGGTTCACCTCTTCCTCGAAGTCCGGCATGGGTGGTTCGGTCGTACTTTCGGCATCGGTACATTAGCGTAAAATTCGTGTCTCGTGTCGCCTTTGCTATAAAGTCAAGGTATGCTCGGGCGGGTATTTGGCCCCGCCGCAGAATTGGGGTCACGGAATAGCCTCATGCAATGGGTGGTCAACTCACTCATATAAAATCGTTTCTTTGTCCTTTAGTATGCCAGTCGGGAATAGAATCGATAAGGGTATACGCTCTTAATCGAGTATTAGTTAAATACTCGGGTGCCCATTATGGCCATACATGTCCATGGCAAGTGCAAAGTCTCTCACAATGCTCATTAAAGTCGCATCAAGTGACATGTAACAGATCTTGCGGGTGTACATTGTAGGGATCCATCCTACAAAACGGAAGGTTAACAAATTTAGACACAAGGGTATTAAGACAAGGGATTCATCCTCGAGGTTTAAGTGTGCGAAAGATATATAACAAGTTTTCAGGGTAACTGTTGTAATACCAGGGTTTTGGTCAACTCAAGATCACCACAATTCGCATTATCTACCGTGAGAACAATCATTTTAGAAATATCAACTGCAAGAATACACGTAAACCAAAGATACAATCTACATTGACCCCACCAAATTCCACTCCCAAGTCAAAACTGTTACCAATTCCGAATAATTGGACAATCTGCTACTAATAAATCACCAGGAGTATTAAAACATGCGGTACATGAGCATTACTTAAACACCTCGAAACCATAGAAAACATAACACGTAATCAACACCTTTTTACTCATCAGACATACAACACGAATTGGCCAACTTGTTTGATATAAATTCTGAAACATATTCGCTAATAAAAGTAACAACATATGATCCATGCCAACACAACATTACTTCCATATCACACATGTGTTTGACATCATAGCAACCATATCGTTCAATTGTGTCCAGCAACTTAGTACCACTCATTTTCAGCAAAACAAACGATATCGCATAAATAGTTTAAACATACATTCACCATCGTATCCTTTGTAGAATTCTAGCTATAGTAAAAGATTAGCAACTTGGAAACTTCACTGATTTGCACGACTTAAATACTCAGGCAACCCGTAGACTCAATTAAATGTAACTATAACGACTATCATTTAAACCAATGCATATCATGTGAATCATCAAAGGGTTATCCTATTATAATTGTCAACATAGTTATCATAACAATCTTCATGTTAATATAATTGATAGTAACGACACGAGAATATAAATATGCCAATTGTCGTGTTATATCAAGCAGTTTCCTTTATATCATACCCATGCATTTGCAAGAATCACTTTAGTACTTTACGACATTGTAATAACGAACATATTCAATAACAAGAATAACAACACTGTTTATTATCATGTCATAAGTTTAGGTTGGACTGAAATAAATTAATGCAATGAAAGTAATAAGTATAACTATAGGCACACAGACTCACATAAAAGACATAAAAGACATGAGAACTCGAATGACATCCTACACGTGTGAACATTTAGACACAATTATTATAATTATTCATGTGCGTATATTAGAACGATCAATTAACTTTTAACGCCATCAATTTACCAAGATATGACAATATAGTTTTATATTTATATATATACCCGACCCCTATGCAAATAAGATGCACACCCAGAGACATTACACCATGCCAAAAGTATCCAAGGTATGCAAACAACTGGACTCGTATAAACATTTCACCCTCGATTAAGAATCAAATCAAGCTATCCAATTTAATTCATGCTATCATGCCAACAATGTTATCAACTAAGTTTTAAATTTTATCATTTGTTAAGGTATATAACTACTGAACATGCGTGCTACTACCATCATATAAAACATTATAATTTCACATCACTAAGGCTCATGAATTTATCAATCAACTGTATGAAGACTTAATATAAAATGTATATTTTACAGGTCATGATCCACGTTGTAACTTTCCGAAAATCACAAATAAACAGCCGTTCTACGAAAACTTGAGTTACATTACTTTTCTTAACATACAGAGAGTTAATAGTTCGTGATAAAAAGAATGAGGTCGAAAGTTCAAGAATTCAATTTTTAAAGAATTTTACAACTCAGTTGGTCCAAACAAGTATGTGACAGCAATTGGTCCGGAACTTGGGTCAGTTTGCAAAGCTTACCATTTAATATAGAGACATCAAGAATTTTCGTGGCTTATCAATTTGAAAACGTGTGCGAAACCTCTAGTCAATGGAGTTGGAATTATGCAAAAATCATTTACACAAATTAAATGAGGATTTTTACAAAAACGTTGGTCAAAACGTCACTGCACAGGAACTTCCCGACCACAGCCCACTAAAACATTTATTACTCTTAATCCGTATGCCCTATAAGCATGAAACTAACGCCAAAAGAACACTAACTCACGAGGCTATTTCTCATAAAATATTCGTCCATAGAAAATTAACAGAAAGGAAATGACAGCAAGATCAATTACAGAGTAAAATCAAACAAAACGGATTTCAACACTAAATCATTCATTTTCCATGTTCCACCCTATTACTACCATACTATCGACACTACTCATCCTAACTTAAATCTCGCACTTTTGTATATACGTAAACATCTATCCCATAGAAATCCTTTCGCATCCCGACCTACCCCTTACATCTAATCCCGTGTGCTACGACTAGAAACAAGCAATTCAATGGTGCCTCTCATTACCATCACGATACTATACTAGCATGGCTTCGGGGTCACATAACCGCATATCACTAGAAATAATAGTACAATCAACACATCATTCAACATCCAACTAGGCACTATCATCGACTCGCAATTATTTTCATACTCACGGCTACCACAACACTTCATTGATTATTAACCTGAACTCGAAAATTTTATTTCTCATTTCTACAACATCATATGCTCACGTCATCATTCATACAAAATATATGGGTCGCAAGGTATACATTACTCGGTTATGCAATAATCAATGTATCAATCAGTTAACACTTAGACAGCGATGTAAGAATTTCATGCTCTACCTCAAGCCACTTTGCTACCCTTTCCCTCATATACACTCAGGGTTTCCGGGTCAAACTGAGAGGGCCGCTGGTTCGGTGTGAGGGGGCCCCTAACTCATACCTTACCTTAGTGTGCCCCTAACAGTTCTATCCCGGGGTTCATTTTATTTAGACTCTTCCTATGTTCATTGGATTCATTGGTTTAGGCCTGAGGATCGTTCGCTCTGATACCACTTTGTAACACCCCCATTTATTTAAGGGCCTGAACTAGGACTCCTCAGATAAATGACGGTGTTACCATCTCGGAAACCCGAGGCAGTAGATAACAAAGGAAAGAAACACAGTACTTTATTAATTTCTAATAGTGAGATTACAACTGGAATAAAACAAAGCCTCCAAGATACGACCCAAAAGAGGGAGTCTGCTAAAACTACTAATAAAACTAAGGTGGGCTAAGCACTAAGTCCGTCATCCAAGCTCTCTTCCCGGCCAGCTTCTATCAGTCTCTGAAATACCTGTCAATCTGCTCCCCAATAATTGGATCATCACGGGCGTACACGAATACAGGGTGGTCACCGCGAAGGCCGAGTAGGGAAAACAATTGAACAACAAAATATGATATGCATGATCCTCCGTCACCTCCATCTCCATCTCAACTCATATCTCATATCTCATTTCTCATATCTCATAACTGGACAACCCAGACCATACCGATCCCATTAGACTATATATATCGACCGTAGCCGATCCGCCACTCGTAGGCGAGGACACCAGGGCAAGTCCTGCAGAACCCGCCTGGGCCTTATCACAATCCACATCGTATCTCAACATCGTCACTCCTACACCATCCTCCAACTCCAATGCATATGAAATGCTCAACAGTAATAATGCAACACAAAGTGTATATTAATGAATGAAATCATGCCGCCTATCAAAAGATTGGAATAACATACTCAACACTAACAGTTCGGTCAACCCCACCTCATTACATGAAACATAACATCAATCACAACCACGAACAAGTCAACGACCTCAGCTTGGTCATATGAAACACAAACAAGTCAACTCAATTCAATGATACGGTAAGGAGTCAAGTGTGTTTCCCCTACCTCAAAGTGCCAGCGAATCCAACTAAGCAGTTAAGCAGTCCAGAAATAAGGCAATGAATTTGACTATCGATCCTTCACGAGTCCGTCACCTAAAACCATTATAATATTTATAATTACTAACTACTAAATATAGCAATTTCCCAAAAATAGAAACTTTCCCCTTATAGTAACTTTCCATTTTAACCAGTCCCGACTCAAAGTCCATCTCTAATTATTTTAATGCACTCGGGAATTAATTAATTAATTTAGAATACGGCCCGATACGAAATATCACGATTAAATCAATAAAAACCGTTTCAAACGACCAAAACAGCCCGTACCCCTTCACACTCACCCACGCACCACCACAGGCCACCGTGAGGCCGTGTCAACCACCAGCCCCAACACCCACTTCAACCCGACCACCCGAGACCACCTCCGTAGGGTCGACTCCGCCGGCGAGGTGAACCACGGCCGCCAAAACACCGGTTCACCACCGCGCAACACCAAACATCCCTTTTCTCCACTCACCACCACCGCTCCTATTAACTAATCCCTGCCCAAACCACCACCATTCTTTTCGCCGCCAACCCATGAACACCGACAACACAGCACCACCTCGTCGACCTCCCCCTAGTCGACGGTGGGGCCACCCAAAACCCACTGGTCTAAACTCCCCTGAAAACCGTGTATAAACCTGTTTCCTACCCCCTTATCGACACCGCCTCTCTCTGCCCCTACAACCACCTACGACCACCCTAACCGCCACCAAAGCACTCGTCACCAACCACCCTTTACGTATACCCGGACACCCACCCACCATTATCCCCTCCCTAAGACACACAACAACCGCCAATAACTCGACATAAAACAAAAAAAAGAGAAGGGAGTTTAACTTCTTACCTTGCCGCCACCACAACCACCACCACGGCCACCACACCGTCGACAAAAGTCCCTAGCCCTTCCTTGCTTTGCTGTCAACACTCACGGCCACCACCTCTCCCTCTCTATGCGTGAATTCTGGTGTTTTGGTGTTGGTGAAGGGGGGAGGCGGGTGAGATGAGGGGTGAGTATGGTTAGGGTAAAATTAGGTTAAAACTTAGGTTAAACAATCAAGTTAGAAGGTAAATGGGTCATGGGTATGGGTAACGTGATATGGGTCATGGGTAAGCTATCGTTCAGTTAAGCCCGTCTCAACAAGTTTACGAATAACTTGGTCTTACGATATCAATACGACTAAACAATTACTCGACTCGATAGGCAATATAAAATACGGGGTATTACAGGACGCGTGTGTCCCTGGAGAGTTTCTACTCAATCCGTGCATGTCCCTCGGGAGTTGCAAATTATCAAGCTTCTCTCAGGGTCTTAATCGTCATTTAAGCCCTTAGTAACCCTAATCCTTGTACTTAATTTTAGTATAAATACCCCATTGTAATACCTAGCTAGTTACCAACTCTCTCTTAGATAAAAACCTTCCTTGGATTATATTACGAGTAGATTAGAATAAATTAATCTCAATCATCCCACAAAATTACACATTAATCTTTCCTTAATTATTATTATTCAAAACTTATTAGATAATTGAAAATTATTAGGTTATTATTGGAGAATTGACAACTCTTTATCAGTCAATAAGGTTTTCTTCTATTATTCTTTGCTTTCTATTTGATCATGCTAAGTTGGTATAATTTCTCTACTCTTTATTCTTTATTGTTTATTATTTTACTCATTCATCATGTTTAGACTTGTTAATATGATTGACACCCTTGTTAGCATGTTTTCCATGATCATGAGTGAGTAGTCTCCTAGCTTGGGTTAATGGGAGATTAGGGGAACTATAATATGGGTGTAGATTCATACTTAATATAATATGTTCTTATGAGATAGCTTACTTGTTGTAGTGTCAACCTATGCACATATTATGTTTGATGAAATGCTAGACTATGAAACCTTGCATTTACCCATCTCTTATCTATTTAACAAGACTTGTAAGATATAAACCAACTCGAGTCTTGTTAGACCATACATAGAAGTGACTAGGAGGAAACCAAGTCGACTTGTAGGTGTTGTAAAGTCTTGATCGACTCAGCCCCGGGACCCAAATCTTCCTAGGGATTGTAATACATAAACTAACTCGATTCCACTACAACAATAATTTGCTTGCAACTATGTAAACATGTTTGTATGATTACCACCATGAATCCCTTATGAACCCATGACATCCTAGTATCTTTAATCATTTGTTTACATCTTTTAATCTATTGCTTGCTTTACTTTATTGCTTTCATTAGTTTAGCATAAATCAATTCCAATCAATTGTCACAACCCTTAGCGCAACTACGATTAGATTGAACAATACAAATACCCTCGTCCTTTGGGTTCGACCCTGACTTTATTGCTATGCTAATAGGTCGGTATAAATGTGTTTGAGAGCGGACAACGATACGCTCATCAAAATGGCGCCGTTGCCGGGGACGGTGTTGTGTATTTGAATTATTCTTTTGTCTAGTTTTAGTTGTGCTTCTTCTTGAGGAGCCTTGGTTCCTTGGGAATTTCGTTTCTTGTGCTTTAACCTTGAGGAACTTGTTCCTCAAGGTTCATTCTTACCATTTTATTGTAGTTTCCATGTTTTTAGTTATATCTTTGTCTTAGCTATGATGATGGCCCAA
Source organism: Silene latifolia (assembly GCF_048544455.1). Taxonomy (NCBI): domain Eukaryota; kingdom Viridiplantae; phylum Streptophyta; class Magnoliopsida; order Caryophyllales; family Caryophyllaceae; genus Silene; species Silene latifolia. The sequence goes on along the minus strand of NC_133527.1, from coordinate 89,980,240 downwards.
GGCTTGGAACATGGAGTATGTGGTGGATCTTTTGAGTATCACTACAATGGGTATGGGGAGTTTGAGGAGCAAGTCAACACAAACCTACCTTACAACTCATTCAATGAAAATCCTAACTACTACCCCAAATATTTTCACCAAAATCCCAACATCCAATATCCACAACAACCACCCTCCCAATACTCACTTTACAACCAATTCCAAATGCCACAATATGAGCACTTTCACACCCACCCACAACAAAATGATGAGCCCAACTTTGACATTCAAAATATGGTTCTCCAAATGATGGGAGACCAACAAAATTTCTTCACACAAATTCTAGAAGAGAGCCAAAATAGGGACAATGTTCTTCAAAGCATTGTTACCCATGGTGAGGAGTTGGAAATTCGAATTGCCCAAATAAAGGCAACCCATGCAACAAACTAAGCAATCACTCCTCACCAATCCTTGAGCATTGACCATGAATGTGAATTTGAGGCAATGATCTTTGATGAAGAAGATGTGAAGTGGGAAGAGTCAATCTCCTTGAGCTCTTGTGAGTATGAAAGTGTGGTATTTGATGAGGTAGATATGAGGTTGAGTAATCCAAATACTCTTAGCCTTTGTGAGTATGAAGGTGTGTCATTTCATGTGAATGTTGAGGTATTGGAAAAAGAGTTGATGAGGAGGAGTGAAGCCCCTATCTATGGTTTGTATGGAGATAGCGATGATGACAAACCTATGGAAGAAGCTTATGCGGAACATGTGCCTTACAATGACTTATGGAATTAAGAAGAGGAATTGAGTTGTGAGATTGCCTCACTTGAGGAGCCCATCCTTGAGAAGTTTTAGGTATGCTTCCATGAAGAAGATGAATGCCTCTTTCCTATTGACCATGAAGACCTTTTTGCACCCACCATGGAACCTATGATTGTTCGAGATGATATGGTAAACTTTCTCCAAAAGGTCAAATTGTTGTATAAAAGGTAATTGGTGGAGAAGCTCAATATCAAAGCTATGAATGAGCTTACTTGTGGAGACTTGGCACCCACAATCTCAATTCCTAAGGTACCCCGTCATTAATACTATGAGAATTCTCCTTATATTCTTAAAGGATTGATAAATCCAAATGCTATCATCATCACCATATTTGAGGGAGACGGGAGAGAATGAAACCCTCCCGATGACAAGAATTTTAAGCTTGCTAATTTGGAGAGCCAAAAAGGCTATGATTAAAAGGCTAAGGTGAAGGGGAGAAATTTCAATGAAAAGCCCCTTATGGAGGATTGGCTCTATTCCATTTTTAAGTGGCCATGGTTCTATGTTTGCTTATTTGAGGATTGTGCCCAAGCCTTTGACCGGTTATTGAGAGTATTGAGCAACATGGACAACATAAATAACCATGCCAACAAGGAATGTGTTTGGTGGAGTCCTTCCTCAAACCACCATTTGTAAGATATCCTATCCTCTGACTTTGCATTTAGTTATACATATACATTTAGCTTGCATTTGTGAAATATTTCATATTGCATTTACATTAGTTAGTTCATATAGTATAGTTTGCATTGTAATATATCTCACATGTTGCATGTACTTAGTTACATTCATGCATAGCTACTAATGACCAAACCTATTCCTTTCTACACTAGAAATAGTGCTTAAATCGGTTTGGGGAGGATTGATCATAGGTGACATTTACATAAAGCATGCATTATCTAGTGTAGTTTAGATTGCATTCATTTGTTATATATGTCATATAGAATTGTATTTACATAGAACTTGCATTCATTCATATCATATCATTGCCTTTGTACTTCATTTCCATAAAATAAAAAATCAGAAAAACATGTATCTCTTTTTCATTCCTACTCCTACATGTACATTGAGGACAATGTCCAAAATAAAGTGGGGGATGGGAATTTATACTTGCATAAAAATTGAAAATTTTCGAAAAAACTCAAAAATATGTCTTTTAATTTCATAAATACAAAATCCATAAAAATTTGAAAATTTCAAATCCCAAAAACATGTTCTTTAATTTGTAGTGTAGAATTGTATATATTTGTTTGTTTGTTTGTCACTCTTATCACATTGGGTCGACTACACCACATTTGAGGCATGAAGAAAATAGAAGATCGCATGGAATGATCTTTCCAAATCTCCTTCCTCCTTTTATATGTTAATGATAATGTGGCTTTATTTTGGTTGATGCGGTACAAACCAATGTGTTGTTAAGAGCTTGCATTTAGTTTATATGGCATTTTAGTTGATAGAAGCATATGCATTAGAGTTATATATATGTTGTATCGTGGCATGTAGTTGCATGGTTAGAAATTCTTTGTGAAAATGCCTATTTGGGAAACTTGACAAGTGTATATAAGGCCCTTGTAGATAATTTTTCTCCTTGAGACTTTGTTTGCTAGAATACCCTCAAGACACTCTAGGATGTGTCATACTAGTATCTTTTTATCCATGGACTAAGGCCTAGTCAAGAGTACCTTATAGTGTGATAACTCCTTGGTTACCGTTTATTCCAAGGTGACCTTTGAAACCATGCAACCGTTCTTTCACTTCTATCATCATGTTTTGTCAACAAAAAGGGAATGGGCACAAAAATCTCCAAATTGAGTTCAAGTACCAAAATCAAAATCAAAAAGTTTGCAAAATTGCATCAATGAAAAGAGGAGCAAAAAAAAATAGACTCCCATGCTTTGAAAAGAGGAGCAAAAAAAAAAGTACCCTTGCTACAAATGGGGTTACTTTGAAAATGTTCAAAAAAAATGCAAAGAATTGCCAAGTATCAAAATGCTAAACATCAAAAAAAAAAAGGCAATAAATGTTCTCAAATATCAAAATGCCATAAGAAATTGGGGGGAAAAACAAATCAAAAAGCAAACTACAAATGCGAAACTCATACACTTTAAATCTGTTTTTTATCCATTGATCTTATTTGTTGCATGGTAGAGAGGGGGAATTCCGCGATCCAATCTTCTTGTCTAGGCAAGAGGGGGAATTCCGTTATCCTACAGTGTTTCTAACACCATAAGGAGTCTACTCTTGACAAAAGCATTTAGCAATTGAGGACAAAGGTACCCTAGCTTGACACAACTTGGAGGTGATTTGTTGGTATCCTCCTAGGCTTAGTAATTTAAAGAAACCATATCTATAATTGAGTGTGTACCCATATCTATAATTGGAAAGTGGCTATTGTTTTGTAGATGCATCCATTACTTGTTTTGTGTGCTTAATGATTGGATGTATCGCAATTTTGGCAAGCCCGGCCTTGCCTTGCAAGAAGGCATCTTACCTCATGGATGTCTTGTTGTGAGTTGAAGGGGCGGAGTAAGACCCGCTAATTGTCTCACCTCGGCTATATTATTAGATTAGTATAAATAAAGGTCATAGTTTTAGTCATCTCTTTACTCGGGATGGGCAAAGGTTCGGTTTGGGGATGTTTGATGTGACTCATATTTACGCACATTTGGTCCCCTAAATAGCCTAGTTCATATGCTTTTTATAGTGTATTAGGGTCATTTCTTGTCTTTAGCTTCCTATTATACATGTTCTCTGAGGTTTGGTGTCCTTGGTAGGAGAGGATTGCTAGCCTTGCATTTATGGAGCAAAATGGAGCAAAATTGATAACATATAACGACCAAGCACCAAAGAGGAGACCAATACAAAAGGCCTAATTCAATAAAATAAGTAATTGGGCAATGACTAAGGATCCCCACAACCCATGAAGGATCCCCAACGATTGGGAGGGAGCCATTATAAGAAGAAATTGCTCGGAAACAAACTAATAGTTGTTTGTTTAGCTGTAAAAATATTCTAGATGAAACGACGTCAAAAAATCAAGTGGTCTATGCTTTTGAATCACTCCAATAGGAGTCCGGATTAGGAAATGACGTCCGTTTTACAATCCGAGCTCAAATAGGCAAAGCTGGCCGCCAAGACGAGCGTCCAAGACTCAGGCCGGGCGTCCCAGACTCAGGATGGGCATCCCCAAGCGAGGACGAGCAGATTGTTAGGTAGTCAAAATAGGAGAAGGAACCCTGTCCCAGGATCCGAGCGTCCTGAGCTCAGTACAAGAGTCCCAGACCTAGGATCCGGGCGTCCCGATGCCAGCCCGAGCGGATCACCTTACAGGACCAAGTATGCTTCAGGCCAGGACGCGCGTGTCCCTGGGGAGTTGCTACTCAATCCGCGCATGTCCCTCAGGAGTTGCAAATTATCAAGCTTCTCTTAGGGTCTTAATCGTCATTTAAGCCCTTAGTAACCCTAATCCTTGTACTTAATTTTAGTATAAATACCCCATTGTATTACCTAGCTAATTACCAACTCTCTCTTAGATAAAAACCTTCCTTAGATTAGATTTGGAGTATATTAGAATAGAATAATCTCAATCATTCCACAAAATTACACATTAATCTTTCCTTAATTATTATTGTTCAAAACTTATTGGGTAATTGAAGATTGTTGGGTTATTATTGGAGAATTGACAACTTTTCATCAATCAATCAAGTTTTCTTCAATTATTCTTTGCTTTCTATTTGATCATCCTAAGTTGGTACAATTTATCTACTATTTATTCTTTATTGTTTATTGTTTTACTCATTCATCATTTTTAGGCTCGTTAATATAATTGACACCCTTGTTAGAATGTTTTCCATGATCATGAGTGAGTATTCTCCTAGCTAGGGTTAATGGGAGATTAGGGGAACTATAACATGGGGGTAGATTCATACTTAATCTAACATGTTCTCATGAGATTGCTTACTTGTTGTAGTGTCAACCTATGCACATGTTATGTTTGATGAAATGCTAGACTATGAAACCTTGCATTTACCCATCTCTTATCTATTCAACAAGACTGGTAAGATATAAACCAACTCGAGTCTTGTTAGACCATTCATAGAAGAGACTAGGACGAAACTAAGTCGACTTGTAGGTGTCGTAAAGTCTTGATCGACTCGGCTCCGGGACCAAAATCTTCCTAGGGATTGTAAGACATAAACTAAGTCGATTCCACTACAACAAAAATTTGATTGCAACTATGTAAACATGTTTGTATGATCACCGCCATGAATCCCTTATGAACCCATGACATCCTAGTATCTTTAGTCATTTGTTTACATCTTTTAATTTATTGCTTGCTTTACTTTATTGCGTTCATTAGTTTAAAATAAATCAATTCCAATCAATTCTGACAAACCTTAGCGCAACTACGATTAGATTGAACAATACAAATACCCCTGTCTTTTGTGTTTGAACCCGACTTGCTTGCTATGCTAGTAGTTGGGTATAAATGTGTTTGAGAGCGGACAACGACACGCTCATCAGATACCCAAGAAATAGACACGTGGTCATTTCTAGACGAGGACATCCTACAGACCAGTATAGACTCTTGGGATCTTTATTTTGATGGGGCATCGAATTTAAGAGCATTTGGAATAAGAGTGTTGCTCATTTCTCCCGAAGGCGAGCATACACCACTTTCTATCAAGCTCGACTTTGAGGTGACAAATAATGCAGCAGAGTATGAAGCTTGCCTAATTGGTCTACAAGCAGCAGTGAGCTTAGGCATCAAGAATCTTCGAGTTCACGGAGACTCATCCTTGATCATTAACCAAGTTACAGGATCTTGGAAACCCGAACTGAAAGTCTAGCACCCTGTCGGGCTAGGATAGATCAAGTCGCCCAATTCTTTGATCAACTCACTTATCTTCACCTACCTCGTGAGGAGAATCAATTTGCAGTCGCTCTTGCAAAACTTACATCTTTGATTAATATGCCAGACAACATGGTTGAAATGCCTTTATGCATCGAACGACGGTCAGAACTGGCCTACGTACACCTCCTTACAGATGAAGAAGAAAGTGTTAGAAATCTATATCTCATTATACTCAACATATTCATATATGTTTTAATTAATTTAGTCATAAAATTAATTTAGATCTTATGCATGCAAACATAAATAAAGATAAAGAAGAAATCGTTTTCCTTGCATTGAGAAATCGGATATATGGGCACAAATGAGTTCTCCTACTCACTTGTTCTTGAGCTTCCTAATATTGGATGAACAAAGGATTCAAGTTTAGAATCCCTCCCAAGGAAATATACCCAAGATAACCTCTTAAAAATTAATATTATTAATACTAGAACAATATTAATTTAACTAAAAATGACCCAAAACTATTGTTTTGTCCTCTTGGAATTTCGGTCAAGAAGGAGGAATATTGGAGTAATTTATCTCTCTAAAATTATTTTGTTTTAGATGTGCAAGAATGAATAATACATTAGTTTTTTTTATGTAGTGTATATTAGGTAAATTAAGAGAAAAACCCTTTGGCCTTTTCACTAGGAAAACCGGGTAGGGGGAGGGTAAAGGGGCCAATGCATGACCAAGGTGCTCTTCACAAGAGTCACTAGGTATGCATGGCTAGCAATTAGGTAAATGATTATGTTTTCCACTTAAAATTAATCAACACAATATTTAGCCTAATACACCCTCTTATTTCGGTCCATTTAAGATAAAATGGATTCCATTTTATCATTGTCAATTTATCAATTTGTCACATGTCACAAGTCATGTAAAATTGTTATGCATTTTTAACATATTAAAAATCAACGTATTAATAAAAATACGTCATGTACAAAATCGACTTAGTAATTCATAATTACTTGTACCAAAATGATTTACCAGTTATAAATCACAACATCTTGTATTTATAATAAATTATTCATTTAAATTTAATTTTTTCCGTAAACAATAATTTCATTTAAGTAATAAAACAATTCGATCACTTAGACCGTATCTTATTTAATCAAATTATAATGAGATATGTAAATATTACTTCCAAAATCGTCCGTCAATTTTAAGCAATTTAATTGACTCGTATCGTCATACGACCAATTAAATATTCAATTAAGAGTGTTACCCTTTAGGTATGACCTAAGGGGATCAACTGATCACCACCGTCGCACGACAGTAATGTCAAACTCTAGTCAGCCAATCATTACCGATATGTGTGGACCAGTTGACTGTAAAATATTACATCCCACATGTATTCTTAAAATAAGACTTAAACATGTGATCATCATGATCGACAGTTGTGATCGCATTATTGTCGGAGGACACATATTCCAACAATCTCCCACTTGTCCTCGACAAGTGTGCGTCACCAATTCTCTTGTCCTATTACAATCTCCCACTCAATGCAAGGTGTCTTTCAGGTCGTACTTGTAAGTGATCATATCGAGAGTGGTTTCCTTGATCTGGAGAATAACTGATTGACCGGATTTATCTACCATAGATATCTTTCGAGCGTGGCCACGCATTTCCAGTTCATTACTCCTCGAGTGGCCCTGAGATATTGTTTTAACCCTGACAAGGGATGGACAATTACTATTGCACTTATTCCCTTCGACTAGCCACATCCATCATAACCCAAAATATGCCCATTTGACCCCATTTACGAAGGCCGTAGTAACACAAATCAAAGTTAATCTGAAACTGTGCCATCTTAGGAGAACAGTCTTTAGTCAAAAAAATCGACTCATTAGAATACTATAGTAGCTCTCGCCACGACCAGGCTATATAAATTTGCCAGAACTCTATATGCGGTCATAAGGCCCGACAAAGTGTTCCTAACAGTCTGCCTATGTGATCGATTAGTCATTACACATGACTCCATGGCACTTGAACTTGCCATCAATCGCATCACACTCTAGTCACTTCGAGACGTCACCTCATGTAAGTAACTATGGGCGAATACAATGCTAATCCGTGTTCACTTTAACGGGGTTCAATTGTCTCTACAACCCGTTTGGATGTAACAAGGTATAAGGTGAGTTAATAATAACTCAAACGACGAATGTCGACATCACCTTCGGGTAGTCAATACCATATTACAACCTTGTGATGTATATCGTAAGTGTGTAAACACTAGTCGATTTCAATAGAAGTTTAACATACTATGTGTCCATGTGTTCAAACTTCTTTTATTGTATTTTCCTTTATATTCATGTTATCTTTCATAGCATGAACCTTACCAAGTACACATATAGGTTCCCAACATTGGTTTGGGTTCTTTATCTTGAAAGAACTTTCTTGTTGTTTATCACATAACCAACGAATTTTGTGGTGGACGATATAACTTGCACTGGTCAAGTGTTCTACCAACTCACAATGCACTAGGTATACGTTTTGTAGGGTCTTGCAACAATTGTCAAGATGATTAGCCTAGCACTTCTCATAAGTCCTAGCATATTAGAAAATATTAGTTTTGAGTAAGTTCTTACTTTAACTAAGTATCTTTCCAAACTTCTTATTTCTCCTTTTAGCTTGAATAGCTTATGATTTTCATAAATCCTTACGTGTGTTCGAACATCAATATGTGCAACCTCTTGTCACATAACAGAGTGTTCTGTCCAACACTGGAATCACTCATTAGTTCTTCTCGAGAATTCATGACGATTCTTCTATGGCTTGCCAATGATTCATCATGCTCTTATGCATATGATTCATTATTGGACATGTGTATAATTATACTAATGGCGGAAACATTAATAATTTATAATCATGTGATCAACCATTCTTAGGTTCAATGAATGACCATGACTGCTTATGGCAATTCCATTTTCATTGACATGAATAACCTATGTTTCTCTTTGATTCGATGTGTATATCTCAATACCTATCCAACATCCCATGATGTGATTGGATTCATCATAGTCCATTTTCATCCAGAATTGAAAACTCAAATACTTCTTTGTGAAAGATAGTATTAGCTCGTCATTCTCAATGAGTAATGAGTTATAAATTTTTACAAGATGATTGCTCCCACTAAATTCCATGTCTTCACATGATAATTTCCAATTCCCACTTAATTCCACATGTTTCGTAATTGACTACTCAATCGAAACATTTCAAAAATTGAAATATATTTTGCTTTGCCAAGTTATTAAGATAAAACCAAATGTTCCCAACATATCTTTTCTAAATACCTATTTTGAAAAAAGGTTTCAATCTTAAACTCATGGAAAGAGATTTTTAATCTCTAACTCATTCATTTTATAATGATGCGAAGCAATGTCATTATTTAAATGTGAATTTCATTTAATACACGTCCTTCTCAAAATACCCTATTCGGAAGGAGGTTTAACCATTTCATTTTCATAATGAGGTTAAGTAATGACACTAACGTGGTTAACAATTAATTTAGCTTTTATAGATATCGGCATATCTTTCTTTGCAACTTTTAGTCATAAATCTAATTTAATTTCGAGGATGCCACTTTGTTTCATTTAGGCTCTTAAGTAAATATCAATATTGAAACTCTTGGTCAAATGTTGTACATAAACTAGCCAATATCTCTTGATAAGTCTTTTCATTAGTCATTTTCTTCCAAAACTTTCTTTTGGTCTCCTCGTGTAGTTATCTTGAGAACATATTCTTTTGATTACTTCACTTGGTCTCTTTTGTCATGTAGATTTCATCTATTCGAGACCATAGATCTCATCTATTCATGTACACTATCTATATAGGTATACAAATCATTCTTTCTTGCGTAGATCTCATTTGCTCAAGTACACAAATTTTCTTTGTGTTCTTTGTGTCTTCATTTTTCTCCCACTCTATCTTTAGACTAAATACACTAGAGATTCAAAGATAGCTTATGAGACACAAATAATGATTTTTGAAGTATAAGGAGGACTATCTCATAGGTTGACTAATTGTTTTAGATTTGAAAAGTGTACTTGGTGATTGACATTGCTTTAAGAGAGTTCATCAACTCAACATCACTTTATAATTGATCATACACAAGCCTTAAGCTTGTGGACATATAATGAATCCCATCATTATAGTTGTCTATTAGATCACTTTAAGTGGATGATCATATGTTTCTATGTGCAAGCATATAAAGACGAATTTTTAGAACAAAGAAAATACGATAAAACGGGTGACTTGGGTTGCAAACCAAGCCACCATAATCCAAAATACAACAATTGTTTAGAAAGGATCAACTATTTCCATGTCGAACACGGAAATAAAATAGTTCTAAAAATCCATAACATTAAAATAAAGACAATAATAAAAGCCAAGCTTTATCGGTAGCTACTCCTAGCTCCTTCATGATTTCTCAAGCTTGCTTTTCTTTTCCCTTGTCCTTGCTTGGTGGAGGCCCTATTTACAATAAAAAGGGGATACATTATCACAACTTTGTATCACAATACCATAGTTGAATTAGAAACATAAAAGAAAGGATAGTCATTTACCTACTGGAGTGATCTTTCCAGCTTTGATGTCACCAAGTGTAACACCCCCATACTCCAAGTGCCTTACCAGGACCACTCAGGTATAAGGATGCTACCATCTCGGTTACCCGAGGCATGATAATCATAAGACAATAACGAAACAACTTTAAATAGTATAACTTTAGTGAAATGTTACAACTGAAACCAAATACCAAAATACGAATACATGTTCTCAAAACCAACTGTCTACTGAGCTACTGAAATGTTATAAAACTAGTAAATCTACAGCGGAAGACTTCTATAGTCAGATGGTGGCACATCCCAGCTATCCCAGTAACTCATCTCAAACCTGCTCAATTACTGCTCACCATCCCCGAATGGATCACCGCAGGTTTTACAAAACAACAACACGGGGTCAGTACTAATCACACAATATATATATAAACCAACAATACGGTAAGTAAGCAGCTTATACGATCACACACACACACAACCACACCTCTCCCATCAATCTTCATCACTGACTGTCCACTGGACCAGCCCTGCCAGTGGGGGACCGCAGCCGTACCCACCAAATCCCCGCTCATCATATCGAGCTATAATCCTGTCCATTAATGTGCACATCCTCTTCCGTGGCGGGTTCACGAAGGGCGAAACTAGGGCGTGAAGCCACTCCCGCAAGTGACTTCACTCAGCCGAGAATGTATCTCGAGAACCAGAGACAAACAATCACAATCACAACCGTCACAACAAAATTACGATATTAATCAAACAATAAATCTCAACACATCAACAATCACTATAGGACTAATACTGAGTAGAGGAACCCTACCTGGAATGCAACACAAACATCAGACGATCTAGCAGCTGTCTCAAAACCTTTCCTCTACGAACCCTTCTCCTATACACATAATCATATCATCACTACCACATCAACAAAACATAGAAAACCCCCAATCCCAAAATTAGGGTTTAACCAACTCTAACGAAACAGTATGAAAATTATATGTAAAGCTTACCCTCGACACAAGGATCACAACTGTGTAAAGAACGATGAAATCCGACACCTCTAGCTCCGGGATTTGCTAATGATGCGATGACAGACAAACTACGTAACTCCTTTTCTCCTCACTTAGGTTTTAGAAACGATAAAAGAAACTAAGAAAAGTGACGGACAACCTTTTATACTTATCTCGCATCATTTAACAAAACCCGACAAAACATCCCCCGTAAACCGGCTACTCGATCAAGTAGCTGAGGTACTCGATCGAGTGCCCCCTTACTCGATCGAGTATCAAGGTTACTCGATCGAGTACCCAACAGGTCAAAACCAATTTTTAAAACGCAACACACCCTTACTCGACAGAGTAAGGCCTACTCGATAGAGTACCCAGAGACTCATAAAACCGTAGTATTACAGTTTTCCCTCCTTAACAAGAACTTCGTCCCTGAAGTTCAACCCATACTCAAAAACAAACATACTAACTCGATCAAGACACAACAACGTGACTAAGAACTCTAAACAAAACTCCAACCCAAACATGAACTCGTAACATCAACTCCACTAACTATTCCTACCTCCACAACATGGCTCACGATATCGTATCAACTCCATTATATCTCTCTCAACACTAACTCCATACACTACCAACTAGCTCCGTAATATATCATCCAGAGCCAATCCAATATCAAAATACCCATAACATCAAACGGAATGTTACATTCTACAACCCTTAAAAGGAACTTCGTCCTCGAAGTTTACTCAGACTCATAATATCATCCTCCAACTGTCAACACTATATAAAATATTCTCACACTCTGAAGCATCACACTACTACAAGCACGGCTATGGCCTTTTATAAGTTTCATCCACAAAACAAATCCCTCCTTTACGCTACGCTAACACTCTACTTCCAATTATATTACAATATGCACCACCATGAAACTCTCTTTTTTCGCATCCTACTCCTCTTAAGTCAAATGTTACGTCCTCGTAACTCACTAATACTAAATCCTTAGCTATATCATCTCATTATCCTCATCACCACAATATGTCAAATATAACCGCCTATAACCTCATTTCCATAACCATTCCTATTTCCAAGGCTCTCTTACTTAAATAGTTCTCCCACCTCAATCCACTCGGCACACCACTTAACCTATACCAAAAGATCTTTAACATAACCAATACTCCAACCCTTCCACATTACCCCAACATGACATACCTATCTAGATAAGACACCTATCGCTAAAAACATAACTCACGGTGCATACTTGCTACGCACACCCACACTAGATCTTCGATTTCTTTTCTTTTATTACCACCAAAACTCATTCATCACTTAACATGATACTAATCTCCAACACCCTATACTCACTGTCCCAATAAGAGATTATGAACTACTTACAGCTTCCATATCAGTACAACACCTATTCCACAAATCACATGTCATGACTATGCCTACCGATACCTTATCCTAAAACAAGATCAAAATTACTGTAACAACTTCTCATAACTGTGTCCCATCAACAGAATATCACTATAACATCACAACAACGGAAACATGCACAACTATCTTTCATATCATACTCTACCTTCATTCCCAAACCGAAACTGGTCAGAAACATCAACAAACAAAACAATTGTCTATCTGTACAAATTGAAACTCACAGGAAGCAACATCAAACAAAACAACAATCTATGTATGACTGGTATGTACTTTCGAAACTCGAATCATAATCATCCCGCCTACTCCACCACAACCGGTGACGGCATCACAACATCACCACCAACAGCCACACCGCAGTGCGAAAATACCCGCATCACAACACTAAATACCGTGCTCGGATCACCACCCGAGGCACCACAACCACATCGATAGTCATCACAACTTACACAATCCCATAAGCACTGACTCAACATAACTTCTCGGACAAGAAAAACTTACTCAAACCCACTTTACTAAATCACAAAGCAACATATTATCTGAATTAAACAGATAATAACCTCATGACTATCATCCCCTTACAACATCACGGAATCAACATATATCATGAATACATACAAGTATAACTAGTCATGCCAGATCAATCAAATTATTACCTTTTTGAATATCATTCAATTAAATTACCGTGTCCAACATATATTACAGAACATTCAGATAACAACATTATAACTATCACACCATACCGCTTCTCGTGAGGTCACAACCTCACACCAACATTTATATACATCTTAGACCCATAATCACATCCAACTAGTTAATCCTGATCACGTAAGTTACTACTCAACAAAGGTTACCTGTCGCCCGAGCTTAACTCGCATGCCCCTCATCACATTCTTCAATTCGCATAACCAGCACCTTCTGCCATACATAACTATATAGCTAACACTCACTATGAGAAACCGCCTCCTAAGACTATGTCTTATACTTCCTCACAACCATACATATCAATTCAATCTCTACAAAATCAGCCTCTTTAGAATTGCCATCTTTCCTATTTATCATTAACCTTAACCACTAGCGACAACACCTCCACACAACTACCGTTCGTACATCAAACTTCTGTGGGAAATAATCTGTATACTTCCCTTAAAATGAAGGATTCTAACAAATTTAATGATGACGATCACTAGTCATAAATTAAAATACATAAACAAAAGTAAAGGATTCAGAATTAACCTTCGGTCCTAGCAAATACGGCCTAAGAACAATATCAAAATAGATATTCTCCTATCAGTTGCACCCAAGATGCTCCGAGAAATGCCCTTGATTTTGCTAGAATTGATCCAAAAATTAAAATAATTATTAGGTTTTCTTTGTGTTTTCCGATGAGAGAGGAGGCAAAAATGAAAAATGAAAAATGAATTAGGTCAGAAAATCCTCTCCCTCACTTACCTATAAACCGTGTATAGGAATACTTTTGTATTTTTCTCGGCCCATAACCGAAATAAGGAGTACTTTTCCTTATTTTTGGTTATTCCAAAAATGTATAAAATGTGTTAAATTGTCGTCTAGTGAGGATCGAACCCATGACCTCTTGGTTTGTTTACCATCACTATTACCACTATGACACATTCAACTTGTTGATATTAAATATAACCGATTACATTTAATTACGAATTAACAGATTAATTCGTCCAAGCTAACATTACATACATTTAATTAAATATAACTTATTATATTTAATTTACGAATTCACAGTTAATTCGCCTCAACTAATATTATTTAATATTCATTAAATAATTGTCTCATCAACACATTGACTAACCGTTTAGTCATATTAGGCATCAATGTGATCATATTTCTATAACCACATCTCTGAAACACATCCTATCGATATGACCTTTAGGGACCAGTTGATCACCGCCATCTGTATGATAATAACGTCAAACTTTCTAGCAAGCCAACCGTTATTAGGTAAACGTTAATCAACTGAATAAATATACGAAGTATACCCTTGTGAACCTGTAAGAGATTTACAAATGTTATCACACTAATATGTAGAGGACACAAGCTCCAACAAACTCCCACTTGTTCTCACAAATGTATGTGCGATAACCGATTCTCATATCCTAAAATTTCTCCCACTCAATGTAAAACAATTTGCAAATCCGTATTCACAAAGGTCGTATTTTACAAGCGATCATCATCAAGAGTGGTTTCCCCGACTAGAGAGTAACTTAACTGATAAACGAATCAACATTCGAGCATGGCCATGCATTTCAGTTACAACTCCTCGAGTGGCCCTGAGAAATAACTATACCTGATAAGGGTTGGATATTTTCCTCAACTCGAATCCTGCTGATGTAAGCACAGTATGCAATGACCCAGAAAAAATCTACTTAGCCTCCAGTTACGGCAGACCGTGAGAAAGAAACCAAAGTCACCCAAAAACTGCCTTAATCTCAAGAGACAGTCGATAGTCAAAAGAATCGACTCTAGGAACACAATGGATGTCCTATCCACGACCTGGCACCGAATGTTATTAAACATTTAGGACTCCATTACGTTGTCACAAAAAAAAGTTGTCCTACGAGGTATCGTTATAATGTCGCATCTGTGATCGATCAGTCAACCGTTTGACTTATGGCTCGTTGAACCCACCATCAATCGACTGCACAATATAATAGACGGAGTTATCAGCTCACATTGGCGATTACGGACCAAAACAAATATAATGTAATTCAGTTCACTTTGTGGCGTTCAATGTTGTCAGTACAATCCACATGAAAAACAAAATATTATATATAAAACGATGAAGTTATAAATAGTATATATGAAAAAGATAATGTATCACATCCATAATCAAGTACTACAACTCAGGAACGCGTTTAATTCCCATGGAATTAACGTACCCTACATGCTTATCATAATTCAACGGTTTAGTGAAAGGATCCGCGATGTTATCATGCGTCGCAATCTTGTCTATCACTATTTCCTCTTGCTCCACATAATCACGGATCAGGTGAGCTTTCCGATGTACATGTCTAGATTTGTTGCTAGACTTTGGCTCCTTAGCCTGGAAGATGGCACCTCTATTGTCACAATAGATGGTGATCGGGTCATTCGAACTAGGAACTACCGTAAGTCCTTATAAGAATTGACGCATCCATATCGCTTCCTTTGCTGCCTCCGAAGCGGCATAGTACTCGGATTCAGTAGTAGAATCAGCTACAACACTCTGTTTGGAACTCTTCCAGCTGACCGCAGCACCATTAAGAGTGAAGACGAACCCGGACTGAGATTTTGAATCATCTCGATCCGTTTGGAAGCTAGCATCTGCGTAACCGATTGCGCATAGCTTAGAATCGCCTCCATAAGTCAATACCCAATCCTTAGTCCTCCGAAGGTACTTGAGGATGTTTTTAACAGCTATCCAGTGTGTTTCACCTGGAGTCTTTTGGTACCGACTCGTCATACTCAATGCATATGCCACGTCTGGACGTGTGCATATCATGGCATACATGATCGATCCTATTGCAGATGCATAAGAAACACGACTCATGCGCTCAATCCCTTCAGGCGTCGTGGGTGACTGAGACTTGCTCAACTGCATCCCAGTCGTCATTGGAAGGTTCCCTGTCTTGGAGTTGGTCATGTTGAACTTCTCAAGAATCTTATCCAAATAAGAGTCCTGACTAAGTGATAACGTCCGTCGTGATCTATCTCGGTAGATACGGATTCCCAAAATGCGCTGTGCCTCACCCAGATCTTTCATCTGGAAATGGTTCTTCAACCATTCTTTAACCGAAGATAGGAGAGGAATGTCATTTCCAATCAAGAGTATGTCATTGATATACAATATCAAGAATACAATCTTGCTCCCACTCGACTTGATATATAAGCATGGTTCCTCGACCGATCGAGTGAAACCATACTCTTTTATCACCTGGTCGAAACGATGATTCCAACTCCGAGAAGCTTGCTTAAGTCCATAAATGGAACGCTTAAGCTTACATACTATCTTAGGATGTTCAGGATCTATGAAACCTTCGGGTTGCATCATGTACAACTCTTCCTCCAAATAACCGTTTAAGAAGGCGGTTTTCACATCCATTTGCCAAATTTCATAATCATGAAAAGCGGCAATCGCTAAGATTATCCGAATGAAACGTAGCACGACTACAGGTGCAAAAATCTCATCATAGTGCAATCCGTGCACTTGAGTGAAACCTTTTGCCACAAGTCGTGCCTTATAGGTATCTGGTTGCGCGTCTACAGAACGCTTTATCTTATAAAGCCATTTGCACTGTAGAGGTTTTACCTTATTAGGTAAATCATCTAGATCCCACACGTCATTCTCATATATGGAGTCCATCTCGGATTGCATGACTTCGAGCCATAACTTTGAGTCGGAACAGGTCATAGCACCTTTATAGGTAACGGGTTCATTACTCTCTAGGAGTAAAACGTCATTCTCCTCGACCATACCAATGTATCTGTCCGGAGGATGAGAGACTCTACCCGACCTCCTAGGTTCCTCAGGAATATTAACCGTATCAATAGTTGGAGGAACAACTTCCTCCATCCGTTCCTCGGTTGTTGGTTCTGGAATCTCCGACAGCTCGAAGGTTCTATTAATTGTCTTGTTCTCGAGAAAGTCTTTCTCTAAGAACGTCGCACTAGCCGCAACAAAAACTCGATGTTCGGTAGGCGAATAGAAGTAATGACCAAATGTTCCTTTTGGATAACCTATAAAGTATGTCTTGACCGATCGCGGGCCGAGCTTATCCTCGTGTCTCCACTTGACATAAGCCTCGCAACCCCAAACCCGAATAAAGGACAAGTTAGGGACCGTTCCCTTCCACATTTCATATGGAGTATTGTCGACAGCTTTAGACGGACTTCGGTTATGTAAAGAGCAGCTGACAAAAGAGCAAAACCCCATAATGAATCAGGCACTACCGTGTGACTCATCATGGATCGAACCATATCAAGTAAGGTTCGATTTCTCCGTTCGGACACACCATTTAATTGAGGTGTTCCAGGTGGAGTTAACTCGAGTAACGATTCCACGAGTCTTTGGTGTTGATCAAACTCATTTGAAAGATATTCGCCACCCCGATCTAAACGGAGTGCTTTAATCTTTCTACCCAGTTGGTTTCTGTACCCCGTTTCGGTATTCCTTGAATTTCTCAAAGGACTCACTTTTATGCTTCATTAAGTAGACATATCCGTATCTACTCAAATCGTCCTTGAAAGTGATAAAATATCTATAGCCATCTCTAGCGGTAATTGACATAGGTCCACATACGTCCGTATGTATGATTCCTAATAGGTCACTAGCGCGCATTCCAACACCTTTGAAGGAAATTCGAGTCATCTTGCCAATGAGACATGATTCACACGTGCCATATGTAGAAAAATCGAATGCGGGAATAGTCCCATTATCGACGAGTTTCTTCACGCGTTTCTCATTTATGTGTCCCATTCGACAATGCCATTGATAGGTTTGATCTTTGTCACCAACCTTTATTTTCTTATTATTCACGTGTAATACTTCTGTAGTTTGGTCTAAGATAAAAATTCCATTCATGGAAACTGCTTTGCCATAAATCATTTCATTGAAAGAGAAAATACAGCTATTATCCTTTATTGAAAATGCAAAACCGTCTTTAGCAAGTACGGAAACAGAAATAATGTTCTTAGACAAACTGGGTACATAGTAACAGTTATTTAAAAATAACTCAAAACCACTAGGGAGTTGGATTACATATGTTCCCTTCGAGACAGCAGCAACTTGTGCTCCATTCCCGACTCGCAGGTCCACATCACCTTTTTCGAGAGGTATGATGTTCTTTAGGCTCTGCAAATGATTACACAAATGAGAACCACAACCAATATCAAGTACCCAAGTTCTGAAACTTGCATGGTTAATCTCAATCATATGAATATAAGATGACATACCAACAGGAACGACGCGGCCTGCTTTGATGTCCTCACGGTAGACGGGACAGTTCCTCTTCCAATGTCCAGTCTTGTGACAATGGTGGCACTCTATGTCACCGCCCTTGCTCTTTGCCTTGCCCTGTGAGCCAATAGTCTCACCAGGTGCACTCTTACCATTTCCTGGCTTTTTAAACTTTGGCTTACCTACTGCTAGGTCGCCATGAGCCTTGCCCTTACCTTTACCCTTGTTGGAAATCGTGAGAACATCCTGCTTCATGCTCCCACTCAATTTCATATCCTTCTCGGTCTGTAAGAGAAGGGAGTGTAGCTCATGAGGACTCTTTTTCAAGTCATTCATGTAATAGTTCGCCCTGAAAAGGGCAAAACCATCGTGAAGAGAATGAAGCATTCGGTCAATGACAATGCTCTCACTGATTTTACAAGTCAGTGCCTCCAGCTTCTCGACATTCTCAATCATGTGAAGAATGTGTGGGCTAACCGGTTGGCCCTTCTGGAGATTCTCATCAAAGAAGCGACAGGTATGCTCATATGTAACGATTCTCGGTGCTTTTGAGAACTCGTTAGTGAGCATAGTGAAAATCTTGTTTGCACTTTGGGCAATGAAGCGTCTCTGCAAATTGGTTTCCATTGCAAAGATGAGTACGTTCTTTATCGCACCCGCTTTCATAACGAAATCACTATAAGCGAGTGTCTCATTGACTCCTGCATTGGGGCCTGGGTTGACCGGTATTGGCTCAGTTAAGTACTTAAGCTTACCGTCAGCAATGGCAACATTCCGTAGTGCCGCCTCCCAGTCCGCAAAGTTGGACCCATCATTTTTCAGACGTGTGAACTGATTCATCTGGTCCATAAATACTTTCAGCCTGACGCGCGATCAAGTGTGGCACTAGGCATTGGGATTGCGTTATTTCCAGCCATTTCGTTGTAACAGTATTATGAAAAATAATCGTGTTCTACACTGCGAGAAGAAGAATAAAAATAATAAGCATGTGCATCGTTTATATTTTTAAGTCTAATGAACTACTGTCATAACGCGAAGACTCAAAACATTTATACAATTGACCTCCCTAAAGAATTATATAAATGATCCCAAGACTCAATTCTCTTTAAAATGATAAGCTAACCTTTTAGCTAATTCTACCGTTAGAATTCTTGGTCGATAAATTTCTGTAAATTCTATCTTTAGTCCATCATAATCACAAGAAACTCTTCGGACTATGATGTTGAGGTAAACTAAGTCAACACAACTACTTACCCAACGTAGAAGGGGTCATATTATGCCTACCGACGAAGAAGGGATTCATAGTTGTTTGCCCTTATAAAGACTAATCTCAATTTCCGTTTTAGAGGAAGATCCCATCAACTTTATTTTAATTCATTTTAAGTGAACTAATATCTAGCATGCGGGAATGAATAAACTAAGGTGATGGCTTAAAGACAGTGACATCTGTATGTCCATGAAAACTAACATACAACCTATATGAGTCAATTTTCATGCATTTCATTAGTAGGTGGTTTGGTTTTAGGCGGATTGTGATGCATAAACTAACATGTGAATGAAAAACAATAAGAATGAAAAACGTAAAAACAGTAAAAGTCCTAGTGTGGCCTATCCTATCAAAATGAACAATAAATACAAGTTTGGAATCCTCCTTGGACTCGAGAAGCTTGTCTTGATGTTCCATATCATCTTGATCCATGTAGCGGGAGTGAGCTCCAATCTCCATCTTTAGTCTTCTTTTGAAAATTACAATAAATAAAATTTACATAATAAACCTATTTATTACATTCTAATTTCAAAACCCAAAAACTAAAGAAAAATAAAGGAGATTCGAGATCTCATAATTACATTAAAAATTATGCTTCCGTCATTACGAAAACATAATTTGACTAAGGCCACACTAAGTATTACAACTGATTGCAAAAATACGTAAATTAAATTCATTCAATCGATTCATTCAACAAAAATAAAAATAATGCATCAACTAAAATAAATTAAACATACATGACACAATTCCTTAATTATGTTGATTAATTTATCCAAACCACCTATTTAAATCAAATTAAGTGACAATTCCTCAATTAATCACATTAATTTCAATGTTAATCCATATTAAACTTGTAATATTAATTCAATCCGTCAAAATTTTAAACTGCTTTAAAATAATTCGGTATCTTTTAATTGTGAACCGTTTCACAATAACTAATTGGCCAAAATCAAAACAAAAACAAAATCCTTTTTTTTTATTTGGTCTCGGCATAAACAAAGAAAAACAAAACAAGCATGTTTCTTATTTTATACATGGTTTTATCTGTAAAAACCGAAACAAAAAAAATATTATTTTTTAAATTCAATCCCCTGTGAACAGTAGCACGTGAACAGTAACAACAACAATTTTTTTTTTTTTTCGGATGCTTTTCCAAAACGGCATAAACAAAACAACCGCGAAAAAACTTTAATCGGTTTTTCTACAAAAAAAAACAGCAATTTTTTTTTTTTTTAATACTTTTCATCCATGAACAGAACAGAAATAGCAAAAAAATTTCACGGTTTTTAAATTAGGACTCTAATGCCTTTTTAATTTCAACTTAATCTGCATTAAATCAAACATGACGATTCTATTTATGTTTTAACTTAATCTGCATCAAATCAAACATCTACCAATTCTTCATATGATAATTTTAACTGATTAAACCAACATTATGAAAAATAAAAAAGAACAAACACCGGCTGCAAACAATTTTTTTTTTTTTTCAATCGGCATTAACAAAAAAAAAACAGCCGTGCCCTAAATTTTTTTCGGAAACCCTAAAAGTTTACATACAATTTTTATGAAAATCATCAAAATTAAAATTCGTGGCCTTTGCTCTGATACCACTTGTGGGAAATAATCTGTATACTTCCCTTAAAATGAAGGATTATAACGAATTTAATGATGACGATCACTAGTCATAAATTAAAATACATAAACAAAAGTAAAGGATTCAGAATTAACCTTCGGTCCTAGCAAATACGGCCTAAGAACAATATAAAAATAGATATTCTCCTATTAGTTGCACCCAAGATGCTCCGAGAAATGCTCTTGATTTTGCTAGAATCGATCCAAAAATTAAAATAATTTTTAGGTTTTATTTGTGTTTTCCGATGAGAGAGGAGGCAAAAATGAAAAATGAATTAGGTCAGAAAATCCTCTCCCTCACTCACCTATAAACCATGTATAGGAATACTTTTCTATTTTTCTCGGCCCATAACCGAAATAAGGAGTATTCATTCCTTATTTTTGGTTATTCCAAAAATGTATAAAATGTGTTAAATTGTCGTCTAGTGAGGATCGAACCCATCACCTCTTGGTTTGTGTACCCTCACTATTACCACTATGACACATTCAACTTGTTGATATTAAATATAACCGATTACATTTAATTACGAATTAACAGATTAATTCGTCCAAGCTAACATTACATACATTTAATTAAATATAACTTATTATATTTAATTTACGAATTCTGATTAATTGTCTCAACTAATATTATTTAATCTTCATTAAATAATTGTCTCATCAACACATTGACTAACTGTTTAGTCATATTAGGCATCAATGTGATCGTATTTCTATAACCACATCTCTCAAACACATCCTATAGGTGTGACCTTTAGGGACCAGTTGATCACCGCCATTTGTATGATAATAACGTCAAACTTTCTAGCAAGCCAACCGTTATTAGGTAAATGTTAATCAACTGATTAAATATACGAAGTATACCCTTGTGAACCTGTAAGAGATTTACAAATGTTATCACACTAATTTGTGGAGGACACAAGCTCCAACAACTTCTTACACTCATCTCTAAACATCACCGTTTCTTCCCTATCTTTGGTTATCATCCCCAATAATGAGCATCAAATCCATCAACAAAATTACCTCAACATTATTCCCAATACTATCCTTAATTGTATCATCATCTAACTCTCCGCCAAAATCTCATATCCTGCAGATATTCTACCAACTTCTTACTTTCCTTAATTCCTCAAAACTCAAGACTAATCTTGTTGTTCAAAGCTCCTGTATAATCATTAATTCAATTCCTCATGATAGTATCATGCATCTTGACGATTCCTTACTTTTATATCACATAACTCCGGTGAACATTTTCTTAGTTTTACTCCCCTCATGCTTTTTTTTTTTTTTACACTCGACTAAAGCAATTAACCATTCAACTCCTTATTACTTCTTCCTAACTCTTTAGTGCTCCGATCACCTTCTCATTGCTCCAAAATTCCAATCCTATTATTTCTTATCGATATTATCTCACTCTTCCTTACCATGGGTCCCCTCTCATCACTCCACTCACTCACACTTGTCACTAATTTGTCCATAAAAATCAACGTTTAAAGTTCAAACAATTACATCTCCCTTTTTACATCTCTAGAAATCAAAATTCTTTTTATACCGTTAATTGCCCAAGGAAATCACACATTAGTTTCGTCTCTCGACAACACAAATTTACAAACTCAGTCACTATCTGCAAATCCACGCCGCGACATGTCTCCATTAAGTTCACTATATACCACTCTTCTTAATTCCTCTAAAACGACCTTTCATTACATATATTCTTACTCAACACTATTTCTAACCATCTCACTCCATAATTCGTTATACATCTCAGGTTGCTACTATCCAACTCCTTTCTTTCAATCTTTTCATTCTCATGTTCCTTAAACTTACATCACTCTTTGCCCACATTCACTTACTCTTACATTACTCAACACACAATCATATCACTCATCCCGTCTCACAAAACATGCTCTATGCCTCAATTAAGCCATACGAATCTCCCTTTTCTTTTTCCACTATATATCACAACACATAGAACTCATGTCCTCCCACCGAACTCCTACTCACCACAGGTGCCACTCACTACACCATAAGATTGGGTAACTTACGCATCAGGATCAACATACATGTAAAACAGTGCATAAAGAAGCAAAATAATACCTTTGAATTAAACATAATATAAAACGAATGTCAAAAGATAAGCATATGACCCAAAACAGGTTTCACTAGATCGAGTACAGGCCACTCGATCGAGTAAGTGACTTACTCGATCGAGGAGTTGAAGATCAGAAGCACGTAAAACAAATTATCAGGGCCACTCGATCGAGTTCCCCCCTACTCGATCTAGTACCTACGCATTTCTCAGCACTGTCCAGTTTTCGTAAAACAGTCAAAACTCACTCATTTCTTGGTCGTTTTGGGCGTGTGACCTATCTTTAGAAGCGTAAAAGAACAAGCTAACACCTCCAATTGGAATCATATTAAAATCATTTATGCATCTCAAGTTATAACAGTTTAAAGACAACCTCTTTATAATCGGAAAAAAAACATAACTACTTGATTTTACCTCCAAACAACTTAAACGACAACATGGTAAACAAAACAATCCATTACTCATGAAACCAGTAGCCCCAATCACATATTACTATTTTCGAAAGCAAAGCAACAACATTCATCATGCACTACCCACATGCTTTTATTCTATAGCCTTTCGTAAGACAAATCATACTTATACATTACAAATCCTATTCCATGTTACTAATACAACAATATTACAAATACACTTCGTCACCTAAACATATTCATAATCACAAAATTCGTATTCTCATGCTATTGTCACTCCATCTTTTCCAATCAATTCATCCATTTCAACCACATTCTTCATACAACATGTACATATGAACAATAGTAGGCATGTATATGAAATCATTATATAAAATTACACAAACAAAGCTATGTATAATCATATCACATATGAACTACTCCCTTTTTCCACCACATTACTCATCAATCTCATACACTTTTCTAACAATTTCAACCAACATTGTAAACCAACTATCATGCAACATGCTTTCAATCAACAACAGTTCTATATACTTCACCAACCTTGCATTCACAATCTCAACCTTCTACTGCAAACATCCAACAATTACAACATACATCATCACACTCACATACAAACTAACAAACATCACATACGACCTTGACATATACCCCCCATGTGACCGGTTCAAAATTGTAGGACGAGTTCGCGACTTTAGGACGTCTCCCAAGCCTTTGCATTAGCTCCTTCAACCTTTACCCCGGGTTCATTTTAATTGACTCCTTAGATTCATTGGTTACAGGTTTCAGGATCGTCGCTCTGATACCATTTGTAACACCCCCATACTCCAAGTGCCTTACCAGGACCACTCAGGTATAAGGATGCTACCATCTCGGTTACCCGAGGCATGATAATCATAAGACAATAACGAAACAACTTTAAATAGTATAACTTTAGTGAAAGGTTACAACTGAAACCAAATACCAAAATACGAATACATGTTCTCAAAACAAACTGTCTACTGAGCTACTGAAATGTTATAAAACTAGTAAAGCTACAGCGGAAGACTTCTATCGTCAGATGGTGGCACATCCCAGCTATCCCAGTAACTCAACTCAAAACTGCTCAATTACTGCTCACCATCCCCGAATGGATCACCGCAGGTTTTACAAAACAACAACACGGGGTCAGTACTAATCACACAATATATATATAAACCAACAATACGGTAAGTAAGCAGCTTATACGATCACACACACACACAACCACACCTCTCCCATCAATCTTCATCACTGACTGTCCACTGGACCAGCCCTACCAGTGGGGGACAGCAGCCGTACCCACCAAATCCCCGCTCATCATATCGAGCTATAATCCTGTCCATTAATGTGCACATCCTCTTCCGTGGCGGGTTCACGAAGGGCGAAACTAGGGCGTGAAGCCACTCCCGCAAGTGACTTCACTCAGCCGAGAATGTATCTCGAGAACCAGAGACAAACAATCACAATCACAACCGTCACAACACAATTACGATATTAATCAAACAATCAATCTCAACACACCAACAATCACTATGGGACTAATACTGAGTAGGGAAACCCTACCTGGAATGCAACACAAACATCAGATGATCTAGCAGCTATCTCAAAACCTTTCCTCTACGAACCCTTCTCCTATACACATAATCATATCATCACTACCACATCAACAAAAACATAGAAAACCCCCAATCCCAAAATTAGGGTTTAACCAACTCTAACGAAACAGTATGAAAATTATATGTAAAGCTTACCCTCGACACAAGGATCACAACGGTGTAAAGAACGATGAAATCGGACACCTCTAGCTCCGGGATATTCTAATGATGCGATGACAGACAAACTACGTAACTCCTTTTCTCCTCACTTTGGTTTTAGAAAAGATAAAAGAAACTAAGAAAAGTGACGGACAACCTTTTATACTTATCTCGCATCATTTAACAAAACCCGACAAAACATCCCCCGTAAACCGGCTACTCGATCGAGTAGCTGAGGCACTCGATCGAGTGCCCCCTTACTCGATCGAGTATCATGGTTACTCGATCGAGTACCCAACAGGTCAGAAACTATTTTTAAAACGCAACACACCCTTACTCGACAGAGTAAGGCCTACTCGATAGAGTACCCAGAGACTCATAAAACCGTAGTATTACACCAAGATACTTGGAACAATTTCTTTTCCAATGTCCAACACCATTACAATAATGGCATTTATCAAGAGGACCCTTCTTGGTCTTGGAAGTGCTAGCTTCAAAAGTCTTAGCCTTGGTGAAAGTGGGAGCTTGCTTCTTACCCTTCTTCCCATTCTTCTTGAACTTCCCCTTGCTCTTGGTGCTTATGTTAAGCACATCCTTAGGTGGTTTAACATTTAACCCCATGTCTCTTTCGGCTTGCACAAGTAACTTGTGCAACTCTTCAAGAGACACGTCCTTGTCTTGCATGTTAAAATTCACCTAGAATTGAACATACGCTTTGACTTTGGATAAGGAGTGTAGAATCCTATCTACAATGAGCTCTTTGGGGATTTCAACTTTTTGAATCTTCAAAGTCTCGACTAGCTCCATCAATTTGAGCACATGAGGGCTAAACTTTTGGCCCTCCTTAAAGTCGAGATCAAAGAATGCCGCGGCCGCCTCATATTGGACGATCCTCGGAGTTTGTGAAAACATTGTCACAAGCTTGGAATAGATTTCATTAGCGGTGCCCATTTTAAAGGCTCTCCTTTGGAGATCCGCCTCCATCGCAAAAATCAACACATATTTCATTGCGGCGGACTCCTTGTGGTAAACCTCTTATGCTTCCCAAGTGGCGGCACTCGACCAAGCATTAGGTTCGGGTGGAGAGGCCTCGGTTAGGTAACGAAGCTTGTCGTCACCTTGGGGGCTAATTTGAGTTGGGCATCCCAATCGGAGAAATTTGACTCATGCTTTTCAAGTTTACAACGATCCATGAAGGATCGGAGCCATGAAGCATTAGTGAGAGGTATGGCGTTGGTGTTTGGAGCGGCCATTTGTTATGAGAAATAAAAGCGGTCTA
The DNA here is from genome assembly GCF_048544455.1 of Silene latifolia. Classification (NCBI taxonomy): domain Eukaryota; kingdom Viridiplantae; phylum Streptophyta; class Magnoliopsida; order Caryophyllales; family Caryophyllaceae; genus Silene; species Silene latifolia. Next base: position 89,953,134 of record NC_133527.1, on the reverse strand, counting down.
CAAAACGAAGATAGAAGGAATAAAACATTTGTCGTTTTCAAAATAATAAAAAACACTCGTAAAAATTTAATTTAAACAACTTTTATTGCATTTATCTAGTGACCTCTACCCAACTTGATAAATGATTCCAAGACCCAAATTCATATCAACTTAGGGCACGGTGTGCTGAAATACCCTTTATTAACATAACTTGGTGGATTTACCTTTTAATCGATTCTACTTTTGGAACTCTTGGTCGATAAAATTACATTAATATTTATCTCTAGCCCGAAACACATCCGGAAATCGTCATGAATACTTTCGTTGAGTTCAACCCAAACTTCAAATAAATGTGTCCATTATCCAAATTTATATTAACTTAGGGCACGGTGTGACGAAAAACCCTTTATTAACATAAATTCGGTGGATAGACATTTATCACCCACTTCCCTTACGTAACAAGGTTTGTACCCAGGTGTGGCTGGGTGCACTCCCTCACGAAATAGGTTTTCATGGTTTCTACTTTTTGGTAAGGCTATGTCTCAATTGTTTATTTTTAGCGAGAGGTCATGTCAATTTATTATCTATCACATTTTAAGTGAACTAAAGCGGTGAAATACGATAATTGTCATTGACACGGTCGATATACTCGATATAAAGATAATGCATGTTTTAGTTATGGCGATTTAGCGATGCATGCGACATATAAATAAAATGCAAAACATAAATTAAATTCTAGTATGGCCTTCCTAAAATATTAAATCTAATAAACTATTACAAATTCGGAAACCAACTCCATTGGTCCCTTGAACTTCGGTTTTGGCACGCATCTCAAGGTAACACCATCTTTAATGGATCGCCTTCTGGAGTGGCACCGTCTTCAAGGATCTCCGGAATAAATAAATTACATAACAAATTACATAATTTCCTATTATACATTTGTAATTAAAAAAAAATCTATTAAATTACAAAACGGTGATACGAGATCACAATAAATTACAACCGAATCGATATTACCATACATTTCGGGTAATATCAATTAAAACTAAGGCCATACTAAGTAAAATTACATAATTCAAAAATTACATAAAATAAAATTATGACAATCATAAATAAAATGCAGCATTATAATATGTATGAACATGCCCAATTTTATGCTAAATCGCCTTTTAAGAGCCAATATCGTATATTAATCGGTTTTACGGATTTGCGTGATTTAACCTTTTAAAATCACAATAATTACATAAAATCATATTTATGTACTAGTTAATTACCCTAACTATCTTAGGACTCAAAATTAGTCTCCACTAACATATTGACAATAATTAACTTATATTTCTTAATATTGTTCATAAAAGGACTTAAAATTACAATATAATGCCATAAACTTCAAATAAATCATAAAAATTTTAAATAAATTCAAAATTCAAAATTTTAAACTCATGAACATTCTGGAAAAATACCATGACACTCATAATGTTCAAAAACTTAGGTTAAAAATTTCGAAAATTATCGAGGAAAAACAATGTTGCGGTTTATCGGATTTATCAATAATAACCATAAAAATATGAGAAAAATTATTTTTATTTACTTTTCACCTTTAGATCTGAAATAGGTGATAAAATGCAACATGTGACGTTTTTCCTTAGTCATGAAGTATGTTTTAGCAATTTTTACTAATTAAAGTCACTATTTATGTGATTTTTCATCAAAAATTCATAAATCATGCATAAAGACTTCATTATAGCCAATTATTTTACACACATTTTTTAAAATTTCATGTGACAATATACTAAATTTCTATGACCAGATTCGAAATATAACTCATATTAACCTATTTCCATTTAAATTCGATTTTATCTTGAAAAATCCATATTTCGAGCATAAGAACTCATAAAATTATAAAAAAATTAAAGATTATCAAAATATAATATATGTGAAAACATATCCAAAAACCACTGGAAAACGAAGTTTAGCTAATTTTAATCCAAAAATGACATTTTTATCATAAAATCATATTTTAATGCCATTATTATACAAAATGAACAATAAAAATCCATAAATTAACCAAAAAATCCTAAATCATTTTAGGACCAGAAACTTTAACATGCATAACTGATTTCGTGATATATCATAATAAACACAAATTTATAAGTTTTATTTGTTAATCGTATAACTCGGAAAAACTATAACCGACTTGCATGTAAACAACCTAAGGCTTATGATACCGCTTGTTAGAAATCTATATCTCATTATACTCAACATATTCATATATATTTCAATTAATTTAGTCATAAAATTAATTTAGATCTTATGCATGCAAACATAAATATAGATAAACAAGAAATCGTTTTCCTTACATTGAGAAATCGGATATATGGGCACAAATGAGTTCTCCTACTCACTTGGTCTTGAGCTTCCTAATATTGGATGAACTAAGGATTCAAGTTTAGAATCCCTCCCAAGGAATTATAGCCAAGATAACCTCTTAAAAATTAATATTATTAATACTAGAACAATATTAATTTAACTAAAAATGACCCAAAACTATTGTTTTGTCCTCTTGGAATTTCGGTCAAGAGGGAGGAATATTGGAGTAATTTATCTCTCTAAAATTCTTTTGTTTTAGATGTGCAAGAATGAATAATACACTAGTTTTTTTTATGTAGTGTATATTAGGTAAATTAAGAGAAAAACCCTTTGGCCTTTTCACTAGGAAAACCGGGTGGGGAAGGGGGGGGGGGGTAAAGGGGCCAATGCATGACCAAGGTGCTCTTCACAAGAGTAACTAGGTATGCATGGCTAGCAATTAGGTAAATGATTATGTTTTCCACTTAAAATTAATCAACATAATATTTAGCCTAATACACCCTCTTATTTCGGTCCATTTAAGATAAAATGGATTCCATTTTATCTTTGTCAATTTATCAATTTGTCACATGTCACAAGTCATGTAAAATTGTTATGCATTTTTAACATATTAAAAATCAACGTATTAATAAAAATACGTCATGTACAAAATCGACTTAGTAATTCATAATTAGTTGCACCAAAATGATTTACCAATTATAAATCACAACATCTTGTATTTATAATAAATTATTTATTCAAATTTAATTGTTTCCGTAAACAATAATTTCATCTAAGTAATAAAACAATTCGATCACTTAGACCGTGTCTTATTTAATCAAATTATAATGAGATATGTAAATATTACTTCCAAAATCGTCCGTCAATTTTAAGCAATTTAATTGACTCGTATCGTCATACGACCAATTAAATATTCAATTAAGAGCGTTACCCTTTAGGTATGACCTAAGGGGATCAACTGATCACCACCGTCGCACGACAGTAATGTCAAACTCTAGTCAGCCAATCATTACCGATATGTGTGGACCAGTTGACTGTAAAATATTACATCCCACATGTATTCTTAAAATGAGACTTAAACATGTGATCATCATGATCGACAGTTGTGATCGCATTATTGTCGGAGGACACATATTCCAACAGAAAGCCCAGAGGAACTTTGGTTCCAGGCCATTCTAAACTTCAAACTTAATGGTACATACCCACCAGATATGGACAAGAGGGGACAACGCGCCATACGTCTACTCGCTTCTCAGTACCTCCTTATGCAAGGAGAATAATACAAAAGAACACCACTCGGTGTCATCTTGCGTTGCCTCGATCATTCACAGGCACAGAAAGTTATGGAAGAAGTTCACGCTGGGGAATGCGGTCCTCATATGAGTTGACCCATGATGGCAAAGAAAATCACGCGTCTAGGATATTACTGGACGACAATGGAGTTAGATTGTATTAAATACGTCAGACATTGCCACAATTACCAGATCTTCGTAAATGTGCAACATTTCCCTCCCTCAATGTTTTACACCATGACATCTCTTTAGCCATTTTCCGCTTGGGAAATAGACATCATTGGGAAAATCACTCCAGCTGGAACAGGAGGTCACTGTTTCATTTTGGTAGCTATCGACTATTTTACTAAATGGGTCGAAGCAACATCCTCGACTGGTCTTACAGCTAAACCTGTGGCAAAGTTCATACAAGCCAATATCATCTGCCGATATGGTTGCCCGCATGAAATCATTAGTGACAACAGGTCACATTTCCAGGCTGAAGCTACACAATTTCTAGTAAAATAAAAAATAAAACATCACCATTCCTCGCCATATAGACCCCAAACTAACGGCGCGGTAGAGGCAGCTAACAAGAATGTCGTCATGATCCTCAAGAAAATGATCGACAATTATCGAGATTGGCCTAGCAAAATAACTTTTGTGCTGTGGGGATATCATACATCAGTTAGGACGCCCACTGGGGCTACTCCTTTCTTGTTAACTTACGACATGGAGGCTGTGCAACCAGTTAAATTAAAAATTCAGTCCCTACGTATTTTGCTCGAAAGTCAAATCCCAGAAGATGAATGAAATAGGGATAGATATGAGGAACTCATCCTCTTGGACGAACGAAGGTTGCGCGCATTACATAATGTGCAGACATATCAGGCGCATATCAAACGGGCCTTTAATAAACGGGTTAAGCCCAGGAACATCAAAGAAGCGGATTTGGTGCTCAAATCAGTCAGAGCTCTCTTACCTGTCGATCATTAAGGAAAGTTTAAACCTAACTGGTCCGGACCTTTCTTAGTCAAGTCCATACTCTCAGGGGGTGCGGTTAGGATTACAGATCTAGATGGGAATGAATTTGCTAACCCAACCAACCTAGACCAACAGAAACGATACTACCCTTAGCATAGGACAAAAACAAGTCTCTTGTAACACGCATGTGCCGCTCTTGCGAAACGAAATAAAAATGGCCCTTGGCCTGTTGAAAGAAAGCTTATGTCATTACGCTCTTGCATTTCGACATTTTGTCATCCTCACATCATCAAAATTAAATTGTATTGTCCTTAGGAGTAAGTAAAGCACATGCTTATTTTTTTTCTAAAGTTCATTACAATCTCTTACTTCGAACAGTTATTCTTTTACATTGACTGGAACTACGCACAGGGTTTGATTTTATTTTTTTTAATGAATACGTAGGCAATCCCTCATAGGATACAACCCATTATTTTAAAATGTAAATAGAATGACATTTGCATTTGCATTTGAAATTCAACAAGGATAAGTAAAGGGAAAATCATAACAGTTTCTTAACTAATAAATCTTTTATTCATTGTTCCATAAATAGTAATAATATGCCTAATACATATAAAATAACAATGTTGAAAATAAATGCTAGGCTAGGTTCTAAAAACCCATCGTTTATTACAACCCAAATAATAATAAATAATACTATAATAAAGGACTAAGGTTATTCTTCCATTTTCCCTTCTTCTTTGTCACCCTTGTCATACTTCTTGTCTTGACCATGAGCCGGGCGCTCTTGCGTTATCTCCGACCTAATCATCAACGATCGTTCTCGCGGTCTAGCTTTACAATTTCGATCCATCACCATCTTCTCGGCAGAGGCGGTCTTTGGTTTCTTCAACGGACGAACGACTCGGAATCCGGCCTCTTGTTCCTCCTCAGTCATGTACTTTTGGTTCTCCTTCGCTACTTCGTAGATCTTATAATCAACGGGCTCATGCTTCCTCCGCTTCTCGCGCTCTTCAGAAGTACAAGCCTTTCTCCATTGCAAATATGAGTTAGATACCCATAAGGAGCCAACAGGAACTGGTATGAACCACCTGTTCCTCTGGGCCCACCAATTTACGCACTCTCGACAAGACCCCGGAGTATGTGCCAAGGCAGTTTGAGGAACGGTATCCAGCTTCGGAATTTTCTGCTTAAGGCCCACTTGCCTCATCAATCTCTCCGCAAAAATTCAAACCATGAATTCCAAGCCAGGGACATGAACTGACCGTGTCGGATCCAAAGATTAGACTGCAGTACCTGACCTGAGATGCCACCAATGCACAATCCATCGGATCAAGGGGCCACCTTTACTCTTCAACTTATTTTCCCAGTAGTTGCATACCCGAGTGAAGTCCACCATGTATAGCCTAGTTGTCATTGCAACTGATCGTGCATGATATCCTTGCACATTAACTGGGAGCTCGATCAGCCGCAGTCGTTCCATCAGTCAAACCTGCACAAAGGGGACGAGAATTAATACCCATAATATCGACCAAAAGAAAAAAAAAAGAATAAAAGAATAAAACGAAAAAAAAGAAGAATAAAACGAAAAAAAAAACAAAAAAAAAAACAAAAAAAAAACGAAAAACGAAAAAAGAAAAAAGAACAAACGGTCGAATATAAAATTGGACTCTTACCTGCGGAATGACGGGACTTCCCAGATAAGGAAGCTCCCGGTTGGCCTTCATATTATCCAAACCAAAGATGGTCTCCCCTAAGAGTAGGCATGCTGGGCTCCTGCGCAGTTCCATTTACTCTACTATGCTCAGAAAACGAGGATCACCCCTCATCTCCTTATCAACATGCCGTTGAAGGACATAGCAATGAAGTAGACAAAACCCAAAGGCCCTGCGTCTCGCAGCATAGGAAATGGTAGGGTCCTCCCTGTTTATAAATCGATCAACAAAGTCAAATATGCGGACACCTTTTGAAGTCACAAGACGGTCCACCTCAGCCTTGGTTAGTCCAAGCAAATCCCTGAATTTATTTTTAAATCCTTGAGAGCTAGGGGGTATTGCCGGTACATTTTGTGGGTCCCATCCTCCAATAGCAGCTATTTCTTCAGGAAAAGGACAAATTTCGCCTCCCGGAAAGGTGAAGACGTGAAAATTTGGGTCCCAATACTCAAGACAGACATCCAAAAAGGGCTTCACCACTTTCACTAACTTGAGACTATTGATCGATCCTAAATTAAAAGCACCCATCTCGTGTTTCTCAACATTTGTAAACTCATTCGTCCATTCCTTCAGACCGTTTTCAAAGGCATCCATATTTTTTTGGAAATTTTTCGAGAGGATATGTGAGCTTTATGTAATAGACGGAAGAAAAGAAGAAGGAATTGTGTGAATAAAAGCTCAACCGAAGCCTCTATTTATACTCTTCGTTGTTTCCTAATTTCTGTCGAGAACTGACAACCTGGGAAATGACGCAGCACATGTTGCGCCTCTTCTCGAGGGCCTTTTTCCATACTGGCAGCCACGGATCTTTCCTATTTTGCTTTTAGCTAAAGTTTCCTATTCCTATAGGAACTCAATTTGGTAATTTCGACTAAATTACCAAGTTTTATATTTCCTAATATTTTTCGGGTTCGCTTTTCGAGGCAAAATTGACATTCTCGCCAAAACGCGCACACTTACTCATTTTCATTTTTTTTTGGGAATCATTTCAATCCTCTATTCAATACATTTCACACTTAGACATTTCTTTTAATTTTCTTTTTTAGGGGGTAATCCTCCCTACCGTCCGGTCATTTTGCTCATTTATGGGCATTTTTGTCATTTTTGCTCATTTTCGGGCACTTTTTTTTACTACGTGTTTTACATGTAAGTTCTATGTAAATTTCGGCAGCAAGCATGACGGCATAAACCGTCACCTGCCAAACCTGTTTTTTTAAGCTAACCTGCAGGAACAACAAACACCTAGTAGCAAAGGCACTCAAGCGATTATATACACAACCAAAAGACAGTATATACATCAAACTTGGGGCTCTTGCCCAAAACAAAGACCGAAAAGTCCAAAATGTGCAGATATACAAAACAACCAAAAACAACGACTAGTCCTGGTGATCCCTCAGCTCAGCTACGGTCGCCTCAAGAGCGGCAAACTCCGCATCCCTGGTCTCAAGCTCTCTCAACAAATGAGCCGTCTCCACCCGGGACTGCGCCAGCTCGTGCTCCAGGTCACGCTCTCTTTACGAAAAATGGAGAAATGCCTCATTTCAATAAAATGAAGTAACATTTCATGGCAACAAAATTCGAAATGTCAAAAAATAAAATGAAGTAACATTTCATAGTAACATTTCACAGCTCTACGTACCTGGATGATGCCACCTGCATTCAAATACAAAGAAGGTTAAAAAAAGAGCAAATGCATTCCTAAGCAATAAAAATAATAAAGACAGCCAAAGCTGAGGGCTTACCCTCCTCACGACGTGATGCCACTCCTCCAAGCCTGCATCTGTCACCTCCTCGCCGAAATCGCGGATCTTCGAGATCGTCGTCATGCCCGCCGCGTCAGTTTACTCCAGTGTCTCTGGGTAAGCTAGGGGCTCGATGCCCGCCACGTCAATCTCCTACAAAATCAAATGATTCTTTACTTGACGACCGTTCGTCATTCATCAAATCAATTCAAAAACAAGTAAAAAGGTAAAAATGCTTGCCACGATCGGCCAGTACGCCAACCTCTGACGGACGAACTTGGAATACTTCTCACCAGGAAAAAGGAGGGCGTCACCACCCGCGTCACCCAAGTCAGCCTCTCTCTCAGCCGTAGAAGGCTCTCTAAACATCGTCCGTGGAGGATCTATAGGGACTGTAAAGGTGTCATGAGAGGACTGCCGAGTCAAAATCTCGCCTAAATACCACACAGGTACCATGGGCATCATCAGCAACAACCGACTTGAGCTCCTAGGACGAAGGACCTCAGCCACGAAAGCGGGAGCCTTAGGGTAGCTCTGCCAAGGTCTAGGCACCCACTAAAATAAGAAAACGAGGGGTTATTCCTATGATCATCTCTAAGCGGGAAGGGGTCATTCATATGATCACTTCTAAATAAAAGACAGAAAAGGAAAAGTAATCAAATAAGGATCGAAAGCACTTACGCTATCCAACATCAGGGCATTCACACCCCTCCGACAAACGTCGTAAGAAGGATGCTGGCTCTTCCTACGACACACCACCCAGTCCCTCACGAAAGGGTACGCCCTCGGCTCGGGCTCCGTCCTCTTGGGCGCAAAGCTAGGAATGTAGGAGTACACTCACGCCTGCAGACATGATAATAATTATTTTTCTATGAAGAGAATAATGGCAATAAAGAAATAAAAAATAATAATATTTCATAATTCAAAGGAAAGGTTCATACCTCCAATAAGAGTCCGGGACCGATAGTGGCAGGAGAAGTCCCCTTCTCCATCAAATGCGGACGCACCATGGCCCTCATGTAACGGGTGAGGACCGCAAAGCCTGGAGTAACCCAGTCGCAACGACCTAGGATACTCAAGTCAGCAAGGAAGGGAAGGAGCTTCGTCGACAGCCTCTCCCTCTTGTCTCCGAGGTAAATCAAAGATAAGAACCACCATAAGCACAGACGAGCCCTCTGTTCAGCAGTACAAGGAGGAGGAGGCACCTTCCTCCCCTCCATCGTTACCGTCGCCGGGCCCCTACTTACAAAGTAGTCCCTAGCGTAGGAACTCGGTACCAACTCGAGAACACTGGCAGCACTCGCTGCCAGGTTCCAGCCGATCAGCCTCCTCATCTCGACCGAGTCTACTCTCATGGCTGTCAACAGCCACACCAAGGGCTCCTCTCCACACGGCAGACTCGAGATCATGCCGTAATCCTCCAAAGTGACCCTGACCTCTCCAAAAGGCATATAGAAAGTCGAGGTCATGTCCCAGTCCCTCTCCTCTCCGTCCTGTAAGACAGGTGGCTCTCTGCGACCCAAATGAGATGTCTACCATCCCATTTCTCGGCCCACTCAGGTGCACCCACGAGGTGGCGACCACCTTGCCCCACGTTGGCCCTCCGCGGGACCTCGTCAACCTCCTCCTCGAACTCCTCCTCCTGTCTCTCCCCCGCCATGAGAGCACGAGAAGGGTCAAAGTCTACGTCCATGGGGACACTCCTCGACATAGAAGGCATGTCACCTGCAAAGTCAAGACAAACTAGGCCATGTCAAGCCATGACAAGCTTCTTTAAAGCCGTTTCAAGCATTTTCGTACATTAGATGTGGTTTTTTCTTTCCACCTTTGGCCGTTTCTTTCAAAAACCGAACCCACATATGGTACGATGGGGCAATTCAAGTCTAAGTTCAAGCCTAGTTGCAAGTTTGAGTCAAAATTTCGGCAGCATTTCGCTACAATAGCGATTATGCCCTAAAAAGTGTCCTGAAAGAATTGTCACAAATTGAAAATTCGACATGATTGCAATTTTACCCATTACACACGGGTTCCAAAACACCAAGTTTCATCAAAAATGGACAATCCTAAGGTCAATTTCGAAGTAATTTTCGAAACAGCGAGAAACTGTCTCATTTTTCGCCTAAATGCTCAATACTTGACGAAAATTCAAAAAGAATACATGGTAATGTTCCTAGCATTGCCAATTACCCATTTCTAATGTCAATTTTGCAAGACAAATCCATTTGAGGCAAAACCTCCAAATTATTGAAATAAGTGGAGATAAAACCCTTTTTTTGCGATTAAATCAAGCAAAAACACAAATTAAAGCAAGAATAAGACACATAGCTCGATTAGTCATGATTTATGGCACAATTCAATCTAGTTTTGGCAAAATTTGTTGGAATTTGAGAGGATTTAAGAGAGAATTATGTTTGTGTTTATGAAATGAAACACGGTTTTAATCGGGTTTTTACCCAGACAGGGACAAGCCTAAGAAAGGATGCAGCACTTGCTGCGCCCCTTCCAAAAGTCGCAACTATGGCTGCGCCTATTCCCCAGCGAGTCTTAGCTCAAAAATTTGAAAGTTCGTTATAATTTTGTTATTTGTGGGCCCAAGTGTTGTGCGCTTCTTCTCCGACATCTTATATCATACACTTTGCTCTCTTGGGCATTCTTTCCGTCCAGGCCCGCAATTTTTTTAAACAGACTACATAACCGTCACAGTATTTTATTTCCCAGCAAGGATCCTTTGAACACAGTTCACGGGCCCATCTTTTATTATCAGGATTTCGCTTGCAACAACCGAGCGGATTTCCAGCGGTGCTTAAGACACGCCACTATCAGTCAAGCTTCTTCATTTTCCTCGATGGGGTTTAAGACGCACCTTTGTCAATACATTTATATTCCCAGTGAGAGTTCATTACAGCCCATGTACTTCTCGAGAAGTGGGGTTTGTTTTGGAACAAACACAAGCATATCCCTCCAAGAACGATTCGATCCCGACAGAGTCATCCATATATTTCCCCAGTAATATTTTGTAGTGTTGCTCATGACGATCAAGATATTCCTAGTTGTCAATATATACTTCTCCAACGATAATTTCCAGTGTTGCTGTTAATAATCAAGACATTATATGTTCCCCAGGCGAGATTTCGTTGCCATTCACAGCCCACGAATTTCTCAAGAAACAGAGTTCGCTTGAGACCGACGCAAGCAGATTCTCCAGCAGTTTCCCTCATAACGCTAATGCCATCAGACACCAAGTTATCTACAGACCAAAAGTTTCGCTAAAACGCCTTCAGTCCCGTTTCATCCAGGGGTGTCCCAAGTATGGTTTCTTCTTATGGGTGGCGAGCTTCCTTACGTAGTCTAATAGACTTTAAACGACCCTCCCCGATAGTCGACAGACTCTAAAATGTTCCCGACGACAGGTCCTTAGTTCAGACCCCTTGAGCCGCCTTGGGTCGCCATAGTCGTCAGGTTGTAATCTTCGATTGACCTGATGGCTATTCTTTGACTTTTGCCTTATCCATGCCTCAGTCAAAGTGGGGGCTCTGTAGATACCTGATTTCCACACCTTCCGCCAACCACCTAGTGATGATTGGGCCGCATATTTGGTACACGAAACGATTTATAACAGTCCGTAAGTTTATAGTCAGGTGATAGCTCAAACACTCGAGTCTACCCCTTGGTCATCATCTACGCACCGATACGGTGGTTTTGACAGTAATTAGAGTTCATTTGGAGTTCGGGTAAAAAACCGCTTCATTTTCTAAGAAACTGTTTAAAATGCCGAGTCGGAATGTTCTAGAATGTTTTAGATATTTTATCCCAATCAAATTTTATATCTTTTGGTAAAATATCTTCCGAATATTATATTTTACGGAATAAGGAAGTATAGATATACCGCAATTCCTTAACGGAAACGCGAAAATCGTTCTTCCGGAGGAGGAAACCTCTGGGAAATGACGCAGCAGATGCTGCGCCTCTTGGAAGGACCGCAGCAGCTGTTCGGCCTCTTCTCCAGCCCTTTTTTGCTGTTTATATCTTCCGAATATTATACTTTCACATTTTTTGGTATAAATAGAGATCTCCGGTCTCCATATTTTTCACGCGAATGCCCGCCTCCCTTCTCTATTTGCATTCTAGACCTTGCTCTAAGCTTTTGACGCCTACATGCTTGATCAATCGATCACGTAAGCTCAGATCATTCTGAGTACTAGTCACGTTGCATAATCGACCAATTTGACCACTACACATCAATAAATTAATTACTCTAAAATCCTCCAACGAGGGCACTTTCTACATACATTCGTGTCGAGCAATCACTAACGTTAACTTAGTCAATCTCCTTTCGTCAAACATGTAAGTCTGAGGGTGTAAATCCCACTTTTAATTTATTTTTATATTTTTGTACCAATTAATGTAATGTTTACGTCAAAAGTACATTTAAAACCGTTTTTTAAAACCACCTTTCAAAACCGTATTTACAAAATAGCGGAGATCTGACGTCGAGAAGAAATGCAGCAGCAGCAGCTGCGCCTCTTCTAGAGGCTGCTGGCTGCTCCTGCTCTTCTTGTTCTTCCTCGAGTTTCCATTGTTTTGTCCTTTTCGTTTTGTTTCCTTATTTTGTTTCATCTTTAAGTACATAAACTTCTTTAAATAATGCCCTTTTGATCATGACGCTTTATTTAGACCTAAATCCCTTATCATTCGATATTTGCGGGTTTTTGTCACTAAATCACACCCGGATTTAAGAACTCGTTTTGTTCATATCAAGTTTCTGGATTCGTATTTTGTACATGCTTTTAACATTCCGTTCTGTTTCGTTTTCCAACCGTCTTAAATCCAAGTTTAGTAATTAATCTAATTCCGACACCGTAAAAAAAATCTAACTTGTTTTAATTCGTTTTAATCTGTTTTTGTCGCTTTTATGACGGTTCCAGACGTATATAACCTGCTAAATTACTTTTACTCGATTTTCCAATCAATAATTGATCTTAAATTTACCAACGAACATTAATAGACCGCGGTTCTGACATCACAGACAGAGCCCAACTCAAAGAACAGACGTAGGAGGAGCTGCGCCTCTTCCAGAGGACGCAGCAGATGCTGCGCCTGTTCTGAGGTAGTTTCTGTCCCTGAACTCTTTCTCGCTTGGTTGTCGCTTCTAATTACGTGTTTAATTAACTAATAATCATAGTATCGCTCCTAATCTGACCTATTTTATTACTTTAATTTCTAACCTTTTTTGTCTTCCTTTTTTTTCATCTTCGAAATTCCGTTTCAAGTGTATTTTTGACGTAAATCAGATGAGAGTTGTAATTATTGTAATTTAATAATTTTTTTAATTATTGTAACTCATTTATTCGTTGTTATCTATGTTTTCACACGTAATGGATTCTAAATCTCAACTTTGACCTCAAATATTTGCTAAATTATTTGTTCATCGACATAGTTTAATTCACATGCTAGGAATAACATGTGTTTGTTGCATTGCATACATATATAGTCGACGAAATTTCAACTATGAACGATTTACCTAATCATTAGTAGAGGCCGCTATCGAGGCGGGCGGGATTAGGTGTTCAGTAAAAGAACTTCCTAATACTTACCCTCACCCCTTACTCAAGATCTCTGTGAGCATCCGTGTTCATTAGCATCCACGAGAATCATTCTAGACATAGAATGCGAAGGGTAACGAGTTCTTAGTTTTCATGTCACTACTTTGTGTCTTGACATGACGACTCCACAAATGCACGCTTATTGAAGCGCTTCCGCGCGCGTCGTGTGTGGCCCATATCCACATGCAATATCACTGTATCCCTGGCATATCCTTGTAGGACCAAGCGAAGACGTCTTTGAATTCGTGAAGAATGTCGATGAAGTGAGCTCTTTCGTTTGGGTCCAGGGTCGTCCCTATCCTAAGTTCTTGGGGTTCTAAATCTGTCCATACGTTGATAGGTTTAGTGTTCTCTTTAACTAGTGCCCCTTTACCCCCTCCAGTATTTCTTTAATTATGTAGGGAGGTAGTTCGATTGAGTTTGGGTCGAGATAATCCTCAGTATCACCATAAATAGAATTGCAATCAAGATAACATGAAGAGTAAGCAGAATCAAATTTATTGATAATAATGTTTGAAAATAGCTGAAACAAAGAAACCATCCGTGCTGTTATCAGTGGCGGTAAAGGGACAATGGCTGGGACATTCCCCGAGCTACTGTTACTAGACGATGCAAAATTAGGAGAAACAAAGGGATGGGGATTGACAACAGGAGGAGACTCTCTAATGACTTCCCTAGACTTAGACTCAGTTTATGACTCCGACTCTGACTCTGATTCGAACTCGTCGTCTTCTGGTTCTTCTTTGAACATCTCTCCTTCTCCAGTTGTGAGTTTGAGGAGCCTTCCTTTGACTTTCTGCATTCTTTCTGCTGATTGGTTGGGTTCGCATATGTGATGAGTGCTGCGGGATTAAAATGGTCATCCCGAAGTATCATGGTAATAATCTCATCCCGGGCTACCTTAACGAATCACTCTTCTCCGAATAAAAGGCTTATGGCTTGCCCGTCGAGACAAGGTGTTTGACGATCTTTAACGGTAAGAATCGTTTCCTGGGGAATGAAATAGAAATCATGGAACACTTCGATTCCAGTTAGACTGTTGCCTCCGAACATCCAAGGTTTTGGAAATCCGTGAAAATATTCATGGTCTACTTCCCTAACGAAGTATCCATTTAGCATAGGGTGATATGGTCGCATTTGTATTCCTCGATTTTTGCGATCGTGGACTTGAGTTTTCGATGGCTTCGGATACGGTAACCTTGTATCCTAACCCTAATGGTATCTTCTGGGAATGACCTTCTTTGAATGGTGGGCAAACGTTGTTCCGGATAGGGTTTAGTGGCATTCTTGGGAAGTATCCCTGGGATTTGAGTATGTGGTTGACAACTAAGTTGGAGTAGGGGTTGAAGTATAGAGGTGCCAATTCACTTTCAATAAGGTTGATGATTTAAAATCCTCCAAATTCGTGTATTGGATCCGACACGACCAGATTGCTAGATATCTTTTCGATGACTGCTTTGATAGGTGACGAAGTGATCGTCACTATTCGACCATCTAAAGGGATTTTAATCTTTTTATGCAGCGTGGATGTCACAGCTTTGGAAGCGTGAATCCATGGCCTTCCTAGAACTATGTTAAAGGATGCCTCGATGTCTACTATCTAGAAGATGACCTTTCTTTCGATTTCCCAGTGGCTATAGTAAGATTGATGAGACATATCACTTTGCGTCGCATCCCATCGTATGCGCGAACACCTTGATTATTTAGAGTCCAGTCTGACTCCTTTATGCCTAGCATGTAAGCTGTCTTTAGTGGTATGATATTGATTGTGGAACCATCATCCACTAGTGTCATGGGTACATTCTTTTTGAGACATGTGGCCGTAATGTACAAATCTAGATTATAAGTGACACCAAAAGGTGGTAAATCTTCATCTGAGAAAGTAACTGGGTTACTTAGCTTGATTGAGTCCTGGAGGACTAGGTTGACCACATCATCTGGAGTAGAGTCATGTGCTACGTTGAGTTTTGCCAATGCTTGTAGCAAAGCTTGGCGATGTGGAAATGAATTAGCAACTAGTTGCTAGACTGAAAGTTCAGCCTTCATCTTGTGTAGTTACTTCATCAAGTGGTCAGTAACTGAGTCTTTGTTGTTCTCTGTTGGAGATACAACATTCCCATTTGTGGACGTATTATTTGTTTGCACTAGAGTGACATTTTAATATGGGCGACCAGATCGAGTTAAGTGATTTATGTCGATATCTTCCAACGTTTTTACCAAGGGATGTTCTTTGAGATAGACATCTTCATCATCGTTGGACCAAATGCCATTGATAATGTTGAGTTCTTTGAGGTATAGGATTTCAAATTCTAGATGGATAATCCGTCGAACCAGATCGTCAACTGTCGTGATGACTTCGTGCATTGTAGGCTTGTGAGATAAGTGATGGGTCGAGTGTGTGTTGTCTATACTCCCAATTAAACACTATTTATATGCTCAATAAACTACTCTTAGTAGAGTGGTAAGTAAAGGTCAAATCCCAAGGGATGGGTATTGCATTGACCTATCGGTTGTAAATGTTTATGTCTTTAGTGTCACAATTTGGGTTGAAGTTGAGATTTGCAATCTAAACTACTTAACAAATGAAAATTAAATAAATGAAAGCAAAACAAAGTAAGTAAATAGAGTTTGTAAACAGTTGATTAAAGCACTAGGGTGTCATGGGTTCATATGGGAATCATGATGAGATCACATAAATAAGTTTCATACATGCCAGCAATTTATTGTTATAATGGAATCGAGTTAGTTTATTTCTTAAAATTCCTAGGGATTTTTGGGTCTCGGAGCCGAGTCGGTCACAACTTTTCAACGACTTAATTCTCTTTATTCAACTATATGCATGGTCTAACAAGCCTTGAGTTGGTTTATGTCTTACAAGTCTTGTTGAAAGGATAAGAGAATCATGTTAGGTTTTCAATCAAGCATGACATGTGCATAAGTTTAAACTACAACAAGCAAGCATTCATATGAACTTATTAAGTAAAGATCTACCCTATGATTAACTCCCCTAACCCTAGTTAGGGAACTACTCACTCATTATCATGGTGAACATGTTACAATGGTGTCAATCATCACAACAAATCTAAACATGATGGAAGAGTAAAACAATAAACAAGGATTAAGTAAAAGAGTAAAGAAATGGTACCAATTTAGGATGATCAAATAGAAACCAAAGAATAATAGAAGAAAACTTGATTGATGATGAAGAGTTGTCAATTCTCCAATAAACTAAAATAATCTTCAATTACCCAACTAGATCTAAGAACACTTAAACAATAATTAAAGAAAGATTAAGATATAATTAAGATTGAATGGTGTAATTGAATTGTATTAATCTACTAAATAACTTGATTTAATATAAGATAACATGATTATGGTAATGTAACTTGATACTAATCTCCTATTATAAGGGAGTATTTATACTAAGTACAAGTATTAGGTTAACTAAGGGCTTAAATGACGATTAAGCCCCTTAAATGATGTCTAACGCCTTGCAAGTCCTACTATGGGACGCACGACCTGCCTTTGTTAGATGCTCATTTTGCTCTGTGGGACGCCTGTCCTTCTCTTTAGGACACCCGAACTGCCTCTGGGACGTCCGAACTGTCTCTAGGACGGCCGTCCTAAAGGGCAGTTTTGTTTCTTGTTCATTTTGCAGTCCCAAATCCGTGAGGATCATTGTGGAGTCGTGGGGGGTCCTACATCATTACCCATATACTTTTTTTTATTGACTTAGGCCTTTAGTATTGGTCTCCTCTTTGTTGCTTGGTCGTTAGATGCGATCAATTTAGCTCCGTTTTGCTCTATAGAAACAAGGCTAGCACTCTTCTCCTACCAAGGACACAAAACCTGATAGAATATGCAAAATAGGAAGCTAAAGATAAGAAACGACCCTAATGTATGCTAGAAAGCATAGGAACAGGGCTAGTTAAGGGTTAAATGTGCGTAAATACGAGTCACATCAAATATCTTCAAACCGAACCTTTGCTCGTGCCTAGTAAAGAGGTGACTAAAACTATGAGTTTTATTTATAATATAGCCGATGTGAGACAATTAGCGGGTCTCACTCTGCCCCTTCAACCCACAACAAGACATCTATGAGGTAAGATGCCTTCTTGCAAGGCTAGGTGGTGCTTGACAAAATGGCGACGCATCCAAGCATTTAGGCACACAAAACACTTCAAAGGATGCATCTACAAAAAGAATAGCCATTTTCCTCATCTAAGTGGCAGAAATCATCTACAAGGGAAGCAATTTAAGGCTACACATTCCACCATAGATATTGTTTCTCAAAGTCACTAAGTCCAAGAGGATACAAACAAGTCACTTCCAAGTTGTGTTAAACTAGGCTACTTTCGTCCACAATTGCTAAATGCTTTTGTCAATGGTGATTAGATAGGGTAGAGGATGATCCTTATGATGTTAGTGGCATATGATATGACAAAACTCGGATTCTCTACAAGTGTAAAGGCCAAGGATCGTCCCAAGCTGAACAAGGTGGCATAACAAAAATAATTTTTGGGAATGAAGTGCTCAAGTCAATTAAAACACAAGTAGTGGATTTGACTAACATTCGAAATTTGGCCTCATTTCAACATCCGCTTTTTACATTTCAAAACTTTGAGATGGGGTTTGTCCCTCATTTGCTAGTGTCCTTTGCTTTCACCAACGCTTATTAGGCAACCGGTTAACCTCTACACAATAGCTCTTGGGGTGATAGTCACTTTGTCTTCGGGCGGTCGAATTCACAACCGTTGGGGGCCCAATTTAATGGATCCCTCAACAAAGCACATTGAAGTGGTACGCCTTCATCAAATTTCTCGCCATTTCAACAATTCAAAACATTTGAGGTTTTCTTGGCAATTAAAACTATTCCACATCGTAAAACTTTTGAAATGGGCACTTCAAACTTATTAATGAAAAGTATTTGTGGGTTGCCAAACCACCGAGTCAATCAAGGTCCCTAGATAGGTTGATAAAGTCCATATCACAACATAAGGTTGGATAGGTGACACACATGTAAACCCTTGACTAGGCCTTAGACCATGGGACAAAGGAATCTAGTATGACACATCCTAGGGTGTCTTGAGAGTATTCTAGCAAACAAAGTCTCAAGGAGAAAAATTATCTACAAGGGCCTTATATACACTTGTCAAGCTTCCCAAATAGGCATTTTTACAAAATGTTTTCTACATGCAACTACATGTCGTGATGCAACTAACATATATACAACTCTAATGCATATACTTCTATCAACTAATATGCCATATAGACTAAATGCAAACTCTTAATAACACATAGGTTCATACCGCATCAACAAAATGTAGCCACATTGTGATTAACATATAAGAAAGGGAGAAGGAATTTGGAAAGATCATACCATGCGGTCTTCTTTATCCCTTACGCTTCGAATGTGGCGTAGTCATCCCAATGTGATAAGAGTGACATACAAAAAAATATATACAAAGAATATATTTGTCTATTCAAAGGGGCAAAAGGGTTAGGACAAGGTGACCCTTTATCCCCTCTAATTTTTACCATTGCTATGGAGTATTTGAGTAGAATTCTGGCCTATACTACAAACAATTTGTCTTTTAGTTCTACCCCCTTTGTGGCCAGATGAATTTTTCACACTTAATGTTTGCAGACGATTTCCTTTTGTTTTGCAAGGGTGACATTGCTTCTATAATGGTATTATTAAGGTCCTTTGCCACTTTATCTGTTGCTTCTGGACTGAACATGAACTCTACTAAGACTGATGCTTATTTCAATGGGATCTCAAAGGGTGTGAAAGAAGATATTCTGCAGATCTCAGGTTTCCATGATGGGCACATGCCTTTTAAGTACTTAGGAGTTCCTATTACATGTGGTAGAATGACAAAGTCTGATTGTAATTTACTAGTGGAGAAGATGATTTGCAGGATTCGAAGCTTTGGATCTAAGAAGCTCTCCTACATTGGTAGATTTGTCTTGATAAACTCAGTACTTTCTGCTCTCTATAATTACTGGTTAACATTTTTCTAATCCCTAAAGGTGTACTTAATAGAATTAATTCCATTTGTAGAAACTATTTATGGGATGGGATTATGGATTAGATTAGGGTTCCAATGGTGAGTTGGGAGAAGGTTTGTTCCCCAAATGAGGAAGGAGGATTGGGCATAAAGGATAGCCAGTCCTGGAATATAGCTGCCATAGGAAAACTTGTGTGGTGGATATACTATAGTCTAGATAGACTGTGGGTAAAGTGGGTCAATCAAATTTATCTGAAAGGAGCTGACTGGAAGGAGTATCATCCCAGTGGGGATGTGAGCTGGGGATGGAAATCCATCTGTAGAGTCAAGGATAGGTTAACTTCTGGATACCAAAATGGTTAGTGGGTTCTTGATAGCAAAGGTTATACTGTGGGTAGTGGGTATGAGCTGGTAAGGCAGAGGTTTCAGTCTGTCCAATGGAATCATTATGTTTGGAATGGATGGTGTCTGCCTAGACACCAATTCATTGGTTGGCTCATTGCTAGAGGAAATTTGCAGCTAAAGGTGAAACTATTTCAACTAGGAATAGCTGCTGATGATGAGTGTCTGCTATGTAGTAGTGCTTCTGAGACTCACCTCCATTTGTTTCAGGAGTGTACTTATGGCAGGAGGGTGTTCTCTGAGATAAGTAATATGTGTAACATGTCTATACCTATGTCTAATCATATGCAATGGGTTGGGAATGGGCAAGTTTCACGACGGAAGAAGGGTGTCCTTTTGTGTATAGTTATGGTTGCATACTATCACATATGGATACAAAGAAACAAAGCAAGGGTGGAAGGATATATCCTTAGACCGGAGCTTATCAGCAGTCAGATCAGAAGAGAAGTTCAAGCTAGGATTACTGCACGTCTTCTTCCAGAGACATATAGGAGAGACTTAGATTGGTTGAGGAGTGTAAAGTTGTATTTGTAAACCCAGTTTGGGTATTAAAAATGTATTAGTCAGAATGGTGTAATCTTTATTAGATTACTTAATTTTAATGAAAGCTTGCATTTCACCAATATATATATATATATGTATATGTATATATATATATATATATGTATATATATATATATATGTATATATATATATATATATGTATATATATATATATATATACACAAAGAAAGAACATGTTTTTGGAATTTTTTAGATTTTAAATTTTTATCATTTTTTGAAATAAGGGTTAGATGTTAGATGGTTAGATGTTAGAATTTCCCATCTCCACACTAGTATGAATGTTGTCGTCAATGGATAAAACGATAGAAAATTATGCAAATGCAAATGCATGAAGCTATATGAAATGCATGAATTCTATGCTAAATACAAACTACATAATAAATATTTACATATGATGCACACTAAACTATGCTATATGATGCATGCTTTCGATTAGGTTGGAGAGCTAATTTAAATTAAATCGGGTTGCCCATGAATGAACTTCCCCAAACAAAAAAAAAACACTATTTCTAGTGCAAAAATTGGGAAGTTTATTCATAAAGCATGCAATGAATGCATGAAAAGTGACTTGTCATTTTGGATTCTTTATGGTGGGAGATAAAAAGATAGTCACCTCAATGTTGCCAAGGTGTGAGTCCATTGATGTTGCTAGGACTCAAAAACTCTTAGCCTTCAAAGAGTCCAAAATGACGCTCTAAATGCTCTATGCTACATGTTATACAAGCTATGTAATCATGAGATAAAAAACCAAAGCAAAATGAGGGGTAAGGGACTCACAATGGTATAGGTTGAGTTGCTAATGTAAGCCATCAAACCATTAATTGCATCATCATCCTTCATGCTTTGTCAACAATCATCTATCCCTCATTGTGATATCATCATCATCATCTTCCTCCAAGGAACCGGAGGCATCATCATCATCATCATCTTGTTCACTTGAACTTTACTCACTATCATCATGGCTTGATTCACTACCTTCCCCATACTCATCATCAACATTCTCCTCACTCCGAGCAACCCGGATATCCCTTTCTTCATCTTGAGAAGCTTGAGGAAAGAACACCTTTTTATCCACCCAATCCACCAAAGAACTCTTAGGGTCAAGAAGTCCTTGCCTAGCAAGATGATAGAGTGGTGGATATTGGGCGTAGTAGGCATTCACGCGATCCTTGTAAGCTTCTGATGGTCATGCGGTCATCACACGCCCAATCAAACACATTTATATTCTCAACAAACAACTAGTTAGTGGCTAAGTCGAGGTCGATCCACGAGACGGTGTGCTTTGGGTTCTAAGCCAATCTATCTCAATTTATGCTAGTGTCATAATTAATTTGGTTTGTAGTTGTGTTCTAAACTAATAGAAACAATAAAGTAAAACAATAAATAAAGCAAATAAAGATGTAAACAAATAACAAAGAATACTAGGATGTCATGGTTTCATAGGGGATTCATGGTGGCGATCGTACAAACATGTTTCCATTGTTACAAGCAATTAATGTTGTAGAGGAACCGAGTTAGTTTATGTCTTACGGTTCATAGGAAGATTTGGGTCTCGGAGCCAAGTCGTCTAGGCTGTACAACACCTACAAGTCGACTTACTTTCTTCCTAATCACTTCTATGCATGGTCTAACAAGACTCGAGTTGGTTTATATCTTACAAGTCTTGTTGAATATATAAGAGATGGGTACAAAATGCAAGGTTTCATAGTCTAGCATTTTATCAAACATAACATGAGCATAGGTCGACATTACAACAAGTAAGCAATCATAAGATACCATATTAGATTAAGCATAAATCTATCCCATGATTGACTCCCCTAATCCCCCACTAATCCTAGTTAAGTAACACTAGTAGAAAAATGACATTAGGCCAATCGAAAAGGCTACGGTCGCTGAAAATAACCGTAGCCTATTATAAAAGGTTACGGTTATTAAAAACAACCGAAGCCATAAATGTGGGACAAGGGAAAAGGCTACGGCTAAATTTGAGACCGTTACCTAATGTTTTTATGATGATACGGAGTATATAATAATAAGACACTCCCCTCTTTATCAAAAGAAAAAAGAATAATAAAAAATAAGACACTCCCTTCCGTCTGGTATTCCCTTCCCCTTCCCCTTTTCCTAAATTGGATTTCGCAAATCCTTTCGCGGTACACCAGGTCATTAATCAATCGTCTCATACAAATATCTTCCGTCGTTTTCGATCTACCTTCATTATGCTTATCGCTTCTAATGTTCTCGTCTCTGGATTGTAAGGCCTTGGTGCTGAAATCGGTATATTCCTTTTAATCTTTTTCAGATTCATTTTAATCTATTATTTCACTTTGTTTTGTCGATTCATATAGTTTGAGTGCGATTTGTGTGAGAATCGTATGGATTGAACTTTTACTTGTATATGATTTGCTGTTGATTGAATCTTCTTACTGTACGACTTTTTGAATCTATCTATCTTTTGTATCTCCGTCATTTTGATGCATTTATTTTCCTAGATTTCACACCATTAGGTTTTGATATTTTATCTGTGAGTTTTGCTGTTGTTTGAACTGTTAACTTGTTTTTCGTGTGCGGCATGATCGAGAGTTGTGGAACTTTATGGGTGATATTATCCGGGGTAATGGAAATAGAAATAGCAAATGTATACCCGGTTGAGTTGATTATTAAGATGTGCAACATGGTTCAGACGTGTTTTTGGCTATGTTGAGGTTCATGGGACCAAATCTAATTCATCTCAATTTATTATATGCATACAGTAGTACATCTATAGTACAATGTCATTTGTATGTAGACAATATTAGGTACAACCGTAAGAGTGTACGACTATTAGTATAGCGTCTTGTATCTTATCAAGGTCCGTTAGACTTGATACTCCCTTAGCGGACATATATGATTACTTCGTTGGAACTGATGGATTCATTGATGGAAAAAAGTGTATTCGTGAATGTTCTTTTGTATTTAGATATGGCGAATTGAGCAATTTTTCAAGCAGATTTGATCCAAACTAGTTTGATTTATTTATTATGGGTTTGAATTTCGGAAATTTGGACATGAGCGAACTTGATCGCACCTATCCCAGATCCAAGGCGGATGTCATGGTCTCACGGAACTATACTTAAATCCAAATAAGTTCCAATCCAGGTTTGGATGTGTATATAAATGGCTCCACCACTTCAACTGCTTAAAGCTAACACTTTAAATGACTTATCATTGTTATGTATTCTCACCTGTTTCGATCTAGCTTCCAACTCCAATTCTTATAACTCGATAAACTTACTTGTTTCATTGACAATCTCAGGTTGATATTGTTATTTTGATTCTTCTTCACTAAACCCTTGAAATTGGGCATTTTAACAATAAAGAGGACAATCGCGAAAATGGATAAAGTTGGGGTTTATTCCTTTATTTCACCCCTCTTACATTTTAATTTATTGGTATTTCATCAACTCTCTTTAGTAATCTGCATATATGATGAAAATTATTAATTTACAAGCAGCGTTTCATTACGTTGAGCTTAATTTGGTGTGGTTAATGTGTGGTTTAAATTTTCAATTGATTGTTACAACTTCATAAAATCGAGATGGGATGATTTCGATTGAAGCGCCGGTGAAAGGATAGAGGGTTTTAGTCCGGTGATTGCAACAAAAGTGAAGTGATTTCAAATGTATTTCAGCCTTTCAGGTAGTTGAAACGATAACAAAACTTATTCCGGTTAATTTGTTTGATGATGTTGTGTCTAAGCAAATGAGTTGCTTGTTGTTTTGTTGCTTGTTGTCCTTATGTTGCTTGATATTTGCTTATTTATTGTATGAAGAATCATAATTTGCTTATTTTGAGCATAAGTGTGCTATCTTTGCTGGCGATTATGATCATAATATTGAGGGTGATTGGTCGTGTTAAGTATAGTGATTTCGGGCTTATTATGGTGTCAAGGTCGTTCAAAATAGTTGCTCAAATAGCTATTCTTTTTCTTCTTGTGTATATGATATATGCTTGTTCTCTTTCATTGTATTTAGGTTCTTGCAGATGGAGTGCTAATATCTGGTCAAGCTCTTGCTATTAAGCTCTTGTTATTGATGAATCAAGTATGACAGGAGAGAGCAAGATTGTAAGCCGCTTAAAGTTATAAGTTCTCTTGATAATGCTAGCAATGATTTGAACTATATTTGACTCTCAAATGGAATTCTGCAGGTTTCTAAGAACCATAAGTCACCTTTCATATTGTCGGTTGTAAAGTAGCAGATGGCTAGCAATTTATGCTGGTAGTGATTTCTAACTTAAACTTGTACATGTGACTGACTTATGTTTTAATATAGAACTAATGCGCTATTGAGTCCGTTTAATATCTTTTAAGCTACTTAGAATGTGTCAACTTGATTTAATGCCGTGTTTGAGAGAGTACATTCATCATTTTTGAGCATTTAGCTCATAGGTATTATAAAGTGAAAATTTTTCCTTCAAAGAGTAATTTAATATTTGCTCAAATAGGTAAACCCGTGACAAGTATGTTGTAATTGTTGCATACTGTGACACGGTTTCCCAAGTGCTATACAAATGGCTTAGTCTAGGAGCTTCTATATTGGCAGATGTAAACCTACACGGATTCAGATGATGATTCATGTTAGCCGACCCTAACCTTTGATGAGACTAAGGCTTTGTCGTCGTTTCAGAGGCCTTAGATGTCACACCCAACATCAACCAAGGTAACGTTCTGTTTCTCTTTTCACAATTTGATAGATGTTTGATGATTCTTTGTTATTAAGGACTATGACTGTAAGCTCTCGGAAAATCATTGTTGTATTGTTGTTGAAGTTACTTTGAAGTTTGACTCACTTTTGTACTGCTGAGTCATTTCATAAATTTTTACATGCTATTTTGTTGGGAAGCTGGTCCTTCAAATACACGAATGTGAGGGGTGCAAGCTAAGTATTGATGATTCGATTCTCCTACTGATTTCTGACAGCTTATTATACAGCTTAACCTAGTCTACAGTTCATACTACTTAAAATTCTTTTTTTGAAGTCCAATATGTTTTTTGTTGTCTGTTTTCTTTCAGGCATGGAGGGACAGAAATTGTGCTTAAGAAATTGTTGATGTGTGAAATCAATTTGAATGATGCTGCTTGGAGAAAATTTGTAGCTTTATCTTTTGCATCCGAGTAGAATATGCTTATTTTTTTAGCTAAGTATTGATGTTGATTTGTAATGTTAGTTGTATGCATGTTAAACATTGGTTTTGTAATTAATTATTATTATCTTAATTAAAGAATTTACATTTATAATAAATCATAATTTTCTAAATAATTTTTTTAAAAAATTTTAATTAAGAAATGGCTACGGTTGTTAAAAGAGAACCGTAGCCTAAAGTGACTTATGGCTACGGTTAAATCTTAATAACCATAGCTAGCTATAAGTCACTTTAGGCTACGGTTCCTACTAATAACCGTAGCCATAAGTCACTTTAGGCTACTCACCTTACCGTAGCCATAACTACTTGATCTAAGGCAATGCCCTGATTTACTACGGTCGAGGAACCGTAGCCAAAAGTCGTTTTTAACCGTAGCCAAAACCCATTTCTGTACTAGTGTAACTACTCACACATTATCATGGATGCCATGTTATCAATGGTGTCAATCATCACAACATGTATAAACATGATTAAAGAGTGAGGAAATAAACAATAAAGAGTAATGGAATTATACCAAACTTAAGGTAAATAATTGGAAAGGAAAGAATAATGGAAGAAAACTTGATTGACTGATGAAGAGTTGTCAATTCTCCAATAATAACCCAATAATCTTCAATTACCCAATAATAAACTTGAACACCAATTAAGGAAAGATTAATGTGGAATGATTGAGATTAATCTATTCTAATCTACTCCTAATCTAATCTGAGGAAGGTTTGCCTCCACTAAGAGGGCTTTTTTTCTTGATTATTACAAATGGAGTATGTATAGTGGTACATCATTAGGTTAAGCAAGGGTAGATTAGTAGATAACATTCTTAAGTGCTGAATAGAGGTTTGCAAGTCTCGAGGGACATGCGCGGATCATGTAGCAATTCCGAAGGAAATCTACGCGGATTGGCTTGAAGCACGGCTTGTCCTGTGAGGGAATCCGCTCGGACTGGGCATCGGGACGCCCAGATCCTAGTCTGGGACGCTCGTCTTGAGCTCGGGACGCTCGAATCATGGGACAGGGTTCCTCTCCATTCTTGACTGCCTAACAATCTGCTTGTCCTAAGTCCGGTATGCCTGCCTGAGTTTGGGACGCTCGTCTTGAGTCTGGGATGCCCGACCTGAGTCTGGCACGCCCTGATTGAGTTCGGGACGCGCGGATCCTGGGAAAGCTTATCTATTTGAGCTCGGATTGTAAAACGGACGTCATTTCCTCATCCAGACTCATATTGGAGTGATTCAAAAGCCTAGACCACTTTATTTCTCGACGCCGTTTCATCTAGCATATTTTCAGAGCCAAACAAGCAACTCTTGGTTTGGTTCCGAGCAAGTCCTTCTTGTAATGGCTTCGTTCTCGTCACCCTTGCTTTTAAGCCTATGATCCTTCTATATACTCTTTATTCCTACATCCTTGGTCATCATTCTTGCCTCCTCTTTATACTAGTCCATCGAAGATCATTAACAAGCTTCCGAATATGCATGAGAGACAGGAATTCTGCCTCATTATCTTCTTTCCTACAAGACATATACAATGCAATAGGAAAGCAAAATAGAAAGGAATTGACGGATAAAATGGTCATAAAATGCTGTATTAGTATGCAAACTGGGTTTAATTAGGGGACTAAATGTGCGCAATTAAGAGTCACATCAAATATCTCCAAACCGAATCTTTACTCGTCCTGAGTAAAGGGGTGACTAGAACCAAACCTTTATTTAAACTATCCTAGTAATAATATAACCGATGTGAGACAATTAGCGGGTCTCACTCTGCCCTTTCAACTCACAACAAGACATCTATGAGGTAAGATGCCTTCTTGCAAGGCAAGGTGGTGCTTGCCAAAATGGCGATAAATCCAAGCATTAAGCACACAATAGAAGTAATGGATGCATCTTACAAAACAATAGCCACTTTCCTCATCTAAGTGGCGGAAATCATCTAAAGGGGAAGAAATCTAAGGGTACACACTCCATTGTAGGTATCATTTCTCTAAGCTACTAAGTCACAGAGGATACCAACAAATCACCTCCAACTTGTGTCAAACTAGGGTACCTTTGTCCACAATTGCTAAATGCTGCTTTCGTCAAGAGTAGACTCCCTATGGTGTTAGAAACACTGTAGGATCCCGGAATTCCCCTTCTTGCCTAGACAAGAAGAAGGGTCGCCCCCTCCCTACCATGAAACAAAGAAGAGATCATCAATGGATAAAAGGGATCAATATGTTTGTGTTTCACAATGGTAGTTTGCTTTTATTTTGTTTCCCCCCAATTTCTTGCGGTATTTGACTTTTTGAGAACATTTCTTTGCCATTTTTTATGTTTGGCATTTTGGTTCCTGTGCAAATTTTTCAATCTTTGCATTTTTGAACATTTTTGAAAGTAACCCCATTTTGTAGTAAGGGTACTTTTATTGAAGCATATGATTCTATTTTTGCTCCTCTTTTCATTGATGCAATTTGTGCACACTTCTTGATTTTGATTTTGGTACTTGAACTCAATTTGAATATTTTGTTCCCATTCCCTTTTTGTTGACAAAATTTGATGATAGAAGTGTAAGGACGGTTGCATGGTTTCAAAGGTCACTTTGGAATAAACGGCAGCCAATGAGTTATCACACCACAAGGTACTCTTGACTAGGCCTTAGTCCATGGGTCAAAATATACTTGTATGACACATGCTAGGGTGTCTTGAGGCTATTCTAGCAAACAAAGTCTCAAGGAGAAAAATTATCTACAAGGGCCTTATATACACTTGTCAAGCTTCCAAAATAGGCATTTTCGCAAAAATTTTCTAACCATGCAACTACATGCCATGATGCAACTAACATATATACAACTCTAATGCATATGCTTCTATCAACTATTATGCCATATAATCTAGATGGAAACTATTAACAACACATTGGTTCATACCGCATCAATCAAAATATAGCCACATTGTCATTAACATATAAAAAGGAGGAAGGAGATTTGGAAAGATCATACCATGCGGTCTTCTATTTCCTTCGTGCCTCCAATGTGGCGTAGTCGACCCAATATGATAAGAGTGACAAACAAACAAACAAATATATATAATATATACAATTCTACACTACAAGGGAAAGAACATGTTTTTTGAATTTTCAAATTTTCAAATTTTTTTGTGTTTTGGCATATAAATTCCCATCCCCCCACTTTATTTTGGACATTGTCCTCAATGTACATGTAGGAGTAGGAATGAAAAAGAAATACATGTTTTTGGATTTTTAAAGTTTAATGGAAATTGATGTACAAATGCAATGATATGATATGAATGAATGCATGTTCTAACTAAATGCAATTCTATATGACATATATAACAAATGAATACAATCTAAACTACACTAGATGATGCATGTTTTCTATTAAACTATGGTCGCCTATGATCAAACCTCCCCAAACCTATTTAAGCACTATTTCTAGTGTAGAAAAGAGTAGGTTTGGTCTTAGTGACTATGCATGAATTCTAGTCTATATGCAACTAACTATATGAATCATGTGAGATATATTAAAATGCAAACTATACTATATGAACTAGCTAATGTAATTGCAATATGAAATATTTCAAAAATGCAAGTGTGGACGCGGGCCCACGGGGGTCGCTCGGGTAGAAAACGAGCAAGCTTTTGCATTTGCGGAGTCGCCACCAATTTATTGTGGAAAATTGGAAACCGTTCGAATACTTCATGCCATGTCAAGACACAAAGTAGTGACATGAACACCAAGAACTCGTTATCCTTAGCATTCTATGTCTAGAACGACTCTCGTGGATGCCAATGAATACGGATGTTCACAGAGATCTGGAGTAAGGGGCGAGGGTACGTATTAGGATGCTCTTTTGATCGAACACCTAATCCCGCCCGCCTCGATTGCGGCCTCTACTAATGATTAGGGAAGTTATTCATAGTTGATATGTTGAAGGTTATATGCATGCTATGCAACATCCATTAGATTAACCCTAGCATGTGAATTTATACTAAGTCGGTGATCAAGTAGTTTAACATGCATTAATGTCGAGGTAGAGATTTAGGTTAATTACATGTGAAAGCATACAAACAATATGATAAAGAATACAATAATTGAAAATCACAATAATTACAACGGGTTAATTTATTTACGTCGAAAATACATTTAAAACGGATGGTTTTAGAAAAGAAAGGGAAAATGAATTAAAGAACAGATTAACGGTGATAATACGAGTAATAGTTAATTAATACGTAAGCTAATAACTAGGTCAAAGCAACAACGGAAGTTCAGGGGCAGAATTCAACCCGGATTAGGTGCAGCAGTGCTGCGTCCTTTGGAAGAGGCGCAGTGCTCACTGCGTCTGTTCCTGAGGTGAATTCTGGCTGTGAAGCCGGAATTGCATATCGTTAATATTCATTGGTAATTTAATGCTCGATTAATAATATTTGACTCGGATGGAAGTGATTAATAAATTATTTACATGTGAATTGGTCATAAAAACAATAAAACATGAGATAAAACTAATTTGAACAAATTAATTACAAGATTAATTATGAGCTTAATTATAAATTAAACTTATCAAAATAAATTAATTAGGTACTTAATGCTAAACTATTGATGATGATGACGATAATTAATAGATGAAAATATACAAAAGATGAATTTCAGAGACTTGATATTGATGAATCGAATCTCTAAAACCCGGATTGATTTTAATGACGAATACCCGCAAATATTAATTACTTGGGATTTAAGTCGGGAATAAAAAGGTGATAAATTACTAATTAGATTATATGCTAAGATTATCATACGAATGAAATAAGAGCAAGCAAAGACGAAACAAAAACAAACAGACGAATAAACAGAAGACGAAAGAAGAAGGAAAGCAGGAACTGCGGCAGCCTTAGGAAGAGGCGCAGCAGGTGCTGCGTTGCTTCTCGACATCTGCCTCCCATTAATCCGTTAAAAAGGGTTTGAATAAAGGTTTTGCAAATCGGTTTTGAATATATTTTCGACATAAATATATCCTACAATGATGATTAAAAATAAAGTACAATAATAAAAGATGGGAGTTACACCCTCAGACTTGCATGTTTGACGAAACGAGATTGACTAATTTAACGTTTAGTGATTGCTCGACTCGAATGTATGACGAAAGTGCCCTCTAAGAGGAAATTAAACAAGAATGATTAAGTTGATTGAGGTGGAGTTGGTCAAATTGGTCGGTCAAGCAAAACGAGGCTGGTACTCAGAAGGATCTGACTTACGTGGTCGAAATTTCAAGCACGTACACCCCAAAAAGCAAGAGCGTGGTCTAGAATGCAAAGGGAGAAGAGAAGGGCGGACACTCTCGTGAGAAATATGAGGGACGAAGGTCCCTATTTATACTAATCACACGAAGGAATTAGGGTTTCGGAGAAACTTTGGAAGTGAATCTCGAAAAGATTTGAAAATACGCAGAAAGGAACTGGGGAAGAGGCGCAGCAGCCACTGCGTCTCTTGGAAGAGGCGCAATACCTACTGCGTCCTTTTCCAAGTGGTTTCCTCCTGCGGAAGAAAGAGTTCCGCATTTCTATTATGGAATTGCGGTTTTATCTCAATTTCCTTAATATTTTATATAATATATCCGCGATATAATTTGCGAAAGAGATTAAAAGATTGAAAATATGGAATAGAAACATCCAGAACATTCCAAAATATTCCAAAATATTCTGACTCGGCATTTTTAACGGTTATTAGAAAATGAAGACGGTTTTTGACCCGGACTCCAAATGTACTCTAATTACTGTCAAAACGACCGTATCGGCGCGTAGATGACGACTATGAGGTAGACACAAGTGTTTGAGATATCACTTGGCGATAAACTTACGAACTGTCATAAATCGTT
Organism: Silene latifolia; assembly: GCF_048544455.1. Lineage (NCBI taxonomy): Eukaryota > Viridiplantae > Streptophyta > Magnoliopsida > Caryophyllales > Caryophyllaceae > Silene > Silene latifolia. The sequence goes on along the minus strand of NC_133527.1, from coordinate 89,921,451 downwards.
CCGCGTACCAAACATGCGGCCCAATCATCACCGGGTGGCTTGCGGGAGGTGCAGAAACGAGGTATCTACAAAGCCCCCACTTTGACTCAGGCTTGGACAAGGCAAAAGTCAAAGTATAGCCATCAGGTCAATCGAAGATTACAACCTGACGACTATGGCGATGCGAGGCGGCTCAAGAGGTCTGAGCCAAGGACCTGTCGTCGGGAACATTTTAGAGTATGTCGACTTCCGGGGAGGGTCGTTTAAAGTCTATTAGACTACGTAAGGAGGCTCGCCAGCCATAAGAAGAGACCATACCTGAGATTCCTTGAGACTCCAAGGGAAGGCAAAACGTGAAATCGAAGAGGCAGCACGACGTCGACAAGAACTGCTGGGGAAATCTGCTCGGGTCGGTTTTCAAACAAATTTCGGCAAAACTTGAGGTTGATGTTGATCTCCACGTGTTGAGAGGGACGAATCTCTATCCGGAACTCTCGCTGAGGGAACATAATCGGGACTGATCTCCACGTGTTGAGAGGGATAATTGTCTGTCCAGAACTTTCGCTGGTGGAACAGAATAGAGGTGTGTTGAAACACTTGTCAGAAGGTACTTGCTCGTTGTGGCAAGCGAGGTCTTGATAGCATACCGCGATAGTTCGTAGTTGGCTTGAAAATGCGTGTCCGGGCGAAGAATAAACATCAAACGGACCAAATATATGATATATGGTACTGAGGAAGAGGCGCACCAAAGATGGGCCCACAAATAACGAACTTACAACGAATCTTCGAAAATTAATTTGGGGGGAAACTGAGGAAGAGCCGCAGCAAGAGCTGCGTCTTTTGGAAGAGGCGAAGCACCTGCTGCGTCTTTTTCTGGATGTGTCCCTGTCTGCGTAAAAGCCGATAAAAGTCGTGTTTTATTTACAATTTCGAAACACAAATCCTCACAATACTCTGAACAAAACTTGATCAAAAGCTTTCATTTGGCATGACTAATCGAGGTATGTGCATTATCTTTGCATTAATCTTCCATATTTGATCAATTTGGATCAACAAATTAGGGTTTCCAACCCTAAAAATGTCGAAAATTTAGGGCTTTTCCCCCAAATGATTTTACCTTGAAAAATTGACTTAGTAAATGGATAATTGGCAATATAAGGATCATAACCATGTGTTCATTCTGAATTTTCATTGAGTTTTGAGCGTTTGAGTGAAATTGAGACGATCTCACATCTGAACCGTAAATTGCTTCGAAAATAGCCATAGAATTGCCCATTTGTGATGAAACTTGATATTTAGAATCCTTGTATGATGGGTAAACTTCCTAGCATCTCGGATTTTGATTTTTAACGGCTTTTTGAGGACACTTTTCTAGGGCACAATCATCGTAATAATGAAATGCAGTCGAAATTCCGACTCGAACCCATGACTAGGCTTTAATTTAGACTTGACTTGACCCATACTACCATATGAGCGTCCGGGTTTGTGGGAAAACGGCCAAAAATCTCGATAAAAGAGCGCTTTCGGAGCTTTGAAAACTCGAAAATCCCCTAACTAAGGCTCGTCGTCATTTGACGCGGCCTAAATTCACTTTACTCTTGCAGGTGACGAGGCTTCTACATTAGGGAGGGGTCCCAAGGATGTGGACACTGCTCTTAACCCTTCTCGTACGCTCGAGGATGCGTTAGAAGAGGCTTTTACTGTTGTAGTGGCAACCGCTGAGGACGAGGTCATCGAGGAGGAGGCTGTTGAGGAGGAGGAGGCCCCAAGGCGGGCCAACGTCGGACGAGGTGGTCATCAACTGAGGGGAGCTTCCGAGTGGGCTGAGAGTTGGGACAGCAGACACCTCATCTGGGCTGCGGAGAGTCACCTGTCCTACAGGACGGTGAAGAGCTTGGTAATTTGAACTCATCACTCTTTCATTTATCTTCTTTTATTCTTATTTGCTATTCCTTTTATCTTTCATTCGAGATAAAGACAGCTCTTGCTTTGAATCAAAATAGGAGGCCGGGAACATCAGGTATTTCTCGGGCTACACGACGATGATGGAGTTTTACAGGAGGTTGTCGACGGAGGAGCAGACCATCATCGAGCTGGGAGCGCTTGGTGCCTTGGTACGAGCTTGGAGGGACATTAAGGGAAGGAAGATTCGGGCTAACCTTAGCCTGGTTCGAGCTTTCCTTGATCTGTTTTGGGACACGACCTCTACCTTTCACATGCCTTTTGGCGAGGTTGGGCTAGGAGCTTGATTGGTTGGAACCTGATGCCGAAGGCTGCTGTGGTTCCCGGGTTGGTGCCGAGTTTCTACGTCCGGGATTACTTCGATGGGAAGAGACCGACGATGGGGGTGATCGATGGGAGGGAGACGGCTCCTTCTCCTTGCACTGCAGAGTAGAGAGCTCGTTGGTGGCTCTGGTGGTTCTTGTCTTCGATCTACCTCGGAGACAAGGAGAGAGGCTGTCGACGAAGCTTCTTCCCTTCCTTTCTGACTTGAGTGACCTAGGCCGTTGGGACTGGGTCACTGCTGGTTTTGCGATCCCCATTCGCTATATGAGGGCCATGGTTCGTCCGGAGCTGATGGAGAAGGGGACTTCTCCTGCCACCGATGGCCCTGGACTGTTGCTGGAGGTATGAACCTTTATTTCATATCATGAAAGATCATTTCCTTTTCTCACTGAATCACGAAAGATCGTTATTGATTATCTTGTCTTGCAGGCGTAGGTGTACTCCTACTTTCCGAGTCTCGCACCCAAGTGGACGGAGCCAGGGGAGAGAGCCTATCCCGTTGTTTGGGATTGGGTGATGTGTCGCACAAAGAGCCAGCGTTCGTTTCACGACGTCTGCCGACGAGACGTGAACGCTCTGCAGTTGGAGGGCGTGAGTACCTTCGACTCACCTTTCTTCGTTTGCTTTTTTATTGCTTTCTTTTAGAACTGATAATAAGAATGACCTCTTATTTGTTTTTCATTGTGGGTGCCCAGGCCTTGGGTGGACTACACTGGCGTCCCTTATTTTGTGGCTGAGGTCTTCCGACCCAGGAGCTCGAGTCGGTTGCTGCTGAGGACGTCGATGGGTCCTGTGTGGTACTTGGGCGAGCGTTTTACTTGTCAGTGCTCTCGTGATGTCTTGACCGTCCCCATCGATCCTCCTCGGACGATGTCCAGGGAGCCTTCCGATGCTGAGAGGGAGAGGGACTTGGCAGACGTCGGTGGCGATGCCCTCCTTCTTCCTGGTGAGGACTACTCGGCGTTCCTCTACCGGAGGTTGGCGTACTGGCCAGTTGTGGTAAGTCCTTTATTCTGCTTTCGATTGTCTTGAAAACATGATGAATGATCATCAATTAATAGAAACCATTTAAATATTGCACGAGGTTGAGGTGGCGGGCATCGGTCCCACAGTGTACCACGAGACCCTCGAGTATACTGATGCGACGGGGATGACGACGATCTTCGAGCTTCGCGACTTTGACGTGGCGGTGAGAGATGCTGGCCTGGACGAGTGGCAGCATCTGATTCGGAGGGTATAAGAACAAATTTGTTTAAACTTACCCAATCATTGAGAATCCTTGTTTATTGAAATGTAGGTTGCGCCATCCCGGTTCGTGGTTTTGTGGAGGGTAGCCAACCGGCTACGCGCTACTGCCATCGAGGCAGTTGCTGGCGGTCGAGGACGTCAGGTATGAACCTTCCGTTTACTTCTTTTTCAAATTTTCTAACTTTCTTTATGTTTGAAATGATTGACATGAGCCAATTATTGTCGTTTGCAGAGGGAGCGTGACTTGGAGCGAGAGCTAGCCTAGTCCCGAGAGGAGACGACTCGTCTGCTGAGGGAGGTAGAGGTCCGCGACGCCGAGATCGCTGCTCTCGAGGCGAGAGTTACCGAGTTGGGCGGCGACCAGCAGTAGCTCGTTGCTTTTTAATGTTTTTGTTGTTGGCTGTACTTCACACACTTTTGTACATTTTAGGACCTTCATTTTGAACTTTATACACTTTGTTTTGGTCTCAAGCCCCCAGTTTGGTGTACATATTCCTTTTGGTTGTATATATGATGGCCCAAGTGCCTTTCCTGTTGGGTTGTATGTTTGTACCTGCAGGTTAGCTTTGAACAGGTTTGGTAGATGACAATTTATGCCGTCATGCTGCCGAAATTTATACAGAAATTGCACATAAAACACATATTTGTACATATGGCCTAAATTAGCGCAAGACAAAGACTCGAGAAAATGTAAAAAATTTACCGAAAATGACCGGACGGTAGGGAGGGTTACCCCCTTAAAAAAATGAAAATAGAAACATATAAGTTTGAAATGAAACGGGAGTGAAATGATTCCCCAAAAAAGAAATATTAAAAGAAATGGCTAAGTTTTAAAATGAGTTATTAAATTGGTGAAATGATTACCCAAAAAAAGAAAATTAAAAGAAATGGCTAAGTCTGCTGAAATGATGAGAATGGCGATGTCGCCTCGAAATGCGTGCCCGTGGAATTAGGAAACTCGAAACATGGAAATTTGACGGAATTACCAAAAATAATAACCCGTTTGAATGGGAAATTATGCTCTAAGGAATTAGAAAATATCCAACGCGGAAAATCACAGAAATACTGCTGAGGAAGAGGCGTAGCAGGAGCTGCGTCCCTTTGAAGAGGCGCAGCAAGTGCTGCGCCCTTTCCTCAGTGTGTCCGTCCGGACAGATTTTAGGAAACAAATTTTAGTATAAATATAGACGTCGATGGAGGTTTTATTTACATAATTCTTCCGTCTTTCTCCGTCTTACTACATAAAAATTCTCTAATTAATTATACATCATGAATACATTAGAAATCCGTCTCAAAGAATGGACAAACGAGTTCTCAAATGTGGAGAAACACGATATGGGTGCCTGCAACTTTGGATCAATTTTGAGCTTGAAGCTAATTAAGGTTGTCAGACAATTTTTGGATGCTTGTCTTGAGTATTGGGACCCGAACTATCACGTATTTGCCTTTCCTGGAGGCGATATCTGCCCATTCCCTGAAGATATTGCTGCAATTGGTGGTTGGGACCCAGAGCATTAACCTGCTATACCCTCTACTTCTCAAGGTGTATAAGAACAAATTTAGGGATTTGCTTGGATTGACAAGAGCTGAGGTTGACCGCCTTGTGACCTCAAAAGGAGTCCGAATGCTGGATTCCATCGATCGATTCATAAATAGGGCAGATCAGACTATCTCCTATGTTCCGAGGCATATGGCATTCGGGTTTTGCCTATTGCATGTTTATGTCCTTCAAGGGAATGTTGATGAGGATATGAGAGGTGACCCTCGCTATTTGAGCCTAGTTGAGCAGATGGAGCTGCGTAGGAGCCCAGCTTACCTATGTTTAGGAGAGATCCTATTGAGGTTAGATAACAGGACAACCAACCGCGACTTTCCTTATTTGGGAAGTCCCATCATTTTGCAGGTAAAAGAACACAATTTTTCTTTTTCTTGTTTTTTTTTTTTGTTTTTTTTGTCTCGTTTTTTTATTCTAATACCTACTTTTTTTGTAGGTCTGGCTTATGGAGCGTCTTCGATTGATCGAGCCCCCAGTTAATGTTCCTGCTTATCATGCTCGCTCAATTGCAATGAGGACTAGTCTTTACATGGTGGACTTTACTTGAGTCTACAACTACTGCAAGAACAAGCTGAAGAGCGAGGATGGTCCTTTGATTAGATGGATCATACCATGGTGGCATATCAAGCCTGTTACTGGAGTATCGTCCTTGGATCCTACCCGGTCGGTGCGCATTCCTGGCTTGGAATTCATGATATGCATCTTCCCAAAGAGGCTGATGAGGCAGGTTGGATTGAAGCAGACGTATCCGAAGCTTGATATTGTTCCTCAGACTGCCATGGCGCTTACTACTGAGAGCCAAAGAGAGTGGGCCATCAATTGGGCTCAAAGAAACATGTGGTTCCTGAACTCTTCTGTTAGTGCACTATGGGTATCAGATTCCTACTTGCAGTGGAGGAAAGCTACTACTCCTGAGGAGCGCGAGAGACTACGGAAACGCGAGCCTGTTGACTACAAGGTTCATGATGTAGAGAAGGAAAAAGAGAAGCACTTGACCGAGGGAGAGGAAGAAGCCGGATTTCTAGTTGTTCATCCATCGAAGAAACCGAAGACTTCTCCTGCCGTGGAAAAGGTGGTTGATAAGAATGGCAAGGCTAGACCACGAGAGAGACCGTTGGTGATTAGGTCTGAGATAGCGCAGGAGCGCTCGGCTCGTGGTCGAGACAAGAAATATGATAAAAACGACAAAGGCAAAGGGAAAATGGAAGAATAGCCTAAGTCTTTGATATTATTTATGATTATTATTTTTTGTGATAAGATGGCGGGGTTTTTAGAATCCTAGCCTATTTATTTTAGCATTTTTTTTTATTATGTAGCGTATTATTATTATTATGGAAAGAAATGAAATAAAAAAGGTTAATTGGTTATGAATCCGTTGTGATTTTCTTTTATTATTCTTGTCGAATTCCAAATGCATATGCAAATGTCCTTCTATTTACATTTTAAAACATAATGGGTTGTATCATGTGAAGGATTGCCTACGTATTCATTTAAAAAAATGAAATCAAACCCTTGCGCGTAGTTCAAGTAAATGTAAAAGAATAATTGTTCTAAGCAAGAGCTTGTAATGAACTAGAAAATAAGCATGAGCTTTACTTACTCTCTAAGCACAATTCAGTTTATTTGATGATATGAGGATGACGATCTGCCAAAATGCAAGAGCAAGGTGACATTAGCTTTATTTCAGGTGGCTAGGGGCCGTTTATATTCCGTGCCACAGGAGTGACACGGGAGGTTAAGCGAGGCGCGTTTTGTTCTTATACATGGCATAGTAACGTCTCAGTTGGTCGAGGTTGTTGGGTTAGCAAATTCATTCCCATCTAAGTCTGTGATCCTAACCGCACCCCCCGGGAGTATGCACTACTACAAATCCAGGCAACTACAACGCCCCTTTAACAACGCTTATCCACGAAAATCAGCATAAGACGTTGTAGAATGGATGGCGCGAACTTTTACTAAAATTAATTACAACGGTTATGGTTCCATAACCGTTGTTATAGGTTTTAACAACGGGTCAAACATGCACAACCGTTGTTAATAATTTGGCACAAAATTAGCGCAAAGTTAGTGAAAAGTAATTACAACGGTTATTTATAAACCCGTTGTTAATACTTTTTAACAACGGTTTACAATGGACCCGTTGTTAATATTTTCGGTAATGACAACGGGTTTTTGTTTAACAACCGTTGTCAATACTTTCCATACTATAAACCACACAAACACATATCAGCTACAGCCACAAAACACAAACCCTAACACAAACACAATAAACATACACAAACACAAACCCAAACACACTTTCTCATCGTCTCTTTCTCTCTTCCTCATCGCCGCTTTAACATCTCGCCGTCACTGTTGGTTTCATCGTCTCTTACTTTCTCTAATTATCAGGTAAATATGCATGATTTAATTTAGGTTTTGTCATCTTAGTCATTATTTTGTTTCTCTAATTATTTCATTTGCATGTGTTTTTATCGATCATTATGTTCTTTCTCTAAGTATTATTCGCTTAATTTGTTTAGTCCTTGTTGTTTTTTTGCGTTTATTAGCTTGTAAAACAAATTAAATAAAATAAAACAAAGAAGAAGCAAGATGATAGAGAGGAATGCATGATAAACCTAATTAATTAATTAATATATATATATATATATATATATATATATATATATACATATATATATATATATGTATATATATATATATATATATATATATATATATGTATATATATATATATATATACATATATATATATATATATATATATATATATATATATATATATATATATATATATATATATATATATATATATATATAAATACATAAATACATAAATTAAAAAACGAATTACATCGATAAAAATGCAATTCTTAGATATGCATAGAGAGTCTCATTCTCTTCTATGATATCCATCCTCTCCTCCTTAACTATTTGGAGGTTTCGTTCAGCAGTTGCTATATCGTCATATAGCTGCAACAACTGCTGCTCTGTCAAGCCATTTTTTTTGGCGTCCTTGAGTGCGGTCCGAGCATCCTCAAGTTAGCTCATGTACCTGTCCTCGATGTCCAGCAACCGGCGGATGAAACTCCTATTGTGCTCGGTCATAGTAACAGTCTTACGGATGGTATCATTCATTGTTGATGAAGTTTGGAGTTTGTTTGAAAGATTTAGAGTTTGGAGTTTGTTTTAGCAGTTAGGGTTTGGAGATATATAGTGAGATAATGGAGTGGTGGTTGAGATAATGCATGTATTTATACTAAGTAATGTGTCTTTTGAGTTGTTTTTTAATTCATATATGTTTAGGAAGTTGTGTCATCATATCTCTGCTTCAAATCTTATAACCCTTCTCATTCCATATATTGTCCATTCATATGCAGGGATTGGCAGTAATAATGCATGCATCAGAATTATAACGGGCCGGCGTACTAATGCATGCATCTAGTAATACTTAATTTAATTTTTTTTTTAAATAAACAACAACGGTTATTTAATAAAAAACCCGTTGTCTTTAGTTATAACAACGGTTTTTTATACTGTAACCGTTATAACTTTCCCACCAAAATTTAGTCACCCTTTCCAAAACGGTTTTTTTCTACTTTAAACCGTTGTTAATAGTTTTCACAACGGGTTTCTTAGAAAAACCAACCGTTGTTAAAAGCTACTACAACGGACGCTTTAACAACGTCCGCTTTTTTATATAACAACGGTTTTTAACCGTTGTTATAGCCTGTATCTTTAGTAGTGATGGATTTGACTAGAAATGGTCCGGCCCAGTTAGGTTTAAACTTTCCTCGTGCATCGACAGGTAAAAGAGCTCTAACTGATTTGAGAACCAAGTCTCCTTCTTTGATGTTCCTTAGCTTAACCCTTTTGTTGAAGGCTCGTTTGATAAGTGCCTGATACGTTTCCACATTATGGAATGCGCACAATCTTCGTTTATCCAGGAGGATGAGTTCTTCATATCTATCCTTCTTCCAATCTGCTTCTGGGATTTGACTTTCGAGTAGAATTCGCAAGGATGGTATTTCGAGCTCGACTGGTTGCACGACTTCCATACCGTAGGTCAAATAAAAAGGATTTTCCCCAGTGGGCGTCCTAACGGATGTGCGATATCCCCACAAGGAAAATGGTATCTTACTTGGCCAATCTCGATAATTGTCAATCATGTTTTTGAGGATTGTGAAAACGTTTTTGTTTGCTGCCTCTACTGTACCATTAGTTTGTGGTCTATACGGCGAGGAATAGTGATGTTTGATCTTGTACTTAGCTAGCAATTGCTCAGTCTCAGCCTGGAAATGTGACCCATTGTCACTGATGATCTCATATGGGCAACCGTATCGACAGATGATATTGGTTTGTATGAATTTTGCCACGTTCTTGGCTGTGAGACTAGTATAAGAAGCCGCTTCTACCCATTTGGTGAAATAGTCGATAGCCACCAAAATTAAACAGTGGCGTCCTGTTCCGGCTGGGGTGATCTTTCTGATGATGTCGATTCCCCAAGCAGAAAATGGCGAAGGAGATGTCATGTTGCACATTCCGAAGATTTGGCAGTTATGACAATGTCTGACGTACTTGATGCAATCAGATTCCATTGTGGTCCAATAATACCCTAAACACGTGATTTTCTTTGCCATCATTGGTCCACTCATGTGAGGGCCACATTCTCCATCATGGACTTCTTCCATCACTTTCCGTGCCTGTGAATGATCAAGGCAATGTAGGATTACACCAAGAGATGTTCTTTTGTATAATTCTCCTTGCATGAGGACGTATTGGGAGGCTAGTAAGCGTATAACACGTTGTCCCCTTTTGTCCATATCCGGTGGATAGGTGCCGTTGAGTCTGAAGTTCAGGATCGCTTAGAACCAAGGTTCCTCTGGGTTTTCTTCTTCATCTGTGATTTGGTGCACATAAGCCGGTTCTGACCGTCGTTTGATGCATAAAGGAATTTCTACCATATCATCCGGCATATTAATCAAAGATGCAAGTTTTACAAGAGCATCTGCAAATTGATTCTCTTCTCGAGGTAGGTGTAGGTATGTTACTTGATTGAATATTGGGCAACTTGGTCTATTATGGCCTGATAAGGTGCTAGGCTTTCACTTCGAATTTTCCAAGATCCCGTAATTTAGTCGACGATCAAAGATGAATCTCCATGTACTCGAAGATTCTTGATGCCTAAACCTACTGCTTCTTGTAGTCCAATGAGGCAAGCTTCGTATTCTGCCGCGTTATTTGTCACCTCGAAGTCGAGTTTGACAGAGAGTGGTGTATGCTCGCCTTCAGGAGAAATGAGCAACAGTCTTATTCCAAATCTTCTTAAGTTCGATGCTCCATCAAAATAAAGGTCCCAGGAGTCTACATCTGTTTGGAGTATATCCTCGTCCGGAAACGACCAGGTGTCTATTGCTTGTGCATCATTGATGGGATTTTATGCGAAGAAGTCGGCGACAGCGCGCCCTTTTATAACTTTCAGAGGTACATACTTGAGATCGAACTCTGAGAGCATCAAAGTCCATCTCGCTAGGCGTACATTGAGAACAGGTTTTTCGAAGAGGTATTTGACAGGATCCATTTTGGAGTATATTTTGACGGAGTAGCTAAGAATGTAATGGCGTAGCTTCTTCGTTGCCCACACAAGAGCGAGGCATATGTTCTCGAGGGGTGGGTATTTGCACTAATACTCCAAGAACTTCTTACTAAGGTAGTAGATAGCTCTTTCTTTTTTTCCTACAGTTTGGGCTAGCATGGCGCCCATCACTGTTTCAGTTACTGTGAGATATAAACTAAGAGGTTGATCTCGTTGGGGTGGCATGAGCACTGGTGGTTTGGCTAGTATCTCCTTGATTCAATCGAATGCCTTTTGATAGTCATCATCCCACATGGTGTGATCCGTTTTCTTTAGCTTTTTGAAGATAGGTTCACAGATCATGGTGAGTTTCGATATGAATCGACTTATGTACTGCACCTTACCAAAGAATCCTCTATCTTCCTTCTCTATTTGAGGTTGCGGCATTTCGATTAGAGCTTTGATTTTGGAAGGGTATATTTCTATACCTCGTTGGCTAACAACATACCCCAAGAGCTTGCCGGATGTTACTCCAAAAGCACATTTCTGAGGCTTGAGTCTCATGTTGTACTTTTGTAATCTTGAGAAGAATTTGCGAAGGTTTGCAATATGCCCCTCTCTATCTTTGGACTTGACAATCATATCATCTACGTAGACCTCAACTTCTTTATGCATCATATCAGTAATAGTGTAGTTGCGGTGCGTTGATATGTAGCTCCAGCATTGATTAACCCAAACGGCATGACCATGTAGCAATAGGTACCCCATTGAGTGACGAAGGCGGTCTTGTGCATATCTTCTATGGCCATCTTGATTTGGTTATATCCCGCGTATCCATCCATGAAGGATAGCAACGCATGATCCGCCGTGTTATCCACCAATATGTCGATATGTGGTAGAGGAAAGTCATCCTTGGGACTTGCTTTGTTTAAGTCTCTGAAATCAACACAAACACGGATTCTCCCATCCTTTTTGGGTACGGGTACTATGTTGGCTACCCAGTCTGAATACTCGGAAACTTTGATGAACCTGGCTTTGAATGCTTATCGACTTCTTCTTTGATCTTAAGAGCCCATTCTGTCCTCATTTGACGAAGCTTCTGTTTTACGGTTTTGAAACATGTTTTGATTGGGATCTTGTGCTCTGCGATATCCCTGTCGATCCCTGGCATGTCTTTGTAGGACCAAGAAAAAATGTCTTTAAACTCTTGTAGGAGGTCTACAAAGCTGGCCCTTTCGGCGGGGCTCAAGGTTGTCCCTATCCTAAGTTCTTGGGGTTCTAGTTCGGTTCCTACACTGATGGGTTAAGTGTTTTCTATAACTGGTCCCCCTTCCCCCTCTTGTAGTATTTCTTTGGCTATGTAGGGACGTATTTCGATTTAGTCTGGGTCTGGGTCATCCTTATTATCATCGTAAACATAATTGCATTCAGAATAACACAAAGAGTAAGCAGAACCTGATTTATTCATATTAAAATTCGAAAAGAGTTGAAACAAAGAAGCCATCAGTTCGGTAGTCAGTGGCGGTAAAGGAACAGCCGTTGGGACATTTCTCGAACTACTATTACTACTTGATGGTAAGCTAGGAGAAATAAGGGGAGTGGGAGTGACGACAGGAAGAGACTCTCTAGGGACTTCTCTAGACTCCCACTCTGACTCTGACTCTGATTCTGACTCGAATTCATCGTCTTCTGGTTCTCCATTGAACATCTCTCCTTCTCCACTGGTGAGCTTGAAGAGTCTTCCTTGGTTGTTTGTCCACTTGATCGACTTTCTCCATCCTTTCTGTTGATTCAAACTAGTTTCTGTGAGTAGCGTGGTAATGATCTCATCCATTATGCGTTCGGCTTCTTTGATTAAGGGAAGATCCTGGAGGTAGACATCTTCCTCACAATCTGTCCATATCCCATTGATTACCTCCTCTTTTGGGGAGATAAGATGTGAGCAATCTAAGATAGATTCGTCACTTGTAATCATCAGAACTCCAAGAGAATTCTGAGTATTGTTAGGCTTGCCTCCGGGCGGTATTGGTAGGCGACCGTCTTCAATCATGTCTTGAAGTACATGTTTTAGCTTGTAGCATTTTTCTGTGTCATGTCCCTTACCTCTGTGATATTCGCAGTACGAATTCTCATCCCAGGACTTGGATTTCTTTTTTGGTTCAGGTGTAGGGCCTATGGTTTAAAGCTTACCCTATTTCATCAAACTCTTCAGAGCATTGGAGTATGTATCTCCAATATTTGTGAACTTTCATTGTGTGATACTCTTCTTTGATGGTTCGAGAAGGTTAACTTCATCAGTCTTGATAGTAGACCCGTAAGAACGACTTGTTGAACCTTGATATCCACGACCTACCGTTTTGGACAAGAGTCCTTTACGGATGTCATCTTCGATCCTTGTCCCTAGTACAGTTAAGTCTTTGAAGGTCTTAATGTTTTGGTACCTCAAATGATTCACATAAATAGACTTTAAATTGTCCACAAATTTCTCCACGAGGGTAGTTTCATCTGGACGTTCGACAAGTTGGTTACTAGTTTTCCTCCACCTACTTAGGAAGTCGGTGAAGCCTTCTTTATCATTTTGGGTAAGAACCTCTAAAGTGCGCATATTGACTTGGATCTCAGCATTATCCGCATATTGCTTAGCAAACTCGATCACGGCATCATCCCAGGTGGCAATCTTCTTGTGCTCTAGAGAATAAAACCATTGTTTCGGGATGGTGTCGAGAGATGAAGGAAAGATCCTTAAGAACATATCGGGTTTAATGCCTTTGATAGACATGTAATCCTTGAAAGCACGGATATGGTTCAAAGGGTTTTCATGCCCCTTGAATTTCGGGATATCCGTCATGTTGAAGTTGGTTGGCAATTTGGAACTCACGACCTCATATTTGCGATTGTTTTCCCTATAAATATCATCCCCTTTGAGATACATAAGTTGTTCTTCCAAGTATTGGAGTCGTTTCTCAGGTGCAGTTGGATCTACGTGAGGGTTGACCTCTTGTGCTCCCACAAAAGGTGGAGGATTTTCATTCGCGAAGTCATTCACAAAATCATGAAGTATTTTGATACCGTCGTCAGGTACCAAAACTAAAATACCTAGTTACACTAACAGAAGCTAGCAGTAAGTAGGGTCGATCTCCAGAGGGAGGCGGTCACTATCTACTTGTCTATTCGGTCTGTCTACGGTCACAAGATAGGGGTTTGATTGTTTTGACTAAACTAACGAGATTAAGACAAGAGAAATAGTGATAAGAGAAATTAAGAAGAGGGAAGGGAAACTAGGATGTAGGTTCATCAATGAATGTCAATCAATTGCAGTTAAGGTCAGAGATTAGTCGATGTATTGGTCTAAGGGGCAATGAATATCTCCTTCCGGTCTCAATTCGCCCTAAAATACTATTAGCTTAGCTTCCGCCCTCACTAAAACATTCTATTGTTCACTGCGGGTCTCACCCCTTCCAACCTTCCGGTCTAGGTCAAGGCTTACCAAAATTAAAAAGGCTAATTGCATCGATTCAATCAGCAAGATACAATTAAAGCAGCGATTAACAACATAGACAAAAACAACAAGAACAATCTGCAAACTAATTAGCAATTAACATTCATTCAGCGAATCCCCTAATCCTAGCAGAGAGAAATTAGCTAGACATAAATAAGGGTAAAGGGAGAACAAAAGGTAGAAGAACAAATAAACATTAATTAAATAAAAGAGAAATGAGGAAGAGATAATTACAAAGTAAAATTCGGCAAAGAAAGAGAAGCAGAGAAAAAGTAACGTATACAGTGTATGGTATGATAAGAGATGATAAGTGACGTTTCCTCATTTCCTCTTTATAAGAAATAGGACTTTATTTGACCTAATAACGAAAATAGACTAAAAAAACCCGAGCCCATTAGAGAAACCACTCGATCGAGCCATTTGAAACTACTCGATCGAGTAGAATTAAGCTCAAACCACTCGATCGAGCACTGTAGGTACTCGATCGAGCACTTATCAAAAATAAGCAACGCGATCGACTAGAAAAACGAGTCGATCGAACATAATTGTACTCGATCGAGCACTTTCCAGCGCACAATTCCTGCTTCGCACACTGAACTTCAAACGGCTGCCATTTCTTCGTTACTTGGGTAAACAGGGCGATTCCAATGGCGTTGGAAAGTTAAGAGGACAAAATTTCATCTCCCGTTGTAATCACATGAAAATAAGTTGTAGAACTCTAGATATGGCTCTTAAAATTAGGCACTAGTAATTTGAAGTTCTTCCTTTACTGTCCTAGCTATCTTACTTCTTTGCGCATCTCAAAATAGTAGTTTGCAAGCTCCGACTCAACTCATCTCCTAAATGCATGCATAGGGACATGTTTTAAGCTTGATTATGCTCCTTTCCGATTCATAGATGCAAATAATACAAGACAAATCAAAGTAGACAATTCGGGCGACATTTGTAGCTAAATACTACACAAAATGCATAGAAATGCGTGCAAATAAAGTACGAAATACTTATATAAAATGCACGCATCAAATCTCCCCAAACCAAACCTTTGCTTGTCCCCAAGAAAACTAAATGCAAACTAATGGAACGGAAAAAGAAAGCTCAGAGATAGCTACAAATTGTCCACTTAAACCAATTTGATGCAG
Source organism: Silene latifolia (assembly GCF_048544455.1). Taxonomy (NCBI): domain Eukaryota; kingdom Viridiplantae; phylum Streptophyta; class Magnoliopsida; order Caryophyllales; family Caryophyllaceae; genus Silene; species Silene latifolia. The sequence goes on along the minus strand of NC_133527.1, from coordinate 89,906,170 downwards.
CAAACTAACACTTATAGCAAATCAGTCAAATGCAAACGAGTTATAGGATGTTCATAAATAGAGATGACCTATTGACTTTGCAAGACCAACTAAATCGGACTCTCATGGGTCGCTCTTCTCTCATGAACCAAAGGGTGAATATAAATGTGTAAGAGAGAAAGAGAAAAGCAGTCACTCACCTAAACTGCGACCTACATAACATGCACGCAACAAAAATGATAGACGATTCAAGTACTACACATACATTCCAACCAACAATGTCCGTCACAGCCGAGGGTTTACAAAAAGTATAGGAAAGTGAGGTTCATGTGAGAAAAGGCAAAATCAATTATGGAAATGTGGAGGTAATAGCGCCAAGCTAGTTCCTAAACAGGACCATATAAAACCGTCCAAATCTCAATTGTCTAGAAAAATAAACACAAGTGCCCTTCACTGGCACACAACTCACCATCCATATACACTACCTCCTCAAAAAAAATATGGAATAAAACGGAGGAGTAAGATCGTCACAAGGTAAAAATGAGCATATACGGTTTCAATTAAACTTAAATACAAAAACTTCTAACTTTTTTTCTTTTTCTTTCACTGTGAACGTGAATCACATCTTTTTTTTATTTTTTTTTTATTTTTTTTCTTTTTCATGTCTTTTTTTAATTTTTTTTCATTTTTCGTCCTTCCTGCTTTTTCACCAACTCCAAACAACAAAAACAAGTCAAACTCGTAATGGATCAACATACCACAAAGACACACTAAATTAGCTTGACTGGGCAGGCTTAGTTTTGGGTGTAGCTAATGGGTCAGAAAGGCTAAATTTCGCTTAAGTGAAGCTAAATGGGTGAAAATTGTAAAAAGGAAAATTTGCGAGCGCCTCCCTGCAGTTGACACCGACCACAAACCCGAATGTATGCATTTTAACAAGAAATCGAATGTCATAAAAGTGCAAAAATGATGAACATGCTATGCAAGGAGTAGTACTCTCAATTCCTATATAAACCGGTCATGAATGTCACCAGTTATACGGCTCTAAAACTCAGAATTGTAAAGTAGGTTGCCAAATTATCAGGTCAAGTCTAAATAGTCAGCTATATTTGAACAAAAACTCGTAGATTATGCGTAAGACTTAGCTAATAACCATCAACGAAAGTGCAAGGCTCAAGTAAAAAGACAAGTTAAAGTGCAATGTCATCACGGAAATCAACCGTTCCGGCTCAACAAATATGCAAAAATAAACGTGAATATTTTATTAATTTTTTTTAAAAATTTTTTTTATAAAGAACAATGCATATGAAATATGAAAATTAAACATGATTATAGGAATGCAATAAAAGCCGAATGCAGACACAGATATGGATGCATAACCTCCCCAAACCAAACCGTACAATGCCCTCATTGTACCCAAAAATAGGGAAAGGAAATGCAAACTAAAAAGGAGAGTGAAGATGCGGGAAACTTACAAGATAACGCGAAGTAGGGACCTCCCCAAACCAGCCAGCAACATGGGAGGTCACAAACAGCTGCAGGACATCGTCACAGGAAGCGAATCAAGGCAAACCAACTCGATCGAGAGAGAAGATTACTCGATCGAGTGCAATGGGTTGTAGAAGTGTTCGTTCGAGAAAGTAGGGCACTCGATCGAGAAGACACATTATTAAACACACACCAAAAACCGAAATGTTATAAAAACAACTAAAGAGAGTAAATTCCGGGTTGCCTCCCGGACAACGCTAGTTTTAGACAGGTACTAGCTCGACCTTCTTTTCTTCGAGCCTCTCTAATTTAGCCTCGTCAATACACCTCAAAGGGCGCAGTAACCGATCAAACAGCTGCGCATGTGCTACACAAAACTGTAAGTAGCACCAAGGTAAAACAGTAGCATAGGAAAATAAAATGTATAAACGTTTGAGTCTAACAAATTTCCTATGACAGCTCCTAAATTTATCCACAAAATAAAGGAGCTCGGGAGCAATTATCAATAATTTAGAGTATCATTTCAGATTAACAAGATTAAGATGACAAGTATGGTGAAAAATCGTTAAATTACTTGTCCAACTGAGAGGGGGGTATAACAATAAAAGAAGAAACACGAGTAATACAAGGTAGCGTACTATTAATATTAACAACAATAAAATTATCGCGAATTACCTCAGGTGGGTTGCTCTCAATGTCGTAATCACTGACAAAAGAATGTATTACCTCATCCGTGCTAGGAGCAATTACCGACTCAGTTGTCTTCTCGTTACCCTCATCGGTGGATACCGTCCCGTAAATCGCAGCCTCAAGCGCATCCAGCTCAGCTTTGAAATGGGGAGATTCACCGTAACCATTGTCATCATCAAAATCGTCACCTAGAACGAACCCAAGTGACGTTATATTTCTATCTCTGGCCAAATCAGTCGATCGAGTGGAATTATTACTCGATCAAAAGCTTTCCTCATGATTTTCACTCGATCGAGTATATGAAACAGCTCGATCGAGTGCTTCCTCTAAGCAGTTGTTCGATCGAGTGATGTATTGTGTTCGATCGAACATTTCTTCAGGTATTTCACTTGATCAATCAATATAATTCATTCGATCGAGTGATTCTTGTTGATCAGTGCAGAATTCTTCGCATGAGGCCTCTTTATCTGATAGAACTTCGCAATCCGAGTCATCCCAGTCATCAGCATCACTAGGCAAGGTGGGTCCTTCGTGGGAAAGACCACTCTCTGCGTAGGTAACGCAGACTTCCTCTAGCTGCCTAATATTCGAATCAGCAGCTAATTGAGCTATTTCAGACTCGAGCTCATCAATTTGCGCAAAAATTTGTCTATCATGTTCTTGCACTTGGAGTGCAAGCGCCTTCACTAAAGACTTCAACTCAGCAATCTCTTCTTTCCGCTTATTAGGAGGAAGAGCTTGTTGTCGCGGTGGCCAGATAAATAGAGGCTGTTGGTAGCTTCATTGATAGGGCAGGTGTGGCGGTGCAATTACAACATATTGATTAGCTTGTCTACATTGCTTGAATGCATAAACCTCGTCATTTTCAGCTAAGCAAAAAGCTGCATTGTGCTCAGCAGGACCACATCTCCCGTAGTAAATCACCAGTTGTGCCATATAATGGAACATATGTGACGGGTCAAAGGTACTCAAGCCTTCCCTTTGACAATCTTTTACCTAGACATATCTAGGTAGAACTTGTAGGGCCTATCAAAACAGCACTAAAGAAAAAGATTAGAACGGCCTCAAGGGAAAAATCCGTTGAGGCTAAAGACAGACAAAATAAAACAAATAAATACAGGTAGTTGCCTCCCCGACAACGGCGCAAAAATTTGATACCGTCGTCAGGTACCAAAACTAAAATACCTAGTTACACTAACAGAAGCTACCAGTAAGTAGGGTCGATCTCCACGGGAAGGCGGTCACTATCTACTTGTCTATTCGGTCTGTCTACGGTCACAAGATGGGGGTTTGATTGTTTTGACTAAACTAACGAGATTAAGGCAAGAGAAATAGTGATAAGAGAAATTAAGTAGAGGGAAGGGAAACTAGGATGTCGGTTCATCAATGAATGTCAATTAATTGCAATTAAGGTCACAGATTAGTCGATGTGTCGGTCTAAGGGGCAATGAATATCTCCTTCCGGTCTGAATTCGCCCTAAAATACTATTAGCTTAGCTTCCGCCCTCACTAAAGCATTCTATTGTTCACTGCGGGTCTCACCCCTTCCAACCTTCCGGTCTAGGTCAAGGCTTACCAAAATTAAAAAGGCTAATTGCATCGATTCAATCAGCAACAATTAAAGCAGCGATTAACAACATAGACAAAAACAACAACAACAACAACAATCTGCAAACTAATTAGCAATTAACATTCATTCATCGAATCCCCTAATCCTAGCAGAGAGAAATTAGCTAGACATAAATAAGGGTAAAGGGAGAACAAAAGGTAGAAGAACAAATAAACATTAATTAAATAAAAGAGAAAAGAGGAAAAGAGAATCACAAAGTAAAATCCGGCAAAGAAAGAGAAGCAGAGAATAATTAACGTATACAGTGTATGGTATAATAAGAGATGATAAGTGACGTCTCCTCCTTTCCTATTTATAAGAAATAGGACTTTATTTGACCTAATACCGAAAATAGACAAAAATGCCCGAGCCCATTAGAGAAACCACTCGATCGAGGCATTTGAAACTACTCGATTGAGTAGAATTAAGCTCAAACCACTCAATGGAGTACTTTAGATACTCAATCGACCACTTATCAAAAATAAACAACGCGATCGAGCAGAAAAAGGAGTCTACATAACATAATTGTACTCGATCGAGCACTTTCCAGCGCACAATTCCTGCATCGCGTACTGAACTTCAAACTGCTACCATTTCTTCGTTACTTGGGCAAACAGAGCGATTCCGGTGGCGATGAAAGTTAAGAGGACAAAATTTCATCTCCAGTTGGAATCACATGAAAATAACTCGTAGAACTCGAGATATGGCTCTTAAAATTAGGCACTAGTAATTTGAAATTCTTCCTTTACTCGCGTAGCTATCTTACTTCTTTGCGCATCTTAAAATAGTAGTTTGCAAGCTCCGACTCAACTCATCTCCTAAATGCATGCATAGGGACATGTTTTAGGCTTGATTATGTTCCTTTCCGGTTCATACCTACAAATAATACAAGACAAACCAAAGTAGACAATTCGGGGGACATTTGTAGCTAAATACTACACAAAATGCATAGAAATACGTGCAAATAAAGTACGCAACACTTATATAAAATGCACGCATCATATTTCATTTTCGGTAGGAGGCAACCTAGTTTTTACGGCAATAATTCGGCCCTCGATCGTGTTGAGGCGATTATTCACTAGGTCTTGGCTAGTTTGGAGACGAGCGAGAGCGGCTAGGATTAGATCATTACCATTCGGTGGTTGTCCATTCACACTTGCGTGACTAGTTCCAGGCATCTTGAAAACTGGATAAGAGATTGACGATGAATCAAAACACGATCGACCATTCTAGCAGTCTTACTCAAAGAAAAGGTTTGGCTTGTGTAGCTGTAGGAGTGGACTCGAAGTGAGGTTTTGAAATGGGCTTCGAAGCCCGAATTTTGACTCGACAAATGGACAGAGCTTCAACTAGTTTTGCGCTAAATTTGGCCTATTTTTCGAAAATTTTACATTTTGAAAGAGGTTTTGATTTTTACAAAATTCGTCATGGTTTTATTTAGAATATGATGATCACATATAGTACAATCATTTATACAGGCATTATAACGGGATGCTGAGTGCATTTTAAAGCGTTTTTGTTTAAAGGGTGGGTTGCCATACCGAACAATCAAACCCGGGGTCTGTGGAGAAGCTCGTACCAAATAGGAGTAAGGCCGATTCCTAGTCCATTTCCTCGAGTAGTGAAAGCCCTTGATACAAACAAGAGTAAGCATCATTGTATGGTTGGCGTCAATCGCTACCTATCCTTAGGCCCAAATAAGAATTTGGACCGTCTAGACGTGACAATTGGTCGAATGGGTTGGCTTCGGCCTAGGAAGGCCGAATAAACGATCTAGGAAGACCGAGTTATGAAAACCAACAACTGTCTCGTACAAACTATTCCCTAACCTTGTTCAAGTTTCACCCTTAGTAACACGTAAGTGTATTATCCCCCGCGGAGTCGCCAAACTGTGGACGCGGGCCCACGGGGGTCGCTCGGGTAGAAAACGAGCAAGCTTTTGCATTTGTGGAGTCACCACCAATTTATTGTGGAAAATTGGAAACCGTTCGAATACTTCATGCCATGTCAAGACACAAACTAGTGACATGAACACCAAGAACTCATTACCCTTTGCATTCTATGTCTAGAATGACTCTCGTGGATGCCAATGAACACGGATGTTCACGGAGATCTGGAGTAAGGGGTGAGGGTACGTATTAGGAAACTCTTTTGATCGAACACCTAATCCCGCCCGCCTCAATAGCGGCCTCTACTAATGATTATGGAAGTTATTCATACTTGATATGTTGAAGGTTATACGCATGCTATGCAACATCCATTAGATTAATCCTAGCATGTGAATTTAGACTAAGTCGGTGATCAAGTAGTTTAACATGCATTAATGTCGAGGTAGAGATTTAGGTTAATTACATGTGAAAGCATACAAACAATATGATAAAGAAATACAATAATTGAAAATCACAATAATTACAACGGGTTAATTGATTTACGTTGAAAATACATTTAAAACGGATGGTTTTAGAAAAGAAACGGAAAAATAAATTAACGAATAGATTAACGGTGATAATATGAGTAATAGTTAATTAATACGTAAGCTAATAACTAGGTCAAAGCAACAACGGAAGTTCAGGGACAGAATTCAACCCGGAACAGGCGCAGTAGTGATGCGTCCTTTGGAAGCGGCGCAGTGCTCACTGCGTCTGTTCCTGAGGTGAATTCTGGTTGTGAAGCCGGAATTGCATATCGTTAATATTTATTGGTAATTTCATGCTCGATTAATAATATTTGACTCGGATGAAAGTGATTAATAAATTATTTACATGTGAATTGGTCAAAAAAAGAATAAAACATGAAATAAAACTACTTAGAACAAATTAATTACAAGATTAATTATGAGGTTAATTATAAATTAAACTTATCAAAACAAATTAATTAGGTACTTAATGCTAAACTATTGATGATGATGACGATAATTAACAGATGAAAATATACAAAAGATGAATTTCAGAGACTTGATATTGATGAATCGAATCTCAAAAACCCGGATTGATTTTAATGACAAAAACCGGCAAATATTATTTACTTGGGATTTAAGTTGGGAATAAAAAGGTGATAAATTACTAATAAGATTATATGCTAAGATTATCATACGAATGAAATAAGAGCAAGCAAAGACGAAACAAAAAGAAACAGACGAATAAACAGAAGACGAAAGAAGAAGAAGGAAAGAAGGAACTGCGCCAGCCTCAGGAAGAGGCGCAACAGGTGCTGCGACCTTCGAAGAGGCGCAGTAATTGCTGCGTTCCTTCTCGACATTTACCTCCCATTAATCTGTTAAAAAGGGTTTGAAAAAAGGTTTTGTAAATCGGTTTTGAATATATTTTCGACGTAAATCTTACAATGATGATAAAAAATAAAGTACAATAATAATAGATGGGATTTACACCCTCAGACTTACATGTTTGACGAAACGAGATTGATTAAGTAAACGTTTAGTGATTGCTCGACTCAAATGTATGACGAAAATGCCCTCTAAGAGGAAATAAAACAAGATTGATTAAGTTGATTGAGGTGGAGTTGGTCAAATTGGTCGGTCATGCAAAATGAGGCTGGTACTCAGAAGGATCCGAGCTTACGTGGTCGAAAGTTCAAGCACGTAGACGCCAAAAAGCAAGAGTTTGGTCTAGAATGCAAAGGGAGAAGAGAAGGGCGGACACTCGCGTGAGAAATATGAGGGACGAAGGTCCCTATTTATACTAATCACACGAAGGAATTAGGGTTTCGGAGAAACTTTAGAAGTGAATCTCGAAAAGATTTCAAAATACGCAGAAAGGAACTGGGGAAGAGGCGCAGCAGCCACTGCGTCTCTTGGAAGAGGCGCAGCACCTGCTGCGTCCTTTCCCATGTGGTTTCCTCCTGCGGAAGAAAGATTTCCGCGTTTCTATTATGGAATTGCGGTGTGATCTCAATTTCCTTAATATTTTATATAATATTTCCAGGATATAATTTGCCAAAGAGATTAAAAGATTGAAAATATGGAATAGAAATATGCGGAACATTCCAGAATATTCTGACTCGGCATTTTAAACGGTTATTAGAAAATAAAGACGATTTTTGACCCGGACTCAAAATGTAGTCTATTTACTATCAAAACGTCCGTATCGGCGCGTAGATGACGACTATAAGGTAGACACAAGTGTTTGAGCTATCACTTGATGATAAACTTACGAACTGTCATAAATCGTTCCGCGTACCAAACATGCGGCCCAATCATCACCGGGTGGCTTGCGGGATGTGCAGAAATGAGGTATCTTCAGCAAGCTAAATGTATATGTATATAACTAAATACAAATGTAAACGTAATGCAAAGTCAAAGGATAGGATATCTTAGAAATGGTGGTTTGAGGGAGGACTCCACCAAACTCATTCCTTGTTGCCATGGTTATTGATGTTGTCCATGTTGCTCAATGCTCTCAATAACCGGTGGAAGGCTTGGGCATAATCCTCAAATAAGCAAAGATAGAACCATGGCCACTTCAAAATGGAATAGAGCCAATCTTCCACAAGGGACTTTTCATTGAAATTTCTCCCCTTCACCTTGGCCTTTTCATCATAGCCTTTTTGGCACTCCAAATTAGCAAGCTTAAAATTATTCTCATCGGGAGGCTTCCATCTCTCCCGTCTCCCTCAAATATGGTGATGATGATAGCATTTGAATTTATCAATCCTTCAAGAATAGAAGGAGAATTCTCATAGCATTGATGACGTGGTTGCTTAGGAATCGAGATTGTGGGTGCCAAGGCTCCACAAGTAAGCTCATTCATAGCTTTGTTCTTGAGATTCTCCATCAAGTACCTTTTATATGACAATTTGACCTTTTAGAGAAGGTTTACCATATCATCTCGAACAATCATAGGTTCCATGGTGGGTGCGAAAAGGTCTTCATGGTCAATAGGAAAGAGGCATTCATCTTCTTCATGGAAGCATACCTCAAACTTTTCAAGGATGGGCTCCTCAAGTGAGGCAATTTCACAACTCCATTCCTCTTCTTCATTCCATAAGTTATTGCAAGACACATGTTCCGCATAAGCTTCTTCCATAGGCTTGTCATCTTCGCTATCTTCATATGAATCATAAATGGGGGCTTTACTCCTCCTTATCAACTCTTTCTCCAACACCTCAACATCCACATCAAATGACACACCCTCATACTCACAAAGCCTAAGAGAACTTGGATTAGTCAACCTCATATCTTCTTCATCAAATACCACACTTTCATACTCACAAGAGCTCAAAGATATTGGCTCTTCCCACTTCACATCTTCTTCACCAAAGGTCATTACTACCTCAAATTGACATTCATGGTCAATGCTCAAGGATTGGTGGGGGGGGGGGGGGTGGTTGTTTGGGTGGTTTCTTGGGTTGCCTCCATTTGGGCAACTTGAATTGCCAACTCCTCACCATAGGTAACAATGCTTTGGAGAACATTGTTCCTGCTTTGGCTCTCTTCTAGCATTTGTGTAAAGAAATTTTGTTGATCTCCCATTATTTGGAGAACCACATTTTGAATGTCAAAGTTTGGCTCATCTTCTTGTTGTGTGTGGGTGTGAAAGTGGTTGTATTGTGGCATTTGGAATTCATTGTAAAGTGGGTATTGGGAGGGTGGTTGTTGTGGGTATTGGATGTGGGGGTTTTAGTGGGAAAAGTTGGGGTAGTAGTTAAGATTTTCATTGTATGAGTTGTAAGGTAGGTTTGTGTTGACTTGCTCCTCAAACTCCCCATACCCATTGATTTTGATTTCGATTTGGATTTTGATTTTGAGTTTGACAATTTTTTGAAAGATTGGCTGATTTGTGGTTGTTGTGTTTAGTTACAGGCTTGGTTGTATACTTACTTCATCCCCCTGCGTCCGGGGACTATCGGTGGAGTCCCTTCGACCTACCCTACTGTGAGGGCTTGGACGGTGGCTCGGAAGAAGCCGACCAAGTCGACTAACGAGGACTGCAGGCGTCGTGTGAACGCCCTTCAAGTTGCTAACGTAAGTTACTGTCACTTACTCCTTTCATTTTGTAGAAACAGACAGAGATAAAATGACTAGGTAGCTTAGGAAGCCGCAGTTACCTGATTAGTGTTGCCTTGGGTGCAGTTCGTCGGGTGGCCTTAGGAGCACTACACAGAGGTGTCGGCCTATGTCAGGGAGCGTTTGCGGCCTCACAGGTCCCAGTGTTTTTACCTTGAGACGGCGATCGAGCCGGTTTGGTACGTGGGCGAGCGTTTAGCTCGTCAGTTCTTTACTGAGACTTTCGTGGTACCGGTCGATCCTCCTAGGGTTTTGTTCCAGGAGTCGACCCCCGACGAGGTTGAGGAGCACCTTCACGGTCATGTAGGTAAGGAGCTGTTACGGCGGGAGGTCGACTACGACACCTTCCGGTTGTCGAGGCTTGCCTGGGACCCGATCGAGGTATGTCTTCCTCTGTTCTTTTGTTTCCATTGCCTCTTTTGATAGGAGGGTTTGTTACCTTTGATGTGGACCCAAATTGCAGGGGGTCGATGCGTTGATGAGGACTCAGCCCCCAGTTTTCCCGGCGGAGACTACCTTTCAGGGGCCGGGCGGTGAGGAGCTACAGTTGCACCTGCCAGAGCCTGCGATCGCTAAGGTGACCGACGTTGGCATGGAGTGGAGATTGTGCGTTCTGAGGGTGAGTTCTTGATCCGAACATTCTTCCTCATTTATGTTTTGCCTTGCATTGTATTGAAGGACCTTCTTGGTTGTAGGTGACGACCGCTAGTCATGAGGCCTTGTGGCGGATGGCAAACCGGTGGAGGGAGGCTCGGCCTACCCAGCTACTTTTTGTATGTTGTTTTTGTGTATTTTGTGTTGCATTTTAAGTTTTTAGATCTTAATGATCTGTATTGTGTTTTGCAGGGTACTGCGAATCCGACGGAGCTCGCTCGGGTCCGTCCTGAGTTGGATACAGCTAGGTCGACGATTGAGGCCCAGGAGTTGAGGCGTCATGGGGACGCGTTGCGGAGCCGAGATGGAGAGATTGCCTCTCTCAGGGCTCAGTTGGCTGCGGCGGAGGAGCTTCGCGTCACGATGGACTACGAGCCGTTGGTGAGTTCTCCGGAGAGGGAGCCTGAGAAGATGGTGGTGTCTGCCTTGCCCACGACTCCTCGTGAGACCGAGACTAGTCTTACAGGAGGTGCTGTGTAGTTGTAGTTGCTTGTCCGTGTCTTGGACCCTTGACTGTACATATTTACATTTTGCGTGAGGCGGTTTTTATATATGTGTTTTTGGATTGTGGTTTATTTTTTGATTTTTGGCTTTTTTTTTGTGTTTCGGAGAAGCGCTGTCGGCTGTCAGTTCCCCTTTTTGCTTCGCACCAATTCCTGCATCGTTAGTCTAGAAAATAGGCAACATGTAGCACGTATGCATAAACGTGAATACGTAACAAGCATTTGATTGAAAACAAAATTAACCGTGATGGCTCGAAGTTAAAATTTAAATTTGAAATTTGAAATGATATTTTAAAAATTCCGCGACAAGTCGTCACGTTTGGACTTCTCAAAAGGAATTGGTTTGAAAATCTCGTGTCTTGAATCAAATTGCATCGAAATTGTCGAAATTGATTTGTAACTCGAAAAATTCAAACTCGACCCGTTAGGGGTGAATTTAAAGTAGATTTTTGCGAGTGTATTTGATTTGATTTTTGGGAGATCAAGACTCGGATTTGTGAGTACTTGAAATTTTGAGGAAAACTGATGTCGTGTTATCAATTTTCGATTTTTATTTTTGCTGGGAAAAGTACGAAAAAACAAATTTTTTTCCAGAATTTCGAATGATATGGAAACGATCCGTCGCGGATCGGGGCGACTAGCCCTTCCCTCTTAAAAAAAAGAAAGAAAAATCCGTATGATTAAAGCTGCGTCATGGAAACCGTGTCAGATTTCGTAAAACGCGAAAATAAGGAAATGTGAGTGTGAGAAAACACAAAACGTCCTGGACTGTCCCGAAGAGGCGCGAGCATTCCGGCGAAAATAAGGAAATGTGAGTGTGGAGTGGCTCCCTCGTTTGGATCTCCAAGGATCCTCCAAGTGTGGCTATTGGAGAGGCTAAGGTATGTAGAGCCTCCGGTTGACTCTTCCTCTTATTCTTTCCGTCACTTTACCATGATGAAGAAGTTGTACTCGGATAGTTTTGCTTCCACCAAGGCCTATTGTGCCGCGAGATTGGCGGAGGAGGGTGGTCCTCATATCCGTTGGGTGGTGCCATGGCGGCACTTGAGGTTCTTCACGGGGTTGCCCGCTTCGGGTGCTAGTCCTCGTTCTTTGACGGTGGTGGGTTTGAAGATTGCTTCCTTCATTTACCCCGAAAGGCTCATGAGGCAAATGGGGCGTCAACAAAAGGTGCCTGCTCAAGATATCCTTGTCCAAGAGAATGTTTTTCGGAACTCCGAGCTTCTGGAGGTCTTCGAAAGATAGTGGGCCACTCGGCCGCTTTGGGAGGTACCAAACCCCGTTTCCACGACATGGGTGACTCCCTCTTATGTCAAGTGGTCAAGAGCTCCAACCTTGAAGGAGAGGTCCAAATCTTGTAAGGACGAGGTCATTGACTTGAAGTATCGAGAGGTTGGCAAGGCCAACCGTGCCTTCTTTGAGGATTATGTTGATGGAGCTAGCCCGGATGCGAGGAGGCCACCAAAGAGAAAGCTCGGGTCCAAAAGAAGTGGTGGGCCGTGTATGGGCTCGTTTTGGGCCGAACATGGGGTCTTGCAAGAGACCGGGGGCAATTGCCGTTGTAGATCCGTTGAGGATCCGTTTCGAAGAGGTAGTTCAAGCTAGGTGGGCCAACAAGAAGAACAAGGGGAAGATGTAACCCGAGCGAAAAGGCAAGGGTAGAATGGAAGAGTGAAGACCTCCATTACCCATTTTATTATTATGTTATATTAGTATTGTGAGTTTTTATTATGTTGTACTGGCTATGTATTGTGTGTTTTGTGCTAGTTTTATTATGTGAGGTGCTTAGTTGACACCTTAGCTTTGACAAGTTGTAGACTTGCCGAGCTTTATTTGTTGTCGAATTTGTGATCCTTCTCATTATTAATTAAATAAGAGGATTGCTTTTGTTAAAAGAAAAATGGATCCTTTTTGTAAAGGCAATTCGGTTTGAATCATCCTAAACATTGCACTCGGGAGGTGGATTTTTGTTGGAAGGGAGAAAGGCTTCTTTTTTGTATTTTTGTGGGAAAGGGAATGTTTTTCCTATTCTTTTTTTTTTGAAAGGTTGGTAAGGGTGATGTTTTGTATGTGGGTAAACATAAGAGAATGTTTTTTTTTGATGGGGATGGTTGTATCCTTCCTGTGTAGGAAAGGACTGCCTACGTATCCACCTAAAGAGGTGAAATCAAATCATGATCTTAGTTCAGGATGTTTTTGTAAATATTGATTGGGTTTTGTAGTTGTATCCCTCGGTATAATAAGGACTACCTATGTATCCACCAAAAGAGGTGAAATCAAACCATGTTCGTAGTTCAGTAGGTTTTTTGTTTGAGTGCAAATGGATGTTGCCTTTGACAGATCAAAGGCCATTCGAAACGGGCAAGGTGCCGCAACTTAGACTCGATAAAACATGCAATTTCAAATCAGAACGCGTTAAGGAACTTGACTTGAAAGGGTTAAGGTGGTCGCTAGTTGTAAAACTAGGGTGAGGTCATTGGTTACTACGGTTCAAGGGTAGTATTTTTTTTGAGGTTGTCTAGGTTAGTCGGGTTTGTAAAATCCTCCCCGTCTAGGTCACTCAGTCTCACTGCGCGCCCCGAAAGTATTTGCTTGACCAGGTATGGTCCGGCGCAGTTGGGTTTGAACTTTCCCCTCAGATCGACGGGTAATGGTGCTCGAACCGACTTGAGGACCAAGTCGCCTTCCTTGATGTTCCTGGGTTTAACCTTTTTGTTGAATGCCTGTTGTATACGTCGTTGGTATAGCTGGACGTTGTGTAGGGCATTGAACAGCCGCTCGTCTAGAAGTGCGAGTTATTCGTACCTTCGACGGGTCGATTCCGCATCAGGAACTTGATTCTCCAGTAGGATGCGTAGAGATGGGACCTCTAACTCTACCGGCTGAACCACCTTCATACCGTATGCTAGGTAGAAGATATGCTCAAATATTGGTCACATCATCGCACTTTGGGGATACCGAACCTCCATTCGAACGGTTCAGCCGGGCGAGATGAAGACGATCCTTGAATATCCGACAAAATCCTTGATGATTGTTGGAAGAAGAAAAGAAAAAAAAGCTTGCTGAACTAGAATCCGGCCGTCGCAGCATCGGGATGCTCGTCGAACCTCCATAATCCGAGCGTCCTTCCAGCCAATCCGCTCGTCCAACATCACCGCAATCCGAGTGTCCAACCCTCCAGTCCGCTTGTCCAACTCCCACAATCCGCTCGTCCCGACCCCTTGGCCGCTCGGATTATCATCCAGTGCCGCACACCTTTTCCTTGTTCTACTCGGGATGCGCATATTTCTGAAAGACTAGCAAAAAGGAGACTCGCATCTTTCTTCGAGAGGAGCATTTCCCCAACTTTTCTTGAGGGTCTTAATCGTCATTTAATCCCTTAGTAACCCTAATTTATGTACCTAATCCCCACTATAATACCCCATTGTACTAACTAGATTAGCATCAATCCTTAATATAATTTATGCTCTTCTAATCTCTCTTTAATTTTGTAATCAACTTTTAATTAGGCATTAATACAAATCTCATTTCCATAATTTCTCTATTGTTCATCATTTATTTTGGGTAATTGAAGATTATTTGGGGTTTATTTGGAAGATTGACAACTTTCCAATCATTCATCAAGTACTTCTATTATTCTTTGCTTATTATTTTAGAATCATCATTAGGTATAATTCTCTTAATCCCTTTTTAATTATTGTTAATCATCCTCATTTAGTCATCATGTTTTGCTTTGTTAATATGATTGACATCCTTATTAGCGTGTTAAGCTTGATAATGAGTGAGTAGTTTCCTTAGCTAGGGTTAATGGGGAATTAGGGGAAACCAACATGGGGGATGATTCATGCTTAATCTAATATGTTCACATAATTTATTTGCTTGCTTGTTGTAATCTCAACTTATGCACATGTTATGTTTGATAAAATGCGAGCCTATGAATCCTTGCATTTTTTACCCATCACTTACCTTTTCAATGAGATTTGTAAGACATAAACCAACTCGAGTCTCATTAGACCATGCATATAGTTAAGTAGGGAGGATTAAGTCGACTTGTAGGTGTTGTACAATCTAATCGATTCGGCTCCGGGACCCAACCCTTCCTAGGATTGTAATATATAAACCAACTCGATCCTATCACAACAATAATTGCTTGCTTATAATTTGAGAATATGTTTGTATGATCAATTCCCATGAATCCCATATGAACCCATGACACCCTAGTGCTTTTAATTAATTGTTTACACCTCATTTTAATCATCTTGCATGTTTCTTTACATTGTTATTTAGTTTAGTGATCTTCTTATCTCAACCCAAATTGTGACACCCTTAGACACCACTACTTGCAATCGAAAATCCTACATCAATACCCGTCCCTTGGGATCCGATCTTTACTTTCCTCTTTACTAATAGTAGAGTAGTTTGTGAAGTTATAAATATTTTTTTGGTCTAGGTGCTCCTAATGACAAGTAACCGGAAAATATAGTCCGACCAAAAATGGCGCTGTTGCCGGGGACGGTGTTAACTTGATTTAGTTTTCCTTGATTGTTATTAGTTGTGTCTTTCTTTGCCATGTGGAATAAAAACTCCTCAAGGTTTGTTCTAATTGTTTTCGAGTTGTTTGATATTTTGCATGTTTAGACACAAGGTAACTTGTTACCCATTGATCACGAAATTGAGAGAACTTTGACAACCAATAGAAGACTTGCTAGAAATACTTTGAGAGGTATTGGTGAGGTTGTATATATTCAACCAAATACTATTGAGTTCATCAATCTTTTTGCAAGAGAAGGTGAGGAGAACCCAACACAAAACCCACCACAAAATCAACCCACAATGCCTAAATTTTCATCACATTCCGTACCAACCGAGAAAAACCTACCCAATGGTACTCCCACACCACAACACTTGACCGGAAATTTCATTGCAAAATCCGCATTTATCCAATTAGTCGAAAGAAGCCAATTTGGGGGGATGCCTAGTGAAGCCCTCATTCTCACATGGAGACTTGTTGTGACTATTGTGATGTGATTTCACAAACCGGAGTGACTCAAGACCAAATTCGATGGGTCTTATTTCCTTTTTATCTAATTGGTACCGTGAAACAATGGTTAAAAAGCCTTGATAAGGCTACTCTTGGTATTGACTCTTGGAAGAAATTGGCTCTTGCTTTCTACAAAAAGTTCTACCCTCCGAAAACGACTAACATGCTAAGAGCTCAAATCACGGGTTTTAAGAAAAGGAACGAAGAATCTTTGTATGAAGCTTGGGAGCGATTCAAAGGAACTTGTTGCTCATTTCCTCATCATGGACTTAGCGAGTGGTTCTTGGTACAACAATTTTGGAATGGTCTTTATGAAGACTCCTGAAACATTCTAAACATGGGATCAAATGGTATGTTCACCGAAGTTGACGATAATCAAATTTGGAACAATATTGAGGAAATGGCGGTCCTTAACTCACAATATAGTAGACCTCGCAAGGCTACTAGAGGAGAAAAGCATGAAGTGGACTCTATTACTCAATTGGGTGCTTAACTTAGTGCTCATATTGATACCATAAATTTGAAGGTTGAGAAGGCTATGGCTAAACTTGAAGAAGCCTCAAAATCACCAAAGCAACATGCTAATGCCATGGTGGCATCTTCATCAATTCCAAGTGGAATATGTGAGAATTGTGGAACTTTGGGACATGACCAAAGTGAATGTAGGGGAACAAGTGAGCAAGTGAATGCTTTTCAAGCATACAAGAGTGGTACCCCTTATTCCAACTATTACAATGAAAACACCAAATTCCATCCAAATCTCTCATATAAAAGCCAAAATGTTTAAAACCCTCAACCAACATACACCCCACCTCCAATGAGAAACCAAAATCAAAGACCCTTTTACAACCAAAACCAAGGTTACCAAAATCAAAACTCCATACAATCAACAAAATGACCAAGGTTTTGATGTTCAAAAAGCGGTCCTCCAAATGAAAAAGAACCAACAAGAGTTTTTCACTCAAATGCAAAAGGATAGCCAAGCAAAAGACATCACCATCAACAACATCCTAGCCCACACAAAGATGTTGGAGACCCAAATGTCTCAATTAGCATCTTCAAGTTCACAAAGACAAAAGGGGCAGTTACCACCCCAAGGTATGCCCCCAAGACAAGAATCGGTGAGTGCCATCCATTTGAGGAGTGGTACAAGGTATGAAGAGCCGAAGAAACCCGTTGATGAAGATGTTGTGAATGCTAGTGACAAGGAAAGAGTTGTTGAAAACTCTAGGGAAGAATAACCCAACAATCAAGAGGTTTCAAAGAAGAATGAAGAAAAGGCCAAAGAGAAGGAACCCATTGTGATTAGACTTCCTTTTCCAAGTCGTGAAGCTAAGCCTATGTTTGATGACCAACTTGGAAAATTCATGGAGATTGTGAATAATTTAGAAGTCTCGATTCCATTCACGGAATTAATCAATCACGGTCCGGCCTATGCAAAGTATATGAAGGATATTCTTACAAAGAAGAAATCAATCCGGAAGCTTGAGACTATTGCTTTCACTAAATTAAGTAGTGATATTCTTCAAGGGAGTTCACCTCCAAAGCTCAAGGATCCGGGAAGTTTCTCCATTCCATGCACTATTGGTGACACTACAATCAACAAAACTTTATGTGACCTTGGGGGCAAGTGTTAGTGTTATGCCATATTCGGTTAGCAAGAAGCTAGGAATGGGAGAACTTAAATGCACCAACATCACGCTTCAAATGGCGGATAGATCAACAAAGACACCTTTAGGGGTATGGGAAGATGTTCCCGTGAGAATTGGAAAATTCTTCATCCCGGTGGATTTCGTTATTGTTGACATGGAAGAAGACTCCAACATTCCTATTATCTTAGGAAGACTATTCTTGCACACCGCGGGAGCGGTGATCGATGTGAAGCATGGAGAGCTCACCCTTGAAGTGGGAGATGAAACCATCACTTTCAATCTTGATAAGACTATGAGAGCTCCCCGATTGTATGAGCCATGTTTTATGGTTGATCACTATAGCCGGAAAGATGATAGGAAGAAGTTGGAATTTCAATGGAAAAGGAAAGTGGATGATGCTCCATCAAAAGAGCGAGGAAATTGCAACAATGAGAGCTTGAAAAGCTCACCCATGACGGGTGAAGAAGAAGGCATCATTGGCAAAAACAAGAAAGAAGGAGAGTTGTCTTTATCAACTCAACACATTTTTAGTTATCAAGTAGACGAAATATGCGGTCTTTGGGATGATGAGTTCGAAGGGATATTCAATCCCTATATTGGTAATGCTATGACCCAAGAAAATCATGGAGAACAACAAGTGCAAAGGTATATTGAGGATATTTATCATGATGATGAGAAAGCTTTAGACTACTTCTTCAAGGTGTTGAGTAACATCAACAACACCTTGAACATGCCCCCTTGACATCTCACATTGGACGAGAGTTTGGTGGAGTCCTCCCTAAACCACCATTTGTAAATATTCTAACTCCCTGGCATGCATTTCAATTATTGTATTGCATTCTTGTCATCTTTGGATTTACATTTTTTATGCCTTAATCAAGATTTTCATCATTTTGAGAGAAGTGGGGGAGGAACTTATGAGTTTATTGATGTTTAGTGCTTTGCCCTAGTGTGGGGATAGAAATTGCCTAGGCTACTCATGCCTTTGTAGTGCCCCTACAATGAAGAAAACGAGAATTGAAGAATGAATTGACACGGGTTACGAAGCACCCATGGATGGACCTGAATCCGTGTGGTCAAGGAAGAATCCGAGCGGCCCGAGGGACAATCCGCTCGTCCTGAAAGAACCCGAGCGTCCAAATCACAAGACGCTAGTCTTGTGAAGCTGCAGAAAATATATTTTGGGTCTGACTGAGAATCCGAGCGTCCAAGCCAGGAATCCGCTCGTCTCAGTCAGGACGGTCGTCCAACAAGAAAGACGCTCGTCTTTTTACTGCTAAAATTTGGAATTTTTCACTGGAAAGGAATCCCAGCGTCCTAAGCCAAAGACGCTCGTCTCAGCCA
This sequence comes from Silene latifolia, assembly GCF_048544455.1. NCBI lineage: Eukaryota > Viridiplantae > Streptophyta > Magnoliopsida > Caryophyllales > Caryophyllaceae > Silene > Silene latifolia. The sequence goes on along the minus strand of NC_133527.1, from coordinate 89,887,188 downwards.
AGGAATCCGCTCGTCTTTCCTACAATCCGCTCGTCCCATGGCGTCTTTACCTGAACCCAATTTTTGAAGAATCCGAGCGTCCCGACACTAGGTCCGCTCCTCTCCCTCTTCATTTCAAAAACCAATGGGTCTTTCTAAACCCTCCTTTCCCATTCATTTTCATTCTTTCAAAACACAAACACTACCCAAAACCCCAAAACCCCAAAACCCTCATCCTCTCCATCAACAAAAACCAAATTCCTGAACCAAAATCAACCAAATCAAATCCAAACTTCCTCAAAACAAAAATTAATCACTCCTTTAGCTTCAACAAGTGATCCAAACACCAAAATCTTCCAAGTTTTGAACCGATTTTTGGGATACAAGGCAACTTTCATTTATCCTAAATCGATTTGGGCATTACTAGAAATTGAAGATTTCATTCTTTCATTTGTGTAACTAAGCAAAGGATAATGGTAAGAACAAAAGGTGGAAACAAGGCACCCCAAAAGAAGACCCTTTCTAAGAGGCAACAAGCCTTTCTTATAAGAAAACATCAAAGGCATTGGTAGCCCATAAGGCAAGGTTGGAGATTCAAGAACAAAATCCTCCTATGGTGCTATTACTTCTACCACTCCGGTCATTGAACAATTAGCCGACTATCCGGAGGTAATCTTCACTTCCGACTCCCATAGGAAGAAATTTATTTACTTTGCTAAGAAAACTATCATGCCTACTAAGTTCATATGTGAAGATGCATTGTCAAAATTGGGTGTCCTTGAGCAAACTAAGACCTTTTTCGAGTCTATGGGGTTGAGTAAATTGTTTAGAATGCAAGAATTGACATACTCCTCCCTCACCTTAGAGTTTTTGAGCTCTTTGAAAGTCACAAAGGTGGAGACCCGAATTATTATTGAGTTTCGTCCTGAAAATGTTGATAGATGCTTATGTTATGACGAATTGGGTAAGATATTTGGCCTTAGTGATAGTGCGAAATTTACAACAATGCCTACCAAGTATCACCCCGCTCCTCTTTGGATGGCAATTTCCGGAAGGAAATTCACACGTTTTCATGATTGTCGTGCTCTCTTAGTCCACCATCCGGGCATTAGAGTATGGCATAAGGTCATTGGGAATACTTTGATAGCTAGAAATGGCACAAACCATCTTACCAAACTTGATTTTATCCTTCTTGAGTCGGCTTTGAACATTGGGAGAGAATTTACCAAGCCATACAATGCTTTACGACTTTTGGTTGATCGATGGCTTAATGTTGATTGTGGCAAAGAAGGCACGGCCTTTATTACCAATGGAGGATTAGTTACCTATTTGGCTAAGCATTTTAACCTGGATTTCAACAAGAACAACACTTATGCACTGGTAAAAGAAGGCCATCTTATTGATTTGCCCACCATGATTCTAAAGTTTAAATGGATCAAGAACGACACTCTTGACAACAAATTTGGGTGGTTGACAAATGAAGCTAGATCCTTCACTTTGCCTAGAAAAATATGTCGATTGAATGTTCATAGACCGAACTACCTTCTCCCACTCTCCGAAGAGACCGAGTACATCATTCAACACCAAAGGGAAGAAGTTTTCGAGCCCTCCTTCTCCATTATCACCCCACCTTATCCATTTGAATACCACGAGTTCAACCCCGAAAATGCCAAGGCGGGAAATGATTACTTGACTCTACTAATGAAGGAAATGCATAAACAAGCTTATAATGATAGAGTTGATGCTTACAAGGCCCAATATCCGCCCCTCCTACATCTTGCTAGGCAATGACTTCTCGATCCATCTTGTCCTTTGCCTAGTTTGGCGGATAAGGAGGTATTCTTTCCTAGCACTTCTAGTGGTGGTAGACCAGGTGGAGAGGAGATGGTTGTTGATGAGAGTGATGACCAAGAAGGTGAAGATGAAGAAGTTCAAGAATAAGAGGAAAGTGAGGAAGAACAAGAAAGTGAAAGTGAGAGTGGACATGACTCCACATCCATGGAGGTTGATGATGCCCCAAGTGAAGAAGATGATGATGATGGCACGAAGGGTGAGGACTAGCAAACGTTTGAAGGCTCCTACATTGTTACACCTCCTTTATGGTTTGTCTACTTCTCTTGTTTTTATTTTATCTAGATCATTTTGTGGAGGCCTAGCAACATTAGAGGACTAACACCTTGGCTCCATTGAGGTGTTCATATTTATTATTCCTAACTTTCAAAATCCAAAATGACAAATTTTAGTTTCATGCATTGCATTTCGTGTGCATGAACTCCCCCAAATATTTTTGACATTAGAAATAGTGTCTTTTTTGGTTTGGGGAAGTTTATGCATATGCATTGGGAGCTAATCTAAATTATGCTCTCCACCATAAAAAAAACCATGCATCATATAGCATAGCTTAGTTTGCATTTACCCTTGTTTACATATCATTTGCATTTAGCTTAGAAATCATGTATATTCATATAAATTGCATAATTTCCTATCGTATTGGTCATTGAGGACAATGCCCATACTAATGTGGGGATGGGAAATTCTAACTTGACCTTTTTAAAACAAAAATGATAAAAATTAAAATTTTTGAAAAATACAAAAATATGTCCTTTAATTTCATTAAAACAAAATACAAAAAAATTGAAAAATTGAAAAATCCAAAAACAAGTTCATTTCCTTTGTAGTGTAGTCTTGTATATATATTGTGTTTGTTCATCCTTTTTCACATTGATTGACGACGCCACATCCGAGACGTGAGGATATTGAAGACTGCATGGTATGATCTTTCCAATCTCCTTTTTCCTCTTTATGTTATTGACTATGTGGCTTTATTTGATTGATGCGGTATAAACAATGTGAATTTAGGATTGCATTTAGATTATTTGGCATATTAGTTGGTAGAAGCATATGCATTAGGATGTATAAGTATTAGTTGCATCATGACATATAGTTGCATTTAGGAAAATTTTGTGAAACCGTCTATTTGGGAAGCTTGACAAGTGTATATAGGCCCTGGTAGATACTTTTTCTTCTTTAGACTTTGCTTGTTAGAATGCTTGTAAAACACCCTAGGATGTGTCATGCTAGTATCCTTTGACCCATGGATTAAGGCCTAGTCAAGAGTACCTTGTGGTGTGATAACTCCTTGGCTACCGTTTATTCCAAGGTGACCCTTGAAACCATGCAACCATCCTTCTGTGGACATCGGCCCACCTGAAAGCCCGGTCGATCTGGGGACATGCAGTGGTCTTTTGAAAGCCACGCTCGGCGGCGTAAAAATGCTTTCGACCGGATCATTTTAAATCGGTCAGTTTCGTCTCGGTAAGGGTCTCGAAACGATTAGAGATGTTCGGAGTCGTCACCAAGCATTTGTGGGATGCTGGGAACTCGTTCGATTCCACTTTATACCTCGGTTAAATGAAGCACAAAGCAGTGTTTGACATAGGCACTAAAGATAAGGAACCGTCACTCTTTAGCATCCTATGTCTAGAATGACTCTCGTACGCCCTGGATAAGGTAGTCCACTATCCAAAGTTTCTGAGTAAGAGGTGAAGGTACGCATTGGGAAGCCCTTTAATCAGACACCCAATCCCGCCCGCGGTAGCGGCCTCTACTGATCGATCTTGGTTGGTTGAATGCAAAAGTTGATAAAACGGTTTAAATGCATGAATGCGCATCCAATAATTTAAACCTAACATGTGAGAGCTTTCTAAATCGGTTGATTTAATCCAAGTATCAAGTATAAGATGTCGAGTTGGATTAATGGTTGATTTGCATGCAAGACGGAAATTAAACATACATTTACCATATTAGGTTTATGGTGCATAACGCGATCCATTTGTCTTAGTAAGACATTTTGCAAATGTGATTTTTGAATGAGCAAATAGTCATCTGATCCGTCCTATATCCGGGTTATCCGGAGTCCGGATCGTCCTAGACTAAAGTTGGAAAGGGAACAGGCCCTGTGCCAGACGACCATATGAGGCGCAAGCATGCCGACGGTGAAAGGGGGCCTCCCCTGGTTTTGAAAATAAGAAAGAAAAGGCCTGTTTAGGCGCGGATCAGTAAACGGTTATATGCCGTGCTTTGACCATTTGAAAAACGTTTATAAAACTTGTTGAAAAGTGGGTATATAAACCCGTTTTGGTTTGAAAGGGTTGTTTAGACAGTATTTGTTGATTTGAGGAACGAGACTCGAATAATCATCATTATTTTGATGATATTCGGTGTCGGGTTCGACTTGGCAAGCTTGACATGAATAGTTTTGAAAATAATTATGAACTAATTGTTTTATGGTCATTTGAATATAATTAGTCGATACTCATCATCGTACTCGGGTTAAAATCCGGCATGGTATGTGGAACCAAGGATGACTTTGTGTTGGTGACTAATATGTTTATTTTGGAAATGTAAAGAAATGATAAAAGGCTTTAAAATACCTCTCAAAATGTAAAGAGATGAAATAAAAGGCTTTAAAATACCTTTTAAATGTTATTAACCAAATATTATCACCGGAACACGGATCAAACCGTCATGGTATTAAGGACCAAGGGTGAAAAACGTTTGAAAATATTCGAAATGGTAAAAACCGATTACAAATATGAAAATAGATTAATGAGGAAGGACGAGAACAAACAGGGTTAAGTTCTGACCTGGGCACCCCATTGAGGCGCGTGCCTCTGTGCAGGACAGGGGGCATCTGCCTTAGGCCAAAACTCAGTTTTGGCTCGTCTATCCTATGTTTTGGAACGTGTTATGCATGTTTTAGCATGTTATGGTCATAAAAAAAAGCAAAGACATGATTAAAGAAGGATTTTTACACCCTCATACTTACATGTTTGGTTATGGCGAGAAACCGACGTAAGTGTAACAACTCGTTTGGTCGGAAAAGACTCGGTTTAAAATCGTTTTGGTAAGTAAAAAGAGTGTTTTATTAAGATTAGTGACGGCGTAGTGGTCGAAATGGTCGGTCAAGTGATTTAATGCACGATGACGGTACCAAACAATGTGTAAGGCTTGTATTTACGATCGGTAGGTGGTAAATACGCGTCGGATTGTGACTTAAGAAGTCGAGTCGAGAATTTTAAGGGATAAAAGAGGGGGCGGACACTCGCGTAAGTTCTCAAATTGGGGCATTTGAGGGTTATTTATAGGAAAATGAGTGGTTGTGTGAGTTTTGAGCGACGTGGCCACCTGGGCTACTCAAAGAGGCGCGAGCCACGTCGCGGGTCTTCGAGTTGTCCTGTCACTTTCACACAAGGGCAATCATGATTTATTCTATCCTAGGATTTGTAGCCACATGTTTGGTACTTGACCATTCATGAATCCGGGAAATCTTAGTTTAGAAGGTTTAAAATGGTTTGTTTTTTGTGGTTGACTCGGTTTGACTAGTTGTTGGAGTCGGGATTTGAATTTTTGAGTCGGTTTTTGGTCTGGTGTCGGTTTTGACTCTAGTTAGTGTCATTGCGACCCCGTCGTCGTGTATTAAACACTCCAGGTACTTTTGAAAAGTTTTATTTTCGGAATCGCTTTAATTTTTCTGACGTAAAGTTGTACACAAACTGTCGATCAAACGCCGCGATTCCAAAACATGTTATAGTCCGATAATCATCGGGTGTTTGTTGGAGTCTCAGCAGATACTGGGTATCTTCAGAACCCCCACTTTGGCTGAGGCTTGGACAGGGCGAAAGTCAAAGTAGAGCCCCCAGGTCAATCGAAGATTACAACCTGAAGACCCAAACGACGTCGAGGCGGCCCGAAAGGATTCGGGCCAAGGACCTGCCGCCGGGAAGGGCGACGCCAAGGAGACTCGAGGGTACGAGCCAAGGACCTATTCTCGGGAACACTTTAGAGTCTTTCGACTGTCGGTGTGGGTCGTTTAAAGTCCGTTAGATTACGTACAAAGGCTCGCCAACCATAACAAGGAGTCATACCTGAGGCATCTTCAGATACGTCCTTGCGTGTTTGCGGACAAAGGCTCGCCAGCTGTGGTGCGTACATGAGGAGGGCTCGCCAGCCGCAGTGCGTATTAAGGCTCGCCAGCTGATACGTGCATTTTATATAGTCTTTTTAGCCTAATTTATGCGCGTATCTTTATGCTTTTATCGTGGTTTTATGCTACGAAATGCCCCGAATATGCTACTTTGGTCTGTTTTGTCTTATTTGCAGGAATTAACCGAAGAGGAGCTAAATCAAGCCTTTTACCGTCCTTTTAGCATGCATTTGGAGGAAGAGTGAATTTGGAGCGGGAATGTAGCTATCTTGAGATGCGCAAAGAAGAAAGATAGCTAGGCGAGCAAAGGAAGAACTTCAAATTGCTAGTGCCCACTTTGGAGAGCCATATCTCACGTTCTACAACAGATATTTAGATGATTCCAATTGGAGATGAAATTTTGTTATTTTAGCTTTCCAATTCAACCGGAATCACCCTGTTTGACCAAGTAACGAAGAAATGGCAGCCGTTTGAAGTTCAGTGCGCGAAGCAGGAATTACGCGCTGAGAAGTGCTCGATCGAGAACTATTTCTATTCGATCGAGAGCCCATTTGCTCGATCGAGAGCTACTTCTTCTCGATCGAGTGATTAATGGGAAAGAAGTCTTCGATCGAGAGGAATTGTTCTCGATCGAGAGGAATGCTAAGGAATATCACTCGATCGAGCAACAATCTTTGACGGGCTTGGGTTTTTAGCTTTATTTTCCGCAATTAGGTTAATAAATCCTATTTTCTTATAAATAGGAAAGGGAGGACGACATTTGTATCTTCTCTTCTCTTCTCTTCTCCCCTCCTCTCTTATTATTTCAAAAACACTTTGTTACTGTTACTTTGCTACTGCTCCTTTTTCCGGATCTAATTCAGTATTTCTTTCTTTCCCTTTCTTTTCCTCTTTGATTTATGCTCATGTTTATTGTTCTTTCTTTATATCTTGTTCTCCCTTTAATCATGCGTAGCTAATTACCCTAATATGTTGGGATTAGGGAAGCCGTGGTAGCAACATGTTTTAATTGACTTGAGTAGATTAGCCTTGCGATAAGAATTGTATTAGGCAATTTAATTGTTAACCGGTTGAATGAATGCATGCAGGAGACCATAAATCTAGTTAACCCCGACTTGGATCGAAAGATTGGAAGGGAAGGCTTGCTTAGTTACAATAGGGTATTGTAGTGAGGACGAAAGTTAAGCTATTTACGCTCTAGGGCGGTTTAAGGACCGAAAGGTGACGACCATAGTTCTTCTTATCAATAGTCTAATCGCCTTAGTATTCCCGATAGTATAGCTGCCACGGTGGACCGACTCCTAGCATATTTCCCTTCTCTTTCTGTTAATTTCTTACATTCATTTCTCTCTCGCCTATTAGTTTAGTTCGACAATCAATTCAACCCCATTTTCGTGACACCGACGACAGACCGAATTAAACAGATAGATAGCAACTTAGCCTCCCTGTGGAGATCGACCCTACTTACCGCTGACTTCTGTTAGTAGTACTTAGGTATTTATTTTTGGTACAAAACGTCCGTATCACCAGCCATGGTGCATATATGAGGAGGGATCGCCAGCCGCGATACGTAGTAAGGCTTGCCGGCGATGAGGCCTATCTGAGGAGGGCTCGCCAGCCGCGATGTGTAGTAAGGCTCGCCAGCCAAGGGGTGTATATAAGGAGGGCTCGCCAGCCGCGATGCGTACTAAGGCTCGCCAGCCATGGTGCGTATATGAGGAGGGCTCGCCAGCCGCGATGCGTAGAAAGGCTCGCTAGCCATGGTGCGTATATGAGGAGGGCTCGCCAGCCGCGATGCGTAGTAAGGCTTGCCAGCGATGGGGCCTATTTGAGGAGGGATCGCCAGCCGCGATGCGTAGTAAGGCTCGCCAGCCATGGGGCGTATATGAGGAGGGCTCGCCAGCCGCGGTGCGTAGTAAGGCTCGCCAGCCATGGTGCATATATGAGGACGGCTCGCCACCCGCGATGCGTAGTAAGGCTCGCCAGCTATGGTGCCTATATGAGGAGGGCTCGCTAGCCACGATGCGTAGTATAGCTCGCCAGCCATGGGGCGTATATGAGGAGGGCTCGCCATCCGCGGTGCGTAGTAAGGCTCGCCAACCATGGTGCGTATATGAGGAGGGCTCGCCACCCGCGATGCGTAGTAAGGCTCGCCAGCCATGGTGCCTATATGAGGAGGGCTCGTCAACCGCGATGCGTAGTAAGGCTTGCCAGCCATGGTGTGTATATGAGGAGGGCTCACCAGCCGCGATGCGTAGTAAGGCTCGCCAGCCATGGGGCGTATATGAGGAGGGCTTGCCAGCCGCGATGCGTAGTAAGGCACGCCAGCCATGGTGTGGCCAGTTGATCGACCGTGAGAATAGCCGCATCGGATGGGCTTGTTTTGAAGGTAGCGGACTCATGATGCCGCCGTGGAAATGGTGAATTTTGAATTTCACTATCAATGTGCGGGTCCCGCGAGGAAGCCCCCTGTCGACATTTTGAAGGAATAGTGAATTTAGAATCTTCACTACTCGTTTTTTGAATTTGAAGTGGCGGTTTTAATCGCCGTTATTTTGAATTTTTTGAAGGAAATAGTGTTTTAAATTTCGCTATTACATCTGAAGTGACGGTTTATGTGCCGCCGTTGACATGTGAAGGAAATAGTGAATTTGGAATCTTCACTATTACGTTTGAAGTGACGGTTTATGTGCCGCCGTAGACAGGTGAAGGAAATAGTGAATTTGGAACCTTCACTATTAAGTTTAAAGTGACGGTTTATGTCCCGCCGTTGACATGTGAAGGAAATAGTGAATTTGGAATCTTCACTATTACGTTTGAAGTGACGGTTTATGTGTTGCCGTTGACATGTGTGTCGCCGTTAACACGTTTGTTCATCCTTTTTCACATTGATCGACTACGCTATATCCGAGACATGGGGATATAGAAGACCGCATGGTATGATCTTTCTAATCTCCTTTTTCCTCTTTATGTTAATGACTATGTGGCTTTATTTTGATTGATGTGGTATAAACAATGTGATTATAAGAGTTGCATTTAGTTTATATGACATATTAGTTGGTAGAAGCATATGCATTAGGATGTATAAATGTTAGTTGCATCATGGCATGTAGTTTGCATGTTAGAAAAATTTTGTGAAACCGTCTATTTGGGAAACTTGACAAGTGTATATAAGGCCCTTGTAGATACTTTTTCTTCTTAAGACTTTGCTTGTTAGAATGCTTGGAAAACACCCTAGGATGTGTCATGCTAGTATCCTTTGACCCATGGATTAAGGCCTAGTCAAGAGTACCTTGTGGTGTGATAACTCCTTGGCTACCGTTTATTCCAATGTGACCCTTGAAACCATGCAACCATCATTCATCCATGTTCTACCATACATTTTGTCATCAAAGGGAATGGGCACAAAAATTGTTCAAAATTTGAGTTCATGAAATGAAATGAAAAGTAAAAAAGTTTGCAATTGCATCAAAAGAAAAGAGGAGTAACAAAAATAAAACTCCTATGCTTCAAATATAAGGCACCCTCGTTACTAATTGGGGTGAATTTGAAATTGTTCAAAAGAAAAATGCAAAGAAAAGTTGAAAGTTGTTAAGTATTGAAATGCCAAAAATCAAAAGAAATGGCAAAGAAAGTGTTCTCAAATGTTATATACCACAAGAAATTGGGGGGAAAAAACAACAACAAAAACAAACTCCCAAACGAAACTCAAATACTATCAATACCTTTATCCATCGTATCAATCCGCGATCCTCCAGTGTTTCTAACACAATAGGGAGTATTCTTGACAAAAGCATTTAACAATTGAGGACAAAGGTACCCTAGCTTGACAGAACTTGGAGGTGATTTATTGGTATCTTTCTAGGCTTAGTAGTTTGAAGAAATTGCATCTATGAAAGAGTGTCTACCCTTGAATTGCTTCCCTTGTAGATAATTTCCACCACTTAGATGAGGAAAGTGGCTATTCTTTTGTAGATGCATCCATTACTTGATTTTGTGTGCTTTAATGTTTGGATGTGTCGCCATTTTGGCAAGACCCACCTTGCCTTGCAAGAAGGCATCCTACCTCATGGTTGTCTTGTTTTGAGTTGAAGGGGCGGAGTGAGACCCGCTAATTGTCTCATTCGGTAATATTAGTATGTTAGTTTAAATAAAGGTCTAGTTTTTGTCACCTCTTTACTCAGGACGAGTAAAGATTCGGTTTGGGGATATTTGATGTGACCATTATTTGCGCACATTTAGTCCCCGACTTGAACCTATTTTGCATATTATTATAGCGTCTCATAGCCATTTTACCCGTCAAATGCTTTCTATTTTGCTTTCCTATTACTTTGTGTTTGATTTGTAGGAAAGGAGCCAATTAGGCGGAAAATTCCCGTCTCTTGAGCCTATTCGTAAGGACATTGACAATCTTGGTTGAACGGGTATTGAAGGAAGAGCAAAAACCAAAGACTAATATTGCGAGAATAAGGAATTTGCGATGAAAAGGAATCTGAAGAAGAATCCGAGCGTCCAAGAAGCGAAGACGCCCGTCCAAGAAGCCTGAAATCCGAGCGTCCAAGCCCTTCAGCCGCTCGTCCCTCCATGGAACAATCCGAGCGGATTCACCTCTTGGACGAGCGGATTGTGGCGTCCTCAGCAAAGATGCCCATCTCTCCGAAATACTAGCGATTCCCTGCTTAGAACTTAGAATTGTTAATTACTAGTTTAGCCTTAGTTTACCTAATGAAGCACTACTATAAATACCCCATTTTGATGATAATAAAAGGGGACTTCCACATTAGAAAACTCTCTTAGAATAGATTAGGAGTAGATTAGAATAGAATAATCCCAATCTTTCCACAAAACTACATATTAATCTCTCCTTAATTATTGTTCAAGTTTATTACTTTTGGGTAATTGATGATTATTGGGTTATTATTGGAGGATTGACAACCCTTCATCAATCAATCAAGTTCTCTTCTTTTATTCTTCGCTTTATTATTTGCATCATCTCAAGTTTGGTATAATTCATTTACTCTTTACTCTTTTTTGTTTATTTCCTTAAGCTCTTATCATATTTATACTTGTTAATATGATTGACAACCTTGTTGGCATGTTTCCTATGATAATGAGTGAGTAGTCTCTTAACAAGGATTAGTGAGTAATTAGGGGAAACCAACATGCGATTAATCATGCTTAATCTAATATGTTTTCATGATTAAATTGCTTGCTTGTTGTGATGTCAACCTATGCACATGTTATGTTTGATGAAATGCTAAGCCTATAAATCCTTGCATTTTTACCCATCTCTTATCTACTCAACAAGACTTGTAAGATATAAACTAACTCGAGTCTTGTTAAACCATGCATAGAAGTTGAATAGGAGGAAATTAAGTCGACTTGTAGGTGTTGTACAATCTAATCGATTCGGCTCCGGGACCCAACTCTTCCTATGAACCATAAGACATAAACCAACTCGGTTCCTTTACAACATTAATTGCTTGCAACTTTGTAAACATGTCTGTATGATCAACACCATGAATCCCGTATGACCCCATGGCATCCTAGTGCTTTTAGTCATTTATTTACATTTCTTAGTTCATTGTTTGCTTTACTTTATTTCTTGCATTAGTCTAGGACACAACTACAAACCCAAACAAATTGTGACACTAGCATAAATTGAGATAGATAGACTTAGAACCCAAAGCACACCGTCCCATGGATCGACCTCGACTTACCACTAACTAGTTGTTTGTTGAGTATTATAAATGTGTTTGATTGGGTGTACAACGACACACTCCCAATAGTGTTGTACAATCTAATCGATTTGGCTCCGGGACCTAAACCTTCCTAGGATTGTAAGATATAAACCAACTCGATCTATCACAACAATAATTGCTTGCTTATAATTCGAGAATATGTTTGTATGATCAATTCCCATGAATCCCCTATGACCCCATGACACCCTAGTGCTTTTAATCAATTGTTTACATCTCATTTTAATCATCTTGCTTGTTTACCTTTACTGCTATTTAGTTTAGTGATCTTCTTATCTCAACCCAAATCGTGACACCCCTAGACACCGCTACTTGCAATCGAAAATCCTACATCAATACCCGTCCCTTGGGATCCGACCTTTACTTGCCTCTTTACTAATAGTAGAGTTGTTTGTGAAGTTATAAATATTGTTTTGGTATAGGTGCTCCTAACGACAAGTAACCAAAAATTAAGCTCCAAGAGAGTCCGACAACTTGTGGCGAGACACCTGTCGAGTTCACAGAGACACCAGAGAGGGTTTCTTCTCGTGCGGTTACTCGTCTGATCGGTACTGTTTTGGCTGAGCCTTCCGACATTACTCCGTACCTGATCGCGAGTTCGTATGTGACAGACCACTTCAGAGGGAGAGTGGTGGGTGCTGCTCCGCTGCCGTTGGCGAGTCCGGAGGCTGAGGCTAGAGCAGACGCGCAGGAGGCGCGGTGTGGTTGTGGTACTTTATGGGTGCCACGTACTTTGGCGACAAGGGTGAGCGCTTGTCGACCAAGGTACTTCCTGTCCTTGCTGACCTTGACACTTTGGGTCAGTTTGACTTGGTTACGCCGGCTTTGGCGAGTTTTACCCGGTATATGCACGCAGCGGTGCGTCCGGAGGCAGTGGGGGATGGTGGTGCCCCTGCTTTGGTTGGTCCCGGCCTCATCTCGGAGGTACGAGCGTTTTTTGTAGTTTTGAGTTTGATTTTGATTTTGGCAATTTTTTTTGAAAGATTGGCTGATTTGTGTTTGTTGTGTTTGATTACAGACTTGTTTGTATGCTTACTTCGTCCCTCTACATCCGGGGACTACATAGGGTGTCCCTTCAACCTACCCTGCCGTGAGGGGTTGGACGGTGGCTCGGAAGAAGTCGATTAAGTCGATTTACGAGGACTGCAGGCGTCGTTTGAACGCCCTTCGAGTTTCTGACGTAAGTTGCTATTCCTTACTCCGTCTTTATAGAAATAGATAGACATAGGATGACTAGGTAGCTTAGGAAGCCCTAGTCGGTTGAGTAGCTTTGTTTTGAATGCAGTTTGCAGGGCGGCCTTGGGAGCACTACACGGAGGTGCCGGCCGCTGTCAAGGAGCGTCTGCGGCGTTGCAGCTCCTAGCGCTTGTACTTGGAGACGGCGATCGAGCCGGTTTGGTACCTGGGCGAGCGTCTAGCTCGTCATTGCTTTTCTGAGACTTTCGCGGTACCAGTTGACCCGCCTAGGGTGTTGTTCCAGGAGTCGACCTCCGACGAGGTTCAGGAGCACCTTCACGGCCAGGGAGGTGAGGAGTTGTTGCTGCGGGAGGTTGACTACGACACCTTTCGGTTGTCGAGGCTTGCCTGGTACCCGATCGAGGTATATTTTCCTCTGTTTTTTTTCTTTTCATTGTCTCCTTTTATAGGAGGGTTTGTTACCTTTGATGCGGACCCGAATTGTAGGGGTTCGACGCGTTGACGAGGACTCAGCCCCAAGTTTTCCCGGCGGAGACCACCTTTAAGGGACCAGCGGTGAGGAGCTACAGTTTTGCCTGCTAGAGCCTGCGGTTGCTGAGGTGACCGATGTTGGCATGGAGTGGAGGTTGGTCGTTTTGAGGCTGAGTTCCTGACTTGAACATTTTTCCTCATTCGTGTTTTGCCTTGCATTGTATTGAAGGACCTTTTTGGTTGTAGGTGACGACCGTTAGTCATCGGGTTTTGTGGCGGATGGCTAACCGCTGGAGGGCGCTTGCTGGTGACCTGGCTGCGAGAGAGGCTCGGATTTCTTAGGTATTTTTGTGTGTTGTTTTTTGGTGTATTTTGTGTTGCATTTCACGTTTTTAGTTCTTGATGATCTGTATTGTGTTTTGCAGGGTACCGCGGATCCGGCGGAGCTTGCTCGGGTCCGTGCTGAGTTGGATACAGCCAGGTCAACGATTGAGGGCCAGGGGTTGGGGATCATCCGTCGAGACTAGGATTTGAGGCGTCGTGAGGACGAGTCACGGAGTCGAGACGCGGAGATTGCCTCTCTAAGGGCTCAGTTGGCTGCAGCGGAGGGGCTTCATGTCGAGATGGAGCATGAGACGTTGGAGAGTTCTCCAGAGAGGGAGTCTGAGCAGGTGGTAGTGTCCGCGTTGGCGGCGACTCCTCGTGAGACCGGGACTGTTCTGACAGGAGGCGTTGAGTAGTTGTAGTAGTTTGTCCGTGTCTTGGACTCTTGCTCGTACACATTTATATTTTGCGTGAGGCGGTTTGTATATATCTGTTTTTGGATTGTGGTTCATTTTGTGATTTTTGGCTTTTTTGTGTTGTGTTTCGGAGGATCGCTGTCGGCTGTCAATTCCCCTTTCGCTTCGCACTAGTTCCTGCATCGTTAGTGTAGAAAACAGGCAACAGGTAGCACGTATGCATAAACGTAAACACGTAAAAAGCATTTGATTGAAAACAAAGATTAACCACGATGCCACGAAGTTAAAAATTGAAATTTAAAATTTGAAATGAATTTTAAAAATTTTCGCGACAAGTCGTCACGTTTGGAGTCCTAAAGGAATTGATTTCAAAATTTGAGCAAATAACTCGTGTCGTGAATTAAATTGTATCGAAATTATTTAAATTGATTTGTGACTCGAAAAATTCAAACTCAAACCGTCAGGGAAGAATTTTAGAAAAGATTTTTATGAGTATATTTGATTTGGTTTTTGTGAGGTCAAGACTCGAATTTGTGAGAGCTTGAATTTTGAGGAAAACTGATGTCGTGTTATCAATTTTCGATTTTTATTTTTGCTACAAAAATGCGAAAAAGCGAAAAATTTTCGGAATTTCGACCGACATGGAAACGATCCATCGCAAATTTTCGGAATTTCGACTGACATGGAAATGATCCGTCGCGGGTCGGGGCGACTAGCCCTCCCCCCCTTAAAAAAAAAAGAAAGAAAAATCCGTATGTTTAAAGGTGCGTCATGGAAATCGTGTCGGATTTCGTAAAACGCGAAAGCAAGGAAATGAGTGTGAGGAAACGCAAAATTTCTTGGATTGTCCCGAAGAGGCCCAAATCTCATAAGGACGAGGTCGTTGACTTGAAGTATCTAGAGGTTTGCAAGGCCAACCGTGCCTTCTTCAAGGAGTATGTTGACGGAGCTAGCCCCGATGTGATGAGACCACCAAAGAGGAGAAGCTCGGGTCCCAAAAATATGGTGGGCCGTGCATGGGCTCGTTTCGGGCCGAACATGGGGTCTTGCACTAGACCGGAGGCCGTTGCCGTTGTAGATCCGTTGAGGATCAGTTCTGAAGAGGAAATCCATGCTAGGCGGGCCAACAAGAAGAACAAGGGGAAGATGTACCTCGAGGGAAAATGCAAAGGTAAAATGGAAGAGTGAAGACCTCCATTATCCACTTTATTATTATGTTGTATTATTGTTGTGAGTTTTTATTATGTTGTACTAGCTATGTTTTGTGTGTTTTGTACTAGTTTTATTATGTGAGGTGTTTTAGTCGACACCTTAGTTTTCACAAGTTGTAGAGCCGTCGAGCTTTATTTGTTGTTGAAATTGTAATCCCTCCCATTATTAATTAAATAAGAGGATTACTCGTGTCGAAATTGTGAACGCTTGTTTCTTCCATCCATTTTGTAAAGGCAATTCGATTTGAATCGTCCTAAACATTTGCACTTGGGAAAGTGGGATTTTTGGGAGGAAGGGAGAAAGGCTCATTTTTGGTATTTTGTGGGGAAAAGGGAATGTTGTTCCCTTTTATTTTTTTGATGGGGATGTTTTTTTTGTATGTGGGTTTTTTTTATTATGGGGATGGTTGTATCCTTCCTGTGTAGGAAAGGACTGCCTACGTATCCACCTGGAGAGGTGAAATCAAACAATGATCGTAGTTCGAAATGTTCTGTAAATTTGATTGGGTTTTGTGGTTGTATCCCTCATGCTTAGGAGGGACTGCCTACGTATCCACCTGAAGAGGTGAAATCAAACCGTGCTCGTAGTTCAGGGGTTTTGTGAATTTGTTTTAGTGCAAATGGACGTTGTCTTTGACAGATCAAAGGACATTCGAAACGGGCAAGGTGCCGCAACTTAGACTCGATAAAACATGCAATTTCAAATCAGAACGCGTTGAGGAACATAACTTGAAAAGGGTTGAGGTGGTTGCTAGTTGTAGAACTAGGCTCAGGTCGTTGGTTGCTATAGTTCTAGGGTAGTATTTCTTGAGTTGGTCTATGTTGGTCAGGTTTGTAAAGTCCTCCCCGTCTAGGTCACTCAGTCTCACTGCGCCCCCCCGAAAGTATTTTCTTGACCAAGTATGGGCCGGCCCAGTTAGGTTTGAATTTTCCAATCGGATCGACGGGCAAGGCGTTGTATACGTCGTTGGTATAGCTGGACGTTATGCAAGGCGTTGAGTCGCCGCTCGTCTAGAAGTGTAAGTTGTTCATACCTTTGACGGGTCTATTCCGCCTCAGGGACTTGACTCTCTAACAGGATACGTAGAGAAGGGACCTCTAACTCTACCGGTTGAACTGTCTCCATGCCGTATGCTAGGTTGAAGGGTGTGGCGCCTGTCGGTGTTCGAATGGAGGTTCGGTATCCCCAGAGTGCGAATGGGAGTTTGCCCGGCCAATCGCGGTAGTTGTCTTGTATTTTCTTGATAATGGTGATAAGAGTTTTGTTAGTTGCCTCCACCTCTCCGTTGATTTGGGGACGGTAAGGGGAGGATCGGTGTCGCTTGATCTTGTATTTGTCCAGCAAGGCCTGAGTTTCCGCCTGGAAGTGAGAGCCTTGATCGCTGATGATTTCATGGGGTACCCCTTATCTGCAGATGATGTTGTTTTGGATGAACTTGGCCACTTGTTTGGCGGTCAAGATTGCATATGACTGCGCTTCAACCTATTTGGTGAAATAATCGATGGCGACGAGGACGAAGCAATGCCCCTTAGTGTCTACCGGGTTGACTTATCCGATGATGTCGATGCCCCAGGTTGATGAAGGCCAGGGTGATGTCATGGTATATAAAAGGAATGGTGGTATATGTTGTATGTTGGCGAAGATTTGGCAATTGTGGCAATGTTTGACGTAGTTGCGGCAATCGACTTCCATGGTGGTCGAATAGTAACCTAGCCGCATGATTTTTCGAGTAAGCATCATTGCACTCATGTCAGGGCCACATTCTCCGTCGTGGACCTCTCCCATGACTGTTTTGGCTTTATCATGGTCAATGCAAAGGAGGAGAATCCCTTGGAGTGTTATTTTGTATAGTTGATTTTGGTTCATCACGAATTATGATGCAAGTAAATGGATGGCTCTTTGTCCTCTTGGGTCACAGTTAGGAGGGAATTCGTTTTTTGGTTTTGTAGTTGAGGATGGCATGGTACTAAGGTTCGACATGGCTTTCCTCGTCGTTGTTGATGTCATAAATGTGAGCTGGCTGGCTCCTTCTCTCGACACATAGAGGCATCGATGTCATGTCGTCTGGTATGTTGACGAGCGCGGCAATTTTTGCCAAGGCATCAGCAAATTGATTTTCCTCTCGCGGCAAATGGAAGTAGTCGACTTGGTCGAAGAACTCAGCCTCTTGATTGATCTTTGCTCGGTAGGGAGCTAAGATGTCACTTCATATTTTCCATAATACGGACACCTGATTGATGATCAGCGAGGAATTGCCGTGGACCCTCAGTCTCTTGATGCCAAGTGTGATGGCTGCTTGTAGGCCGATGAGGCATGATTCATATTCACCGGCATTGTTGGTGACGGCGAAGTCTAGTTTGACCGACATCGGAATATATTCTCCCTCTGGTGATATTAGAAGGATTCCTACCCCGAAGCCTCTCAGATTAGATGCACCGTCGAAGTACAGATCCCATGCGTCGGAGTCGGCACAAAGGATGTCTTCGGCAGGAAGTGACCATGTGTCGGTCGTTGGATCCTCGTTGACGGGATTTTCTGCCAGGAAATCGGCGACTGCCCTTCCCTTGATAACCTTGAGGGGTACAAACTTGAGATCAAACTCGGACAGCATGAGTGTGCACCTAGACAGCATTCCGTTTAGTACAGGTTTCTTGAGGATGTATTTGATTGGGTCCATCTTGGGGTAGATGTGGACCGTGTAGCTGAGCATGTAATGCCGCAGCTTCTTTGTTGACCATACTAGGGCAAGGCATGTCTTTTCCAGTTGGGTGTACCTTGTCTTGTACTCAATGAACTTTTTGCTGATGTAGTAGAAGGCTCGTTCTTCGTCGTCGACTGTTTGTGCTAGCATTGCTCCCATGGCTGTGTCGGTAACAGTCAGGTATAGGGATAAAGGAATCCCCGGTTGACGTGGCATGAGGACAGGAGTCTTGGATAGGATTTCCTTTATCCTGTCGGAGGCTTTTTGACAGTCGTCGTCTCAATCTGTGTGATCGGAGGCGCTAAGCTTCTTGAATATTGGTTCACAAATCATCGTGAGCTTAGCAATGAAGTGGCTGATATATTGGACCTGACCAAGTAATCCCCGAATATCCTTCTCGTTCTTAGGCCGTGGCATTCGTTAGAGGGCTTTGATTTTGGTTGGATCAATCTCAATGCCTCTTTTACTGACGACATGTCCCAAGAATTTTCCGGAGGTGACCCCGAATGCACATTTCTGAGGATTTAGTCTCATGTTACATTTCCGCAGACGAGCGAAGAATTTCTGAAGGGCACCGATGTGGCCATCATGTTCTCTTGACTTGACGATCATGTCATCGACATATACCTCTACCTCCTTGTGCATCATATCGTGTAGGAGAGTTGTAACGGTTCTTTGATAGGATGCTCCGGCGTTGATGAGACCGAAAGCCATGACCGTGTAGCAATATGTACCCCACTGCGTAATGAATGCAGTCTTGTGCATGTCTTCCTCAGCCATTTTAATCTTGTTGTACCCGGCATACCTGTCCATGAATGATAGGAGGGCGTGATAGGCAGTATTGTCCACTAAAATGTCAACATGTGGCAAAGGGAAGTCGTCCTTTGTTCTCGCCTTGTTCAGAACCCTGAAGTCGACGCAAACCCGAATTCTTCCGTCTTTCTTCAGTACAGGAACAATGTTGCCACCCAGTCAGAGTATTCAGACACTTTGATGAAACGAGCCTTAAACTGTTTATCCACTTCTTTCTTGATTTTCAGGGCCCATTCAGGACGCATTCGACGCAGCTTTTGCTTCACAGGTTTAGCTCCGGGCTTAATGGGTATCCGGTGCTCTGCAATTTCCCTATCAATCCCAGGCATATCTCTGTAGGACCAGGCGAATACGTCCTTGTATTCGTGGAGGAGGTCAATGAACTGTTGTCTTTCCGAGGGGTCTAGGGTTGTCCCTAACCTATGTTCTTGAGGGGTGTTGTCGGTTCCTACGTTAATAGGTCTGGTCTCCTCAATGACAGGGGTTCTGGTTTCCCGTTTGTCAAGTTCTTTGGCTAAGTGAGGTGGGTAGTCACTCAAGTCAAGTTCCTCATAGTCATTCAGAATTGCATAACAGTTAAATTGAGACGAGTCGTAAGCAAATTTAGCGTTCATTAAGTTGACACGAGCGAAAAGCTCGGAGAGGACATACATCTTATGGTCAGTCAAAGGCAACACAACAGAGGAGGTGGCCCCTGGAACAGGCTCCATGTCGTCACCTTTCATGGGAGTGGGGGTGACCCTAGTAGACTCAGCCTCTGAATCAGCCACGACTTTGTGATAAAACAGCGGGAAGGGGACCTTGACTGGGACATTAGGAGTGTTAGGAGCTATGACAGACTTTGACTCTGACTCAGATTCAGATTCTTCTTCACTTTCCTCTTTGAACATAGGTCCTTCTCCAGTTTTGATCTTGAGAATACGGCCTTGGCGATCGGTCCACTTGACGGTCTTCCTCCAGCCTTGTGCAGCTTTCTCCGGGTCAGTGTCGGAGATCAAGGCGGTTGGGTCAAACTGGTTGTCCTTCAGGGCCATGTTGATGATGTCCTCCTAGTCGAGGTGCTTAATGTTATCATCTCCAAAGAGGAGGGTGACAGCTTGTCCATCGAGGCATGACGATGGCTTAGACTCGGTTGATGCAGCTTCGGTGTTGAGGACACGTACTCCAACAATCTCCCACTTGCCGAGACAAGTGTGCGTCACCGATTCTCTTGTCCTATTACAATCTCCCACTCAATGCAAGGTGTCTTGCAGGTCGTACTTGCATGTGATCATATCAAGAGTGGTTTCCTCGATCTGGAGAGTAACTGTCTGACCGAAATTATCTACCATAGATACCTTCTGAGCGTGGCCACGCATTTCCAGTTCACTACTCCTCGAGTGGCCCTGAGATTTTAAATAACCCTGATAAGGGTGTGGACAATTCCTATCGCACTATTCCCTTCGTACATCCACAGTTCATCATGGTCCAAAAGATACCCATTTGACTTCATTTACGACAGTCGAAGAGCATAAATCAAGGCCAATCAGAAACTGTGCAAACTTGGGCGAACAATCTCTAGTAAAAGAATTGACTCAAAAGAATACTATAGTAGCTCTCGCCACGACCAGGCTATATGAATTACCAGAACTCTATAAGTGGTCACTGCCCGACAGAGTGTCCCTAACAGTCTGCCTATGTGATCGACTAGTCATCTCTTATGACCTTATGACACTTGAACCTTCCATCAATTGACTCACACTCTAGTCACTTAGAGAAGTCACCTCACATAAGTAACTATGGGCAATCACTATGTTAATCCAATTAACTTTAATAGGGTTCAATATTGTCTCAACAACCTATTTGGATATAACAAAGTAATAAATGAATTTAAGAAACTCAAACGATAAATGCGATTATCACCGATGAATAGTTAATACCATATTACTACTTCATATCTTATAATCTAAAGTGCACATTTTACACTTGTCAAAGTGCAATAAAAGCTTGGTTAGTGGACATACCATGTATCCATCCAGTCCAACTTTATGAATTGTTTTTTCCTTCTATTCAATGTCATTTCTAATGTCATGAACTTCTCTAAGTATATGTCTAGACTTATTCTTAGACTTGGGCTCTTTAACTTGAAAGATGCTCCCACTGTCATTATAACTTGTGATAAAATACTTGGCGGAAGGATCTACCCATATTACCTTTATAAACCACCTTAACACAATGTACTCAGACTCCATTTGTAGAACTTGCAATGGTTGATACTAAAACATTTTTCTAGTCACTTACTCCTAAGCCAATAAAATTAGCCTAGGATTTCGATAAATCCTTATAGGTTTGGAAACCAGAGTTTGTGTAACCCTTCAACACACAACTTAGTATGTCATCCAAACAGAATAACGGATCCCCAGTTCTTCTCAGGAATTATAATGGATGTTCTCGAAGGCTTTCGAATGAACTTCATATGAAATAACATGTCATTGACTTATTATGCTCCAAGCATATGATTCATTAGGGTATGTGCATATATTGGCATACATGATCGTTCTAATGGCGGAAACATTAGCAATCGATTTCATGTGATCAACAACTCATTGGTTCAGTGAATGACTATGACTCTATCATAGTAATTCCACTTTCACCAATATAAATAACCTTCTCAACCTATGTTGATATTAAAAAGATAAAGAATCTTATCTATATAAGATACTTATCTAAGTGCCAATCTAAAATTTCCTATGTCATAATAGATTTGGAATTTTAGAATGCATCATGTCTTCTTTCATCGAGAATTGAAAACCAAAACACTCCTTCATTGATGGTAGTGTTAGTATGTCATTCTCAATGAATAATATGTCATTAACATGAAAGACAATTTCTCCCACTGAACTTCATGTCTAAACGTGGCAATTTTGACTCCCACTTAAGTCCATGTATACTCATGGCTTCTCGATAACTCGAGTGAAACCATTTTCTTATCACATGATTGAAATGATCATTGCAATCTTTAAGTGTTAAATAAAACCTTGTGCTTATGTCATACACACACCCTTTTCTAAATACCTACTTAGAAATTGGTCTTAACTTGATTATACACACTATGAGGTGTAGCAATGATGACATGGATCTTAGCATAGTTACATGTTAACTTAGCTTCGTGGACAACTTAATGTCTATCTGTGCAACTCTAAATAAATTTATCCTTTTGCACAGATTTCACTTTGGTTCATTAGGCTTATTGAAATTACTTGATATAACCACTTCATAATCTTATTGAAGAACATTTTCATTTGGTCTCCTCACTAGTTTGAAGATTCCCCTGCGAAAACTTTCTTTTGGTATCATCACTAGTGTTGAGTTTAACCTAAGAAAAGATTTCTTTTGGTCTCCTCACTAATCTTGAGTTTAACCTAAGAAAACTTTCTTTTGGTCTCCTTACTAGTTCATAACTAGTTTTATGTTCCTTTGTTGCTAATTTTCTCCCACTCTATCTTTCGAAAAATACATCTATTTTTCTTGAAAGATAGCTTTATGAGCAACAGATAATTTCATACTTATGCTTGTGAAGGAAGAAAATGTCATACATGATAACCTTAATTGATGACCCTCTTGTAAAGACATTGTAATCTAATTTAAAGATAGACTAGTCCTTAAGGGTCTTAAGCCCTCCCATAGCTCGTATGGAGTCTCATAAGTGGTTATAAGTCTTAGTTATAAGTGGTGCAGCCAATTGGTTTAAAAATTCCCTACTTTGAGTTCAAATAACTCTATTTGACTTTACAATCGTTCTTTCTTATATCAAATAAGATGTGATATTTAGTCATAAAAGCATAAGGGGGAATCAAATTCATGGCTGATGAACTCATTACAATGATTCAATCGTTGTAATTCTTTTATGATCAATTTAAGCCAAAACAATTTATGTTTTTGATGTAAAAAGTGTATAATGACAAGTTTTTAGAACAAAGAAATTCCATAAACCGAATGACTTGGGTTGAAAGCCAAGCCATTAAAATCCATACAACCATTGTTTGCAAAATGGAAATAAAAGAAACTTCCATGTCCAACACGGAAATCAAAAGGAGTTCTAAAACAACAAGTCAAAATAAAATAATACTATGAAGACAATACAAAAAAAAAAGCCAAGCTCCCAAAGGTCTTATACTATCGGTGGCTACCCTAGCATCCCTTGTTGAAGATCTTTCTCAAGCTTGCTTGTCCTTGCCTTTGTCTTTGCTCACATGCCCTAACTTATATTAAAAGGAGGTGAGAATCACAACTTGTATCTAAATACCAAAGTTGAGATTTATATAAATAACACAATAGATTTGAGAATTTATTACCTACTGGAGTCACACGTCTAGCTTTGACATCTTCTAGATACTTCGGGCAATTACGCTTCCAATGGCCCGTACCACAACAATAGTGGCACTTATCCTCGGAAGAAGCACCCTTTTTGGGCTTGGATAAGCTATTCTTAATAGCTTTCCCTTTGCCCTTGTTGGGAGTGGGTTTCTTACGCTTGCTAGTGCTCTTCTTGAATTTTCCTTTGCTCTTATTATTAATATTGAGCACATCCTTGGTCGTACTCACATTTAGACCCATGTCTCTCTCGGCTTGCACAAGCAAGTTGTGCAATTCATGGAGAGAGGTTTTCATGTTTTGCATATTGTATTTTAACCTAAAATGAACATATGCTTTGATGCGGTTCAAGCAATGGAGCACTCGGTCAATTAAGAGTTGCTCGGGAATTTCAACCCCTTGCAATTTGAGGGTCTCAACTTGCTCAATCAACTTGAGCACATGAGGGCTAACCTTTTGACCCTCTTTGATGTTGAGCTCAAAGAATGCGGAGGCCGCCTCATATTGGATGATCCTAGGAGCTTGTGAAAACATGGTCACAAGCTTGGTGTAGATCTCATAGGCGGTACCTATCTTTGTAGCACTCCTTTGGAGATCGGCTTCCATAGAGAAAATCAAGACGTTCTTGATTGTGGCCGATTCTTTTAGGTAAGCCTCATAGGCCTCCCTAACCGCGGCGGATGACTTAGTAGTAGGTGTAGCGGGAGCGGCTTCGGTAAGGTAACGAAGCTTGTGGTCACCTTCCGCGGCCAAGCGGAGTTGCGCATCCCAATCGGCAAAGTTAGTCCCATTGTTTTCAAGTTTACATCGATCCATAAAGGATCGGAGCCAAGAAGCATTGGTGAGTGGTGGAGCGGTTCCACTAGTGGAAGCGGATGAAATCGGAGTTGTCATTGCAAATTAATCAAATGGACTACAAAAAGGAAATGAAGGAAATAATTAACATTTATCATTTTACTTGTAAACATTTTTAACAAGGTTAAAAATTATGCATTTATATAATGACCTCCCACCTAAATTATATAAATAATTCCGAGATCCATCTTTACACAAACATGGGCACGGGAAACCGATATATCCCATACTTGCATAAATTTGGTGAATTAACTCTTTAATTGATTCTACTATTGAACTCTCGGTCGATGTATTTCATAAATTCCATCTCTAGCCCCGGAACATAACACTAGTCATTATATCCCGTTGAGTCCAACCAAATTTCGCGTGTAATAACGTTTTATTACCCTACTTACCAAATGAAAAATGAAAGTACCCCGGTAAACCGAATCTATCCCAAATGTCAAAGGGATTCGTGAGTCCTACTATATGGTAAGGCTAATCTCAATTTTAAATATGTGAGAGGTCTTGTCGATTTATTATCTATCATCTTTAAGTGAACTAAGTCGATGAATACTTGATAATTATAATTCACAATAGTCGATAAGACGACAAAATATGTATGTGAAGTCATGCGATTTGGCAATGCATGCAAACATATAAAGCAAGCAAATAAAGAAAAGTAAATTTCCTAGTATGGCCTTTCCTAAAACAGAAAATCTTATATTGTACTACAAATTCGGAAACCAACTCCTTTGGTCCCTTGAATCTTCATGTGACACGCCTCCCAAGGACAAACACCGTCTTGATCGGAACTCCTTTCCGAATGGTACCGTCTTTTGGAAACTCCGGAATTACAAATAATAATAATTAAATGTACATTTCACTTCCTATTATACATTTGTAAAATAAAATCTATTAAAATAAAATAAAAGTGAAACGAGATCACATTAAATTACAGCCGAATCAATATTCCCTTACATTACGGGTTATATCGATTAAAACTAAGGCCATACTAAGATAAAATTACATAATTCAAAATTATATAAATAAAATATGACATTCATCAATGAAATATGCGGTATAATATGTATCTAACATGCTAAGTTATGTGCCAAATCGCTCTATTTGAACTTATATTGTAAATATAATTCGGTTTTATGGATATTCGCGATCTTTAACTTATTAAAATCACAAAATAATACTAAAATCAAATTTTTAGTCCAATTTAATTACCCTAACCTTTTAGATTTCAAAAATTAGTTATCTCTCATTTTTTGACAATAATTTAACTTGATTTAACATTTATGCCCATAATTGACCTTAAAATCATAACTTTTATGAAATAAATCCAAATTAAATTACAATAATTTCAAAATTTTAATTTTAAATTTTTGAAAATTCTGGAATATATCCATGACACTCATAATATCAAAAATCAAGGTTAAAATTTTCGAATTTATTTCGAGAAAAATGTAGTTGCGATTTATCGGTTTTATCAAATAAAACATCTAAAGCATATGAAAATTAATCTAATCAATGTTCCAACTTTAGAGCTGATATGTGGGTTATAAATTCAACCTAAAATAATTTTCTCATGACATGTAATTCGTTTTAGCTATTTTTGCTAAAAATAGTCACTATTTATGTCTTTTTTAAACTAAATATTCATAAATCATGCAAAATGAATCGTGTTCATCTCAAATTTTACACACAGTGATTAAAATATACATGTGACAACATATTAAAATATCATGGCATGTCTCCAAGTGTAACTATTTTTAACCATTTTACCTCCATTTATTCCATTTTTATCACATAAAAATTCTAAATCATGCAAAATAAATTAAATTTATACGAAATTTTTCATACAATAAGTACAATATGAATGTGAGGTCATATAAAAACTTTCAAGATCAGAAACTAAGTCTAACTATTTTTAGCATTTTAAATACCATTTTACTCATTAAAATGTAATAAAATCACTAAAAATCATTAAAATGAGCAAAAAATACCATAAATCATCAAAATGACAAAAATATATTTTAGGACCATAATTTTCAACATGCAAAAAATTTCGTGACTTTATTACATAAATCACAAAATATCTAGTTTTATATGTTTTACATTTAACTCGGAAAAACTATAAACCGATTATGCATGCAACGACCTATGCTCTGATACCACTTGAAATGGATTTTTTATCCTCTAATTAAACTTATTTAATTATAGGTCTAAATAACTCATTGATTTAGATAATGATCTAGTGCATGCACAACATAAATTTAAAGAAAAGAGCTTGAACAATAATGTTCCTTACATTGTAGAAATCGGAATTAGGGCACAAGTAAGGACTCAATTCCACACTTGTTCTTGAGTTACAAGTTTATGGATGATCCCTAAAAATCCCAAAGTAGAGATTCTCCTCTTGATTGCACCAAGACTATCCCTTAAATCTAATAATATATTGACTAGATATAATTATTAGAAACCTTAAAATTTAATCTAATTTTATTTCTTATTACTAATTTCTTAATCTAAATTAAATATTAGATCTTTGAACAAATATATATTCTAAAACTAATTTTTAGAGAGAAGAGAGAATGTGAGAGAAGTTGTTATAAAAAATGTAAGAATGAATTATAAGAATAAGAACAATTCTTATTCTTATTTGGGGTGGAAAAACCGGTGGGAGGGAGTAGTCTAAGGACCCAATACATGTCCTTCTCCTTTTTAGAATTGTTCTTATCAAAATGAATTAGGGTGTAGTCTAGGCTTAGATGGTAATCATTTTGTTTCTTAACAATGAAAAAAAATTAACCATTTAATCCTAAACACCCATAAAAACCGGTGCCCCCATGTAAAATGGAATCTATTTTATTTTTGTCAATTGTCATTTTGTCATATAATGTGTAACATGTAACATTTTAATAATAATAATAATAATAATAATAATAATAATAATAATGCATATTTAACAATTAAATATCATTATATATATTAATTTAATTACATATAACAATTGGCTAGTAATTCATAATCACAAGCATATAAAATGGGTCATGTTAATATAATCTACAATATATTGTAATTATAATTAACCAATCACTCTTAATTTAATTGTTTCATAGACAAAATTTTAGTAATATAACATTTTAATTACGAAAATTAATTTTATTTAATTAAATTAGAATAAGATATATATATATATATATATATATATATATATATATATATATATATTCTTACTCACATATCTATTAAGCGAATCGTCCTTTAGGTGTGACCTTAAGGGATCAACTGATCACCACCGTCAAACGATAGTAATGTCAAACTCTAGTCAGCCAATCATTACCGATTAATGTGGATCAGTTGACATATATAAATGAATCATCCCTTTACGTATTCTTTGAAAGGATTCTAAACCCTCTAATTAAACTCTTTTAATTATTGATCTATATTACTCATTAAAATAGATGTTGATCTAGTGCATGCATACCATAATATTAATTGAAAAGTAAGAATAATGTTTCTTACAATATTGAAATCGTTTTTTAGGGCACAAGTGAGGACTCCTTCTCACTGGTTCTTGAGCTACAAATTAAAGGATAATCCTCCTAAATCCCAATAGTAGAGATTCTCCTCTTGATGGCACCAAGACAACACCTTAAATCTAATTATATATTAACTAGATATATTAACTAGAAACCTTAAAATTAATCTTAATATTATTTCTTATTACTACTCTAGTAATCAAAATAAATATTAGATTTTTGAACAATATTTTCAAAAACCTGGTTTAAGAGAGATGAGAGAAGTAAGAGACATTTTTCTAAAAATGTAAGAATGAATATTTGAGAATAAGAACAATTCTTATTCTTGTATGGAGGGGGGAAAACCGGTAGGAGGGGAGTGGCAAGGGAGCCAATGCATGCCCCTTTACTTTTTAGAGTTGTTCTTTTCTAAATGTATTAGGGTGTAGTGTAGGCTATCATAGTAATCATTGTGTTTTCCACAATTAAAAACAATTTAACCATTTCACCCTAATACTCTCTAAAAACCGGTCCACATAAATAATATGGAGTCCATTTTATTTTTGTCAATTGTCATTTTGTCATATAATGTGTGACATATAACATGTAACATGTTATTAATAAAATTAATGCATATTTAACAATTAAATATCATTAGATATATTAATTCAATTATATATAACAATTGACTAGTAATTCACAATCACAAGTATATAAAATGGATCATGTTAATATAATCAACAATACATTGTAATTATAATAAACTAATCATTCTTAATTTAATTGTTTCATAAACAAAATTTTACTAATATAACATTTTGATTACTAAAATGAATCTTATTTAATCGAATTACAATAAGATACTTATTCTTACTCACATATGTAAATAATTCAATTTTAAGGAATTAATTAATCTGTATCAATATACAATTAATTAATTTATCTATTAAGGGAATCGTCATTTAGGTGTGACCTTAAGGGATCAACTGATCACCACCGTCAAACGACAGTAATGTCAAACTCTAGTCAGCCAATCATTACCGATTAATGTTGATCAGTTGACATATATAAATGAATCATCTCTTTACGTATTCTTTGAAAGGATTCTAAAACATCTAATTAAACTCTTTTAATTATTTATCTATATTACTCATTAAAATAGATGTTGATTTAGTGCATGCATACCATAATATTAATTGAAAAGTAAGAATAATATTTCTTACAATATTGAAATCGGTTTTTAGGGCACAAGTGAGGACTCCTTCTCACTGGTTGTTGAGCTACAAATTAAAGAATGATCCTCCTAAATCCCAATAGTAGAGATTCTCCTCTTGATGGCACCAAGACAACCCCTTAAATCTAATTATATATTAACTAGATATATTAATTAGAAACCTTAAAATTAATCTTAATATTATTTCCTATTACTACTCTAGTAATCAAAATGAATATTAGATTTTTGAACAATATTTTCTAAAACTTGGTTTAAGAGAGATGAGAGAAGTAAGAGACATTTTTCTAAAAATGTAAGAATGAATATTTGAGAATAAGAACAATTCTTATTCTTGTATGGAGGGGGGAAAATCGGTAAGAGGGGAGTGGCAAGGGAGCCAATGCATGCCCCTTTTGTTTTTAGAGTTGTTCTTTTCTAAATGTATTAGGGTGTAGTGTAGGCTATCATAGTAATCATTGTGTTTTCCACAATTAAAAACAATTTAACCATTTTACCCTAATACTCTCTAAAAACCGGTCCACATAGATAATATGGAGTCCATTTTATTTTTGTCAATTGTCATTTTGTCATATAATGTGTGACATATAACATGTAACATGTTGTTAATAATATTAATGCATATTTAACAATTAAATATCATTACATATATTAATTCAATTATATATAACAATTGACTAGTAATT
Source organism: Silene latifolia (assembly GCF_048544455.1). NCBI lineage: Eukaryota > Viridiplantae > Streptophyta > Magnoliopsida > Caryophyllales > Caryophyllaceae > Silene > Silene latifolia. The sequence goes on along the minus strand of NC_133527.1, from coordinate 89,857,693 downwards.
CACAATCACAAGTATATAAAATGGATCATGTTAATATAATCAACAATACATTGTAAATATAATAAACTAATCATTCTTAATTTAATTGTTTCATAAACAAAATTTTTGTAATATAACATTTTAATTACTAAAATGAATCTTATTTAATCGATACAATAAGATACTTATTCTTACTCACATATGTAAATTGTTCAATTTTAAGGAATTAATTAATCTGTATCAATATACAATTAATTAATTTATCTATTAAGGGAATCGTCCTTTAGTTGTGACCTTAAGGGATCAACTGATCACCACCGTCAAACGACAGTAATGTCAAACTCTAGTTAGCCAATCATTACCTATTAATGTTGATCAGTTGACGTATTAAATGAATCATCCCTTTGTGTATTCTTATTCTGGGTTTTTATGATGTGATCGCACTATTGTTGAGGACACATACTCCAACAATCTCCCACTTGTCCGAGACAAGTGTGCGTCACCAATTCTCTTGTCCTATTAAAATCTCCCACTCAATGCAAGGTGTCTTGCAGGCCGTTCTTGCAAGTGATTATATCAAGAGTGGTTTCCTAGATCTGAAGAGTAGCTGTCTGACCGAAATTATCTACCGTAGATACCTTTCGAGCGTGGCCACGAATTTTCAGTTCACTACTCCTTGAGTGGCCCTGAGATTTTTTAAATAACCCTGACAAGGGAATGGACAATTCCTATTGCACTATTCCCTTTGTTTAGCCACAACTCATCATGACCCAAAATATGCCCATTTGACCTCATTTACGAAAGTCGTAGAGCATAATTTAAAGTCACTCAGAAACTGTGCCAACTTGGGCGAACAGTCTCTAGTCAAAAAATTGACTCAAAAGAATACTATAGTAGATCTCGCCACGACCAGGCTATACGAATTACCAGAACTCTATAAGCGGTCACTGCCCGACAGAGTGTTTCTTACAGTCTGCCTATGTGATCGACTAGTCATCTCTTATGACCCTATGACACTTGAACTTGCCATAAGTCGACTCACACTCTAGTCACTTGGAGACGTCACCTCATATGAGTGACCAAGGGCAATTACTATGTTAATCCAGTTCACTTTAATAGGGTTCAATGTTGTCTCAACAACCTATTTGGATATAACAAAGTAATAGATGAGTTTAAGAAACTCAAACGATAAATGCGATTATCACATATGAATCGTCAATACCATATTACTAATTCATATCTTATAATCTAAAGTGTACATTTTACACTCGTCAAAGTGCAATAAAAGTTTGGTTTAGTGGATATACCATGTATCCATTCAGTTCAACTTTATGAACTGCTTTTTCCTTCTATTCAATGTCATTTCTAATGTCATGATCTCTTCTAAGTACATGTCTAGACTTCTTCATAGACTTGGGCTCTTTAACTTGAAAGATGCTCCCACTGTCATCATATAATTTGTGATAAAATACTTGGTGGAAGGGTCTACCTATAGTCCCTTTATGAACCACCTTATCACAATGTACTCAGACTCCATTTGTAGAACTTGCAATGGTTGATTCTAAAACATTTTTCTAGTAACTTACTTATGAGTCAATAAAATGAGCCTTGGATTTCGATAAATCCTTATAAGTTTGGAAACTAGAGTTTGTGTAACCCTTCAACACATAACTTAGTATGTCATTCCAAACACAAGAACGGATTCTCAGTTTTTCTCAGAAATTATAATGGATGTTATTGAAGGCTGGTCGTACTCCCTTGGAGCTTAATTTTCGGTTACTTGTCGTTAGGAGCACCTAGACCAAAACAATATTTATAACTTCACAAACAACTCTACTATTAGCAAAGAGGCAAGTAAAGGTCGGATCCGAAGGGACGGGTATTGATGTAAGATTTTTGATTGCAAGTAGCGGTGTCTAGGGGTGTCACGATTTGTGTTGAGATAAGAAGATCACTAAACTAAATAGCAATAAAAGTAAACAAGCAAGATGATTAAAATGAGATGTAAACAATTTATTAAAAGCACTAGGGTGTCATGGGGTCATAGGGGATTCATGGGAATTGATCATACAAACATATTCTCAAATTATAAGCAAGCAATTATTGTTGTGGTAGATCGAGTTGGTTTATATCTTACAATTCCAGGGTTTACTAAGAGCTTAAATGACGATTACGTCCTTGAGGAATCGCTCCTCTCAGAAAAAGATGCGGGTCTCCTTTTTTCCGGTCTTTCAAAAATATGCGCATCTTTCATGGAGCAAGAAGAGGGCGTGTGGGTCTGTAACACAATCCGGGCGTCCAAGGGTCGGGACGAGCGGATTCTGGGGTGGCTGGACGGGCAGCCTACTGGCTTGGACGAGCGTCCTGGGAGGCTTCTGGACGAGCGTCCCTATGGCAAAGACGCTCGGATTCTTTCAGTCTTGGACGGGCGTCTTTATGGTTGGACGAGCGGATCTCGTCCCAGCCTTCCTTTTCTTCTTTTCTTCCTCTCTTCTTCCAATAATCCTCCGGGATTTTGTCGGGGATGCAAGGATTTCTTCATCATTGCCCATCTACTATAATATGTACAAAGGCCTTCTAGTCTTGTCTTCTCTTTGATGCTTGGTCATTAGATTCGATCAATTAAGCTCTATTTTACCATGAAAATACAAGGTTTGCACTCCTCTCCTATCAAGGAAACAAAACCTCAAAGAATATGCAAAACAGAGGACTAAAGATAGTAAATGACCCAAATATGCACTAAAAAGCATAGGAACGAGGCTAATTCGGGGACTAAATATGCTCAAATAACGGTCACATCAAATATCCCCAAACCGAACCTTTGCTCGTCCCGAGTAAAGAGGTGACAAAGCTAGGACCCTTATTTAAACTATCCTACTAATATAGCCGACATGAGACAGTTAGCGGGTCTCACTCCGCCCCTTCAACTCAAATTTTTGAACAATTTCTTTTTGTGCCCATTCCCTTTGATGACAAAAATATGGTAGAACATGGATGAATGATGGTTGCATGGTTTCAAGGGTCACCTTGGAATAAACGGTAGCCAAGGAGTTACCACACCACAAGGTAATCTTGACTAGGCCTAGGGTATTTTACAAGTATTCTAACAAGCAAAGTCTTAAGAAGAAAAAGCATCTACAAGGGCCTATATACACTTGTCAAGCTTCCTAAGTAGACGGTTTCACACAGTTTTTCTAACATGCAAACTACATGCCATGATGCAACTAACATTTATACATCCTAATGCATATGCTTCTACCAACTAGTATGCCAAATAATCTAAATGCAAGTCCTAAATTGACATTATTTTTACCGCATCAATCAAAATAAAGCCATATAGTCATTAACATAAAGAGGAAAAAGGAGATTGGAAAGATCATACCATGCGGTCTTCAATATCCTCATGTCTCGTATGTGGCGTAGTCAATCAATGTGAACAAGGTTGAACAATCACAATATATACAAGACTACACTAAAAAGGAAATGAACATGTTTTTGATTTTTCTCAATTTTTCAATTTTTTTGAATTTTTCGAAATTTTTTATTTTTTTGGATTTTCAATAGAAGTCAAGTTAGAATTTCCCATCCCCACACTAGTATGGGCATTGTCCTCAATGTCCAATACGATAGGAAATTATGCAAGCATGATGCATGATTTCTAAACTAAATGCACACTATACTAAACTACACTACATGATGCATTTGTTTTTGTTATGGCGGAGAGCATAATTTAAATTAGCTCCCGATGCATATGCATGGACTTCCCCAAACCAAACTTGACATTATTTCTAACGTCTTGAATTTCGGGGTAGTTCATGCACATGGAATGAAATGCATGAAACTACAAATTGTTATTTTGGATTTTACAAGTTGGGAACAATAAAAAGAACACCTTAATGAAGCCAAGGTGTTAGTCCTCTATTTTGCTAAGACTCCACAAATAAATGATCAAAATAAAATAAAGAATACAAAATAAGTAGACAAACCATAAGAGGGGTGAAAGAATGTAGGAGCCTCCAAGGTTTTCTAATCCTCCATCATATCATCATTATCATCATCTTCCTCCATAGATGTGGAATCATCTCCACTCCCACTTTCACTTCCTTGCTCTTCCTCGCTTTCCTCTTCCTCTTCTTGAGCTTCTTCTTCTTGAGCACCTTCTTGGACTCTTCTTCTTCACTTTCTTCATCAACACCATCACCATCAACATTCACCTCTCCACCCGGTCTTCCGCCACTAGAGGTGCTAGGAAAGAAAACTTCCCTATCCGCCCAACTAGGCAAAGGAGATGATGGATCAAGAAGTCCTTGCCTAGCTAGATGTAGGAGGGGAGGATATTGGGCCTTGTAAGAATCCACTCTATCATTGTAAGCTTGTTTGTGCATTTACCTCATGAGTAGAGTCATGTAATCATTTCCTACCTCTACATCCTTGGGTTTGAACTCGTGATACTCAAATGGGTAGGGTGGTGTGATAATGGAGGAGGAGGGCTCGTCAATCTCGCCTCTTTGTTGTTGAATAATATACTCGGTCTCCGCGGAGAGTGGAAGAAGATAGTTTGGTCGGTGAACACTCAATCGGCAAATCTTTGAAGGCAAGGTGAAGGATATAGCTTCATTGGTTAACCACCCATATTTGGTGTCAAGAGAATCATGCTGGACCCACTTAAACTTGTGAATCATGGTGTCCATATCAATGAGATGACCTCCTTTAACCCCCACGTAACTATTGTCTTTGTTGAAACTTGGGTTAAAGTGCTTGGCCAAATGGGTAACTAGTCCTCCATTTACAATGAAAGCGGTGCCCTCTTTACCACAATCGACATTAAGCCATCGTTCAACCAAAAGTCTTAGAGCATTATATGTCTTAGTATATTCCCTTCCTATGTTCAAGTCCGACTCAAGAACAACACAATCGAGTTTGGTATGATGATTAGTGCCATTTCTTGCTATCAAAGTATTCCCAATGACCTTATGTCACACTCTAATACCCGGATAGTGAACTAATAGAGCACGACAATCATGAAAGCGCACAAATTTCTTTCCGGAAATTGCCTCCCAAAGAGGAGCGGGGTCATATTTGTCGGGGATATTTGTAAATTTCGGGGTATCGCTAAGGCCTAAAATCTAACTCAATTCGCCATAAGTGATGCGTCTATCAACATTTGCAAGACGAAACTCGATGTGGGTACTAGTCCCCACCCTTGTGACTTTCAAGGAACTCAAAAATTCCAAGGTGAGGGAGGGGTATGTCAATTCTTTCATGGTAAACAATTTACCCAATCCCATAGCCTCAAAGAAGGTTTTGGTTTGTTCAAGAACACCTAACTTTGTCAAAGCATCTTTACAAATAAATTTTGTAGGCATAATGGTCTGCTTTGCAAAGAGAACAAATTTATCCCTATGAGTGTCAGAAGTGAAAATTACCTCCAGATAATTGGATAATTGCTCAATGACCGGAGTTGTTGATGTTGTAGCTTCCATAGGGGGACCTTGTTGAACCTCCAACCTTGCCTCATGGACTACCAATGCCTTTGACAATTGTTTTGCTTGAAGAGTTTGTTGCCTTTTGAAAGTGTCTTCTTTGGGGGTGCCTTGTTACCTCCTTTAGTTCTTGCCATTCTTGATTACAACAATGAAAGATTGGAATCTCCAATTTTTAGTTATGCTCAAATTGATTTAAGATGAAAGAATGTTTCTTTGTATCTTAAAAATCGACTCAAAAGTTGAAGATTTTGGTGTTTGAATCAATTGTTGTTGTAAAAGGAGTGATTAATTTTTTGTTGTGAGGAAGTTTGGATTTGATTTTGTTGAATTTGGTTAAGGAAATTTTGTTTTGTTGATGTAGAGGATGAGGGTTTTTCGGGTTTTTGGGTTTTGGGTAGTGTTTGAACGTACAAGAAATGAAAATGAATGAGGGAAGAGGGTTTAAAAGACCCGTTATTTTTGAAACAGCAGCAGGGGACGAGCGGACTAAGGGTCTGGACGCTCGGATTCTTCGTGTTTTGCCTCAGGAAATGACGCAACAGGACTAGCGTCTTTCAGCAAAGACGAGAGGATTTTTCAATTTGGGACGAGCGTCTTCCTGGATGGACGCTCGAATTCTGTTACAGGGAGAAACTTTAAAATTCAACATCACCAAGACGAGCGTCCAGAATCAGACGAGCGGATTGTTAATTGAGACGCTCAGATTCTGTGACAGACCATTTTTTTGAAGTCTGCAACTCTGCCAGATGAGCGGATTGTATCTTGGATGCTCGGATTCCTTGACGACGAGCGGATTCCCTTTTGGCCACTCGGATTCTTCCTTGTCCACACAGATTTAGGTCCATCCATGGGTACTGCATAACCCGTAACATTTTCATTCTTCAATTCTCGTGTTCTTCATTGTAGGGGCACTACAAAGACATGAATAGCCTAGGAAATTGCTATCCCCACACTTAGCCAAAGCACTACACATTAATGAAATAATAAGTCCCTCCCTCACTTCTCTCAAAATGATGAATATCTTGATCAAGGCACAAAAATGTAAGTCCAAAAATGACAAAAAATGCAATGTAAAAATTGAAATGCAAGTTAGGGAGTTAGAATATTTACAAATGGTGGTTTAGGGAGGACTCCACCTGATGCGACTCCGCTAAGTGTTCACAAATTAAGGTGTGGTCGTTGGTCACGGTCGAATCAAAACACAATTTATAGCTTAACAAGCAACTCTACAATTAGTAAAGAGGCAAGTAAAGGTCGGATCCCAGGGGACGGGAGTTGAAATGAGATTTCTATTGTAACTAGTGGTGTATAAGGGGTGTCACAAATTGGGTTGATGTAGAAGGTTACTAAACTAGAATAACAATGAAAATAAACAAGCAAGATGAATTAAAGGGGTGTAAACAATTGATTAAAGGCACTAGGGTGTCATGGGGTCATAGGGGAATCATGGGATATGATCATACAAACATGTTCTCAAATTATAAGCAAGCAATTATTGTTGTGATGGATTGAGTTGGGTTATATCTTACAATCCTAGGAAAGTTTGGGTCCCGGAGCCGAATCGATTAGATTGTACAACACCTACAAGTCGACTTAATCTTCCCTACTCAACAACATGCATGGTCTAATGAGACTCGAGTTGGGTTATGTCTTACAAGTCTCATTGAAAAGATAGAAGATGTTAGTAAATGCAAGGATTCATAGGCTTAGCATTTCATCAAATATAACATGTGCATGAGTTGAGATCAAAACAAGCAAGCAAATAAAACATGAAAGCATATTAATTTAAGCATGAATCATTCCCCATGTTGGTTTCCCCTAATCACCCATTAACCCTAGCTAAGAGACTACTCACTCATTATCATGTTGATCATGCTAGCAAGGTTGTCAATCATACCAACAATATGAAACATGATGAATAAATGAATGTAATAAACAATAATTAAAAAGGGATTAAGAGATTATACCTACTAATGATTCCAATAATAAAGCAAGAATAATAGAAGTACTTGAATGCTAGATTTAGAGGTTGTCAATCTCCCAATAATAACCCAAATAATCTTCAATTACCCAAAATAAAGGATGAACAAAAGAGAGATTAAAGAACTAAAACTTGGATTAAAACTTGATTAATACTTGATTACAATATTGAAGAGAGATTTGATTGATATTAACTACACTAATTATTGATAAGAAGAACATGCTGCTCTAATTAGCCTAATGGGGTATTTATAGTGAAAATTAGGGAGGATGCATTAGGGTTAACTAAGGGCTAAACTAGTAATTACACTTTTTAAGTTGAGCAAGGAGGACCCGGTATTTTCTGAGAGAAGGGCTTCTCTTTTCGTAGCTTGAAGAAGACAATCCGTGCTGTGAAGAAATCCGGGCGGAATAAGGTCGGGACGGACGGATTCGGGCGGTGGAATCCGAGCGGATTCTGGGGAATCCGGGCGGATTGTTGAGGGGGAATCCGAGCGGATTCTGGCGTGGGACGCTCGGATTGTGCAGGACGGACGGATTGTTGACAATCCGCTCGGATTGTCAGTCAGCATAGTAACTTCTTCTTTTCTTCCCTTTTCTTCATAAATTCCTTGGGGATTTCCTTGGGGACTCAAGGATCTTTCCTCAACATTGCTCTTCTACTATGATATGTACAAAGGCCTTCTAATCTTGTCTCTCCTTGATGCTTGGTCATTGAATTCGATCAATTTAGTCTCGTTTTGCCATGAAAATGTAAGATTCTTACTCCTTTCCTACCAAGGGATCAAAATCTCAAAGAATATGCAAAACAAAGAACTAAAGATAAGAAATGACCCAAATGAGCACTAAAAAGCATCGAAACAAGGCTAATTGGGGGCTAAATATGCGCCAATTATGGTCACATCAAATATCCCCAAACCGAACCTTTGCTCGTCCCGAGTAAAGAAGTGACAAAGACTAGGACCAATACTAACCTATCCTAATAATATAGCCGATATGAGACAATTAGCGGGTCTCACTCCGCCCCTTCAACTCACAACAAGACAACCATGAGGTAGGATGCCTTCTTGCAAGGCAAGGTGGGTCTTGCCAAAATGGCGACACATCCAAACATTAAGCACACAAAAACACATAATGGATGCATCTACAAAAAGAATAGCCACTCCCTCATCAAGTGGCGGAAATTATCTACGAGGGAAGCAATTCAAGGGTACACAATCCTTCATAGATGCAATTTGTTCAAACTACTAAGCCTAGAAGGATACCAATAAATCACCTCCAAGTTGTGTCAAGCTAGGGTACCTTTATCCTCAATCGTTAAATGCTTTTGTCAAGAGTAGACTCCCTATGGTGTTAGAAACACTGGAGGATCGCGGAATTCCCCCTCTTGCCTAGACAAGAAGAAGGGTCGTCCCCTCTCTACCATGCACAAAAATGGATATGATGGATAAAGGGATCAATAGATATTTGAGTTTCATTTTGGGAGTTTGCTTTTGTTTTTGTTTTTCCCCCCAATTTCTTGTGGCATTTGACATTTGAGAACACTTTCTTTGCCATTTCTTTTTGATTTTTGGCATTTCAATACTTGACAACTTTTTTGCATTTATTTTTGAACATTTTCAAAGTCACCCCAATTAGTAACGAGGGAGCCTTGTATTTGAAGTTTAGGAGTTCTATTTTTGCTCCTCTTTTCATTTGATGCATTTTTGCAAACTTTCTTTCACTTTTCATTTCATTGAACTTAAATGGATTTCTTTTTGTGCCCATTCCCTTTTGTTGACAAAATGTATGGTAGAACATGGATGATGGATGTATGGGTGCATGGTTTCAAGGGTCACCTTGGAATAAACGGTAGCCAAGGAGTTATCACACCACAAGGTACTCTTGACTAGGCCTTAATCCATGGGTCAAAGGATACTAGCATGACACATCCTAGGGTGTTTTACAAGCATTCTAACAAGCAAAGTCTTAAGAACAAAAGGCATCTACTAGGGCCTATATACACTTGTCAAGCTTCCCAAGTAGACGGTTTCGCAAAATTTTTCTAACATGCAACTAGCATATAAACATCCTAATGCATATGATTCTACCAACTAATATGACATATAAACTAAATGCAAGTCCTAAATTCACATTGTTATACCGCATCAATCAAAATAAAGCCACATAGACATTAACATAAAGAGGAAAAAGGAGATTGGAAAGATCATACCATGCGGTCTTCAATATCCTCATGTCTCGGATGTGGCGTAGTCAACAATGTGAACAAGGATAAAATAAACACAATATATACAAGACAATATATACAAAGGAAATGAACTTGTTTTTGGGTTTTCAATTTTTTCAATTTTTATGATTTTTGAAATTTTTCAATTTTTATGGGTTTTTTGAATAGAGTTAAATGTTAGAATTCTCATCCCCACACTAATATGGGCATTGTCCTCAATGGCCAAAATGATGGAAATTATGCAAAGATGATGCATGATTTCTATACTAAATGCAATTCTATACTAAGCTACACTACATGATGCATGGTTTTTGTTATGACGGAGAGGATAATTTAGATTACCTCCCGTTGCGTATGCATTAACTTCCCCAAACCGAGTGAGACACTATTGCTAATGTCCAAGGATGGGTATAGTTCATGCACACACTATGCTATGCATGAAACTAATTTGTCATTTTGCATTTTACAAATGGGAACAATAAAATAAGAACACCTCAATGGTACCGAGGTGTGAGTCCTTTGATGTTGCTAGGACTACTCCAACAATGATCAAAATGAAATAAAATACAAAGAGATATAGACAAACCATGGGAGTGTAGGAGTCTCCAAGGCTTGCTAGTCTTCCATCATGCTATCATCATCATCACTTCCCTCATGAGAAGTGGTCACATTGCCACTTTCCTTGTCATTTGCTTCTTCACTTTCTTCCTCATCTTGCTCATCATCATCTTCACCATTTCTTTCTCCATCTTCACTTGCATCTTCCTCAATATTATCATCAACTTCTTCATCATTTCCAACAACCTCATTTCCTCCCACAACGACCCTAGATGCACCCGGAAATAAGACTTCTCTATCCGCCCAACTAGGCAAAGGACAAGATGGATCAAGGAGTCCTTGCCTAGCTAAATGTAGGAGGGGAGGATATTGAGCCAAATAGGCATTTTTCCAATCTTCATAGGCTTGCTTGTGCATTGCTTGCATGAGAAGAGTCACATAGTCTTTCCCAACTTCAATTCCTTCCGGCTTGAACTCTTCATACTCAAAGGGGTAAGGTGGTATGACAATGGAAGAGGAGGGGGTTTCAAGATCACCCTTTTGTTGTTGAATGATATACTCGGCTTCTTCGGAAAGGGGAAGTAGATAATTGGTCCGGTGGACGCTTAGGCGACAAATCTTCGAGGGCAAGGTGAACGATCTAGCTTCACTAGTTAGCCATCCATACTTAGTGTCAAGGGGGTTTTGAGCAACCCACTTGAACTTGTGAATCATAATATGCATATCAATAAGATGGCCACCTTCCTTTGCTTTGTACTTGTTATCCTTATTGAAGTTAGGATCAAAGTTCTTAGCTAGGACCGTGACTAGGCCGCCATTGACAATAACGGTCGTGCCCTTCTTCCCACTATCGATGTTGAGCCATGTATCTACCAAGAGCCTCAAAGAATTGTAAGGCTTGGTATGAATTCTTCCGATATTCAAAGCCGATTCAAGGAGAATAAAATCAAGTCTTGTGAAATGATTGGTGTCTTTCCTAGCAATTATGGTATTTCCCACAACCTTGTGCCATACTCTTATGCCCGGATGATGGACCAAAAGAGCACGACATGCATGAAAATCCTCAAATTTCTTCCCGGAGATTGCCTCCCAAAGAGGCTCGGGGTCATACTTTCCATAATGCTTAAGATAACGCGATTCATCACTAAGACCCAAAATTTCACCTAATTCCTTAAAGGTAATGCGTCTACTAACATTAGCTAGACGAAACTCGAGATTTTCCCTATTCTCAACTTTGGTGACTTTCAAAGAACTTAAAAATTCCAAGACAAGGGAGGGGTATGTCAATTCCTTTGTTTGAAACAATTTCTTCAACCCCATGGCTTTGAAAAAGGCATTTGTTTGTTCAAGAACACCCAATTTTTCCAAGGTATCTTCACATATGAATTTGGTGGATTGTAATGACTTCATAGCAAACTTGACAAAGGTATTTCTATGGGTATCGGAAATAAAAGTTACCTCCGGATAATGCAAAAGTTGATTAATTACCGGAGTAGAAGGTGTTGTTGCTCCCATAGAAGGTTGTTGTTGTTGTTGCACTTCCAAGTTTGGTGTTGCTACCACCATAGCCAAAGCTTTCTTTGTTTGAAGAGCCTTTTGCCTTTGTGAGAGTGCCTTAGCCTTTGGTGCCTTTGTTGCCTTTGTTGCACCCTTAGTCCTTGCCATTGATGAACTATCCAAGAAAAGAATGAAAAATCTTCAATTTGTAGTATGCCCAAATCGATTTGAAGGTGAAAGCCTTTGCCTTTATGAAAACAAAAATCGACTCAAAGGTTGAAGATTTTGATCTTGGTTTTGATTTTTGTTGAAGAAGGAGTGATTAATTTGTTGTTGGAAGGATGGTTTGATTTGTTTTTGTTGAATGTTGTTGAGGGTTTTTGTTTTTATGATGGAGAGGATGAGGGTTTTGATGTTGTGGGTAGTGTTTATGAATGAATGAATGAATGAATGAAGGTGGGAGGGGTTTTAAAGAGGCCGAAAATTTCGAATCTGCAGGGCCAATCCGTGCGGATTAGGCTCAATCCGTGCGGATTCTGCTTCTTCTACCTTTGCAAAAACTCGCCTAAAGATGGGAGGATTCTGTAGAATCCGCTCGGATTCTTCTGTTAAGGGACGGGCGGATTTCTTCAAAGACGGACGGATTTCTGTCCAGAGAAATTTGCTTGTTTTCCTCAGCTGCAAAGACGGACGTCTTTTCTCCTGGACGGACGGATTCTTCAAGACGGGCGGATTTTCAGAAATCCGCTCGGATTCATTAACGATCAAGAAAATTTCAAAATTCAGCTCGATTCAAGACGGGCGTCTTTTCGCAGGACGCTCGGATTGCATAAGACGGGCGGATTCTTGGGAATCCGCTCGGATTCTTCCCCTATGTACACGGATTCAGTTCCACCCGTGCACAGCGCATTCCCTTTATCATTCTTCCATTCTCTCTTCAAGTCTTGTGTTCTTCATTGTGGGGGCACTACTAAGGCATGGATAGCCTAGGCAATTGCCATCCCCACACTAAGGTACAGCACTACACATCAATTGAAATTGTTAGTCCCTCGCTCACTTCTCTCTTACATGACAATTATTTTGATCAAAGTAAATAAAAATCCAAAGATGACAAAAATGCAATACAAGAATTGAAATGTAAGTTAGGGAGTTAGAAATATTTACAAGTGGTGGTTTAGGGAGGACTCCACCAAACTCTCATTCTTGATGAGATGTCAAGGGGGCATGTTCAAGGTGTTGTTGATGTTGCTCAACACCTTGAAGAAGTAATCAAAAGCTTGTTCATTATCATGGTAGAGGTCCTCAATAGACCGTGGCCCTTGTTGTTGATCATGGTCGATGGCATGTCCAATGTAGGGATTAAAAATCCCTTCAAATTCGTCGTCCCAAAGACCACAAACTTCATTGAGTTGATCATTGAAAATCTCTTGCTTAGATGGAGACAACTCTCCCAATTTCTTCTCTTGGCCAATGAGGCCATCCTCTTCTTCCTTGGTTGATTTTGATGAGCTTTGCAAGCTCTCCTTGTCACAATTAACTTGCTCTTTGAATGGAGCATCTTCAACTTTCTTCTTCCATTGGAGTTCCGATTTCTTCCTCTCATCTTTTCGGCTATAATGATCAATCATGAAACATGGCTCATGCAAATGAGGAGCTCTCATGGTCTTGTCAAGATTAAAAGTTATGCTTTCATCTCCCACTTCTAGAGTGAGCTCTCCATGTTTCACATCAATCACCGCACCCGCGGTGTGTAGGAAAGGTCTTCCTAGGATGATTGGAATGTAGGAATCTTCCTCCATATCAACAATGACAAAGTCCACCGGGATGAAAAACTTCCCAATTCGCACGGGGACATCTTCCCATATCCCTAACGGTGTCTTCGTCGATCTATCGGCCATTTGGAGTGTGATGTTGGTGCATTTAAGCTCTCCCATCCCCTACCTTTTACTCACCGAGTATGGCATGACACTCACACTAGCCCCTAGATCGCATAAGGCTCTGTTGATCGTCGTGTCGCCAATGGTACACGGTATTGAGAAGCTTCCCGGATCCTTTAAATTTGGAGGTGAACTCCCTTGAAGTATTGCACTACTCACCTTAGTGAAGGCGATAGTCTCAAGTTTCCGGATCGACTTCTTCTTTGTGAGGATATCTTTCATGTACTTCGCATAGGCCGGAACGTGATTGATTAATTCCGTGAAAGGAATTGAGACATCTAAATTCTTCACAATTTCCATGAACTTTCCAAGTTGATCATCAAATTTGGGCTTGGCTTGACGACTTGGAAAAGGAAGTCTAATCACAATGGGCTCCTTCTCCTTAGCCTTGTCTTCATTTTTCTTTGAACTTTCTTCTTTTGATGATTCTCCTTCATTGGAGTTTTGCACCACAACTTCATCCTTTTCGCTAGCTTCCACAACTTCATCCTCAACTTGCTTCTTCGGTGCTTCATACCTTGTACCACTTCTCAAGTGAATGGCACTAACCGTTTCATGTCTAGGGGGATTACTTTGAGGTGGTAATTGCCCCTTTTGTCTTTGTGAGCTTGAAGATGCTAGTTGAGTCAATTGTGTTTCCAACATCTTGGTGTCAGCTAGAATGTTGTTGATGGTGGTTTCTTTTGCTTGGCTATCTTTTTGCATTTGGGTGAAAAATTCTTGTTGATTCTTTTGCATTTGGAGGACCTCTTTTTGGACATCAAAACCTTGGTCATTTTTGTGATTGTATGGATTTTGATTTTGGTAACCTTGGTTTTGATTGTAAAAGGGTCTTTGATTTTGGTTTCTCATGGGTGGTGGAGTGTATGTTGTTTGAGGGTTTTGAACATTTTGGCTTTTGTATGAGAGATTTGGATGGAATTTGGTGTTTTCATTGTAAAAGTTGGAATAAGGGGTACCACTCTTGTATGCTTGGAAAGCATTCACTTGTTCATTTGTTCCCCTACATTCACCTTGGTCATGTCCCAAAGTTCCACAATTCTCAGATATCCCACTTGGGATTGATGAGGATGCCGTCATGGCATTAACATGATGCTTCGATGATTTTGAGTTTTCCTCAAGTCTAGCCATAGCTTGTTCAAACTTCAAGTTGATTGTGTCAATGTGAGCACTAAGTTGAGCACCCAATTGAGTAACGGAGTCCATTTCATGCTTTCCTCCTCTAGTAGCCTTGCGAGGTCTACTATATTGTGAGTTATGGACCGCCATTTCCTCAATCTTGTTCCATATTTGATTTTCATCAACTTCGGTGAACATTCCATTCAATCCCATATTGAGAATGTTCCTAGAATCATCATATAAACCATTCCAAAATTGTTGCACCAAAAACCATTCGCTAAGTCCATGGTGAGGACATGAGCGACAAATTCCTTTAAACCGCTCCCAAGCTTCATACAAAGACTCTTCATCTCTTTGCTTAAAACCCGTAATTTGAGCTCTTAGCATGTTGGTCTTTTCCGGTGGGTAGAATTTTTTGTAGAAAGCTAGAGCCAACTTCTTCCAAGAATCTATTCCAAGGGTGGCCTTATCAAGGCCCTTCAACCATTGCTTTGCGTTGCCGATTAAGGAGAAAGGAAATAAGACCCATCTAATTTGGTCTTGAGTCACGCCCGTTTGAGAGATAGCATCACAATAATCGCAAAAGGTTTCCATTTGAGAATGAGGGTCCTCACTAGGCATCCCCCCAAGTTGGCTCCTCTCAACTAGTTGGATGAAGGCGGACTTGGCAATAAAATTTCCGGTGAGATGTTGCGGTGTAGGAGTACCATTTGGTAGATTCTCCTCGGTGGGTACGGAGTGTGACGAGAATTTTGGCATTGTAGGTGGATTTTGTGGGGTATTGTGTAATGGGTTTTCTTCTCCTTCTATAGCGAAAGGATTGACAAACTCACTAGTGGGTTGAACAACTTCACCAACACCTCTCAAATTCCTCCTAACAAGTCTCCTATTGTTCGTCAAGGTTCTTTCGATTTCACGGTCAAAAGGTAACAAATCACTTTGTAACCTTCTAGACATGCAAAATATCAAACAACTCAAAAAAAATTAGAACAAACCTTGAGGAGTTTTACTTCCTCAAGGCGAAGAAAGACACAACTAATAACAAAAAGGAAATCTAAGTCAAACAAACACCGTCCCCGGCAACGGCGCCATTTTTGATGCGACTCCGCTAAGTGTTCACAAATTAAGGTGTGGTCGTTGGTCACGGTCGAATCAAAACACAATTTATAGCTTAACAAGCAACTCTACAATTAGTAAAGAGGCAAGTAAAGGTCGGATCCCAAGGGACGGGAGTTGAAATGAGATTTCTATTGTAACTAGTGGTGTCTAAGGGGTGTCACAAATTGGGTTGATGTAGAAGGTTACTAAACTAGAATAACAATGAAAATAAACAACCAAGATGAATTAAAGGGGTGTAAACAATTGATTAAAAGCACTAGGGTGTCATGGGGTCATAGGGGAATCATGGGATATGATCATACAAACATGTTCTCAAATTATAAGCAAGCAATTATTGTTGTGATGGATTGAGTTGGGTTATATCTTACAATCCTAGGAAAGTTTGGGTCCCGGAGCCGAATCGATTAGATTGTACAACACCTACAAGTCGACTTAATCTTCCCTACTCAACAACATGCATGGTCTAATGAGACTCGAGTTGGGTTATGTCTTACAAGTCTCATTGAAAAGATAGAAGATGATAGTAAATGCAAGGATTCATAGGCTTAGCATTTCATCAAATATAACATGTGCATGAGTTGAGATCAAAACAAGCAAGCAAATAAAACATTAAAGCATATTAATTTAAGCATGAATCATTCCCCATGTTGGTTTCCCCTAATCACCCATTAACCCTAGCTAAGAGACTACTCACTCATTATCATGTTGATCATGCTAGCAAGGTTGTCAATCATACCAACAATATGAAACATGATGAATAAATGAAAGTAATTAACAATAATTAAAAAGGGATTAAGAGATTATACCTACTAATGATTCCAATAATAAAGCAAGAATAATAGAAGTACTTGAATGCTAGATTGAGAGGTTGTCAATCGCCCAATAATAACCCAAATAATCTTCAATTACCCAAAATAAAGGATGAACAAAAGAGAGATTAAAGAACTAAAACTTGGATTAAAACTTGATTAATACTTGATTACAATATTGAAGAGAGATTTGATTGATATTAACTACACTAATTATTGATAAGAAGAACATGCTCCTCTAATTAGCCTAATGGGGTATTTATAGTGAAAATTAGGGAGGATGAATTAGGGTTAACTAAGGGCTAAACTAGTAATTACACTTTTTAAGTTGAGCAAGGAGGACCCGGTATTTTTCGAGAGAAGGGCTTCTCTTTTCGTAGCTTGAAGAAGACAATCCGTCTTTGTGAAGAAATCCGGGGCGGAATAAGGTCGGGACCGACAGATTCGGGCGGTGGAATCCGAGCGGATTGGGGAATCTGGGCGGATTGTTGAGGGGAATCCGAGCGGATTCAGCGTGGGACGCTCGGATTGTGCAGGACGGACGGATTGTTGACAATCCGCTCGGATTGTTGGCCAAGATAGTAACTTCTTCTTTTCTTCCCTTTTCTTCATAAATTCCTTGGGGATTTCCTTGGGGACTCAAGGATCTTTCCTCAACATTGCTCTTCTACTATGATATGTACAAAGGCCTTCTAATCTTGTCTCTCCTTTATGCTTGGTCATTGAATTCGATCAATTTAGTCTCGTTTTGCCATGAAAATGTAAGATTCTTACTCCTTTCCTACCAAGGGATCAAAATCTCAAAGAATATGCAAAACAAAGAACTAAAGATAAGAAATGACCCAAATGAGCACTAAAAGGCATGGAAACAAGGCTAATTCGGGGGCTAAATATGCGCCAATTATGGTCACATCACCACCAAACTCTCATCCAATAGGAGATGTCAAGGGGGCATGTTCAAGGTGTTGTTGATGTTACTCAACACCGTGAAGAAGTAGTCAAAAGCTTGTTCATTGTCATGATAGAGGTCCTCAATAGATTTTTGCACTTGTTGTTCTCCGTGATGGTCTTGGTTCATAGCATTACCAATGTAGGGATTGAATATCACTTCGAACTCATCATCCCAAACACCGCAAACTTCGTCTACTTGATCATTAAAAATTTCTTGAGTTGATAGAGACAACTCTCCTTCTTTCTTGTTTTGGCCAATGAGGCCATCCTCTTCACTTGTCATGGGTGAACTTTTCAAGCCCTCTTCGTTGCTATTTCCTTGCTCTTTTGATGGAGCATCATCAACTTTATTTTTCCATTGGAATTCCGACTTCTTCCTATCATCCTTCCGGCTATAATGATCAACCATAAAGCATGGTTCGTGCAATCGGGGAGCTCTCATGGTCTTGTCAAGATTGAAAGTTATGGTCTCGTCTCCCACTTCTAGAGTAAGCTCTTCGTGCTTCACATCTATCACCGCACCCGCGGTGTGCAAGAAAGGTCTACCTAGGGTGATCGGAATATTGGAGTCTTCTTCCATGTCGACAATGACAAAGTCCACCGGGATGAAGAATTTGCCAATTCTCACGGGAATATCATCTCATATCCCTAACGGTGTCTTCGTCGACCTATCGGACATTTGGAGTGTGATGTTGGTATATTTAAGCTCTCCCATCCCTAGCCTTTTACTAACCGAATACGGCATAACACTCATACTTGCTCCTAGATCACATAAAGCCTTGTTGATCGTGGTGTCGCCATTGGTACACGGTATTGAGAAGCTTCCCGGGTCTTTAAGTTTCGGAGGTGAACTCCCTTAAAGGATTGCACTACTTACCTTAGTGAAGGTGATAGTTTCAAGTTTCTGGATCGACTTCTTTTTCGTAAGGATGTCATTCATGTACTTTGCATAGGCCGGGACATGATTGATTAATTCCGTAAAAGGAATCGAGACTTCCAAATTCTTCACAATTTCCATGAATTTTCCAAGTTGGTCATCAAACTTGGGAATGGAAGTCAAATCATAATGGGCTCCTTCTCCTTGGCCTTTTCTTGACTTTTCTTTGAAACTTCTTCTTTTGTTGGTTCATCTTCTTTAGAGTTTTGCACAACTTCTTCTTTATCACTAGCTTCCACAACTTCATCCTAAACTTGCTTCTTTGGTCCTTCATATCTCGTACCACTCCTCAAGTGAATGGCACTAACTGTTTCATGTCTTGGGGGATTACGTTGAGGTGGTAATTGCCCCTTTTGTGTTTGAGAGTTTGAAGATGCTAGTTGGGTCAATTGATTTTCCCACATTTTTGTGTGGGCTAGGATGTTGTTGATGGTGATGTCCTTTGCCTGGCTATCTTTTTGCATTTGAGTGAAAAATTCTTGTTGATTCTTTTGCATTTGGAGGACCGCTTTTTGAACATCAAAACCTCGGTCATTTTGTTGATTGTATGGAGTTTGATTTTGGTAACCTTGGTTTTGGTTGAAAAAGGGTCTTTGATTTTGGTTTCTTATGGGAGGTGGGGTGTGTGTTTGTTGAGGCTTTGAACATTTTGGCTTTTGTATGAGAGATTTGGGTGGAATTTGGTGTTTTCATTGTAATAATTGGAATAAGGGGTACCACTGTTGTATGCTTGAAAAGCATTCACTTGTTCATTTGTTCCCCTACATTCACTTTGGTCACGTCCCAAAGTTCCACAATTCTCACATATCCCACTTGGGATTGATGAAGATGCTACCATGGCATTAACATGATGCTTTGGTGATTTTGAGGCTTCTTCAAGTTTAACCATAGCCTTATCAAACTTCAAGTTGATGGTATCAATATGAGCACTAAATTGAGCACCCAATTAAGTAATAAAGTCCACTTCATGCTTTCCTCCTCTAGTAGCCTTGCGAGGCCTACTATATTGTGAATTATGGACCGCCATTTCCTCATTCTTGTTCCAAGTTTGATTATCATCGACTTCGGTGAACATACCATTTGATCCCATGTTGAGAATGTTTCTTGAGTCTTCATAAAGACCATTCCAAAATTGTTGTACCAAGAACCACTCGCTAAGTCCATGATGAGGACATGAGCGACAAATTCCTTTGGACCGTTCCCAAGCTTCATACAAAGATTCTTCATCACTTTGCTTAAAACCCGTAATTTGAGCTCTTAGCATGTTAGTCTTTTCCTGAGGGTAGAATTTTTTGTAGAAAGCTAGAGCCAACTTCTTGCAAGAGTCAATTCAAAGAGTTGCCTTATCAAGGCTTTTCAACCATTGTTTTGCGGTGCCAATTAGAGAAAAAGGAAATAAGACCCATCGAATTTGGGCTTGAGTCACACCGGTTTGTGAAATCGCATCACAATAGTCACAAAAAGTTTCCATGTGAGAGTGAGGGTCTTCACTAGGCATTCCCCCAAATTGGCTTCTTTCGACTAATTGGATAAATGCGGATTTAGCAATGAAATTTCCGGTTAAGTCTTGTGGTGTGGGATTACCATTGGGTAGGTTCTCCTCAGTTGGTACAGAATGTGATGAAAATTTAGGCATTGTGGGTTGATTTTGTGATTGATTTGGTGGTTGATTTTGTGTTGGGTTCTCCTCACCTTCTCTTGCAAAAGGGTTGATGAACTCAAAAGAATGAATATCTACAACCTCACCAATTCTTCTCAAAGTGTTTCTAGCAAGCCTTCTATTGGTTGTCAAAGTCCTTTCAATCTCGTGATCAATGGGTAACAAGTCACCTTGTGATCTTTTAGACATGCAAAATATCAAACAACTTGAAAACATTTAGAACAAACCTTGAGGAGTATTACCTCCCCAAGGCAAAGAAAGACAAAACTAATAACAATCTAAGAAAAACAAATCAAGTTAACACTGTCCCCGGCAACGGCGCCATTTTTGGTCGTACTCTCTTGGAGCTTAATTTTCAGTTACTTGTCGTTAGGAGCACCTAGACCAAAACAATATTTATAACTTCGTTAGGAGCACCTAGACCAAAACAATATTTATAACTTCACAAACAACTCTACTATTAGTAAAGAGACAAGTAAAGGTGGAATCCCAAGGGACGGGTATTGATGTAGGATTTTTGATTGCAAGTAACAGTGTCTAGGGGTGTCACGATTTGGGTTGAGATAAGAAGATCACTAAACTAAATAGCAATAAAAGTAAACAAGCAAGATGATTAAAATGAGATGTAAACAATTGATTAAAAGCACTTGGGTGTCATGGGGTCATAGGGGATTCATGGGAATTGATCATACAAACATATTCTCAAATTATAAGCAAGCAATTATTGTTGTGATAGATCGAGTTGGTTTATATCTTACAATCCCAGGAAGTTTTGGGTCCCGGAGCCGAATCGATTAGATTGTACAACACCTACAAGTCGACTTACTCCTTCCTACTCAACTATATGCATGGTCTAACAAGACTCGAGTTGTTTTATGTCTTACAAGTCTCATTGAAAAGGTAAGTGATGGGTAAAAAATGCAAGGATTCATAGGCTTAGATTTCATCAAACATAACATGTGCATAAGTTGAGATCACAACAAGCAAGCAAATAAATTATGAAAACATATTAAATTAAGCATGAATCATCCCCCATGTTGGTTTCCCCTAATTACCCATTAACCCTAGTTAAGGAAACTACTCACTCATTATCAAGTTTAACATGTTAACAAGGTTGTCAATCATATTAACAAAGCAAACATGATGAATAAATGAAGATGATTAACAATAATTAAAAAAAGGATTAAGAGAATTATACCTAATGATGATTCCAAAATAAAGCAAAGAATAATAGAAGTACTTGATGAATGATTAGAAGGTTGTCAATCTCCCAACAATAACCCAAATAATCTTCAATTACCCAAAATAAAAGATGAACAAAAGAGAAATTAAGGAAATGAGATTTGTATTAATATTTGATTAGAAGTTGATTACATGATTAAGAAGAGAATAGAAGGATATAAACTACACTAAAGATTGATAAGAAGAACATGATTAATCTAATTAGACTAATGGGGTATTTATAGTGGGGATTAGGTACACGAATTAGGGTTTACTTGTAATACTCCGTATTTATGAGTCTTGGGGTACTCTATCGAGTAGGCCTTACTCTGTCGAGTAAGGGTGTTTTGCGAAATAAAATAGTTTCTGACCTGTTGGGTACTCGATCGAGTAACTGGGGTACTCGATCGAGTAAGGGGGCACTCGATCGAGTACCTTAGCTACTCGATCGAGTAGCCATTCATTCGGGGGCTGTTTTGTCGGGTTTTGTTAATAATGCGATTAAAGTATAAAACACTTCCGTCATTGTTTCCAAATCACTTTTCCAAAACCTAAATTTTTGTTTAAGAGAGAAAGCAAACAAGTTCATCTTCTTAATCGCATTCTTGGCAATTCCGGAGTTCGACGGTCGGTTCTTGTGGTTGTTTATACCGTTGAGTTCCTTGCGTCGAGGGTAAGATCTATGTACCCTTTTTATTGTCTTTCCTTTGATTTGGTTAAACCCTAATTTTGGGATTGGGGGTTTTTATGATTTGTTAAGGTTAGATTGTGATTATGTGATTATGTGATAGGAGCAGGATTTGTAAAGGAGGGGTTTTGAGACAGCTGCTAGATCGTCTGATGATTGTGTTGCTTTCCAGGTAGGATTTCCTACTCAGTATTAGTCCCATAATGGGATGATTGTTGATGTATTGAGATTGATTGTTTGATATAGTAATTGTATTGTGACGGCTGTGATTGTGATTGTGATTGTGATTGACTGTTCTCTGGTTCTCGAGATGCGTTCTCGGCTGAGTGGAGTCACTTGCGGGAGTGGCTTCACGCCCTAGTTTCGCCCTTCGTGGAACCCGCCACGGAAGGGGATGTGCACATTAATGGACAGGGTTATCGCTCGATATGATGAGCGGGGCTTAGGTGGGAACGGCTGCGGTCCCCCACTGGCAGGGCTGGTCCAGTGGACAGTCGGTGATTGAGATCGTTGGGATTGGTGTGATGGTGTGTGTATGTGATGGTTAAGCTGTCTACTTGTCTTATTGTGGCATGTATATTAATTGTGTGATTAGTACTGACCCCGTTTAAATGTTTTAAAAACTGTGGTGATCCATTCGGGGGTGGTGAGCAGTTGCTTGGCAGGTATATCTTGCACACGCGTGGGATCTAGCTGGGGATGGAGTCATCACATAGCAGAGTCTTTAGTCTTCCGCTGTGTTTATTAGAACAGTTCCTTTCAGTTGGTTTATAGTTTGAGAACAGTTGTATTTTGCTTACAGTTGGTTTTGTAATGTAATCACGTAAATTTATTTAATAAAGTATGTTTCTTCATTGTCTTATGATTATCATGCCTCGGGAAACCGAGATGGTAGCATCCTTATACCTGGGTGGTCCTGGTAAGGCACTTGGAGTATGGGGGTGTTACAAATGGTATCAGAGAGACGATCCTGAAACCTGTAACCAATGAACTTAATGAACATAGGGAGTCAATTAAAATGAACCCGGGGTAAAGGTTGTAGGAGCTAATGCAAAGACTTGGGAGACGTCCTAAAGTCGCGAACTCGCCCTACGATTTTGAACCGGTCACCATGGGATAAGTGTCGGGATCGTTATGTGCATATTGTGTGCTGTGTGTATCTATGTAGTAGTATGTTGCATGAATTGATGATGATGACGTGAATTATATGTTGGTGGATTGTAAAGCATGAAAGTATAATGATTGATACATGTAATTTGGCATGTTATAGTTATGAAGGGAAAAGTGTTTTGTCTTTATATATATAAAGCGATGTGTAAGTCTACATGTTGTTGTTGTCGTGTTGAGTAAAAGTACAGAAGGTTGGGAGTGTGAATTGAACATGTGCTGAGTGAATATGTTGAACGAATATGGTGGATAAATATGTGGTATGATGGATGAATTAGTGGAAAAGATGAATCATCGTGGTAGTAACATGTGAATAGGGGACTTGATGTCATGTATTTGTGATTTTGTTTACGAAAAGTGATAGAATAAAAACATGTGGGTAAGTCATAATTGGCAAGTTAGATAAGTTATGTGCATGATGAATGTTGTTGTTTGACTTTTGAAAATAGTAACATATGATTATGAATACTGGTTTTTGTTGGGAAATGTGTCCTCAACAATAGTGCGATCATATGATTTAAATATCATTATTAAATCTCATTTCAAGAATACGGAAGGGATGATACATTACATATATAGTCAACTGGTCCACACATATCGGTAATGATTGGCTGGCTAGAGTTTGACATTACTGTCGTGCGACGGTGGTGATCAGTTGATCCCTTGAGGTCACACCTAAAGGACGATTCCCTTAATTGAAAAGGTTAATTAGTTGTATACCCGTCTGATTAATTAATTCCTTAAAATTGAACAATTTGATTTGTGAGAGAGAAAATTGATATCTTATTATAATGGGATTAAATAAGATTTATTTTAGTAATAAAATGCTTTGTTGCTAAAATTATTTATTGTTTGAGAAACAATAAAGATAAGAATGAATGGTTAATTATAATTACAAGAAGTTGTGAATTATAACTATATGACCCATTTTATTTATGTGATCAAGTATCACTAGTCAATTTGTTGTATGAAATTTAATTAATTCATGAAATGATATTTATGTGATAAATATGCATTAAATTAATTAATAACATGTATTCTACTACATGTGACATATTGTGTGACAAATGACAAATTGACAAAATAAAATGGTAGTCCATTTTAAGTACATGGACCGAAAAATGGAGGGTGTGTTAGTGGGTTTTGGTTGTTTTATTTTATTTGATAAAATAAACATAATGATGCCTACCTACTACTAGTCTTACACATTTTACACACCTACTATTTTTGAAAAGAGTAAAAGAAAATGAAATGATGCCATTTAGGCTCCCTAAAACCGTGTGACTCCATCTAAATGGATGTGAGTTGGTTCTTTTCTTTTTCTAACACACTACCATTCAATACACATGCAAAATGTTCATGTATCCTCTCTTCTCTCTCTTTTATCTTCATCAAAAAGATGAGATTTAATCTAAATTGTTCATATAAGATTACTAAAATTATCAAAGTAATATATGAGTATTAGTAATCAAATTTAAGGTAAACCACAATATAAACATCTAGTGCATGTTAGTTTGTGGGATTAAGGGATTGTCTTGGGTGCTACTAATTGGAGAATCTCTACTTTGGGATTTTTGTATGTTCATCCATTAAAGGAAAGCTCAAGAACAAGTGAGTAGGAGGACTCACTTGTGCCCATAAATCCGAAAATCACATGGTGAGATATAGATTTTTCCATCTCTTTAATTAATGTTTGCATGCATAAAATCCATATTTAATTTTATGACAAATTAAATAAAATCACATATATGAATATGTATGTATATAGATCTACATTTCTTTCAATCGGTATCATGAGCCGCGGTTGTTTGCATGCAAATTGGTTAAAAGTTTTTCCGAGTTATATGAATAACAAATAAAACTTGTAAAATTTGTGTTATTATGATATATCACGAAATAATTACATGCATGTTAATATTTCTGGTCCTAAAGTGTTTTAGGATATTTTGGTTAATTTTTTGGATTTTTATTGTTCATATTTAATAATAATGACATTTAAATGTGATTTTATGAGTAAAAATGTCATTTTTGGTCGAAAATTAGCTATACTTCGAATTTTCACTTGGTTTTTGGATATGTTGTCACATATATTATTTTGAGATAACCTGTAAATTTTCATAATTTTTGGACTTGTTATGCTCGAAAAATGGATTTTTCGTCATTAAATTCGGATTTAAGAGAAAAATAGGTTAATATGAGTTAAATTTCGAATCTGGTCATAGCAAATTAATATGTTGTCACATGCAATTTTACAAGATGTGTGTAAAATAATTGGCTATAAAGAAGTCTTTTAGCATGATTTATGAATTTTTGAAGAAAAATGGCATAAATAGTGACATTATTAGTTGAAAATTAATAAAACATAACCTATGACTTAGGAAAAACGTCTAATGTTGCATTTTATTATATTTTTCAGATCTAAAATTGAAAAGTTAATGAAAATAATTTTTACATGTTTTTATGATTATTTTATTAAATATCGATAAACCGCAACATTGTTTTTCCGGAAAAATTTCGAAATTTTTAACCTAAGATTTTGAACATTATGAGTGTCATGGAATTTTTCCAGAATGTTCATGAATTTAAATTTCAAATTTTGAATTTATTTGAAATTTTTGGATTTATTTGAAGTTTAATAGCTTATTTTTGTAAATTTTTGTCCATTTATGAACAATTTTGTAAATAAAAGTTAATTATGGTCAAATTACTAGTGGAGACTATATTTTGAGTCCTAAGAGGTTAGGGTAATTAACTTATGCATAAATATGAGTTTGTGCATTTTTGTGATTATAAAATGTTGAAATCACGCAAATCCGTAAAAACCGAGTAATATACGATATTGGCTAATTAAAAGGCGATTTAGCATAAAAATTGAGCATGTTCATACATATTATAATGCTGCATTTTTCTTTATGATTGTCATAATTTTAATTTATGTAATTTTGAATTATGTAATTTTACTTAGTATGGCCTTAGATTTTAATTGATATTTCCCGAAATGTATGGGAATATCGATTCGGTTGTAATTTTTAATGTGATCTCGTATCACCGTTTTGTAATTTAATAGATTGATTTTATTTTAGTTACAAATGTATAATAGGAAATTATGTAATTTATTATGTAATTTTATTCATTCGGAGTTCCCAAAGACGGATTTCTTCAAGAATGGCGATACATAAAGACGGTGTTACCTCGAGATGCGTGCCTCAACCGAAGTTCAAGGGACCAATGGAGTTGGTTTCCGAATTTGTAATAGTTAAAGAGTTTTTCTATTTTAGGAAAGGCCATACTAGGATTTATTTATCTTTATGCTTGCATTTTATTTTATGTCACATGCATCGCTAAATCGCCATAACTAAAACATGCATTGTCATTTTATCGAGTTTATCGACCGTGTCAATTAGAATTATCGTAGTTCACCGCTTTAGTTCACTTAAAACGTGATAGATAATAAATTGACATGACCTCTCGCTAAAACAATTAATTGAGACATAGCCTTACCAAATAGTAGAAACCATGAAAACCTATTTCGTGAGGGAGTGCACTCGGCCCTACCGGGGTACAAACCTTGTTACGTAGGGGAAGTGGGTGATAAATGTCAATCCACCGAGTTCATGTTGATGAGGGTTTCATCGGCCATACCGTGCCCAAGTTGATGTGGATTTGGATCATGGACACATTTATTCGAAATTTGGATTGAGCTCAACGGAAGTATTCGCGACCGTAGTTGCATGTGTTACGGGCTATAGATAAATATTAGAGTAATTTTATCGACCAAGAGTTCTAAAGTAGAATCGATTAAAGCGTTAATCCACCGAGTTATATTGATAAGGGTTTCATCGGCCATACCGTGCCTAAGTCGATATGAATTTGGGTCTTGGAATCATTTATCATAGTTGGGTAGAGGTCACTATGTAAATGCTATACTTGTTTACAAGTATTAATAAAACGATAAATGTTAAGTTTTCCACTATTCCGTTGTTATTATTGTTCTATTTCTTTACCACAATTCATATACGATATCATTTCGATTTTTGATTCAAATCTCCATTAAAATATCGTAACTAAAGACAAATATGAGTTTGCTTCTAAAACCTCAAATGAACCATTGCTAAGGATCTCGTATAAAGAGTATAGATTAAAGTTATTCATTATCAAACAGGTTTTTGATTCTTGACTAACACATCGACTTGCAATGGATTGTTTTTCATGTACTTAAATGCATTAAGTACATCGAAGCGATAAAATTGTTTTGGTAATTAGTTTTGTCAAGAACTCGTAATTGACCAAAATAACGCAACCACTTCAATGAAAGTTTTTAAGACTAAAACGAACAAATGAAGAGTGTTCTTCATGAATTCAATTTTGCTTCTCAAAGCAAAGACTCATTGAAATGAGTGGGAGCATTCTCTTAAACCGTTAAGATGAGGACGAGGTTCAAGAAGTAAAGATTATAATGGAATTGATACAAGGTAATGTTAAAGGTAAAGTTGTTGAGAATAACGATACTAAACCTATCAATCCCGACCGATAAAGTTTCCATTGTCTTAAAATGTTGGACACGAGAAAGGAAACTACCCCAAATTATTGAAGAATCAACAAGTTAGTTGTGGGACATCTAATGGGACCTTCTTCTTTAAAGATGTTTATTTGATTAAACATAAAATTTTGCTAGTACTACTTCGTCTATATTAGAAACCAATGGAGGTTTTCATCATTGTACTTGATACATAGGATGATTAGAATATGACGACTAGCAACAATGATATCGAGAGACAGAGTAATTGTGTACTCAATCTAGTTTTTGGATTTAAAGTTGTACTTAATTATGACTATTAAGTGCATAAACTCTAAATAAGAATATAAACTTGTTAAGATGCAAAAGAGGTTTTCACCTTTGTGACCCTTTACACCATGATTTGATGTATGGCTAGCCCATCATCAAGGTGATTATATTCTAAACCAAACTAGAATGATATATCATGAAGATGATGTAAGACTCAAATTGGTAACCCAAGATTAAACCTTAAATTTTGGAATGATGAACGCAAAGAGTTATCGAGTACTCTTGAAACCATTAGATTGTTAATGGTGTATGCGT
Source organism: Silene latifolia (assembly GCF_048544455.1). NCBI lineage: Eukaryota > Viridiplantae > Streptophyta > Magnoliopsida > Caryophyllales > Caryophyllaceae > Silene > Silene latifolia. The sequence continues at coordinate 89,829,257 of NC_133527.1, read as the reverse complement.
ATCTTGTATTCAAAGCAAGATGTCTCGTGCCTTTTGGTTGAAAAGGAGATCGAGTTTGTAAATCATCGATCCAAAATAGGTTGATCATTTTCTTTTACCAACGATTTAAGTTGACGATAATATGTTCACTTAATAAGGTAAATAGAGAAATCTTTGAAGAATTTCAAAGAGTTCAAGGAATCACGATTTAGTCGTGATGGGATTATCAAAGTGAAGACTTTGATATAAGCCAAAGGAAATGTGATATAGTATCACAAGTTAATCTCTCCTAGCACGCATTATGGAATAATGTGTGATTAGATAAGAAATCAAACGCTATTCGATATGGTTTGGATTTCAATCAAGTTACTTTGAGTTACTTGATCCTTTTGGGGATTTTATCATTTTTGTCTAAATTATTTTTCCACTAAATCGAATCATATGAGATATGAAATGGTAAGGGTACCATGGTTGTAAGTTTTCACAAAGAAACAAATGCTCTTTTTTCCTCTTCAATTAACACGAGTACGACGGGTTTGCGGCTCGTGAAGCTGTCTTTCTAAAATACAAGTTTATTTCTAGAAGACAGAGTGGGAGAAATTATTCAAGAGCCACAAAGATGTTATGTCTCAAGAACCACAAAGATGTTATGTCGCAAGAAACTGGACTTTCTTGACTACATGAGACGTTTTGTGTGAGACGTTGTTTCTTTAAAACCTAGGAGGTTAAATTCGTCACTTGTTAAAGATGATGAATTCATGCTACTTTTAAGAAAGTAAAGAGCTTATAACTTACAAAAGAAATTGTTTGATTCAAGTTGATTACTTCTAGAAGGTAATCAACAAATGACTTACATAAGAGTGTTTAAGTCACAACTCAATACTAAGGCTTAGAGCCATGAAAATCCGAAATAAAAAGGCTTGATTAGTTGCAAAGGGTTTTGCAGTAATAAAGAGAGATTTCAAGGCTTGATTAGTTGCAAAGGGTTTTGCACTAATAAAGTGAGATTTCAAGGTTGATTGGTTGCAAAGGGTTTTTACACCAATTGAAATGCTTAAGTCTATTTGGATCTTCTTAGGGATTGTGTTTCATTATTATGAAATACATAGTGAGTGAATCTAAAACCCACTTCTTCAATTAGAAGTGATGTATTCAATACATGTCTTGAGTTTTGTAGATTCTTGCAATCCCAAGATAATGTGAAACTTAAGAGAGGGTCTTAAGTAGGACATCAATGAGTTGTAATCAACATTTTATTCATGTGATAAAACATTTCTCGATAAGTCAAGAAGTTGTGTTTATACATGGAGTTTAGTGGGAGTTACGGAAATTTTAATTAGTCCGATATGTGGATGACATATTGATCATTGAGAATGATTTAAGACTTTTGGAGTATTATAATACATCTTTAATATCCGGATCTATGAAGATAAATCCACATGATATTAGCGTCAGTAAGAAGTCTTATGTTGATAAGATTCATGACTAGTTCAATTAAATTGAACATATTTGATTGATTTCATTTGCTTCCGCTGCAGAATCAATTAAATGAGTAATGATGTATAACACTTCATATACTTTGAGTATGATGAATTGTTTTCAAAATCGAATTTAAGTAATCTTTACCTGGTATGTAAAGATTACCCTTAAGTGCTTGCAGAAGCATTAAGGAAGTAAAGCAAAGTGTTTATGATGCAATTTTGTGTAAGGGTGTTACACAAGTGACAATTGACAATTGAGATTGCGCATGGTTTCCGACAAAACCATAATCAAAACACATCAGGATGGTTAAGATACCATTGTGGCAATATTAATTAAGAAGTAGATTTTCTAGAATCGTTCTAGGCAATAAAGAACAATGAGAGATATTTATAACGGAAATTGAGTACACTTGCAATCATGAGATGTGCAAGAGGATGAGTCACACCGAGAAAACAAAGTGGGAGCTATTCTTAGGCTAAGAGGGCCTATGTCTTGATTGGATCTCGACACGTACTCGGAAAGTTTTGTGATGCAAATGTATACATTACAAAGGAAAATGAATATGTAGTAAGGTTGAGTAAGGTACAAGAAGTTGATAAAACCTACTAACCGAAGCCTTCTCAAAGGCTAAACATGATGAGTCATGCCATTTCAACTGAATTGAGATGAATAACTACATAAAAGATCAAATTAGATTATAGAATATGAAGTAGTAATCAAGCATTGACTATTCATATGTGATAATCGCATTTGTCGTTTGAGTTTTACTCTAAAACTCTTCTTTTATACTTTGTTACATCCAAACGGGTTGTAGAGACAATTGAACCCCGTTAAAGTGAACACGGATTAGCATTGTATTTGCCCATAGTCACTTGTATGAGGTGACGTCTCGAAGTGACTAGAGTGTGATGCGATTGATGGCAAGTTCAAGTGCCATACAGTCATGTGAGATGACTAGTCGATCACATAGGCAGATTGTTAGGAACACTTTGTCGGGCAGTGACCGCTTATAGAGTTCTGGCAAATTTATAAAGCCTGGTCGTGGCGAGAGCTACTATAGTATTCTAATGAGTCGATTCTTTTGACTAAAGACTATTCACCTAAGATGGCACAGTTTCAGATTAACTTTGATTTGTGTTACTACGACCTTCGTAAATGGGGTCAAATGGGCATATTTTGGGTTATGATGGCTGTGGCTAGTCGAAGGGAATGAGTGCGATAGGAATTGTCCATCCCCTTGTCAGGGTTAAAACAATATCTCAGGGCCACTCGAGGAGTAATGAACTGGAAATGCGTGGCCACGCTCGGAAGGTATCCATGGTGGATAAATTCCGGTCAATCAGTTATTCTCCAGATCGAGGAAACCACTCTCGATATGATCACTTGCAAGTACGACCCGAAAGACACCTTGCATTGAGTGGGAGATAGTAATAGGACAAGAGAATTGGTGACGCACACTTGTCGAGGACAAGTGGGAGATTGTTGGGAAATGTGTCCTCAACAATAGTGCGATCATATGATTTAAATATCATTATTAAATCTCATTTCAAGAATACGGAAGGGATGATACATTACATATATAGTCAACTGGTCCACACATATCGGTAATGATTGGCTGGCTAGAGTTTGACATTATTGTCGTGCGACGGTGGTGATCAATTGATCCCTTGAGGTCACACCTAAAGGACGATTCCCTTAATTGAAAAGGTTAATTAGTTGTATACCGTCTGATTAATTAATTCCTTAAAATTGAACAATTTGATTTGTGAGAGAGAAAATTGATATCTTATTATAATGGGATTAAATAAGATTTATTTTAGTAATAAAATGCTTTGTTGCTAAAATTATTTATTGTTTGAGAAACAATAAAGATAAGAATGAATGGTTAATTATAATTACAAGAAGTTGTGAATTATAACTATATGACCCATTTTATTTATGTGATCAAGTATCACTAGTCAATTTGTTGTATGAAATTTAATTAATTCATGAAATGATATTTATGTGATAAATATGCATTAAATTAATTAATAACATGTATTCTACTACATGTGACATATTGTGTGACAAATGACAAATTGACAAAATAAAATGGTAGTCCATTTTAAGTACATGGACCGAAAAATGGAGGGTGTGTTAGTGGGTTTTGGTTGTTTTATTTTATTTGATAAAATAAACATAATGATGCCTACCTACTACTAGTCTTACACATTTTACACACCTACTATTTTTGAAAAGAGTAAAAGAAAATGAAATGATGCCATTTAGGCTCCCTAAAACCGTGTGACTCCATCTAAATGGATGTGAGTTGGTTCTTTTCTTTTTCTAACACACTACCATTCAATACACATGCAAAATGTTCATGTATCCTCTCTTCTCTCTCTTTTATCTTCATCAAAAAGATGAGATTTAATCTAAATTGTTCATATAAGATTACTAAAATTATCAAAGTAATATATGAGTATTAGTAATCAAATTTAAGGTAAACCACAATATAAACATCTAGTGCATGTTAGTTTGTGGGATTAAGGGATTGTCTTGGGTGCTACTAATTGGAGAATCTCTACTTTGGGATTTTTGTATGTTCATCCATTAAAGGAAAGCTCAAGAACAAGTGAGTAGGAGGACTCACTTGTGCCCATAAATCCGAAAATCACATGGTGAGATATAGATTTTTCCATCTCTTTAATTAATGTTTGCATGCATAAAATCCATATTTAATTTTATGACAAATTAAATAAAATCACATATATGAATATGTATGTATATAGATCTACATTTCTTTCAGTTTTATGAGTTTTGGACTGGTTTTGTTTGCTTGGTTGTTGTTTAAGTTGTTTGGAAGTAAAATCAAGTAGTTGTGTTTTTCGATTATAAAGAGGTTGTCTTTAAACTGCTATAACTTGAGATTCATAAATGATTTTGATGTGATTCCAATTGGAGGTGATAGCTTATCCTTTCACGATTCTAGCGATAGGTCACACGCCCAAAACGACCAAGAAATGAGTGAGTTATGACTGTTTTACGAAAACTGGACAATGCTGAGAATTGGGGTACTCGATCGAGTATCCTCGGTACTCGATCGAGTAAGGGGGCACTCGATCGAGTACGTTAGTTACTCGATCGAGTAGCCCTGGTGATTTGTTTTACGTGCTTCTGATCTTGACCTACTCGATCGAGTAAGTCCCTTACTCGATCGAGTGGCCTGTACTCGATCTAGTGACCCTTGTTTTGGGTCATATGCTTATCTTTTGACTTCGTTGCATATTATGTTTAATTCAAAGTTATTATTTTGCTTCTTTATGCATTGATTTACATGTATGTTGGTCTTGACGCGTAAGTTACCCAATCTTGTGGTGTAGTGAGTGACACCTGTGGTGAGTATGAGTTCGGTGGGAGGACATGAGTTATACGTGGTTGTAATAGATAGTGGAAAAAGAAAAGGAAGATTGTTATGGCTTAATTGAGACATAGAGCATGTTTTCTGAGATGAAATGAGATGAGTGATATGAGTGTGTGTTGAGTAACGTAAAAGTAAGTGAATGTGGGCAATGGATGATGTGATTCTAAGGGACGTGAGAATGAAAGGATTGAGAGTAAGGATATGGATAGTGACAACTTGACATGTGTAAAGAATTATGGAGGGAGGTAGTTAAGAGCCGTGTGGGTTAAGAATATACATAATGAAAGTTCGTTTTAAAGGGGTTGAGAAGAGTGGTATATAGTGAACTTTGTGGAGACATGTCGCGGGGTGGAGATTTGGCTTTTTAAGAGAGGAAACTATTGTGGGTTTTCCTTGGGCAATTAGCGGTATGAAAGGAATTTTGATTTCTAGAGATGTAAGAAGGAAGATGCAATTGTTGAACAAGAACGTTGATTCTATGGATGGATTAGTGGCAAGGGTGATTGATGACATAATAAGAGAATATTTGTGGTAAGAAAGAGGGAGATGATATCGATGTAAAATAATGGGATTTGAGTTTTAGAGCAATGAGAAGGTAATTGGTGCACTAAAGGGTTAGATAGAAGTAATAAGGAGTTGAGCTATTAAATTGGTATTATTGAGTGTAAAGAGAAAAGAAGGATAAAAGTAAGCTAAGGAAAATGTTCACCGGAGTTATGTGATATAAAGGTAAGGAATCATCGAAATGTGTGATAGTATCACGAGGATGTTAGCTGAAGGTTATATAGGAGCTTCAGGACAACATGATTGATAATGAGTTTCGAGGAATTAAGGGAGTAAGAAGTTGGTGGAGTATTAGCACGATACAAGATATTTGATGGAGAGTTGGATGACAATACAAATAAGATAGTATTGGGAATAATGTTGAGGTAATTTTGTGGATGGGTTTGCTGTTCGTTATTTGGAATGTTAACCAAAAATAGGAGAAAAACCATGTTATTTTGATATGAGTGTAAGAGGTTTGATATACGAGCAGTGGTGGCATTGTGGTGTTATCACTAGTGGTTAAGAGTGATGGTATATTAGAAAGGTAACAATTCTAAAGAGGTTGATTTTGCAGAGACCAGATTGGTAAGTACAGTTATGAAAGAGTATAAGATGTGGTTATATGAGGCGGTTGTTAGTAGTTGAGTATTAATGGTGTGGCTACATTTGGCAGAGGGTGATGGATATGCGAAAGGGAGAATATGTTATGAGGTGTATACGAGTTAAGCTCGGGCGACAGGTAACCTATGTTGAGTGGTAACTTACGTGATCAGGATTGACTAGTTGGTTGTGATTACGGGTCTATGATATGTGTAAATGTTTGTGTGAGGTTCTGACCTCACCAGAAGTGGTATGGTGTGATAATTATAAAGTTGTTTTATGAATGTTCTGTAATATATACAGGTTGGACACGGTAATTTAATTGAATAATATCCAAAAAGGTAATAACTTGATTAATTTGACATGGCTAGTTATAATTTTATGTGTATTAATAACACATGTGTATTCCGTGAAATGGTAGAGATGATGTTCATGAGATGCTTATCTGTTTATCCATATAATATGTTGCGTGGTGATTTAATAAAGTGGATTTGAGTAAGTTTTTTCTTGTCTGAGAAGTTATGCTGAGTCAGTGTTTATGGGAATTGTATGCAGTTGTGATGTCTATCGGTGTGGTTGTGGTGCTTCGGGTGGTGATCCGGGCACGGTACATAGTGCTGCGATACGGGTATTTTCGCACTACGGTGTGGCTGTTGGTGGCGGTGTTGTGATGCCGTCACCGGTTGTGGTGGAGTAGGCGGGATGATTATGATTCGAGTTTCGAAAGTACATACCAGTCATACATAGATTGTTGTTTTATTTGTTGTTGTTTCCTGTGAGTTTCAGTTTGGACAAATAGACTATTGTTTTGTTTGCTAATGTTTCTTACAAGTTTCAGTTTGAGAAGGAGGGTAGAGTTTAATATAAAGAGAGTTGTATATGTTTTCGTTGTTGTCATGGTATAGTGACATTCTGTTAATGGGACACGGTTGTGAGAGGTTGTCACAATAATTCTGATCTTGTTCTAGTTAAGGTTTCAGTAGACATGGTAATGGCAAGTGAGTCGTAGAACATGTGGGGTAATGACCCGAAAGATGCAGGTGGTTCATAATCTTTTGTTGAGACAGTGAGTGTAGAGTATTGGGAATTAGTGTCATGTTAAGTTGTGTATGAGTTTTTCGGTAATGAAGGAAAGAACTTGAGGATCTAGTGTGAGTATACGTAACGAGTGTGGATCGGGAGTTATGCTTCTGGAAGATAAGTGCTTTACATAGCGAGGTATGTTGGTTTGGCAGTAATAATGAAGAGTGGGAATGGCGATTTGCTACGAGTTTATGGTATAGGTTAGGTGCTATGCCGAATGAGTTGAGGAATGAGAAATGTTTATGTACGGGAGCCTTGGATATATGAATAGTAAGTGTTTGGTTTATAAACGGTTATCTTTGACATGTAGTGGTAAAGAGGGTAATGAAACATAGCTAAGGATTTAGTATTAGTGAGTTACGAGGACGTAACATTTGTCTTAAGAGGAGTAGGATGCAATAAAAGAGAGTTTCATGGTGGTGCATGCGGTAATATAATTGGAAGTAGAGTGTTAGCGTAGCGTAAAGGAGGGATTTGTTTTGTGGATAATACTTATAAAAGGCCATGGCCGTGCTTGTAGTAGTGTGATGCTTCGGAGTATGAGAATATTTTATATAGTGTTGACAGTTGGAGGATGATGTTATGAGTCTGAGTAAACTTCGAGGACGAAGTTCCTTTTAAGGGTGGTAAAATGTAACATTCCGTTTGATGTCTATGAGTGTCTTAGTATTGGGTTGATAGTTGATGATATTATGGAGCTAGCAGCATTAGAGGATGGTAGTTGATTATGTATGGAGTTGGTGTCGTGAGAGATATATATGTGGTAGATACGATATAGTGAGTCATGTTGTGGAAGTAAACATAGTTGGTAGAATGGGGGTTAAGAGTTCATGTTCTATGTTCGGTCGAGTTCTTGAGTCCTTAGCTAAGTTGTTGTGTCTTGGTCGAGTCAGCATGGTTGTTTTTATGTATGGGTTGAACTTCGGGGACGAAGTTCTTTTAAGGAGGGAAGACTGTAATACTCCGTATTTATGAGTCTTGGGGTACTCTATCGAGTAGGCCTTACTCTGTCGAGTAAGGGAGTTTTGCGAAATAAAATAGTTTCGACTGTTGGGTACTCGATCGAGTAACTAGGGTACTCGATCGAGTAAGGGGGCACTCGATCGAGTACCTTAGCTACTCGATCGAGTAGCCGGTTTACGGGGGCTGTTTTGTCGGGTTTTGTTAATAATGCGATTAAAGTATAAAACACTTCCGTCATTGTTTCCAAATCACTTTTCCAAAACCTAAATTTCTGTTTAAGAGAGAAAGCAAACAAGTTCATCTTCTTAATCGCATTCTTGGCAATTCCGGAGTTCGACGGTCGAGTTCTTGTCGTTGTTTATACCGTTGAGTTCCTTGCGTCGAGGGTAAGATCTATGTACCCTTTTTATTGTCTTTCCTTTGATTTGGTTAAACCCTAATTTTGGGATTGGGGGTTTTTATGATTTGTTAAGGTTAGATTGTGATTATGTGATAGGAGAAGGATTTGTAAAGGAGGGGTTTTGAGACAGCTGCTAGATCGTCTGATGATTGTGTTGCTTTCCAGGTAGGATTTCCTACTCAGTATTAGTCCCATAATGGGATGATTGTTGATGTATTGAGATTGATTGTTTGATATAGTAATTGTATTGTGACGGCTGTGATTGTGATTGTGATTGTGATTGACTGTTCTATGGTTCTCGAGATGCGTTCTCGGCTGAGTGGAGTCACTTGCGGGAGTGGCTTCACGCCCTAGTTTCGCCCGTCGTGGAACCCGCCACGGAAGGGGATGTGCACATTAATGGACAGGGTTATCGCTCGGTATGATGAGCGGGGCTTAGGTGGGAACGGCTGCGGTCCCCCACTGGCAGGGCTGGTCCAGTGGACAGTCGGTGATTGAGATCGTTGGGATTGGTGTGATGGTGTGTGTATGTGATGGTTAAGCTGTCTACTTGTCTTATTGTGACATGTATATTAATTGTGTGATTAGTACTTACCCCGTTTAAATGTTTTAAAAACTGTGGTGATCCATTCGGGGGTGGTGAGCAGTTGCTTGGCAGGTATATCTTGGACACGCGTGGGATCTAGCTGGGGATGGAGTCATCACATAGCAGAGTCTTTAGTCTTCCGCTGTGTTTATTAGAACAGTTCCTTTCAGTTGGTTTATAGTTTGAGAACAGTTGTATTTTGCTTACAGTTTGTTTTGTAATGTAATCACGTAAATTTATTTAATAAAGTATGTTTCTTCATTGTCTTATGATTATCATGCCTCGGGCAACCGAGATGGTAGCATCCTTATACCTGGGTGGTCCTGGTAAGGCACTTGGAGTATGGGGGTGTTACATTACTAAGGGCTTAAATGATGATTAAGTCCTTGAGGAATCGCTCCTCTCAGAAAAAAATGCGGGTCTCCTTTTTGTCAGTCTTTCAAAAATATGCGCATCTTTCATGGAGTAAGAAGAGGACGTGTGGGTATGTAACACAATCCGGGCGTCCAAGGGTCAGGACGAGCGGATTCTGGGTGGCTGGACGAGCGGCCTGCTGGCTTGGACGAGCGTCCTGGGAGGGTTCTGGACGAGCGTATCTCCATGTCAAAGACGCTCGGATTCTTTCAGTCTTGGACGGGCGTCTTTATGGTTGGACGAGCGGATCTCGTCCCAGCCTTCCTTTTCTTCTTTTCTTCCTCTCTTCTTCCAATAATCTTCCAAGATTTGGTCGGGGATGCAAGGATTTCTTCATCATTGCCCATCTACTATAATATGTACAAAGGCCTTCTAGTCTTGTCTTCTCTTTGATGCTTGGTCATTAAATTCGATCAATTTAGCTATATTTTGCCATGAAAATGCAAGGTTTGCACTCCTCTCCTACCAAGGAAACAAAACCTCAAAGAATATGCAAAACAAAGGACTAAAGATAGTAAATGACCCAAATATGCACTAAAAAGCATAGGAACGAGGCTAATTCGGGGACTAAATATGCTCAAATAATGGTCACATCAAAGGCTTTCAAATGACCTTCATATGAAATAACTTGTCATTGACTCATTATGCTCCAAGCATATGATTCATCATGGCATGTCCATATATTGGCATACATGATTGTTCTAATGGCGGAAACATTAGCAATCGATTTCATGTGATCAACAACTCATTGGGTTCAGTGAATGACTATGACACTATCATAGTAATTTCCACTTTCATCAAAATGAATAACCTCCTCAACAAATGTTGATATTGAACATATAAAGAATATTATCAATCATAAGATACTTATCTAAGTGCCAATCTAAATTTCCCTATATCATGATAGAATTGGAATTTTAGAATGCATCATGTCTTCTTTCATCGAGAATTGAAAACCAAAAACACTCCTTCGTCGATGGTAGTTTTAGCATGTCATCCTCAATGATATTAACATGAAAGACAATTTCTCCCACTGATCTTCATGTCTAAACATGACAATATTGACTCCCACTTAAATCCATGTATACTTATGGCTTCTCGATTACTCGAGTGAAACCATTTCCTCATCACATAACTGTAACGATCATTGCAATTTTTAAGTGTTAATTAAAACCTCGTGCTTATGTCACACACACACACACACACACACACACACACACACACACACACACACACACACACACACACACACACACACACACACACACACACACACACACACACACACACACACTCTTTTCTAAACACCTATTTAGAAATTGGTCTTAATATGCTTATACACACTATGAGGTGTAGCAATGATGATATGGATCTTAGCTTGGTTACATTTTAACTTAGCTTTGTAGACAACATGATGTCTATCTATGCAACTCTTATGCACAGATTTCACCTTGGTTCATTAGTCTCTTATGTAAAATTGAATTGAAATTACTTGATACAACCACTTCATAATCTTCATTAAAGAACACTTTCTTTTGGTCTCCTCACTAGTCTCGAGTTTGACCTAAGAAACTTTCTTTTGGTCTCCTCACTAGTCTCGAGTTTGACCTAAGAAGCTTTCTTTTGGTCTCCTCACTAGTCTCGAGTTGGACCTAAAGAGCTTTGTTTTGGTCTCCTCACTAGTCTCGAGCTTGTCTCCTCACTAGTCTTGAGTTTAACCTAAGAAGCTTTCTTTTGGTCTCCTCAGTAGTCTCGAGTTGGACCTAAGAAGCTTTCTTTTGGTCTCCTCACTAGTCTCGAGTTTGTTGCTAATTTTCTCTCACTCTATCTTTTGAAAAATACATCTATTTTTCTCGAAAGATAGTTATATAAGCAACAAACAATTTGATACTTAAAACTTTGTGAAGGAAGAAAATATTGCACATTATGACCTTAATAGATGACCCTATTGTAATGACACTGTAATCTAGTAGAAAGATAGACTAACCTTTATTAGATAAAGGATTGGACTCATATCCATGTCTTACATAATTTTAGGGTCTTAAGACCTCCCATAGCTCGTATGGAGTCTTATAAGTGGTTACAAGTCTTAGTAATAAGTGGTGTTATCAATTGGTTTATAAAATTTTCTACCTTGAGTTCAAATAACTCTATTTGACTTTACAATTATTCTTTCTTATGTCAAATAAGATGTGATATTTAGTCATAAAAGCATAAGAGGGAATTCATGGCTTATAAACTCATTACAGTGATCCAATCGTTGTAATTCTTTTATGATCAATTTAAGTGAAATCAATTTATGTTGTTGATGTAAAAAGTGTATAATGACAAGTTTTTAGAACAAAGAAAACTCCATAAACCGAATGACTTGGGTTGAAAGCCAAGTTATTAAAAATCATACAACCATTGTTTGCAAAATGGAAATAAAACAAATTTCCATGTCCAACATGGAAATCAAAACGAGTTCTAAAACAACAAGTTAAAATACAATAATACTAAGAAGACAATACAAAATAAAAGCCAAAATTCCATAGGTCTTCTACTATGGGCGGCTACCCAAGCAACCCTTTCTTGAAGATCTTCCTCAAGCTTGCTTCTCCTTGCCTTTGTCTTTGCTCACATGCCCTATATTACATTAAAGGGGGCGAGAATCACAACTTTTATCTAAATATCAAAGTTGGTATTTATATCAATAACACAATAGATACTTCGGGCAATTATGTTCCCAATATTACACGTCCAGCTTTGACATCTCCTAGATACTTCGGGCAATTATGTTCCCAATGGCCCGTACCACAACAATAGTGGCCCTTGTTGGGAGTGGGTTTCTTACCCTTTCTAGCGCTTTTCTTGAATTTCCCTTTGCTCTTATTATTAATATTGAGCACATCCTTGGTCGTACTCACATTGAGACCCATGTCTCTCTCGGCTTGTACAAGAAAGTTGTGCAATTCATGGAGAGAGGTTTTAATGTTTTGCATAGTGTAGTTTACCCTAAACTGAACATATGCTTTGATGCGGTTAAAGGAATGGAGCACTCGATCAATAATGAGTTGCTCGGGAATTTCAACCCCTTGCAATTTGAGTGTCTCAACATGCTCAATCAACTTGAGCACATGAGGGCTAACTTTTTGACCCTATTTGATGTTAAGCTCAAAGAATGCGGAGGTCGCCTCATATTGGATGATCCTAGGAGCTTGTGAAAACATGGTCACAAGCTTGGTGTAGATCTCATAGGCGGTGCCTATATTAATAGCACTCCTTTGGAGATCGGCTTCCATAGAGAAGATCAAGACATTCTTGAGCGCGGCCGATTCTTTTAGGTAAGCCTCATAGGCCTCCCTAACCGCGGCAGATGACCAAGTAGTAGGTGTAGCGGGAGCGGCTTCGGTAAGTTAACGAAGCTTGTCGTCACCTTCCGCGGCCAAGCGGAGTTGCGCATCCCAATCGGCAAAGTTAGTCCCATTCTTTTCAAGTTTACATCGATCGATAAAGGATCGGAGCCAAGAAGCATTGGTGAGTGGTGGAGCGGTTCCACTAGTTGTAGCGGATGAAATCGGAGTTGCCATTGCAAATTAATCAAATTGACTACAAAAAGGTAATAAAGGAAATAATTAACATTTATCATTTTACTTGTAAACATATTTAACAAGGTTTTAAAATTATGCATTTATATAATGACCTCGCACCTTAATTATATAAATGATTATGAGATCCATCTTTACACAAACATGGGCACGGGAAACCGATACATCCCATACTTGCATAAATTTGGTGAATTAACTCTTTTAATTGATTCTACTATAAAATTCTCGGTCGATGTATTTCATAAATTCCATCTCTAGCCCCGGAACATAAGACTAGTCTTTATATCCCGTTGAGTCCAACCAAATTTCGCGTGTAATAACGTTTTATTAGCCCACTTACCCATTGATAAATGAAAGTACCCCAGGGAACCGAAAGTACCCCGGGGAACCGAATCTACCCCAAATGTCAAGGGGATTCATGAGTCCTACTATTTTGTAAGGCTAATATCAATTTTAAATATGTGAGAGGTCTTGTCGATTTATTATCTATCATCTTTATGTGAACTAAGTCGATGAATACTCGATAATTATAATTTACAGTAGTCGATAAGACGATAAAATATGCATGTGAAGTTATGACGATTTGGCAATGCATGCAAACATATATAGCAAGCTAATAAAGAAAAATAAATTTCCTAGTATGGCCTTTGCTAAAATAGAAAATATTATATTCTATTACAAATTCGGAAACTTACTCCTTTGGTCCCTTTAATCTTCATGTGACACGCCTCCCAAGGACAAACACCGTCTTGATCGGAACTCCTTTCCGAATGGCACAATCTTTGGGAAACTCCGAATTACAAATAATTGAATAATAAAATGTACATAGCACTTCCTATTATACATTTGTAAATTAAAATCTAATAAAATAAAATAAAATTGATACGAGATCACATTAAATTACAACCGAATCAATATTCCCTTACATTACGGGTAATATCCATTAAAAACTAAGGCCATACTAAGATAAAATTACATAATTCAAAATTATATAAAAGAAATATGACATTCATCAATAAAATATGCAGCATTATAATAAGTATCTAACATGCCAAGCTATGTACCAAATCGCCCTATTTAAACTTATATCGTAAATATAATCCGGTTTTATGGATATTCGCGATCTTTAACTTATTAAAATCACAAAATAATACTAAAGTCAAATTTTAGTCCAAGTTAATTATCCTAACCTTTTTGGACTCAAAAATTAGTTATTACTCAATTTTTGACAATAATTCAACTTGATTTATCATTTCAAAATTTGAATTTTAAATTTTAAATTTTTTAACATTTTGTAATAATTCCATGACACTCATAATTTCAAAAATCAAGGTTAAAATTTTTGAATTCATTTCGAGAAAAATATAGTTGAAATTTATTGGTTTTATCAAATAAAACATCTAAAGCATGTGAAAATTAATCTAATCAACGTTCTAACTTTAGATCTGATATGTGGGATAATAATGCAACCTAAAATAATTTTCTCATGCCATGTATTTTGTTTTAGCTATTTTTGCTAAAATAGTCACTATTTATGTCATTTTTACACTAAACAATTCATAAATCATGCTAAATGAATCAAGTTCATCTAAAATTTTACACACAATGAGTAAAATATGAATGTGACAATATATTAAAATTTCATGGCTTGTTTCAACGTTTAACTAATTTTAACCATTTTACCTCCATTTATTCCATTTTTATCTCATAAAAATTATAAATCATGCAAAATAAATCAAATTTGTACAAAATTTTACATACAATAAGTAAAATATGCATGTGAGGTCATACATTTAACTCGGAAAAATATAACATGCAAAAATTAAAGGATGATCTCTAGTTTTATATGTTATAGGACCAGAATATATAACATGCAAAAATTTTCCTGACTTTATAATATAAATTAAAAAAGTCTTGTTTTATATGATATACATTTAACTCGGAAAAATAATAAACCGATTATGCATGCAATAACTAAGCTCATGATACCACTTGAAAGGATTCTAACCCTATATTAAACTCTTTTAATAATTGATCCATATTACTCATTAAAATAGATGTTTATCTAGTGCATGCATAACATAATATTAATTGAAAAGTAAGAATAATATTCCTTACAATATTGAAATCGGTTTTTAGGGCACAAGTGAGGACTCCTTCTCACATGTTCTTTAGCTACAAATTAAAGGATGATCCTCCTAAATCCCAATAGTAGAGATTCCCCTCTTGATGGCACCAAGACAACCCCTTAAATCTAATTATATATTAACTAGATATATTAATTAGAAACCTTAAAATTAATCTTAATATTATTTCTTATTACTACTCTAGTAATCAAAATGAATATTAGATTTTTGAACAATATTTTCTAAAACATGGTTTTAGAGAGATGAGAGAAGTAAGAGAAATTTTTCTAAAAATGTAAGAATGAATATTTGAGAATAAGAACAATTCTTATTCTTGTATGGAGGGGGAAAAACCGGTGGGACGGGAGTGGCAAGGGAGCCAATGCATGCCCCTTTTCTTTTTAGAGTTGTTCATTTCTAAATGTATTAGGGCGTAGTGTAGGCTATCATAGTAATCATTGTGTTTTCCACAATTAAAAATAATTTAACCATTTCACCCTAATACCCTCTAAAACCCGGTCCACATAGATAATATGAAGGCCATTTTATTTTTGTCAATTGTCATTTTGTCATATAATGTGTGACATGTAACATGTAACATGTTGTTAATAATATTAATGCATATTTAACAATTAAATATCATTACATATATTAATTCAATTATATATAACAATTGACTAGTAATTAACAATCACAAGTATATAAAATAGATCATGTTAATATAATGTACAACACATTGTAATTATAATTAACTAATCATACTTAATTTAATCGTTTCATAAACAAAATTTTAGTAATATAACATTTTAATTACTAAAATGAATCTTATTTAATCGAATTACAATAAGATACATATTCTTACTCACATATGTAAATTGTTCAATTTTAATGAATTAATTAATCTGTATCAATATGCAACTAATTAATTTATCTATTAAGGGAATCATCTTTTAGGTGTGACCTTAAGGGATCAACTGATCACCACCGTCAAACGACAGTAATGTCAAACTCTAGTCAGCCAATCATTACCGATTAATGTTGATCAGTTGACGTATAAAAATGAATCATCCCTTTGTGTATTCTTATTCTGAGTTTTAAAGATGTGATCTCACTATTGTTGAGGACACATACTCCAACATTCTGATCATGAGTTTCAATAATGTGATCGCACTATTGTTGAGGACACATACTCCAACAATGTTATAGTTCCCCTAATCCCCCCATTAACCCTAGCTAGGAGGCTACTCACTCATAGTCATGGTAAGCATGTTAATAAGGGTGTCAATCATACTAACAAGGCTAAACATGGTGAATGAGTAAAGCAATAATTAATTAAGCAAATGGTAGAAGAGATTATACCAACTTAAGGGTGATCCAAATAGAAAGCAAAGAATAATAGAAGAAAACTTGATTGATTGATGAAGAGTTGTCAATTCTCCTATAATAACCCAATAATCTTCAATTACCCTATAATAAATCTTGAACTTAATTAAGGAAAGATTAATGTAAAATTTGTGGATTGATTGACATTGATCTTTTCTAATCTACTCCTAATGAGAGCTTAATCTAAACTAAGGAAGCTTAATCTCCTCTAAATACAAGAGGGGTATATAAAGTAGTACAAGCATTAGGTTAACTAAGGGCTTAAATGATGATTAAACCCTTTGAAAGAGTATTAGAGCCTTGCAAGTTCTAGGAGGATCCCCACGACTCCATGAGTGAGAAAATCTCCCTGCATGAGAATCTGGGCGACCTGGAGTGGGGTCGGGCGTCCTGGGTCTTAGGTCGGGCGAGCTGAGGTGAGGTCGAGCAATTTCTTAGATGGGAATCTGCTAAAGTTCTGAGGTCCAGCGACTTAGGCTCAGTCCGAGCATCCTGGGTCTCAGGTCGGGCGACCTCTGCTCAGCTCGGGCGTCCTGACGGTCAACTTGTCTATTTGAGCTCGGATTGTAAAACAGACGTCATTTCCTCATCCGGACTCCTAATGGAATGATTCAAAAGCCTAGACAACTTTATTTTTGACGCCGTTTCATCTAGCATATTTTCAGAGCCAAACAAGCAAATCTTGTTTTTATTCTAAGCAATTTCCTTTTGTAATGGCTCCCTTCTCGTCATCCTTGCTCAACAACTTATGGGGATTGATTCTTGGGTCGTGGGGGTTGTCCTTTATTACCCTAAAACTTGATTTATTGAACTACGTCCTTTAGTATTGGTCTCCTCTTCGATGCTTGGTCTTTGAATGTTATCAATTTAGCTTCGTTTCACTCCGTTTGGGCAAGGTTAGTGCTCCTCTTCTACAAAGAACACCAAACCTCATAGAATATGCATAATAGGAAACTAAAGACAAGAAACGACCCTAATACACACTAAAAAGCATAGGAAATAGGCTAGTTAGGTGACTAAATGTGCGTAAATAAGAGTCACATCAAATATCCCCAAACCCAACCTTTGCTCGTCCCGAGTAAAGAGGTGACTAAGACTATGAACCTTATTTAAAATAATACTACTAACATAGCCGTTGTGAGACAATTAGCGGGTCTCACTCCGCCCCTTCAACTCACAACAAGACATCTATGAGGTAAGATGCCTTCCTGCAAGGCAAGGTGGGGCTTGTCAAAATGGCGATACATCCAAGCATTAAGCACACAAAATAAGTAATGGATGCATCTACAAAAGAATAGCCACTTTCCTCATCTAAATGGCAGAAATCACCTACAAGGAAAGCAATTCAAGGGTACACACTCCATCATAGATATTGGTTCTCCTAGTTACTAAGTCCAAGAGGATACAAACAAGTCACCTTTAAGTTGTGTTAAACTAGGCTACTTTTGTCCTCAATCGCTAAATGATTTCGTCAAGAGTAGACTCCCTATGGTGTTAGAAACACTAAAGGATCGCGGAATTCCCCCTCTTCCCTAGACAAGAAGAAGGGTCGTCCCCTCTCCACAATGCAACAAAGATAGGATCATCAAGGATAAAGGGATTCAAAGTGTATGAGTTTCATGATGATAGTTTGCTTTTCGGTTTAATTTTCCCCCCAATTTTTTGTAACATGTTGACATTGAAGAACATTTCTTGCCATTTTTGATGTTTGGTATTTTGATACTTGGCAATTTCAATTTGCATTTTTTTTTTGAACATTTTCTAAATTAACCCTATTTGTAGCAAGGGTACTTCTATTAAAGCATAGGAGTCTATTTTTAGTCCGCTTTTCATTTGATGTAATTTGCAAACATTTGATTTCAATTTGGTACTTGAACTCAATTTGATGTTTTTGTGCCTATTCCCTTTTTGTTGATAAAATATGATGATAGAAGTGTAAGGACGGTTGCATGGCATCAAGGGTCACCTTGGAATAAACGATGGCCAAGGAGTTATCACACTACAAGGTACTCTTGATTAGGCCTTAGTCCATGGGTCAAAGGATACTAGTATGCCACATTTTAGTGTGTCTTGAGAGTATTCTAACAAACAAACTCTCAACGAGAAAAATTATCTACAAGGGCCTTATATACACCTTTCAAGCTTCTTAAATAGGCATTTTCACAAAATTTTCTAACCATTCGACTACATGCCATGATGCAACTATCATAAATAAAACCTAATGCATATGCTTCTATCAACTGCTATGCCATGTAAACTATATGCAAACTCTTAGCAACACATTGGTTCATACCGCATCAATTAAAATATAGCCATATTGTCATTAACATACAAAAAAGGAGGAAGGAGATTTGGAAAGATCATACCATGTGGTCTTCTAAATCCTTCATACCTGAAATGTGGCGTGTCGACCCAATGTGATAAGAGTGACAAACAAACAAATATATACAATTCTACACTACAAAGGAAAAAACATGTTTTTGGTTTTTTAAATTTTTAAATTTTTATAGATTTTGTTTTTATGAAATTAAAGAACATATTTTTGAGATTTTTCAAAAATTTTCAATTTTTATTTATTTTGGAATATAAATTCCCATCCTCCACTTTATTTTGGACATTGTCCTCAATGTACATGTAGGAGTGGGAATGAAAAAGAAATACATGTTTTTGGATTTTTAAAGTTTTATGGAAATTGAAGTACAAACGCAATGCAATGATATGAATGCATGCTCTAACTAAATGAAATTCTATATGACATATATAACAAATGAATGCAATCTAAACTACACTAGATGATGCGTGTTTTCTATTAAACTATGGTCAACTATGTTCAAACCTCCCCAAACCAATTTAAGCACTATTTCTAGTGTAGAAAGCAATAGGTTTGGTCATTAGTAAGTATGCATGAATTCTAGTCTATATGCAAGTAACTACATGAATCATGTGAGATATATTACAATGCAAACTAATCTAATCATGTGAGATATATTACAATGCAACTATACATGAGAAATAGGGAAAGAAAGGTTCTTACAATCATGATCTCAATGATTTGTATATTGTAGAAGATAAAGATGGCCGATAGGATGCATATATAGCCATGTCACGAGCCAAATGAGAGAAAAAGTGATTTTTGGGGTCAACCCGCTCGAGTCAAATATAACCCGCTCGGGTTCAGCCCCAAGCCGGTCGAGTTAATTTCGACCCGCTCGGGTTGAAGCTTCGGGACGCGCGTTTTCTAAAGAATCTGCCCAGATTCTCAGACATGAATATTTTTTTTTTCTTTCCTTTGATTTCAACTCGCACGAGTTGGCCTCGGTCCCCACAGATTGATGCAAAAATTGGCCTAAAGCTCGAATCATTCATTTTCTTCATTTCTTTGCATTTCCTATCTTCTTATTTTCATCATTTTCCTTCAAAAATGCTCAATCAAAATATGAGACCCCTCCTTTTCATCTCTCATGCGAGGAATGTATGCAAGATTACACTAAATGTAAGTATATTACAAATGGTGGTTTGAGATAGAACTCCACCAAACTAAGTCAAATGGCAAATTCCTTTATCCATGGAGCTCAATTCTCTCAATAGTTGATCAAAAGCTTGTGAATGGTCCTCAAGTAAGGAAGACTAGGATTTGAACCATTTAAAAATAGAGTGGGGCCAATCCATGAGGGATCTCCCTTTGAACCCCTTCCCCTTCTTCTTTGCTTTGTCATGATGACCTTCCCGACTCTTAAAACTAGCAAACTTGAGATTCTTGTCATAGGGGATTTTCCGATCGCTCCTATTTCTTCCAAAGTTGATGACGCAAATGCTTGGAATGATCAATCCTTAAAGGATAGAAGGTGAACTTTCATCGCATTGATGATGGGTTATCTTGGGAGTTGGGATAGTGGGTGACAAGTTTCCACATGTAGGCTCCTTCTTAACTTTGTCTTTGAGTTTCTCCACTAAGTAGTTCTTGTATGACTATTTGACTTTCGTGAAAAGGTCTATAATGTCATCTCCAACTATCATGAGCTCCATAGTGGGTGTGAGAAGGTCCTCATGTTCAATAAGGAAGAGACATTCTTCCTCTTCATTGAAATAATCTTCAAACTTCTCAAGGATGGGTTCCCCAAGCCAAACCTTTGCTTGTCCCAAAACAAACTATGAATGCAACTAAGAATAAAAAGTGGAACGGGACCAACGCATCAGCTACAAGTCGTCCACCAAAACCAGTTTAATGCAACAACTAACATAGTGGCAAATGATAAGTGCAAACGAATTGAATCAATGTTTCAAACTTACTGAACCGTCGACCTTGCAAGACTCAAAGATATCGGACTCTCACCTAACTCGACCTATAAGAACATGCATGCAGTTAACATGAATAAAGTCCCTACAACCGTACATATGCATTCCAACCAACTAATGACCAAGACACATGCCGAGGACTTACATTTGGGTAAGTGAGGTAATGGGTAAGAAAGGGGCTAAGATGAATTTGGAAATATGGAGTTAGTAGCCAAACTAGCAGCACGGATCCAAATTATGAAACTGCATCCCAACTTCGTACTCAATATAATAATACAGAACGGTGCAAATTCAATGCACTCAACTCACAATACACCGCAAACTTGTCGACTCCCCATAAAATATAAATAAAACATGGGAGTGAAAATCATCTATACAATTTCTCATTTTTCATATATGATTTTTCTTTCTTCTTTTTTTCATATTTCCAATTTTTTCTTTTCATTCTTTTTTTTTTTTCATTCATTTTTCTCTTTTCATTCCCTTCAATACGTCCACCAACTTCTGAAATCAGATAAATATAACCAAACTGCAGTAAAGCATTCCAAACAGCTACTCATAACTAGCTTGGCTAGGGTAGGAAAGGTTTTAGAATGTAGCTAGTAGGACAGAAAGGCAATTTGGCTATGTGGGGCTCATGGGTAGAACGAAATAAAGGGAACTGCCTCTCCTAACATGTGTCACCATCCACAGACCGAATGCATACAGGTATTAAGAAGACTAGACTCATGCTTATGCAAATTGATGTTACATGCCTTACATAGAGTACTACTCACATCCTAAATGAAACCGGTCATGAATGTCACCAGTTTATAAAGCTCTAACCTCAGAATGTAATGTAGCTTGCCAATATGTGAGTCAAGTCTATTCGTTCAGATAAGAGAGAAACAAAAACTCGTAGATTATGCACATTATCATGCCAACTAAATGTCAAGAATATGCAGGGCTAAGGTAGGGATTCAATGTAGAGTCAAAGTTCAAACGTTCCGACTCAATTAAACGTGAAATTGTTTTAAATTTATTTGAATTTTTTGAATTTAAGAACAACAATGCATACGGAAGTAAATAAACGTGCAATCTGAAATGCACGAAAACATGCAGACACAGATATGGATGCATACCTCCCCAAACCAAACCGTACAATGCCCTCATTGTACCAAAAATAGGGAAAGAAATGCAAACTAAGGAGAAAAGGAAAGCAGAGGTCGGAATACTTACAAGACGTCATGAAAAAGGACCTCCCCAAACCGACCATGAACATGGGAGGTCATAAGAAGTCAAGCAGTAGCTCAACAGAAGAAAAGTAGTATCTTGAAGACGAAATAGCTCGATCGAGTAGCTTGGAATAACTCGATCGAGTGAAATGGTGTCAGAAATGCTCGATCGAGTGAAATTTTTACTCAATCGAGTAGTCGTGGATTTGCAGCTTGTCGATCGAATATAGATGTTACTTGATCGAGTGATTCTCAACTCAAATGTGCTCGATCAAGTAGAAAAACTACTCGATCGAGCTAATACACCTACAAAACACGAGTAAAGAGCAGGGGAAAAACAAAGGATGCATAGTTCAGCGTTTAAAGTTCAACAAAAAGCTAAAGGCAAAGAAATAGTTCAACAAAAATACAATGAAACAGTCCGGGTTGCCTCCCGGAAAGCGCAGGTTTAAGAGGTCCCGCACGACCTTTCTGGCATCAATTAACTGGCGCGTCAAGCTCGTCGAAGTACAAGACTTCAACACGATTGTCTGCTTCATTTGCTTCATGATAATGCATCACATATTGCCCATTCACCTTGAACCGATTTCCTTCGGGACTTTCTAGCTCGACGAATCCAAATTTAGTAACGGCTGTCACCGTATAAGGACCACTCCACCTGGACTTCAGCTTGCCAGGAAATAATCACTTTCGGGCATTAAACAGCAGCACCTTCTGCCCGACATGAAATTCCCGAGGTAGAATTCTTTTGTCATGCCATCTCTTCGTCTTTTCCTTGTAAATGCGCGAGCTGTCATAGGCATAAAGGCTAAACTCTTCCAATTCATCTAGCTGCAAAAGACGATTCTGACCACACAACTTAGGATCAAAGTTAAGCTCACGAATTGCCCACCAAGCCTTACATTCCAACTCAACAGGTAAATGACATGATTTCCCATAAACTAACCGATAAGGTGATGCACCAATCGGTGTCTTAAAAGCGATTCGTAAGCCCATAATGTGTCTTCCAATTTAAGACTCCAGTCCTTCCGTGATTTAGAAACTACCTTAGACAAGATCTCTTTAATCTCGCGATTAGAGACCTTAACCTGACCACTGGTTTGGGGATGATACCCCAAACCATGCCGGTGTTGAACACCAACCTTAGACAGAATGGAAGTTAGTTTCTTCTCCTTAAAGTGCATTCCCCCATCACTAATGACGACCCTAGGGACACCAAATCGGGGAAATATGACCTTTTTGAACATTTTAATCACGGTCTTGGCATCACAATGGGGTAAGGCAATTGCCTCTACCCACTTCGACACATAATCGACAGCTACTAAAATATACCTATTACCTTTACTAGATGGGAACGGTCCTTGGAAATCAATGCCCCAGACATCGAAAACCTCAACCTCTAAGATACCATTTTGTGGCATCTCATATCTCTTTGAAATATTCCCTGATCGTTGGCAGGCATCACAAGCTGAAACAAAAGACTTAGCATAAGCAAACAAGGAAGGCCAGTAAAAACCAGACTGAAGTACCTTAGCCACGGTGCGCGAAGGACCGTGGTGACCACCATAGGGAAAGGAGTGACAGCCTTCCAGGACTACTTTGGTCTCCCACTGCGGAATACACCGTCTGTAGAGACCGTCTGCACATTCCTTAAACAATAAGGATCATCCCAAAAATACTGCTTAGCGTTATATAGGAAACGCTTCCTCTGCTGATGAGAAAGGTCAGGCGGCAGCTTGCCACTGACAATGTAATTAGCTATATCTGCATACCAAGGTTCTTGGTTAACAATAGAAGATAATACAGCAAATAAAGAATCATCAGGAAAAACTCATCAATAGGTAAAGAATCTTCCCCCTCTTGCCGCGATAGTCGCGACAGATGATCAACTACAACGTTCTCAGCTCCTTTCTTATCTTTTATCTGCAAATCAAACTCTTGAAGAAGGAGTATCCATCTCAATAGCCGTGGTTTAGCTTCCTTCTTAGCAAGGAGATAACTCAGAGCTGCATGGTCAGTAAAAACATTAACTTCTGACCCAATTAAATAAGAACGAAATTTCTCTAAAGCATAAACTACAGCAAGCAACTCTTTTTCAGTGGTGGTGTACTTCACTTGAGCCTCATCCAGAGTTCGGCTCACATAGTAGATTGCATTTAAAGCTTTGTCTTTCCTTTGGCCTAGCACCGCTCCTAGTGCATAGTCACTGGCATCACACATTATCTCGAATGGCAAATCCCAGTCGGGAGGCTGTATGATCGGCGCAGATACCAAAGCCTGCTTTAACCTACTAAAAGCAGAAAGACAGTCGTCAGTAAATAAAAAAAGTGGCATCCTTAAGCAGCAGTTGTGTAAGTGGTTTAGCAATTTTTGAAAAATCCTTAATAAACCGGCGATAAAAGCCGGCGTGACCAAGGAAGCTTCTCACTCCTTTAACATTAACAGGAGGAGGTAAGTGCTGAATCACTTCCACTTTTGCTTTATCAACTTCCATTCCCCTATCAGAAACTAAGTGCCCTAAGACAACTCCCTCGTTGACCATGAAATGGCACTTATCCCAGTTTTGCACGAGATTAACCTCAATGCAGCGCTGCAACACTTTGTCAAGGTTAGACAGACAGTTAGAAAAATCACTTCCATAAACACTGAAATCGTCCATGAAAAATTCAATGATAGACTCAATATACTCTGAAAATATCCCCATCATGCACCTTTGGAAGGTGGCAGGGGCATTACATAAACCAAAAGGCATCCTGCGATAAGCAAACATGCCCTAAGGACAAGTAAAAGTAGTCTTAGCTTGATCATCTGGGTGAATAGGGATTTGAAAGAACCCTGAATACCAGTCTAAGTAGCAGAAAAACTTAGGTGAAGCTAACCTTTCTACCATCTGATCAATAAAAGGAAGGGGAAAGTGATCTTTCTTTGTGGCGGCATTCAGCTGTCTATAGTCTATACACATCCACCAACCAGTCACTACTCTAGTAGGTATTAACTCATTTTTGCCATTCCTAACTACAATAGTCCCCCCTTTCTTAGGGACCACCTGCACTGGACTCATCCATTTAGAATGACCAACAGAATAGATAATACCTGCGTCGAGCAACTTCATTACCTCAGCCATCATAATATCTTGCATCTTGTTCGGTTTCGGTGGCGCGACCACTGTCTGCAAGGTTTGTGATCTTCCTCCAGCTCTATCATGTGCATACAAATATCAGGACTAATCCCCTTGATATCGTCCAAGGAATAACCCAAAGCTTTCCTGTTTTTTCTTAAGCACAACTAACAAGGAAGTCAGCTGATAATTATCAAGCTTACCACTAACAATGACTGGATATTTCTCAGTGTCATCTAAGAAAACATATTTTAGATGAGAGGGAAGAGGCTTACGCTTAGGCACCTTTACCTCAATGGAGCAAAGGGTACTGATCATATGTTCTGCTTGCTCTCCCTCAGCGTCGGTGAGTTCACGCTCATCTAAATCGTCTTTAAGAAAATCCAACACAGCGTCATCATCATCTGGGTTATCTGCACACTCATCCAAAAGCATAAGAGCCTCTAGTGGGTCCTTTATAAAAGAACCCGCCCGGAGGTCATAAATAGACTCGTCAATAATATCGACAGAATAACATGTATACTCTATCATTGGCCGAGCCAAAGTGCTAGGCAGACTGAAAGTAATTGTGTCATCCCCTACTGAAAGAGTCAAACGCCCTTGTTTGACATCAATAATGGCCCCACCTGTACGAAGGAACGGTCTTCCTAATATAATTGGGGTCCGAGTCTCCTCAGCTATGTCTAAAACAATAAAATCCACTGGTATAAAGAACTTTCCTATTTTCACAGGCACGTCCTCTAAGACACCCAAGGGTCGCCTAACAGATCTATCAGCCATCTGTAAAGTAATGTTAGTCAATTTAAGGTGACCCACATTTAATTTCTTGGAGATAGATAGGGGCATGACACTGACGCTGGCTCCTAAATCACAAAGAGCCTTATCAATAACTACATTGCCTATAACACAAGTAATAAAGAAGCTACCCGGGTCCTTCATTTTAGGTGGAGCCTTATTTAAAAGTAAGTTACTAGACTCTTCCAAAAATGAAACGGTCTCAAGTTCACTTAACTCTCTCTTACGCGTAACAATATCTTTCATGAATTTAGCGTAAGTGGGTACCTGGGTAATAATTTCGGTAAAAGGGACAGTTACCTGGAGGTTCTTGACAACTTCCACAAACTTACCGTACTGTCGCTCAACCTTTGCATCCTTCAAACGACCTGGAAAGGGTACTCTGGTAGCAATGAGTGGACCCGCGGCTTTTTCTTTACCTTTATCAGTGCGTGACGTCTTCACAACAAGGGAAAATGACACGGTAGCGGAATTAGATGTCAAAATAGGGTCTCCGCTGGTTCTGGCACTCGATCGAGTACTTTCCTCACTCGATCGAGTGGTGTTCTCTTGATATTTACTCGATCGAGGTATATGTACAGTTCGATCGAGCTCTTCTAATTCTGGCTCACCCGATCGAGTACAATTATCACTTGATCGAGTAACTTCTTCTGCTAAAACATTCGATCGAGTGGAATGTGTTGGTCGATCGAGTATTTCTAATTGCACACCTCTCGATCGATTAAGGTTATAACTCGATCGAGCACCTGGATGGATGATTTCACTCGATCGAGTAGAAATTTCACTCGATCGAGTGTCTGGACAACATGCAGCAAGGATATCGTCCAGAAACTCGTCTAAATCATCTTCCGGGGTATTATCAGCTGTCACAACCCCGTCTTCTGGTATTTTTGGCCCCTCATAAGCAAGGCCACTTCGGAGATTTATTGCATTAATTGGGTCGCACGACGGTGGATGGTTAGCTTGGTTTTTCGCGAGTGTTAACTGCGTGACTTGGTCTCTTAATCCACGATAGAGGTATCATCCTTGTTGTATTTCTCCCCAAACTGTTGTGTTAAGTTCAAAACCAAGGATTTCAGTTCGGCGATCTCCCCATTTGTAGAAGAGGGGTCTGGTTGCGGTATTTGCCTAGAGAGAGTAGAAACATTCGTCATCTCTTCATATAATTGAGAAAAAGGAACTCCTTGCTTGTATTTATGATAAGCAAGGACGCGTTCTATTCTCGCCATACAACCAATGGGGTCTTGCCCCTCCATGCCGCATCTACCGCATATCTCCACATACTCAGTAATAACACAAACTTGTGCATTCTCAACCATAGTTTCCGTAATCTCCGCACTACCCAGACATTTGCTAGGACTTGCTACCTCAGCTGCTACCAACTCGTTAACTTGCCCACTTCTTTGGTGATTTCCATATTCGGCAACATGTATGACCATCTCCTCAATAAGATGCCACCCTTGATCATCCTCTACGTTTTTCGTGAATCTCCCCTTAACTACATTATCAAGGATAGCTCTCTGGTCCGGATATAACACGTTGTAGAATTGGGTGCATATAAACCAACGCTTGAAACCGTGATGAGGCACAGAACGGACGAGCTTCTTGAACCTAGTCCAAGCCCCATTCAAGTCTTCAATGGACAATTGCTCAAATGCAGTAATCTGAGCTCTCAACGCATTAGTGCGCTCTGGCAAAAAATATCGCATGTAAAAGGCCAAGGCAAGGGAACTCCAGTCAGTTACACCGGCTGCTTCCTTTTCTAAATACCTCAACCATTCCCGGGCATCATCAGCTAAAGAGAAAGGAAAAAGAACTCCCTTCACTCTGTCTTGTGTTACCCTAGCAGCAAGAGGAATGGCAGAGCAGTACTATGTAAATAGCTCTCTGTGCCTGCACGGATCTTCTTCAGGTACCCCCCTGAAAAGATTTCTCTCGACTAGCTGTATGTAAGATGGGTGGATTCCGAAGGTTCCTGATTCAGTAGTGGGTAGTAGGAAACCTTTTGGGAGGGAATCCACCGTTGGCTCTGAATGGCTGGCTATATTAGGCATCCTGGCAAATAGAATTTACAAAGCGGAGCAGGCAAGACAATGTTCTCTTCTAGAACAGATAACCTGCAAAACTAATCAAAAACTTTGCAAAAATGAGATTATTCTCAAGGAATAAATTCCTTGAGACGAGAGACAAACTTAAATAAAGTAACAAAATTGCGCCACCTCCCCGGCAACGACGCCAAAATTCGACAGGGTAGTCGTATACCTATCAAAAATAACCAACTAGCTCTAACTAATATAGCTAGGGAAGTCGGGTCGATCTCCACAGGGAGATGGGAAAATGTCAGCTTTAACTAAGTCCGTAATGGTAACCAATTTGGGGGCTTTGATTTGGTTGTTCTAAACTAAAGAGATTGAAAAAGAGAAAAAGGCAGGAGAATAAAGATTAAGCAAACAAGGAAGAAGTAGCTAAGAAAGTCGGTTCACCATGATCATTCAGTCAAGCAATCTGGGTCTCAGGTCAATGCAAGTATAGCCTATGGGGTAGTGAATATCTCCTTCCGGTCTCAATTCACCCTAAAGCACAAATTAGCTTAGCTTTCGCCCTCACTACGGTGCCCTAATGTTCGCTACGAGTCTCACCCTTTCCAACCTTCTGCTCCAGGTTAAGGTTTACTATGATAAAATGACTAATTGCGTCGACTCAATTAGACAGAAACAATTAATTGTAGCGATTAACAACAAAGATTACACAAGCATTAACCTAATATGGCGATTAGTATTCCTTCATAATCATGGATTCCCTAGTCTCTGCAAGGGGGAATTAGCTACACATCATTATCGACTCAACAATAATAATATATAGACAATCGGATTTAAACATGATAATAATGAAATAAAGAGATGGAATAAAGCAATAATGAAAGTAACAATAGAAAGGAAGTAATTCAAATAGCAATTATGATTAAGAAATTAAAAATGAATTATAATACAGATTAGAAATCTGAATCCGAGTAGAAAAGAGTAAAGAAGAGGGAAGCAGTGAGTAAACTAAAGGAGAGGTAAGTGAGAAAGAGTTACATAGTCTACTCCTTTTAGTAGCACACAAAAATCTCCCCCTTAAACCTAATCCAAAGCCTAATTATAAAAGCCCATACGAAAATAGGCGGAAAAAATACAAATACAAGACGAACCACTTGATCGAGTGGAAATAAACCACTCGATCGAGTAAACTAAGCAAAATTTCCCTCGATCGAGTAGAAATACTACTCGATCGAGTAACTCCTTAATGCTGCCTGCTCGATCGAGTATAAGAACTACTCGATCGGGTGATCTTCATGGTATAAAGCATTCGATCGACTAGATAAGTGGTCGATCGAGCTATTTTGGCACGTTAGGCACTATGACACCTTCCGAAATCAGCTCACGCGTCTTCAAAGTGATAGATTCCAAGCTCCGGCTCCTTGTTCTCCATAAATGTATGCAAAAAGGGACGAGTTTGGGCTCGATTTATCTCCTCTTTGGTCTATACCTGTAATTTACACAAGACAAACCAAAGTAGACTATTCGGGGGTATTTGTAGCTAAATGCCACGTAAAATAGTACAGAAATGCGTGTAAAAATGAGGTAAAAACCTTATATAAAATACACGCATCAAGGAGCTTCCAATCACTCTTTTTCTTCTCCTTTCTCTAGGCAAGGATCCCCTTGGTCTCATCTTAAAAGTAGATCTTGAAATTTGAGTTGAAGATGAAGATATTTTTTGTAATTTGAGATCCTTCTTGAAACCCTAGGTTTTGGGGGTTTTTGATTTAGAGAGGTAAGTTGATGCTTTTGATGTGTTTTGAGTCATATGGGAGGGGATATTATGTTTTATAGAGGAAAGAAGGATGTGGTGTCATGAAATGTGTGGTGGGAGGGAGTTTTTTTTTGTCGAAAATAAGGGAGCAATACACGCTGGGATACGAGCGGGCCGTGCTCAGTACGCTCGGATCAGTGCTTCGGGAGACGGGCAGATCGAGCTCAAGACGCTCGAATCCACATTCAGTACACTCTGGTATTTCCAATCCATGTTGAGACGCGCCGATTTTGCTCAAGACGAGCGGATCTGGCTGGGGACTCTCGACTTCTCTTCAGGATGCACAGATTTTCCAACAGTATGAAACCAAAGTTTTAGAGCCTGCTAGGACGCTCGGATCATGTTCGGGACGAGCGTCTTTTTCATGATCTGTCCATATTCTAACACAGTATGAATTCTTCAATTTCAAGCTTTCTCAGGACCCACGTCCCGATGCCAGGACACTCGGATCTTGCACACGATGAGCGGGTTCCCTCCTGGGACGCTCGAATTACCTTTATTTCCCACAGGCTCAGGTCTGCCCGTGGGAGTCTCCTCCTTCTTGATCTTCTTTTTCCTCATTTGATAAGAGTGCTTCCCTTAACTTGAATTTCTAAATCCTTCATTCACCAAAAGAGTTAGTAACCCTCCCTTACCTACTCTCATGTCAAGAATCATGCTTTTATGTATATGCAATAAAGCTAAAAATACAAGTGAGAAGAGTTAGTATATTTACAAATGGTGGTTTGGAGAGGACTCCGCCAAACTCTCTCTTTGATGGTCTTCTCATGGTGGGAGAGGCCCGAGGCGGATGAACTCAACTTCTCTGATGAATGCTCCTTCATAATATGGCTTCAACCTTTGGTCATTGATTTTGATGAATTTTTTTCCATCTTCCGATTTTATCTCAAAATCTCCATATTTTCCTATCTCGGTAATCACATTGGGACCCATCCATCTAGAATTAAACTTCCCGGGAAAGAGTCGATATCGGGAGTTAAATTGAAGGACTTTGTCTCCCTTGTGCAAGGCCTTTTTGTAACACCCCCATACTCCAAGTGCCTTACCAGGACCACTCAGGTATGAAGATATTACCATCTCGGTTACCCGAGGCAATGATAATCAAATAAACAATAAAGAAACAACATTTAAATAGAAATACTTAGTGAAGGATTACAATTCTCGAAACCAAAACCAAAAGTATAATACATGTTCTCAAACTGACTGTTTACTGTTCTAACTGAAATGTAAAGAAACTACTAAGCTAAAGCGGAAGACTTCTATCATCATATCGTGGCAATCCCAGCTATCCCAATACTCATCTCATACCTGCTCAATATCTGCTCACCATCCCCGAATGGATCACCGCATGTTTACAAAAAAACAACCGGGGTCAGTACTAATCACACAACCCAATATATATCAACAATAAGATAAATGCAGACGACTTAATCACACACACACCACACCAATTCCAACAATCTCAATCACCGATCGTCCTTTGGACCGATCCCCGATGGGGACCGCAGCCGTACCCACCAAATCCCCGCTCCTCATAATGAGCGATAACCTTGTCCATTAATGTGCAGATCCCTTCTGTGACGGGTTCCACAGAAGGAGAAACTAGGGCGTGAAGCCACTCCCGCAAGTGACCCCACTCAGCCGAGGGCACGCCTCGAGAAACATAGACAACCAATCACAATCACAATCACAGCCGTCACAATACAATTACTATAGCAAACAATCAATCTCAACACATCGACAATCATCCCATTATGGGACTAATACTGAGTAGGAAATCCTACCTGGA
Source organism: Silene latifolia (assembly GCF_048544455.1). NCBI lineage: Eukaryota > Viridiplantae > Streptophyta > Magnoliopsida > Caryophyllales > Caryophyllaceae > Silene > Silene latifolia. The sequence continues at coordinate 89,797,638 of NC_133527.1, read as the reverse complement.
AAGCACACTATCAGATGGTCTCTACAGCTATATCAAAAACTTCCTATACGAAACCTCCTCCCTCGACGCAAGGATCTCAACGGTATAACCAACGATGAAAACCGACCTTCCAAACTCCGGGATTTGCTAACGATGCGATTAGGATTAAGAACGTACTTGCTTTCTCTCTTTAACAGTAAATTAGGTTTTGCAAAAGTGTTTAGAATAATGACGACGAAGGTTATATATCTTAATCGCATAATTAACAAAACCCGAGAAAAACTCCCCGCAAACCGGCTACTTCATCAAGTACCCAAGGTACTCGATCGACTACCCCCTTACTCGATCGAGTATCCTAGTTACTCGATCGGGTACCCAACAGGTCAGGAACTATTCTAAACCGCAACTCACCCTTACTTGACAGAGTAAGGCCTACTCGATAGAGTACCCGAAGACTCATAAATACGGAGTATTACACTTTTGCTTGATTCTCTTGTCATAAAGCAACTTTGTCCTTTATTTGTAGATCTTGGCATTCTCCTAGGATTGTAGTCGAAATTCCTCCAACTCTTGGATTTGCATTATCCTCTTTTGGCCACTTAGCTTGAGATCAAGGTTGAGAGCTTTGATTGCCCAAAAAGCTTTGTATTCTAGCTCAATTGGCAAATGACATGTTTTTCCATAGACTAGCTTGTAAGGGGAGGCTCTTATGGGAGTCTTATAGGCCGCCTTATAAGCCCAAAGAATGTCATCAAGCTTCATACTCCAATCCTTACGAGTCTTGTTAACAACCTTCTCAAGAATTTGCTTGATCTCTCTATTTGAAACTTCAACTTGACCGCTTGTTTGAGGATGGTATCCCAAGCTGGTTCTATGTTGAACACCATACTTTGCCAAAAGGGATGTGAGCTTCTTTTCATGGAAATGTGTCCCTCCATCACTTATAATTCCTCTAGGGACTCCGAACATTGGGAAGATTACTTTCTTGAGAAGTTTGGTAACCGTTTTGGCATCATCGGTTGGGGTAGCAATTGCTTCTACCCACTTTGACACATAATCAACGACTAAAAGAATGTACTTGTTTCCTTGAAATGACACAAATGTTCCTTGGTAGTCAATTCCCCAAACATCAAAAATTTCTACCTCCAATATTCCTCGTTGTGGCATATCATTTCTTCAAGAAATGTTTCCGGTTCTTTGGCAAGGATCACAATGGAGAATAAATTCTCTAGCATCTTCGAACATGGTAGGCCAAAAGAAGCCTGATTGGCGGCCATTAGCAATAGTTCTTCATGCTCCATGGTGTCCACCATAAGGTGATGAATGACATCCTTCTAAAACACCTTGAACTTCCCATTGGGGTATGCATCTTCGGTAAATTCCATCACTACATTCCTTGTAAAGATTGGGATCGTCCCAAAAGTATCTCTTCACTTCAAACAAGAATCTCTTCCTTTGATTGTAGTTCAAGTTTGGAGGAAGAACTCCTCCAACAATGTAATTAGCATAGTCGGCGAACCATGGTGTGGCGTGCTTCTCAAGTTGTGAATGAATGGCCATCAAGATATCATCAGGGAAAGAGTCATTGATTGGTGTCTCTCCCTCATCATCATGAAATTGAATTCTTGACAAGTGATCCGCTACCACATTCTCGGCTCCCTTCTTATCTCTTATCTCCAAATCAAATTCTTAGAGTAGCAAAATCCATCTCAAAAACCTTGGTTTTGCCTCTTTCTTTATCAAGAGATGTCGAAGAGCACGGTGATCCGAGAAAACAATTACTTTTGATCCAAGCAAATAGGAATGGAATTTGTCTAGTGCATAGACAATGGCAAGGAGTTCCTTCTCGGTAGTATCATAGTTTACTTGGGTGGCATCAAGAGTCTTGCTTATACAATGGATAGCATGTAAAGCCTTTCCTACCCGTTGGCCAAGAACCGCTCCAGCGGCGTAGTTACTTGCATCGCACATGATCTATAATGGTAGCTCCCAATTTAGTGGTTGGATGAATAGAGCCGAGATTAATGCTTCCTTAATTCTATCAAAGGATTAAACACACTCATAAGTGAATTGGAATTGGGCATCTTTAAGCAAAAGTTGAGTGAGGGGTTTCGCAATTTTTGAGAAATCTTTTATAAAACGGCGATAGAAACCCGCGTGACCGAGAAAGCTTTTCACCCCTCTCACATTTACGGGAGGTGGGAGTTTTTATATCACCTCAACCTTGGCCTTGTCAACTTCGATGCTCTTTTCCGAGATTAAATGACCCAAAACAATACCTTCATTGACCATAAAGTGACACTTTTCCCAATTCAAAACAAGAGTAACATCCTCACATTTTTGCAATACAAGAGAAAGGTTATGCAAGCAAGAGTCAAAGTATTTTCCATAAATGCTAAAATCATCCATAAAAACTTCCATTATGGTTTCTAGATAATCGGAGAAGACACTCATCATGCATCTTTGGAAAGTAGCAGGGGCATTGCATAAGCCAAAAGGCATTCTCCTATATGCAAAGGTACCGTAAGGGCATGTGAAGGTGGTCTTATGTTGGTCATCCGGGTGTATCAGGATTTGGAAGAATCCCGAATACCCGTCAAGGTAGCAAAAGAATTTATTAGAGGCTAACCTCTCAAGCATTTAGTCAATGAATGGTAGGAGGAAATGATCCTTTCTTGTTGCAGAATTCAATTTACGATAGTCAATACACATACGCTAACCGGTGATCTTCCTTGTGGGTATTAGATCATTCTTATCATTTGTCACCACCGTGGTACCTCCTTTCTTGGGTACCACTTGAACGGGGCTAACCCACAAAGAGTCCGATATAGGATATATGATTCCCGCATCAAGTAATTTCATAACCTCCGCTTTTACAACTTCTTGCATATGGGGGTTTAGTCTCCTTTGGGATTGGATTTTAGGCCTATGGTTCTCTTCTAGATGAATTCTATGCATGCAAAAATTGGGTCTTATCTCTTTAAGATCATCTAGACTATAACCTATGGCCTTTTCATGTTCTTTTAACACATTAAGCAAGCTTTCCAATTGATTCTCATCAAGTTTGTCATTAACAATCACGGGTTTAGTTTTAGATTCATGAAGGTAAGCATATTTCAAATTTGGGGGAAGGGATTTTAGAGTTGGATTAGGTACCTCACTTTCATCCATTGAGGATTCACTAAGGAATGCTCCATCGCCATTAGACATTCCATTCTCATGGCATATTCGACTTGTTCCTCAAGCTCCTCATACCCATCATACTCAATCTCCATGACATATTCGTCCATCTCTTGTTCTTGTATGGTAAGATGTTCGGTTGCTTGTTCAACTTTAATGGATTGTGATGCTTCCTCGATGATGTTATTTATCAACATGGATTGCTCATATGTGAGCTCCTTGCAAGCTAGAGTGGCTTCAAGTAGATCTACTTCCAATTCCCAATGTTTATTTTTTGCCTCACTTGCTTCTAAGGCTTCCAATGCTTGCAAAGGGTCTTTGATGAGAGTAGTACCCACATGGTCCTCTACACAACAATCTATAATATCCATCTTGCAAGTACACTAAGAAAACGGTGAGAAGTACCTTGAGGAGTTTTACTTCCCCAAGGTAAAGAGACACACAACTAAAAACAATTAATGAAAATCAAATCAAGTTAACACTGTCCCCGGCAACGCCGCCATTTTTGGTTCGGGTATAAACTCGTCATCAAAAGCTACCAACCAAAACAATATTTATAACTTCACAAACTACTCTTAGCAAAGAGGTAAGTCAAGGTCGGATCCTAAGGGATGGGTATTGATGTAGGATTTTCAATTGCAAATGGTTGTGTCTTAGGGTGTCTCAATTTAGGTTGAGATAGGAAATCAACTAAACTAATCAACAATATAAAAGTAAAGTGATAAAAACAAGAAAGATAATTAGAAGGGGTATAAACAATTGATTTAAAGGCACTAGGGTGTCATGGGTTCATAGGAGATTCATGGGAGTTGATCATACAATGTTCTCTATTATATAGCAAGCACTTATTGTTGTGATGGGATCAAGTTGGTGTATAAACTTACAATCCCTAGGAAGGTTTGGATCCCGGAGCCGAATCGATTAGATTGTACAACACCTACAAGTCGACTTAATCCTTCCTATTCAACTATATGCATGGTCTAATGAGGCTCGAGTTGGTGTATAAGCTGACAAGTCTCATTGAAAAGATGAGTGATGGGTAAAAAATGCAAGGATTCATAGGCTCTCATTTCATCAAACATAACATGTGCATAAGTTGAAATCACAACAAGCAAGCAAATTAATTATAAAAAACATATTAGATTAAGCATGAATCAATCCCCATGTTGGTTTACCCTAATTCCCCATTAACCCTAGTTAAGGAAACTACTTACTCATTATCAAGTTCAACATGCTAATAAGGTTGCCAATCATATTAACAAGGCAAAACATGATGAATAAATGAAAGTGATTAACAATAACCAAACAAGGTTAAGAGAGAATTATACCTATGAAGATGATTCCAAATAATAAAGCAAAGAATAAAAGAAGTACTTGATGATTGATGGAAGGTTGTCTATCCTCCAAATAAACCCAAATAATCTTCTAATTATCCAAAATAAATGAAGAACAATAGAGAAATTAAGGAAAGATTAAGATTGAGAATTATATTATTACTTGATTAAGAGTTCATTACAAGATTACTACTTGATTAAGGATGGATTAAGAGAACATTAAAGGATAATTTCAACTTGATGCTAATCTAGGTAGTACAAAGGGGTATTTATACTAGAGATTAGGTACAAGGATTAGGGCTACTAAGCGCTTAAATGACTATTAAGTCCATAAGAAAAGTTGAGGAAATGCTCCTCTCGAAGGAAATGAACATATCCTCGTCCTAGTCCTGCCACGACCCGTGCGTCTTGAGCTGTGGCACGGGCTCTTTGAATTGCGATCCGAGCGGATCCTAGGGAAAGACGCTCGACTCCATGGCTTGCAAGACGCTCGTCTTGGCCGAAAGACGCCCGATTCTTGATGATGGGAGACGCCTAAATCGTGTCTGATCCGCTCGGATCCCTGGGCAGTTAGCTACTCTTCTTTTGGCTCCTTAATAATCGACAAGGATCATTTCGGGGATGCAAGGATCCTTTCATCATTGCCCATTTCACCTTATTATCTACTTAGGCCTTATAGTATTGTCTTCTCTTTGATGCTTGGTCAGTAGGTGCAATCAATTTAGCTCCATTCCGCCTTATAGATGCAAGGTTAGCACTCATTTCCTACCAAGGGGACAAAACCTCAAAGAATATGCAAAATGAGAAACTAAAGATAGTAAATGACCCAATTATGTGCTATAAAGCATAGGAACGAGGTTAATTCGGGGACTAAATGTGCTCAAATATGAGTCACATCACCTGCAGTCCTCGTAAGTCGACTTAGTCGACTACCTCCGAGCCACCGTCCAGGCCCTCATGGCAGGGTAGGCCGAAGGAACGCCACCAGTAGTCCTCGGGCGCGGAGGGATGAAATAAGCGTGCAACTAAGCCTGTAACAAAACACAGCAAACACAAATCAGCAAATTTTTCAAAAATTGCCAAAATAAAAATCAAAATCAAAATCAAACTCAACAAAAACCACAAAACGCTCGTACCTCCAAGATGAGGCCGGGACCAACCAAGGCGGGAGAACTACCATCCTCCATCGCCTCCGGACGCACCGCAGCCTGCAAGTACCAGGTAAAACTCGCCCGAGCCGGCGTAACCCAGTCAAACTGACCCAAAGTGTCGAGGTCAGCAAGGAGAGGGAGTACCTTGGTCGACAAGCGCTCACCCTTATCACCAAATTAAAGTACGTGGTACCCAAGAAGTACCGCAACCACAACAGCGCCTCCTGCGCGTCAGCCCTAGACTCAGCCACTGGACTAGCCAACGGCGCCAGAGCATAGCCCACCGCTCTCCCCCTAAAGTGATCCCTCGCATATGAACTCGCGATCAAGTAAGGAGTGATGTCAGAGTGTTCGGGAAAAGCACTGCCAATCAAACACGCAACCGTAGGGGAAGACACTCTCTCCGGTGTCTCCGGAAACTCAACAGGCGCTGGCCATAGGGGAGGCCCGAAATCATGACAAAGTCCTCTAAGGTCACACCGACCTCCCCAAAGTCCATGTGGAACGACGACGTCGTGTCCCAGTAACGGTCCAACATTGTCCGGATAAGACACAAGTTCGTCCTAAACGAAGCCCTGTGAATATCCCGCCAAGCAGCTACCAACGGCCCCAAAGCCGACCTCTTTATCAACGCCCTCGTACCAGTTCGGAGAACGTCATAGAAACCCAGACAAGTGGAGAAGCCCGAAAAATTCCTCATGGTACCAATCTCCTGGAATAAGGAAACAAACAACATCAGAACACCTATTCAGGTCTGAAATGTCAAAAACGCTAAAAACTCGACAAAGCAGTAAAACTTACCAGGCCCTTGTGTGCACGGTAAGAGAGGTGAGTGTCTAGCCGGAAAAACAGCTGGCTACCATCAAAACCCTCAGCCCAAGCAGGCGCCGCCCGCAGGCTCAGCCCCCGCGGAGCCGTAACCCATCTAGCCCCCCAACCCGTGACGTGAGCGTCGTCCTCAACCGACTCCTACCTCCGTCTCTTCAGCCCACGAGACACCACACGACGGGGAGGAGGCCTCTCAACGATCCTAACGACGTTTTGCAACTCCCGTCTGGTCGTTCGAGGACCCCTTCTCCTAACAACCTTCCTCCCGGATGTACCAGCCTCAGACCCTGTCTGAGCTCTCCCAACACCAGCAGCCTCAACAACGGGCTCCACATGAGCCCCAGCGGCTCTCTTAGCACCAACAGCTCCAACAACGGGCCCCTCACAAACCTCAGCGGCTCTCTCAGCCCTAGCAACCTCCTCGGCGGGCTCCTCCTTCTCGGAAGCGTCCTCTACTACCACCTCAGGTGCACTAGCCTAAGTACTGTAGATACCTAGTATCTATTGAGTCTCCAACAAACACCCGATGATCGACAGTTTGTGTACAACTATACGTCGGAAAACTTAAAACAATTTCGAAAACAAAACATTTCCAAACTTTTCAAAAGTACATGGAGTGTTTAATGCATGACGACGGGGTCGTAATGACACTAATTATAGCCAAAACCGACACCGGACAAAAAACTGACTCAAAATTCAAATCCCGACTACAACAATGAGTCAAACCGAGTAAAACACAAAAAACATACCATTCAAATGCTTCCATGTTATGATTTCCCAGAATCCTAATTAGTCAAGTACAAATTAAGTTCTTCCAAATCCTAGGATAGAAAAAATCATGATTGCACTTGTGTGATAGCGACAAGACACCTCGAAGACGTACGAGATGGCTCGCGCCTCTTTGAGCATCCCATGCGGCCACGTCGCTCAAAACACACACAACCACCCATTTTCCTATAAATAACCCTCAAATGCCACCATTTGAGAGTTACGCGACTGTCCGCCCCCTCTTTTCTCCCTTAAAATTCTAGACTTGACTTCTCAAGTCACCAACCGACACGTGTTTACGACTAACCGATCGTAAACACAAGCCTTACACATTGTTTGGTACCGTCATCATGCATTAAATCACTTGAATGATCACCTCGACCACTACACCATCACTAAACTTAACAAACACTCTTTTACTTACTAAAACGCTTTTCAAACCGAGTTTTTCGGCCAAACAAGTTGATACACTTTCGTCGGTTTCTCGTCTCAAGCCTAGCATGTAAGTATGAGGGTGTAAAAATCTTATTTTATCATGTTTTCCATATGTTTCATGACTATAACATGCTAAATCATGCATAACATGGTCCAAAACATGGGAAGAATGAGCCAAAACCGGATTTTTGGGTGAGGCTGTGGCTACTAATGTAGCACATAGGCTCGCGCCTAAAGCACCCTGCTCAACCTAAATCCAAACCGTGTTTGGTCTCTTCATGTCCTTCATTTTTATTGCATATTTGTAATCGGTTTTTACCATTTCAAATATTTTCAAACCTTTTTTTGTTTATGACAAGTTTTTAACCATAAAACATTTTTCACCCTTGGTTCCGAATACCATGACGGTTTAATCCCTGTCTCGGTGATAGTATTTGGTTAATTACATTATAAAAGGTATTTTAAAACCTTTTATTTAATCTCTTTACATTTTGAAGGGTATTTTAAAGCCTTTCTCATTTCTTTGCATTTTCAAAACAAATGTATTAGTCAACAACACAAAGTCATCTTTCGTTCTACATACCATTTCAGATTTTAACCCGAATACGATGATGAATCACTACAAATTAAACGCGGAAAGCTGACGGAAAAAAACCGTCACTATGGCCTATTTTCCGTCAGGAATAGCCATTCCTGACGGTTTTTCCGTCAGTATTTAAGCGTCACTACAAATGGTCACAGAAAATAAAATTCTGACGGCATTTCCGTCACAGATGACACTCCTGACGGTTATTCCGTCAACACAGAACATTTAGGGGTGATGTAGCAAGTCAAAAATTTGTTGACTTATCTGACGGAAAAACCGTCGGAATTGGCTACTCCTGACGGAATTTCTGTCAAATAAGTCAACAAATTGTTGACTTATGTGACGGAAATTCCGTCAGTATTGGTCCTATCCTGACGGTTTTTCCATCAGGATATATCTGGGCAGTAGCTGAAAACAACCGCTTGCTGCCCAGCCACAATGCGGATTTTGCATTGTTTTTACGCACCAAACCTGCAAAAACCAAATACAACCGTCGACCGCCAAGCGGGAATCCATTATCATGTCGACCGCATGAGCGGGAATCAAGAGTAGACAACGAAAGCATCGAAAGAAAAACAAACACAATTGGAAGACCGAAGTTATTACATAAAAGCTAAAGGTCAAAGTTTTACATGTCTCATAAAATAATGTCTTTTACATACCAACTAAACTACTAAAATCCATAATCATAAGTGTCCTAAGGTTGCCTTTGTTGGGGTTGGTGTCCTTAACAGTTAGTGCAAGGACTTATAAACCTCTAAAAGGATCAAAGGGCATACTTTGGTATTATTATCAGTTGATCCACGTTTATCAATAACGGTTGGCTTGCTAGATAAGTTTGACGTTATTGTCATACAGATGGCGGTGATCAACTGGTCCCTAAAAGTCACACCTATAGGATACGTTCGAGAGATGTGACGGTATGAAAATACTGTCATGTAGATGCCAAAATTGACTAACCAGTTAGTCCGAGTTATTTGACTTAGTAATTAGTCAAATATGTGATGTTGAGATATTATATTTAATACGGATTAAATATCATGGGCTAAGGCGAATTAACCAGTTAATTCGTAAAATTAAATATACGTGATTTATATTTAATTATATGTATATTAAAATAATTATACAATACTGTTTTGTCGGACACGTATTAATAATTCAGCTAACCCGTATTATTAGCTGATGCCTTAATTTCCGATAACCGATAACAGTTTATAATATAAACCCGTCATATACATTTTAGCGATTTTGCGAACCAGACCATGAGCCAAGACTAAAAGGAAGAGGAAGCCCACTTCCCTAGGTAGCCCATGGCCGGCCGAGTGAGAGGGAACAAAAGGGAGGGTTTCTCCTCCCTTCTAACCTAATCAAAACATTTGTAAAAAAACTAGGGTTTCGAAGAGCATTCTTCTCTGTAGAAACCGAGATCTCACATCTCAAGCAAACTCACATCAGTTCTCCCTATATTGCAAGGCAATCGGAGAACACTGTTCTAGCACAAGGGCATATCTCGGACCAAGTCTTGGGTGCAACGATTAGGAGGAAATCTGCTTAGATTTCTGTTCTTTACGCCGCATTTAAAGGACCCGAGGTTGATTTCTAATCTTTATCGTTTCCTTGTTATTTTCGTTTTATGACTATAAATTGCATATGAAATTTTACGTTATAATCCTTAATTCGAAGGGTAGTATACGGATATTAACCCACAAGTGGTATCAGAGCTAGGCCACGTAAATTTTTCTATGTGTTTTTCATAAAACGATTTTGAAACGGTTGTTTTTGTCTCAAAAACCGTGCGGCATCAACCAATTTTTCTCACGGCAGAATTTTTTTTTATTTGGTTGTTGCGTTTTTGAAACCGTGTCATGTCTATACACGGTTCACAAGTTTTGTCTATTGCATATTGTTATTTTACCCGATCATTATAGCAATATGCTCATGTTTTGCAATTTATAGAATTGATTTTAATCAGTTTTGATCTAAATTGCATTTGTTTTGTTTTTAACAAATTGTTTCACGAGGGTTTTGGATTTTCCAGAAATTTTGCACTCGATCGACCATGTTTTTAATCGATCGAGTGGCCTTTTCAGTATAATTTTTGCTCGATCGAGTCCCCCCTTTGTACTCGATCGACCTGTTCCAAAATTTTTTTGCTCGATCGAGTCCTTCTTTGTACTCGATCGACACGCTTTCAAAACCCCTCGCTCGATCGAGTTGTCCTCGTACTCGATCGAGTAGTTTTGCTGATATAGGTACTCGATCGACCTCCGGTTTAGTCGATCGAGCACCTCCTGATTAGCATACCTCTCGATCGACTTGCGAGTTGATCGATCGAGCCCTCTGTCCCTCGATCGAGCACTCGTGTCCCTGGATCGAGGGATTTTAAATCTTTAACTTGACTTTGAAAATTTGTTTCTTTTGATTTAAATTTTCTTTTGGCTTCAATATGTACTTTATCCGGATATAGTACACTCGCTATGATTGTGAAACGGTTCACACACGTACCATTAAGTTATTTTAAATTATATTTAAAGTAACGGATTATAATAGATTAAAATTAAATGATAGAAGCGGTTTTATCACACGAATTTTAATCATTAAAAGGTGGTTTGGATAAATTTAACATAATTACGGAATTATGTCACGAATGAATTTGTTTTTAGTTGATGCATTTTTATTTATCGTTAATTTATGAATGCCGTGAATGCCTTTTAATTACGTATTTAATTTTACAAGCGATTGTAACTTAGTGTGGCCTTAGTAGAACGTGTTACCGTAATGATGGAACACGGTCTTGGTTGTATTTTGAGATCTTGTATCTCCGTTTTGGATTTTTCACTTGTAATTACAGTTTTAATTAGAATGTAAATAGGTTTATATTTGTAATTTTTAATTGTAATTTTTGAGAAGACCAAAGATGGAGACCGGATGCTCACTCCCGCTACTTGGATCAAGATGGAACATCAAGACAAGCTTCTCGGGTCCAACGGTGGATTCCAAAGTTGTTTTATGTTTTATTTTACTAGGATAGGCCACACTAGGAAATTTTTATTTACGTATCGCATTCCTTTATTTTTTTTTATATGCAACGATAATATGCATCATATTCCGCCTAAAAACCAAACCACCTATAATTATTGCATGAAAACGGACACATATAGAGGTCACGAGTTAGTTTTCATTGACATTCTCATGTCACACGTTTTAAAGCCATCATCCAAATAAATTCATTCACGACAGACGCTAGTTATTCGTTCACTAAAAATGAATTATAATTTTGTTGATGGGATCTTCCTCGTATAAACCAAAATTGAGAACAGTCTTTATAGGTCAAACTCCAATGAGTCCCTTCTTCGTCGGTAGGCATACTATGACCCCTTCTACGTCGGGTAAGTTGGAACTGATTGACCTATTTTATCTCAACACTATGGTCACTAAATGCGATCCTGTGATCATGGTGGACTATAGATAGGATTTACGGAAATCTATCGACCAAGAGTTCTTCCGGAAGAATTAGCTAAACAGTTGGCTTATCAATTTACTGAAATTGAGTCTTGGGATCACTTGTATCTTTCTTGAGGGAGATCAATTATGCAAGTGCGAGAGTCTACATGTTTAAAATAAATTTTAAAATAGACTTAAATCACCTCGATGAGTTGCTTATTTCGTTTTGTTTTTCTTTCTTTTTCAGTGTAGATCACGTTTTAAACTGCTAAACATCAAATGGCTGGTTCAAGTGATAACCCAATGCCAAGTGCCACATTGGACCGTGAGTCCTGGCTTAGGATCTTCATGAGTCAGATGAATCAGTCCACTCGACTGAAGAATGACGGATCCAACTTCGCGGACTGGGAGGCAGCATTACGGAATGCTGCCGCTGCTGACGGAAAGCTCAGATATCTGCTTGAGCCCATGCCGTTAAACCCAGGCCCCACGGCTGGAATTAACGAAATCAACAAGTATAACGATTTCGCTTTAGAAGCTGGTGCGGTAAAGAACGTACTTATTTTTGCAATGGAACCCAATTTGCAGAAACGCTTCATAGCCCAAGGTGCAAACAAGATTTTCACCACGCTCACTAAGGAATTCTCGAAAGCACCGAGAATCGTGACCTATGAGCATACCACTCGCTTCTTTGATGCGAGACTCCAGAAGGGCCAACCGGTTAGCCCACACATTCTCAGCATGATTGAGAATGTCGAGAAGCTGGAGACCTTTAACTGTAACATCAGCGAGAATATTGTTATCGACCGTATTCTTCACTCACTCCACGATGGTTATTCGCAATTCAGAGCGAATTACTATATGAATGATTTGAAGAAAACTCCCCATGAACTGCACTCCCTCCTCGTACAGACCGAGAAGGACATGAAGTGCAGTGGGAGCTCGAAACAGGATATTCTCGTTGTGTCAAACAAAGGGAAAGGTAAGGGCAAATCTCCGGCAAACCTAACAGTAGGTAAGGCGAAGTTCAAGAAGTCGGGTTCAGGTAAGAGTGGTCCTGGTGAGTCGAGTAACTCATCAGGCATGACAAAGAGCAAGAGTGAAAACATGGAATGCCATCATTGCCACAAGACTGGGCATTGGAGACGCACATGTCCTGTTTATCATGAGGACTTAAAGGCAGGTCGTGTTAAACCTGTTGGTATGTCTTCTCTCTCTTCTACTTTTATTCATATGATTGAGATTAACCACGCAAGTTACGGAACTTGGGTACTTGATACTGGTTGTGGTTCTCATCTGTGTAATCATGTGCAGGGGCTCCGAAACATCGAACCCCTCGTAAAGGGTGAGGTGGACTGCGTGTTGGGAATGGAGCAAGAGTATTTTGCCATCTCCAAGGGGACATATGTGATCCAGCTTCCAAGCGGATTTGAGTTGTCATTATATGACTGCTATTATGTACCTAGTCTTTCCAAAAACATTATTTCAGTTTCTGCGCTTGATAAACTCGGTTTTTCATTTGTAATAGAAAACAATGCTTGCATTTTCTCATTACACGATATGATTTACTGACAAGGCGGTTTCCATGAACGGAATTTATGTTTTAGATCGGACCTCGGAAATATTACACGTAATGAATAAAAGGTTAAAGGTTGGTGACAAAGATCAAACATATCTATGGCACTGCCGTATGGGACACATTAATGAGAAACGCGTAAAATAGCTCATCAAACATGGAGCTATCTCGGCCTTTGATTTTCAATCATTTGGCACGTGTGAATCATGTCTCATCGGTAAGATGACTCGGATTTCCTTCAAAGGTGTTGGAATGCGCGGCTGGCGACCTATTAGGGCTCATACACACGGATGTATGTGGTCCTATGTCAATCACCGCACGAGAAGGCTATAGGTATTTCATCACTTTCACGGACGATTTGAGTAGATATGGCTATGTCTACTTAATGAAGCACAAAAGTGAATCCTTTGAGAAATTCAAGGAATACCAAAATAGGGTACAGAACCTGTTGGGTAGAAAGATAATAACCTTTGCGTTCGGATCGTGGTGGCGAGTATCTTTCTCACGAGTTTGATCAACACCTGAAGGACTGTGGGATTGCCCTACGAGTTAACTCCACTGGAACACCTCGGTTGAATGGTGTGTCCGAACGGAGAAATCGAACACTACTTGATATGGTTCGATCCATGATGAGTCACACGGTTTTACCGGATTCATTATGGGGTTATGCTCTTATGTCAGCCGCTCTAATACTTAATCGAAGTCCGTCTAAAGCTGTTGACAAGACTCCATATGAACTATGGAAGGGAACGGTCCCTAACTTGTCCTTTATACGGGTTTGGGGCTGCGAGGCTTATGTCAAGTGGAGACTTGAAGATAAGCTCGGCCCGCGATCGGTCAAGACATACTTTATAGGTTATCCTAAAGGATCACGTGGTCATTACTTTTATTCGCCAACCGAACAACGTGTTTTTGTTGCGGCTAGTGCGACATTCTTAGAGAAGGAATTTCTCGAGAATGCAAAGAGTGATAGAACCTTCGACTTGTCGGAGATTCCAGAACCAAACACCGAGCAACCATTGGAGGAACCTATTCCTTCAATCCCAGCTGCGGTGAATGTTCCTGAGGAACCTAGGAGGTCGGGAAGAGTCTCTATTCCTCCGGACAGATACATCGGTATGGTCGAGGAACATGACATAGATGACGTTCTACTCTTAACGAGTAGTGAACCCGCAACCTATAAAGGTGCCATGACCAGTTCTGACTCAAAGCTATGGCTTGAGGCCATGCAATCCGAGATGGACTCCATGTATGAGAACAACGTGTGGGATCTTGTTGACTTACCTGCTAAGGTTCGTCCCCTTCAATGCAAATGGCTTTACAAGATAAAGCATTCTGTGGAAGGTCAACAAGATATCTACAAAGCACGACTAGTTGCTAAAGGTTTCACCCAAGTGCCAGGTTTGCACTACGATGAGATTTTTGCACCGTAGTTATCTTTGCGTTCCATTCGGATTATCTTAGCGATCGCCGCTTTTCATGACTATGAAATTTGGCAAATGGATGTGAAAACCGCCTTCTTAAACGGCTTTTTGGAGGAAGAGTTGTACATGGTACAACCCGAAGGTTTCATCGATCCTGAACATCCTAAGAAAGTGTGCAAGCTTAAGCGTTCCATTTATGGACTTAAGGAAGCATCAAGGAGTTGGAATCATCGCTTCGACCAAGTGATAAAAGACAATGGATTCATTCGATCGGTCGAGGAACCATGTCTATATATCAAGTCGAGTGGGAGCAAGATTGTCTTCCTAATATTGTATGTTGACGACATACTCCTAATTGGGAATGACATACCTCTCTTAACTTCGGTGAAAGTATGGTTGAAGAACCATTTCCAGATGAAAGATCTGGGAGAGGCACAAAGAATTATAGGCATCCGTATCTATCGAGATAGACCACGACGGATGTTATCTCTCAGTCAGGAGTCTTACATAGACAAAGTCCTAGAGAGATTCAGCATGACTAACTCCAAGAAGGGGTTTCTTCCTATGGCTCCAGGGGTGCATTTGAGCAAGTCTCAGGCACCAGAGACACCGGAAGAGAAAGAGCGCATGACACGGATTCCTTATGCTTCGGCTATAGGATCAATCATGTATGCCATGATATGCACACGTCCGGACGTGGCATATGCATTGAGTATGACAAGTCGATTCCAACAGCAACCAGGTGAACCACATTGGTTGGCTGTCAAGAACATTCTTAAGTACCTACGGAGGACTAAAGATTGGGCATTGACTTATGGAGGCTCTCAAACGCTATGCGCAAACCGATTCTGCAGATGCTAGCTTCCAAACGGATCGTGATGACTCGAAATCTCGTCAGATTCGTTTTTACTCTTAATGGCGCTGCAGATCGGTGGAAGAGTTCGAAACAAACTGTTATGCAGAGATTCTACGACGAGTCCGAGTACTATCCGCGTCGAAGCAACAAAGGAAGCGATATGGATGCGTCAATTCTTACATGGGCTCTCTGTAGTGCCTAGTTCGAATGACCCGATCACCATCTATTGCGACAATAGTGGTGCCATCTTCCAAGCTAAGGAGCCAAAGTCTAGCAACAAATCTAGACATGTACAACGGAAAGCTCATCTAATCCGGGATTACGTGGAGCAAAAGACGAAGAGTGATAGAAAAGATTGCTACTGAGATGATAACATAGAGATCCTCTCACTAAAGCATTACGACAAGATAAGCATGAAGGGCACGTAAATTCCATGGGAATCAAACGTGTTCTTGAGTTGTAGTACTCTTTTATGGATCAGATTCATTCTCCTTTGTACTCTATACGACATCATCGTTTTGATATTTTATATATATATATATATATTTTGTTTTTCATGTGGAATTGTACGACAATTTTGAACACCACAAAGTGAACTGAAAAAACATCATATCTTGTTAGTCCTTAATTGCCCACATGAGCTGATAACTCTGGCAATTATTCTGTGACGTTGGTTGATGGTGGGTTCAACGAGCCATAAGTCAACAGGTTGACTGACCAATCACAGAGGCGATTTATACGGATATTTCGTAGGACACCATTGTGACATCGACGTGGAGTCCTAAATGTTTTATAACATTCGCTGCCCGGTCGTGGATAGGACCTCCATAATGATCCTAAGAGTCGATTCTTTGACTATTGACTGTCTCTTGAGACTACGGCAGATTTTGGGTGACTTTGGTTTCTTTCTCACGGTCATCCGTAACAGGGGGCCAAGTAGATTTTTTTCGGGTCATTTCATCTTTGTGCTTAGATCGGAAGGAGTCGAGTTGAAGGAAATATTCAGCCTTTATCGGGTACTCGATATTTCTCAGGGCCACTCGAGGAGGAGTCAGAATCGAAATGCATGGCCATGCTCGGATACGGATTCGTTTTATCGGTTAAGTTACTCTCTAGTCGGGGAAACCACTCTAGATACGGATCGATTGTAAAATACGACCTTTGTGGATCCAGATCTGCAAATTGTTTTACAGTGAGTGGGAGAGATTTTAAATGAATATGAGAATCGGTTATCGCACATACACTTGTTCGGACAAGTGGGAGTTTGTTGGAGCTTGTGTCCTCCGGTTAGTGCGGATAACGTCATTGCACATACACTTGTACGGACAAGTGGGAGCTTGTTGGGGTTGGTGTCCTTAACAGTTAGTGCAAGGACTTATAAACCTCTAAAAGGATCAAAGGGCATACTTTGGTATTATTATCAGTTGATCCACGTTTATCAATAACGGTTGGCTTGCTAGATAAGTTTGACGTTATTGTCATACAGATGGCGGTGATCAACTGGTCCCTAAAAGTCACACCTATAGGATACGTTCGAGAGATGTGACGGTATGAAAATACTGTCATGTAGATGCCAAAATTGACTAACCAGTTAGTCCGAGTTATTTGACTTAGTAATTAGTCAAATATGTGATGTTGAGATATTATATTTAATACGGATTAAATATCATGGGCTAAGGCGAATTAACCAGTTAATTCGTAAAATTAAATATACGTGATTTATATTTAATTATATGTATATTAAAATAATTATACAATACTGTTTTGTCGGACACGTATTAATAATTCAGCTAACCCGTATTATTAGCTGATGCCTTAATTTCCGATAACCGATAACAGTTTATAATATAAACCCGTCATATACATTTTAGCGATTTTGCGAACCAGACCATGAGCCAAGACTAAAAGGAAGAGGAAGCCCACTTCCCTAGGTAGCCCATGGCCGGCCGAGTGAGAGGGAACAAAAGGGAGGGTTTCTCCTCCCTTCTAACCTAATCAAAACATTTGTAAAAAAACTAGGGTTTCGAAGAGCATTCTTCTCTGTAGAAACCGAGATCTCACATCTCAAGCAAACTCACATCAGTTCTCCCTATATTGCAAGGCAATCGGAGAACACTGTTCTAGCACAAGGGCATATCTCGGACCAAGTCTTGGGTGCAACGATTAGGAGGAAATCTGCTTAGATTTCTGTTCTTTACGCCGCATTTAAAGGACCCGAGGTTGATTTCTAATCTTTATCGTTTCCTTGTTATTTTCGTTTTATGACTATAAATTGCATATGAAATTTTACGTTATAATCCTTAATTCGAAGGGTAGTATACGGATATTAACCCACAGCCTTAACTAAACTACCAACATAAGAACATAGGCGACGATACTAATAATTCCCTAGAGGCTCAATAAAGTCACTGCCAAAGCCATGCCCGCCATCCTAATTGTCTTCTCTACGGAAAGGGCGGGCGAAATTGGAGCACGAGGGAGGGGGTTGAGATGCGCGCATCTCAGCCATTGCTTGTTTCATTTCTGCCATTTGCTGAGCTTGGAGACGGACTGTTTCTTGAGTGGCACGCATTTCTTCCTCAAGACTTTGTCGTGCGGCTCGCTCATTGTTTATTTGGGTGGCAAATTGAGTTTACTGGGTAGGAGTGTAAGAGAATGATCGACGAGTACCTTTGTTACACGGACGTTCATACCATTGTTCGGCCGCTACATCACCGTGCCCGAAAAATCTTCCACAATTGTCAAAACCATCGACCGCTGTGTAGAACGAACAGTACTCGTCTGGAGCCTCTCCGGGGGGCGTTGGTCGACTCATCTCTTCTTGATAAATATGGCCTAAAAGAAAAACAAATAAGGAAAAAATGATGTTATATTTAAAAATGAGGAAAATATAATAAATATTAACATTATGAATTAGAGAAATACAATAAATATTAACTTACGTCGGTCTTAGCGGCTCGAGGATTAACCCACTCCCCCTTCTTGTTTTTCTTGGTCTTTGTAAACAACTTGCATGGTGTGGCCGACTCACCCTGAAAGTAGCATAAAAACGTAAATTGATTATATTCGGCAATCAATACTTGTAACCAATTTGTGAAAAATAATAAATTTGGAGGGAGTATAATACTTACCAATTCCTTGAAAGCATCGGAGCAACTCTTACGGCCTAGAGTATGAGTGCCTTGTGCTTTCCCGTCCTTAGCACCCGACATTCTATTTGCCTTATTTGTCTTAGAACTTTTGGCAAATTCAGGGTCTTTTTCTTCTCTTTCCTTCAGATTCACCCACCAAGAGACCGGTACCCAATCGGGTTTGTTCTTTAGATACTTGAGTCCATTAATAAGCTTGGTAATCCGCCTCGTGACCTCCTTTTGCCAATCGGGCTTAGGGTTATACTCTTTATCGACGGACATCAAATGTTTCTATTTCAAAAACAAGTATTTAATTCGTAATAGAAGATGACTTTAGTTAATAAAAATAGAATAAAAATTATTAACGTAAAGTAAATAATAGGTAACTTTTAAATTACCCTAAACCAATTCCACATCTTCAAACGCTGCGCTTGGCTCGCCTCACTCCATTTGGTGAAATACTCTTCATCTGAAATGTTATTTGTGAACGACCAACTGACATATTTTTTTATGCACTTGTCATTCCAACTGAAAATTAAAACAAACATATATTGAAAATTTAAATAAAATGATTTGAATGATATATATTTCATAAAGCTAAAAATAAATTTTAAAACACTTACCATTTATCATCTGGTTTGTTTTGTGATAGAATTATCTGCATATTATCCATTTCCGGATTAAATGTCTGGACACCCTCGTCATCATCATTATCAATCTCATCGTTCTCCTCGTTACGACGACTTCCCCCACTACTGCTCCCTATCAACTTTCGAATGAAACCTGCTATATACTAATCATAAACAACAGAAATTGTCAGTTGAATAAAAATCGTTAGTACAAATTGGAGTGTCATGAACAATATAATAAAAAAATAATTAACACCGCAAATTGGTAGTCCAACAAAAATGAAAACAAAAATGAAGTGTCATGATTAAAATGCTTCAATTTGATTCAATGATTAAAATTCATACATAAAAATGATTTCAATAAAATTCATACACTAATATAGTAGAATTACAACAACTCCCATCACTCATCACTATCACTATCACTATGAATCAAAAGAGGTTCATCATCATCTGAAAAAGGCATTCCAACTTCTTCATCTTCTTCCCCATTTTCCTCTATTCTATTTTCTTCAACTTCAACTTCATTATCCTCTTCCTCTCCGACATCCCCGTTATATTCCCTTTCACCCATTTCCACAACCACTTCATATTCATCTTCAGTTTCTGACTCTTCCACCAAAATTGGTGAATGATACCCGTCGTTGTGAGTACCAAAAATAAGATTTATAATTTCCTATTAAGACTAACCTAGGCTAGTGGTAACAGGGTCGAACCACAAGGAGGCAGACGTAATTTCTAGCTGTCTAATTCTAGTCTAAGGTAACGAGTGTAGGGGTTGAGTTGAATTGGTCTATAGCTAAGAGTAAATAAAGACAATAAACTAAAAAGACGGATTAAACAGATAAAGAGGGGGTACTAGGATGGTCGGTTCATTATAGCTTCGGCGGCAGCATACTAAGTCGGTCTGAATCAAACACATACGAGGCGGGAAAACAAGAGGTCCTCTCGGTCTACTCTTAACAGATAGCATCTTTCGATCTCACTATAAGTCCCTAATATCACTAACACTGACTCTCGTCCTGAAAAGTGACTAACGGTCTAAACTATACCTATCTTTCGATCTCAGCACAGTTTAGTCATTTTAATTGGTGGTCTAACAACTGTCCCTATCTTTCGATCTAATGGGTCAGTTATAAAATAAGCAACTAACTGGTCGCATGCATTCTATTCGTTAAATACAACATTAAAATCAATTAAAACGGAAGGTAACCTCACGTGGTCAGTCGATCGACCAGGTATGGCGGTCGATCGACTGACCCGCGAATTCAGTCCAAAACAATACTACGCCGCCTACGCTATAATTCGCCTACATCCTAGCACAATTAAACTAGCTACTCATGGTACTGATAAAAATAACAATAACAATATGAACTAATGAATTCATGCTTGAAGTATTCAAATAACATATAGCGATAAACGATAATTGGCTTTGGATACTAACTAGCAATTCTATACTAACAATGAAATAAGGATAAATCGAAATAAGGCAGAAGAATACCGAGATTGCAGAGGAACAATTGAGAATAAGAACGAAAATTCCAATGCTAATCAATATTCCAAACCCTAATTATGAAACTAAATATTACGGTGTAAAGACTTAGGTAAAATCGGGATCAAAACTGAATGTCCTTATTCTGATGTTCTAGGTTACGTTATATAGCCAACATACGTAACAACTTATTATCAAAACCTAAACATAATGGGCTTGCGCTTCCTCGGTCTTTTAATTCTCGTCTGGGATAGCAGATTGGTCGATCGACTGATGGTAGTGGTCGATCGACTGATCCTCAGTGTACAGTAGCTTCTGGAACCCGCATATTGGTCGATCGACTGCTTGAGCTGCTACTTAACTTCTATAATCTCGTGGATTTGTCCTTTGGGCCTCAAAACGCGTGCCAAGCTCGTTCCTTAAGTGGATACTTCACGTCAAATGCAGTGCTGGATACTCGGGGACGGATTTAGCTCAATTTCCGTTGAATTCTTCACATTTCTGCAATAAAGTACAAAACACGAAAGTAGACGGAAATAGGGGAAATGGTAGCTTAAACTACACAAATGAGCTCTGAAATGCGTGTAAAATGAGGTGTAAAACATCATATAAAAGACACGCATCAAACTTCCCCAAACCAAACCCTTGCTTGTCCCCAAGCAAGAACTAGACTCGATCTAAAGACTTAATGGAACGAGTTCAATCTCATAGCGAAATGCAACATGTAAAGCCTAAACCAATTTAATGCACAACCAACAATCAACTAGCAAATGAATCATGCAAACGAGTTATGGAGTCGTTAAAACTACTTAACCGGCAACGGTAGAGACTTATCAAATTCGACTCTCACGGGTCGCTCATATCACTCAAATAAGCACAGGTGAATAATGTAAAGATAGAAAGAATTCATTTGTAGTGACACTCACCTAACTACGACCTATAAGAACATGCCTGCAATATAATATGAAAGCAATCTCTACAACCGTACATACGCATTCCAACCAACAAGAGACCAAAGACACATGCCGAGGTATATATGTGGATATGTGAGGTATGGGTAAGAAGAGGCAAAACATTTATGGAAAAGTGGAGGTACTGGTGATCAAGCTAGTACCGAAACGGAACCATATGGCAATATCCAACTTCTTGCTCAAAAACAAATGAAACGGTGTTATAGCGAGCACAAATCTCACAATCTCCAGGTAAAAAGGTAAACAAATAACTCCCCACAAGATAAGAATAAATCATGGGAGCAAAAATCGCCAAAAGATAAGGATTTTGAATTATGCGAATTGATGATTTTTTTTTTCTTTCTCTCGAACCTCAGTCGATCGACCAAAAGGGGCAGTCGATCGACCGCACGAACAGTACAAAACTCTTTCTTTTTTTTTTCGAATAATTTTCTTTTTCACTTCTTTTCTTCTTTTTCTTTTCTTTTCTTTTCTTTTCTTTTCTCCATTTCATTTTCCCAACTAAATCTCAATAAGAGCATTTACTACCAAAAACTAAGTAACAATCCCAAAAACTAGACTACTAGCTTGACCAAGGCAGGCTAAGTGTAGGATGTAGTAAATAGGACAAAAAGGATCTTTCTGGCAGTGTGGAGCTTATGGGTGAAACGAGAAAAGGGAAACCTCTACCACATGTGTCAACTAACCACAGACCGAATGCATACAGGTATTAAGCAGATTAAGTTCATATTTATGCAAATTAATGTGACATGTCTTATAACGAGTACTACTGACATTCCTAAATAAAGTGGTCATAGATGTCACCAGTTATAGGCTCTAAATCTCAGAAATATGATGTAGTTTGCCAATTTTCAAAGTCAAGTCTCCAAGTACAGCAAATAATTAATGAAAACTCGTGGGCATGCACTTATACAATTCTACTAATAACATGTTAATCAAGCAAGGCTTAGGCAAAATAGGTGCAAATGCAATATCATCCTTGAAATACTACCGTTCCGACTCGACCTATATGCTAAAATAAACGTGCATTTTATTGAATTTTTTTTTTGAAATTTTTCAATTTTTTTTTTTTGAATTTTTTGAATATAAAAATGAAGTAAACAATGCTAAAGAAAATGTAAACGTGAATGCAAGCAAATGATATGCGACGCAAAACCCTTCCCCAAACCAAATCACACAATGTCCCCATTGTGCAAAATCATGTAATGAAGAAAAGAGAAATGGGAATTTGCGGGAAAATAAACAAATAAAAATGACATGAAGTGAAAATCGGGAACTCACAAGACTTTAAGCGCAGTAAAAAGGAAACCTCCCCAAACCAGCGTGAGCTAGGAGGTTTCAGTAGCCATCAGTGCTACTAATAAGTACCTGAAAGACAAATAAAACCCACGCATAAAATCGAGAACACAATTTTGAAGCGGTAAATATGTGCACAAATGAGAAAATTAGAAGAAATAAATAATTTGACGGAAAGTAAAGTGGAGTAGAAAACTCCCTTAAGTCCGCATATCGACCAACCACAGCAGGGGAGAGGTCGTGAACAGATACAACATCGTCCTTGGTCGATCGACTAAGAACGGAAGGCGATCGACCCAGGTGTCAGGAACAGTAGCTCCTGGAAAGTGCAACTCAGTCGATCGACTGAAAATACCGCTGTACTACTTATTTCTTCGTATTTGCTCAATTACTTGAGCTAATAAGGTTGAAAAACCTGCAAGTGCATAGTAATACGCGCCCAAAATTTCGCAAAAACCCAAAGCAAAGTCTCAAACGTATAAAATCCTAAGCAAGCAAAATAAAATGCGAAGTTTCGCGCACACAAAAGCAATAAAAAGTGTCTAACAAAAGCAAGTAAAAAGTTTGGAAAACATGTGATCAACTAGTAGTTGATCAAGAACGGCTATGGAATGGCCCACTTCGTCGGCTTCTGGCTAGTAGAGGTAGCCTCAACGGTGCTTATCTTATCAGCTGCACCCTTCTTAGCTTCCACGTCCATATGGCTCAACGGATCAACACTGTCATCATCTCCCCAGTCAATGACCTCTTCTTGCTCATCAAAGTCCAAGTCGGACTCCCTTGCCTTTACCGGCTCGTCATCAACTTCCTCATCAGTGGCATAGCTAAGGCAACCAAGACCTCCTCGTGAAACGATTGGCTTCTTTTGGTGGAGGGACTTGCGGCTCTTCCTTCCCCAAACCAGCTCCTGCAATATCAGAAATAGACAAATCTTCCTCCAATTTGCTCCCAATCTGGGGCGGAGGGGTTACAACAGGAATAGAGATAGGTAAATCAGGAAGCACAAAGTATGATTTCTTGTCAGAAACCGTATTACAAGTCACATGCAACATGGGGTCCTTTTTCTTAGTAGGTTGGGCAAAGACAATAGAATGCTTGCCCACTTTAAAAGTCAAGGTTCCTAGACCGACATCTATGACTGCACCAGCAGTGTGCAGAAATGGCCTACCCAAAATAATGGGAATATGGGCATCCTCAGGCATGTCAAGTACCACGAAGTCGACGGGGAAGAAAAACTTCCCTATTTGGACAGGGATGTCCTCTAAGACTCCTATTGGCTGGACCGCAGATCGGTCAGCCATCTGTACTGTCATATCTGTCACTGCGAACCTAGTCGATTTGAGCTTCCTAACTAGACTCAAAGGAATAACGCTTATACTAGCTCCTAAGTCACATAATGCCTTCTCAATAGAGAAGGTACCTATATTGCAAGGAACAGAAAAGCTACCCGGGTCCTCTAGCTTATGGGGTGCAGTGTGAGATAAGTAAGAGCATGACTTTTTGGTTAATGCGACAGTATGCACTGTTTCAAGTGACTTTTTCTTAGACATGAGTTGTTTCATGAATTTAGTGTAGGCTGGCACTTGATTGACCAACTCAAGGAAAGGAACTTGTACATTCAAACTACGAATAACCTTTTCAAATTTATTGAAAGATACCTGTTCCTTTGTCGGCACTAGTCTCTCTGGATATGGGGCTGAGAGAAGTACCTTAGCCCTCTCCTCTAAGTCTCGCACGCCGGCATCCGTGGACTTAGGCTGAAAGTCCACCTCCTTCTCCTTATTGAAGCTTGAACCCTCCTCAGACCGTCTCAAATGTGAGCCATTGACCGACATTGGGTCGAACTTCGGAATTGGGACGGACCCATCAGCACTCGGGTCTTGCCCTAATACTTTCGGAGTTGTCGAACCCCGGAACAAATGGTCTCTCAAATTATCGGGCATTGAAGGACGAAATTTCTCAATATCAGCAGGGGTCTCAGTCGATCGACCACCTTGCTCAGTCGATCGACTGAGATGTACAGTTCCAGAAGCTCCTTTAACACGCATATCAGTCGATCGACCGGGTATATCAGTCGATCGACTGATATACCTGGTAGACGCCTTTTTCTTTGAATTATTCGTTACAGCTTTGTTTTGACTTGGTTCCGCCTCATTCTTTTCAGGGGCATCCTCGACCATAGCAGGCCCCTCCAGGGTAGACCCACTCCTTAAAGTAATGGCATTCAAGGTCTCTTTCTGGTCAGTTTGAGTGGGTAAGTGTCCGGGATCTCGAGTGGTGCTCTTACTAGCCAATTGAGCAATTTGGCTCTTTAGTAGCTTCATCCCGGCCTCTCTAGCTTGGGACTCCTTCAAGAAGACAAGTTCTTAAACTCAAGCAAAATCGAACCATGGGATTGTTGTTTTTCTTTGCGGCACATAAGGAGGTTTTTCGTATTGTTGTTGCTTATGATGAGGGGGCACATAAGCTTGCTTCTTCTTTGTTGTGGAGGTTGGGTCGGATTCAGGACATTCTGGTTACTCCACCTCAAGTTGGGGTGGACATTCGGCTCATAGTACGTGTTTGTCTGCCTATAGTGTTGAAAGGCAGCACAAGACTCGAAAGGACTGGGACAATTCTCTAAGACATGTCCCTCAGCTCCACATCTTCTACAGACGAAAGGACCGTCTGAAACAACATTTACTTGGTACATCCCACCTTTAGAAGCTCCTCCCAATTCATATTTGTCAAACCTTGCAGTAAGGGCTTCTAGTGCAGCAACAGAGGAAGATTCAGCAGCTCTCCTCTGGTTTCCTCTCGAATTCCCATATTCAGCCTTATGAGTGGCCAGATCATCGATGATCTTCCACCCCTTGGTCTCTCCCATGTTCTCAGCAAATCGGCCATTGGCTGCAGCATCCAATATGGCCCTCTGATCGTCATACAGTCCATTATAGAACTGGTTGCACAAGCTCCATTTTTCGAACCCATGGTGCGGTATGGTTCGCACCAATTTCTTGAAACGGACCCATGCTTCATGAAAATTCTCGTCTGGCCCTTGTTTAAAGCTCGTTATCTGAGCTCTAATGGCATTCGTCTTCAAGGCAGAGAAGTACTTTTTGTAAAATCCCAGGGCTAAGGAATTCCAATCGGTGATCCCATGGGCGGCTCGGCCCAGATCTCTATACCACTCTCTTGCAGCGTCACGAAGAGAGAAAATGAACATGGTCTCCTTGATATGATCTTGGGTCACACCGGCCGGCGGGGGTATAGAGCAGCAATAATCAATAAAAATCTCCATGTGCTTGGCTGCATCTTCATTTGCAGCTCCCCCGAACTGGTTTCTCTCAACCAGGTTAATATAGGAAGGCTTTGGCTCGAATTTTCTCGCCTCCCCAGGTAGTTCGAATCCTTTGTAGAGATTCGCAGATGTAGGCTCTGAGTGACTAGCAATGGTTGCTTCGTCAGCCATGACTGGGATTTCTGGAGAAGTAACAGTCTCAGCCGAAGAAGTAGAGGCAGGAGATGTAGGTGGATCTCCTTCGAACAGAGCGTTCTCGTAGTAGCTTGACAGAGTACTCAACTCTTCCTGTGTCGGTAATACCCTTTGTGATCGTCTCAACTCGCGCAAGGATTTCTCGATCTCAGGGTTTAATGGTACTAGTTCACAACCCTGTGACCTGCGCATAAGAAGAAACTACAAATAGAATATAAGAAAAGTTTAAGGAACGGAAGTCCCTTAAACTAAAGAAAGACTAAATAAAAACAGCTAAAAATTAGAACAATTGCCTCCCCGGCAACGGCGCCAAAATTTGATACCCGTCATTGTGAGTACCAAAAATAAGATTTATAATTTCCTATTAAGACTAACCTAAGCTAGTGGTAACAGGGTCGAACCACAAGGAGGCAGACGTAATTTCTAGCTGTCTAATTATAGTCTAAGGTAACGAGTGTAGGGGTTGAGTTGAATTGGTCTATAGCTAAGAGTAAATAAAGACAATAAACTAAAAAGACGTATTAAACAGATAAAGAGGGGGTACTAGGATGGTCGGTTCATTATAGCTTCGGCGGCAGCATACTAAGTCGGTGTGAATCAAACACATGCGAGGCGGGAAAACAAGAGGTCCTCTCGGTCCACTCTTAACAGATAGCATCTTTCGATCTCGCTATAAGTCCCTAATATCACTAATACTGACTCTCGTCCTGAAAAGTGACTAACGGTCTAAACTATACTTATCTTTCGATCTCAGCACAGTTTAGTCATTTTAATTGGTGGTCTAACAACTGTCCCTATCTTTCGATCTAATGGGTCAGTTATAAAAAAAGCATCTAACTGGTCGCATGCATTCGATTCGTTAAATACAACATTAAAATCAATTAAAACGGAAGGTAACCTCACGTGGTTAGTCGATCGACCAGGTATGGCGGTCAATCGACTAACCCGCGAATTCAGTCCAAAATAATACTACGTCGCCTACGCTATAATTCGCCTACATCCTACCACAATTAAACTAGCTACTCATGGTACTGATAAAAACAACAATAACAATATGAAATAATGAATTCATTGTTGAAGTATTCAAATAACAAATAGCGATAAACGATAATTGGCTTTGGATACTAACCAGCAATTCTATACTAACAATGAAATAAGGATAAATCGAAATAAGGCAAAAGAATACCGAGATTGCAGAGGAACGATTGAGAATAATAACGAAAATTCCAATGCTGATCAATATTCGAAACCCTAATTATGAAACTAAATATTACGGTGTAAAAACTTTGGTAAAATCGGGATCAAAACTGAATGTCCTTATTCTGATGTTCTCGGTTACGTTATATAGCCAACATACGTAACAACTTATTATCAAAACCTAAACATAATGGGCTTGCGCTTCCTCGGTCTTTTAGTTCTCGTCTGGGATAGCATATTGGTCGATCGACTGATCCTCATTGTACAGTAGCTTCTGGAACCAGCATATTGGTCGATCGACTGAAGGTAGTGGTCGATCGACTGCTTGAGCTGCTACTTAACTTCTATAATCTCGTGGATTTGTCCTTTTGGCCTCAAAACGCGTGCCAAGCTCGTTCCTTAAGTGGATACTTCACGTCAAATGCAGTGCTGGATACTCGGGGACGGATTTAGCTCAATTTCCGTTGAATTCTTCAAATTTCTGCAATAAAGTACAAAACACGAAAGTAGACGGAAATAGAGGAAATGGTAGCTTAAACTACACAAATGAGCTCTGAAATGCGTGTAAAATGAGGTGTAAAACAACATATAAAAGACACGCATCAGTGAAGATGTGTGATCATTGACAACCACATCCTCTTGGAAGACAATTTCGTCAACAGGAGCATCAACATGTGATCTTACCTTGATTTTAAAAACCGCGGACCATTGCTGATTACCTTTCTTAGTGGTTGGATAAGGAGCATAACAAACTTGATCGACTTGAAAAGATGCCACGAATGGGTTATGTCCACGAAACTTCTTTTTCTCATTTACATCTACAAGTCCGTATGCCTTATGGATATTAAGTTCTAGTTGAGAATTATCAAACTAATCACATTTAAACAATATCACCCTATAAACCCTTTTCTCGGTATAATAACCAAGCTCAATTACTTCATTTAGGGTTCCATAGTAGTCCAAACCTTCTGTAGAATTCACACAAACCCCATTACTTGAGGTAGCTTTCGAAAGATCAACTCCCTTCTAATAAGCTCGAAATTTATAGCCATTGATAGAATATCGTCTCCATGTATTCACCTTGATACTAGGACCTAATGCTAGAGCTACAATTAAAGGGTCCTTTAATCTATAAGACTATCACTAAGACAATATGTTAATTAATGTGTTATATATATATATATATATATATATATATATATATATATATATATATATATATATATATATATATATATATATATATATATATATATATTAATAATCTCCATAACTAATGATATGGACAAACAAAATAAATGGATTGGTATATGATAGTATGAGTCAAACGTATCACTTACTTCATTTCGGAACCATTTCGGATAACATTTGTCATGTTTACTCCAAACATCATCAGAGGACATGACATCAGGAAATGTGAGTTTGATATGTGTCTCAAATTCCCTATATATAGCAAGAAAATGTTTTAATTATGTATTACCTATAATTTTGATCTTATTTTATAATTAAAAATGTATTGAGTAATGACGAAATAATAACTTACTTTTCATAAGGCTCTAACAATTTCCCACAATTCCTTAGCACATAAAAATGAGAATCTTCATACTCTTTCTAACTCAAGTGCCTCCGAATACATTTCCCAGTTGTAGTTCCCGTGTCAGCATTGAATAACTCGGGTAATTTCATTGAATCTATGTCGTCATCAGAATTCACACCAACATCTAAATCTTTCGCTTTTGTGTCAATGTGACTTTCAAAATATAGGGAACAGAAATTTGCAATTTCCTCTAACAAAAAAGAATTTCATATGGAACCCTCCAACCGAGCTTTGTTGCCAATCTTTATTTTTATATGATTAAGAAATCTCTCAAATGGATACATCCATCGATATTGAACAGGTCCTCCAACCTTCGCTTCATAAGATAAGTGAATTGGCAAATGCTCCATGGAATTGAAGAAAGATGGGGGAAATATCTTCTCTAACTTGCATATTATCTCCACAATGTTTTTCTCTAGACGTTCCATAGAATCAACTCTAATCGTAGAAGTACACAGGTCTCTAAAAAATTGGCTGATCTCAGTTATTGCATCCCAAGAATTAGTTGGGAGCAACTCTCTCAAGGCAACAAGGAGTAGCCGTTCCATAAAGACATGACAGTCATGACTTTTCATGGAATGCAACACCTTATTTTTATGGTCAACACACCGACTCAAATCTGAAGCATAACCATCCGGGAATTTCAATTTAGCAACCCATTCACATAGAGCCTTTTTCTCCGCAGCTTCTAAAACAAACCTAGATGATATTTGCCGTTTATAAAAAAGTTCATTAAAGTCTAGTTTTTCCTTAGGGCCAAATTTAGTTTTACCTGGTACATCCATCATCGTGTTGATAAGTTGTTCGAAAAAGTTTTTCTCAATGTGCATAACGTCTAGGTTGTGTCGAACTAACAACGTTTTCCAGTAAGGAAGTTCCCAAAGTATGCTTTGTTTCTACCAACCTTCATTCTTGTCTTTTGATCTTTTCAATTCTTGATCAGAAGCATCAACTATTTTTGGCAAATCCTTAACAGAATCCCACACTTCATCATCTGTTAATTTCAACGCGGCAATGCGATTCTCAGTTTTTCTGTTCTTTAGAAAATTCTTACAATTGTTGCGGAAAGGATGATCAGGTCTTAAGAACTCACGGTGACAATCGAACCAACAAACCTTTTTGCTATTTTTAAGCCAAAAAGATCTATGTTCTTTTTCTTGACAATAAGAACAAGCACGGTACCCACTTGTGGACCAACCGGAAAGCTTGCCATATGCCGGGAAATCATTGATCGTCCACATTAATGCAGCCTTTAATTGGAAATATTGTTTCTTAGAAACATCGTAAGCATACACGCCGGTTTCCCAAAGTTCTTTCAACTCTTTAATCAACGGTTGCAGGTACACATCCAAATTTGTCTTAGGGTTCTTAGGACCTGGAACGAGCAGAGATAAGAACATAAATTGTCGCTTTATACATAACCAAGGAGGTAAGTTGTATGGAGTGACAATCACAGGCCCACATGAGTAATTCCTCCCAAATTGCCCATAAGGGTTAAATCCATCTGTACACAAACCAAGCCGAACATTATGAGGCTCACTTGCAAATTCTGGATGCTCTCTATCAAAATGTTTCCACGCTTCTCCATCACTTGGGTGTGCCATTGTCCCGCTTTCTCTTAATCGAGAGTTTCTATGATGCCAACTCATCTCACCTGTTATCTGCTTGGTTGCATATAATCGTTGTAACCTTGGCGCAATCAGGAAATAAGTTAACGGTGTACAAGGAATTCGCCTTCCACTTGAATTTTTTGTACTTTTATACCGAGATGCATGACACTTTTTACATTCCTCAAGATTAGCATTTTCCTCCCAGAAAAGCATGCATCCAGTAGGACAAGCATCAATCTTTTGGTGGGGTAGTTTAAATCTCTTAAGCACATTCTTAATCTCATTAAAATTGCGCGCCATGTCATTATTCTTTGGAATAATGTCACCTACGAACGACACAAACCCATTCGCGCATCTAAGAGATATGTATTCTCACATTTGAGTGTTACCAACCTAGCTGCCGCTTGCAACAAACTCATATTACTTCCCTCATACACTGGTTGTTCGGCTTTTTCTAGCATTTTATAGAAGGAAGAAACTTGGGGGTTTGGGGTTTCATAACGCACTTCTTCATCGCTAAGGTCGTCAGGATTCAGTTGCTCATCCAATATTTGTTCAACATTATCACGTAATGCATTTTCCACGAGCTCACGGTAAGGATTTTCACTAACTACGATACTACATGAACTTCCTTCGGTAGGCATTTCCTCACCGTGATACGTCCATACATAGTAATTATCGGCAAAACCATTCGACCAAAGATGATCTTCAACTACTTTTTTCCCTTTAAAAGCTCTGTTATTGCATTTCTTACACGGACAACTTATTTCACCAAAATTCTTATACATACTACTTTGTTCCACGAAGTTAACAAACTCTTTCACCCCCTTTACAAATTCACGCTTCGGTTTCTTTTTTTCGTCTAATCTTTCATACATCTATTGTCGTTCTAATCTTTTCATGTTTATATATATCTACAATTCAATTTGTTTGTATATATGTCTTAAAAACACAATAACAACCAAAAATAATAATCAATAAACATTATCACCAACAAATAACTATTGTCAACAAGTAGTCTTTTTTTTTTGAATTGGGTCCTTATCACTCCAACCTAAACCCATCAATGTACGTTTCA